>NC_056036.1:32943038-34143038 GCF_004379255.2 Salvia splendens
TTTGTTTCCTTCCTTTTCTTCTCAGCCGCTTGGCGACGTTTCTCCTCATCACTCTCCCCCCTGCCAGGTCTGGGGAGTTCACCTGTTCAGAAGCTGCGGTCTCTGGACCCAGCAATTCTTCCTCCGTCGGCTCCACAGTTTCATCATCTCATCAATGAGGCTCCGGCGAGCCGCCTCCTAGCATCTCTGGGGTTGACCGGCGAGTCGGTCTCCTCTGGGATCTCGGTCAGATCCACAATCAACTTCACCCCGGCGTCAGCGGTTTCCTGGCTAAATTCAGAATCGAGGGCTTCTCCCTCCTTGGACAACAATGGGGGTTGCCCCCGAGATGTAAAGGGGTCTCTACCCCCTCAAATCTTCTCCGACGTGGGCCTCACACCCACCGGTTTCTCAGGGGTATCCCCCTCCACATTTTGTTCAGAATTTAGGGCCTCGTCGCCCCACCTTCACCAACTATAGGGGCTTCCCCCCCACAGATTCTTCCAAAACAGGGGTTTCCCCCTCAGTTGCAGAGTCTAATCTTGGTTCGCACATAGCCAACAATTCCAACCCTGTGACCAAATCTGAGTCGTCTTCACGATTCCCTGCGGTGGTTGGTTCCGGGCTAGGGGTCGTGGATTCTTGAATGTCCTCCGGTTGTGTGGTGGTCTCCGGAGCAACTGTCTCCTCTGGTACGGCAGTGGGTTCCGGAATGGCGATGGCTTCTTGAACGGTTTCAGATTCGGCGACGGGTTCTGAGACGGTCTCCGGTTGTGGTACACTAGAAGACGGAGCAGCGTGTACGGATTTACCCATTGCGGTTGCAAACATGGCGAATGCCTCCATCGCCTTCTCCGCACCCCCAAATTTCTGGAATAGCTCGGCCATAAACGCCGCCGCCCCAGAGTCGGCGGACCCTGAGGTGCTTCCGGTTCCTTGTTTGTTTTCCATGGATGTTTGTTTGGGAATTTTTGTAAAGAATTTGGGCGGAATTAGCAAATTAGGGTTAGAGAGAGTAAAAGGGGAGAGGAAATTGGGGATTTTTTGTGTTTGTGTATATTGGAGAGAGAATAGGTAACGAGAAACTAAAAAAAACAAAACGATTATAGTGTAGGTATGAGAGAGGACGTTTTGGCAGGCGGTTGCAGGGTGATGACGCTTGCGACCGTACGCCTCCCCATAAAGTGCATTTTGAAATCCGAACCGGTGGTACCAACTCCCTCCAAAATGTTTTACTCCACAACTCCTTACCCTGGTGAATGCCTTCTGCAAAATCACACATAGAGAAAAACATGAAACTAAAAATTGAAACGCCAGACTCCCCGGGTCTAGGGTATGCAGTATCAAAAACAGTCCTTAAAGAGTCTGGTATTTCGAAAATATTTTTGGAAGATTTTTTTTTTTTTTGGGTTTTTCTTGATTTAAAGAAAGCGATTGAATATTTACAATTTATGTTCAAGTGTTCTCAAGATTCCCTAGGTCAGGTCATGCTAAAACTTCTTGGATGCTGGACCTAGGAAATTTCTAAGAACACTCACTTCCCAGATCTATTAGGCGATATCATGGAGTGCGCGTAGTGGCATTTCGTTCCACTACACACATCTCCGAGCTATCCCTAAATACCTTTACCCTATGACCGTTAAACAAGAAAAGGAGTAGAGTTTGAAGAACTTCCCTGGATTTCTACAGCTCCATTTGCACGCAGACTCACAACAGTGTATGGCCCAATCCATTTGGACTTTAACTTACCAGGGCATTAGCTTGAGCCGGGATTGGAATAGAAGAACCTTCTGCCCGACTTGCAATTCCTTGACCCGGAGGTTCTTGTCATGCCAGAGTCTCGTTTTTCTCTTTGTACCACATCGCCGATTCATATGACTCCAGCCTTAGCTCCTCCAACTCCTGCAGCTGCAATTTCCTCTCTTCCTCGCAGGTATTCGGGTCTCATGTTTATCTCCTTGACCGCCCAATATGCTCGGTGTTCTACTCCCACGGGCAAGTGACACATTTTGCCGAACCAAGCCTATATGGTGACATCCCAATAGGCGTCTTGTATGCCGTCCGGTAAGCCCCATAGTGCGTCTCCAAGCCTCTTCTCCAGTCTTTCCTGGGACGGATTAACCGTCTTTTCCAGTATCGCTTTTTATTCTCTGTTGGATATTTCCGCCTGGCCGTTGGATTGCGGATGATAAGGTGTAGACAGTCTGTGGTGGACACCCATATTTTCTCATCAGAGCTTCAATAGTCCGGTTGCGGAAGTGCGTCCCATTGTCAGATAGTATAGCTCTGGGCACTCCGTATCTGTTGAAAATGTTAGCTCTAAGAAACTTTGCTACCTCCTTAGCTTCACACGAGGGTGGTTGCTTTTGCCTCTATCCACTTTGACACATAATCCACTGCCACAAGTATGTAAGTGTTCCCGTATGAAGACGGAAATGGACCCATGAAGTCCATCCCCCAAACATCGAAGATCTCACACACAATCACTGGAACTTGCGGCATCTCATCCCTCCTGGATATTTCCCCGGTCTGTTGACACCTCTCACAATTCTGACAAAACTCGAACGCATCCCTATGCAATGTAGGCCAATAAAAACCACTGTCTAACACCTTCCTTGCGGTCTTCCTAGGTCCAAAGTGACCTCCACAAGTTAGGGCATGGCAATGATTCAGCACATCCCTCTGTTCCCCACTCCGGGATACACCTCCGGATTACTTGGTCGGCTCCCATTCGCCACAAGTACGGGTCATCCCAGAAATAGTACTTGGCCTCGCTCTTCAATTTCATCTTCTGGGCCGGGAGATTACTTGCGAACTGGGCACTTCTCCAGTGACTAAGTAATTCGCCAGGTCTGCGAACCATGGCTCAGTGTTTGGATGGTATTTCCCTTTTTCGGCATCCCCTGGACCTGTTAACTCCATAACCTCCTCCCAGCTGATAGGTCGAGGAATTTTTTTCACGTAGTACAAATGTTCCTCAGGGAATGCGTCCGGTATTGCTTCATCGGTCTCCCCTTGAAATATCCTGCTCAGATGATCGGCTACTTTATTTCAGTTCCCTTTTTATCTCTAACTTCCCAATCGAATTCTTGCAAAAGCAACACCCAACGGATTAATCTCGGCTTGGATTCTTTCTTCGCCAGCAAGTACTTTATTGCAGCGTGATCAGTGAAGACTATCACCCTCGACCCAAGCAAATATGGTCGGAATTTTTCAAAAGAGTACACGACTGCCAACATTTCCTTCTCCGTGGTGTCATAGTTTTTCTGGGCCTGGTTGAGCGTTTTTGATGCATAGAAAATTACGTAACTTTTTCCGTCAACTCTTTGACCTAGCACCGCCACTACTGCATAGTCACTCGCGTCGCACATTATTTCAAATGGCAAACTCCAATCGGGTGCTCGGATAATGGGAGCCGATACTAGTCTATCTTTAAGTAGTTGAAAAGCCTTTATGCACTCCTCATTGAAAACAAACTCAACATCATTGTGCAGCAAATGAGTGAGTGGCTGAGCAATCTTCGCAAAATCCTTTATGAATCTTCTATAAAATCCTGCGTGCCCTAGGAATCCTCTTACCTCCTTCTGGTTCGTCGGGTAAGGTAGTTTTGATATCACCTCAATCTTTGCCTGGTCTACCTGTATACCTTTTTCCGAGACTACGTGCCCTAGGACAATTCCCTCAGGGACCATAAAGTGGCATTTCTCGAAGTTCAAAACCAAATGTTTTTCCTGGCACCTTCTCAATACTCTATCCAAGCTAGCCAAACATGAGTCAAATGAATTCCCGTACACAGTGAAGTCGTCCATAAAAATCTCGATGCAGTCCTCCAAAAGATCCTAGAAGATACTCATCATACACCGCTGAAAAGTGCCTGGCGCATTGCACAGGCCAAACGGCATTCTCCTGTAAGCATACGTGCCGAAAGGACACGTGAAAGTTGTCTTCTCCTGGTCCTCGGGATCCACATAGATTTGAAAATACCCACTATACCCGTCTAGGAACAGAAATATTGCTTGCCCGCCAGCCTTTCCAGCATCTGGTCAATGAAAGGTAGAGGGAAATGGTCTTTCTTGGTCACTTCATTTAACTTCCTATAAACGATGCACATCCTCCACCCAGTGACTAGTCTGGTGGGCACCAATTCATTCTTGTCGTTCTTGACCACCTGTATTCCTGACTTCTTGGGCACCATATGGACTGGACTCACCCATTCACTGTCTGGTATGGAATAAATGATTCCTAGGGAGAGTAGTTTCAATACTTCCTTCAGCACTTCCTCCCTCATGTTAGGATTCAATTTGCGTTGAGGATCTCTGCAGGCTTTTGCTCCTTCCTCCAACGGATGTGATGCATGCACAAATCTGGACTAATTCCTACCAGGTCAGAGAGTGTCCACCCAATAGCCTTCTTGTTTCTTCGGATTACCTTCAGCAGTTCCTCTTCTTGTCCTTCGGTCAAGCTGCTGTTGATAATAACAGGGAAAGTTTCGTTCTCCTCTATATAAGCATACTTTAGGCCTGGTGGAAGTGTTTTCAGCTCTTTCTTGGGAACATCTTTTTCCTGGGGCAAGGGATTTTTCTCTGTTTCTTCCGTAGTCATTCCCTTCCTCGACCCAGCAGAACCTTCCACACTCGCCACATACGGTTCTTTCTTGACCTAACTAGTTCCGGATTTGCACAGAATTCCAGAATTGCTTCAGCTAACTCCTCATCAGATAACTCACTTGTGTTCATTGCTTGACACCAACTGGCTACCTCTCTATCAATGGCATGACTCATCTCGGAGTTCTCAACCTGTTCCTGCATTAATTCCGTCTCAAGGTATTCCTGGACCAAGGGGTTAATAACATCTATAACATGCAGGTTTTCAATGTCAAGAGGTTTCTTCATTGCCTCATCTATACTGAATGTATATTTCTCCCCATTATAATCAAGGCAAATTGTTCCATCAAAAACATCAATGATAGTTTTAGCGGTACGTAGGAAAGGTCTCCCTAAAAGTACTCCGCCCGACTCAGCAGACTCATTATCACTCATCTTAATCACATGGAAATCAGCAGGGTACAAGAAGTCATGTACCCTGACTATCACATTCTCAAGCACCCCTTCAGGACAGATGCATGACCTATCCGCCAATTGAATCACAACTTTCGTATCTACCATGCCTACCCCAACTAACTTCTTGTATATGGAAAGTGGTAACACGTTTATCGATGCACCTAAATCACACATAGCATGCTCGATTTTCACGTCATCAATAGAGATGGGTAAGGTGAACATACCTGGGTCATTGCATTTTGAAGGCATCTTCCTCTTCTGAATTACTGCGGAGACATTCTCGCCTATCAGAATTTTCCCACTGGGCCTAGCCTTCCCAGCTATAAATTCCTTGATGAACTTGCTAAAGACTGGCATCTTCAGGGCCTGTAAAAATGGCAGATTGATTTCCAACTTCCCAAAAATGTCCATGAAGTCTACCGGTTCTTCCTTCTGTTTCTTGGCTTCCCCCCGACTTGGAAAAGGTTTCAGTCGCTTCCCTGCTCCGGTAGAACTTTCAGCTGATAACTCTCCAGTTTCTTTTCCCACTACCTCTTCTTCCAACTCCGGCTCTGGGTCGAGTAAGAATGGTTCGGTCGGTCTAGGCAATTGTTTCTCCAAATCTTTTTCCTCAAGATCATCCTCGACCAAGGGACTTCCTCCCTCCAAGTGTCTGGGTCTGGGAGTTGTATCTTCTTTCTTCTTGCCTTCCTTAGGATCTGTCCCCTCCTTTGTTCTCACCACCGGTCCCTCATATCCTTTCTCGGACCTCAAGGTAATCTGACTTATATTAGCTCTATCAGGTGGCCTTACTGAGGCCGGAATTTTTCATTTGTTTCCCCGCATGTCACTCAAAGAAGTGGCTATTTGGGACAGTTGCTTAGCCAACATATCCATGGCTGCTTTCTGTTCTTGCTGAGCGTCTTGAAGCTTGTGCACTACGTCATTGTTCGATTGCAGGTTGTTTTGCATATGTTGCTGAGAACTGACGAGGCCGTGCACCATATCATCGATACTTTTTGGTGGTTTCGGGGGCTGACTCGGCCCTGACCCTATACTCAGAGTTGGTCCACTCACTTGATTCTGACGAGCGTTTCCTTGACCGCCTGAAGAGTTATTGTATTGATTTCCTTGGCCCTGGTAATTGTTCTGAAAATTCCTTTGGAGTGGTGGTACATAAGAGTTCCCCTGATTGCTCTGATTTCTGTTTCCCCAGTTTGGGTGGTCTCCTTGGTTACGATTGATCCAGTTGCCCTGCCCTTCTTGATTCCTTCCTGACCAGTTACCTTGTCTTTCGGGCTGAGGTGCAAACTGCTGACTTTGTTGTGGTGCCAGCTGATTCTGTTCATTGTCAGTCCATCTGAAATTTGGATGGTTTCTCCAAGGCGCATCTCTCTGTCTCCCTGGATTCCAGCTCCCATCGGGATTCCAACTTCCCATTGCATTGACTTGGGCCTGATAATCTCCTTCCTGGGTCCCGTAATATTGTTGCATTTGATTATCTCCTGGTCCAGGAGATTTCTCCTTCCCTTGTGAAGCCAGTGGAATCGTCTTTTCAATCACGTTCAAAAGAGCCTTCTCGAGCCTATCAATCCTTGCTTCGACTTTGTCATCTTCTTGTTCTCTCACAGCATGCACCGATCCTCTTTTCACTGCATTCCTAGGGTTATCGTACGCCTTCTTAGCGTCAATCAACTTCCCTAGGATCTCTCTTGCCTCACTTCCCCTTTTTCTTGTGAAATTTCCCCCACTCGAGGAGTTCATTAAGTCCTTTGACTCGGGAGTTGCTCCTTCGTAAAACAGAGAGTAGGTCTCTGCCTCTATCATTCGGTGATTCGGGCATGCATCCAACAACCCCTTAAATCTCGACCAATACTGACTCAACGATTCATCGTAATCTTGCTTACACTCTAGTATTTCTTTCTTAAGTGCATTCGTCTTGTTGGATGGGAAGAAATAATCTAAGAATTCTAACTTGAAGTCCCTCCACGTGCGGATAGAATCCGGAGGCAACCTTAATAGCCACGTATTAGCTTCCCCCTTCAAGGTAAACGGAATCGCTCGTAGGCGATAATCCTCCTCTGTTGCATCATTCGGCCTCTTCTGAATACCACATAACTTACTGAATTCATTTAAGAACTCATACGGACACTCATTTCTACGCCCAGAGAACGTCGGCAAGATGCCGAGTACGTTTGTCTTGATCTCGATAGTCCTCTGGCGTGGATTCATCACTATAGCTTGAGCTGGTTCTCCATCTAAATGGGCAGTGAGAGAGCCGATTTCTGGATCTGGGTCTACCACCTGCGCCATGACTACTTCCTCTTATTCCCCTGTTTCTGACTCTGTTTCTGATTCGGGTAGTGATTCTGGATCTTCGCGTCCTGATGACTTCCAAGATTCGTCGCTAGTAAATCCACTCGGAAACGGGCCTCCCGTAGTGAACCCTGATCTGGTGGTCACAGTAGAGACTGTATCCTTAACTTGCCAATCAAACTGACCGTGTTTCCACCCAGATGAGTTGCTCCAGTAGGTAGACCTTGAGCCTCTGCTCATAAACTGCAAACAAAAGAGAAAGAAAACAGCGGGGAACATTATTCCAAATATAGCAAGTACGGTAAAAAGCTGCAGATAACAGATCAGCTCCAGCTAGCTTCGCATGCAAAGTTCCTAACAGATTCAGAAACGCAAATGCAGAAAACAGAGCATACTTCCAGATTCGAACAGAATATAGAAATTTGGATGCCGGAAACTTGCTACGAATCGGAAATAAACCAGATCTACGTGAACTAGGCGGAATGAAATGAAAACACGTAAGCTAGGCATGAAATTTAAACACTCCTGCTCAGAATCACGTCGGACGCTTAATCCACTCCGGATCCAAGCAATCCAAACTCAACAATCAACCAAATCAACTCCATAACTCCGATTCTAACAGATCTGCTCCGATCACCGCCAAATTCAATTAATCAAGAACAATCTGCAAACAAATCACAAACTCCAGCAAAACCCAACCTCCGATTCATCCAAAAACAGAACCATTCCTCAGATCCAAACGAAAAATATCAGCAAATAATCAGAAACCAACTGCAAAAAAAATAAACAACTCCGACAATCCAACTCGAAATCAAGCGCACTCAGCCAGCAAACCAGAAATGAACACAATAGACATAAGCGAAAGTAAAATCTGGAATAAAACAGGAAATATTGGTTAACAAAAGAAAACCGAGCTTCGAACAGCGAAGCTCGGCGGAATCAGTGTAAATAGCAACGGAAATGTAAATTGTTTCTTCGCCCTTGAACTAGGACGGTGTTACAACCCTCGAACCACTCTCGGAAAGCTAAAACGTGAACCCCAGCCAAGTGCCAACTGGAATCTCTCGCGAATTTGGAGTCAAGTGTGTGGTAAGGTGAACCGAGCACGGGGCTGTTAGTGAGGCCTCCACCGAGAAGGTCCCTCCAGCCTGCATGCTTCTCCCTTTTATAGATGCGGACATAGCCTTCTAGAGTTTTCGTAGAAATCCCTATTCTACCCTTCAACTCCGAGGCTTCCTCCGTCTAGCAATTTTCTTCCAATTGTTCACCCTTTCGCCAGTTTCCTAGGACCATGCAAGCGTCCTCTTCTTTTCCTGGATCTGGCGAAAAACTTCACATACCTGACTTAATTCAATGCGTTAGACCCAGTAATTTCATGAAATGAACCCCTAGACCGATGCATGAAATTAGCCTTATCATCAAGTAACAAACATTTTTAGCTTGATCAAGTAACAGACATTTCTAGCTTGATCAAGTAACAAACAACTTGATGCAGTTGATTTATCAATCCATTCCACAATATCAATACAATTAATGAGGTCGTTGGTTTAATAATATTGTGGTTAAGACCATCTTCAATGGTACTTTAAAATCTAAAAAGAATAGAAAAATAACACTAATAACATTTTAAAATGCATCCCATTTTGTATTTTTAAGTTATAAATACTTTCTCTGGTCCTCATTAAATGTCTTATATTTTCTTATTTGGATGGATCCAATAAATATTTTATTACACTTTTACTAATTTTTTTAGCAAGTGGAGTATCTATTTTGGATTTATATTTTGATAAACTGCATTCAAATTCATAAGTTTTACTATATTTATCTAATAAGGAAGGTAGATGAAAAGAAATAGAGAGACTTGAGTACTGTATTTAATTAGATTTGCTTAATTAATTGGCCTAAGTTAATTTAATTAAATGAGTTTAATTAATTACTTCTTTAATGTAATTAAAAAATAATTAAATAAATTTGACTAATGAAATAAATTACTTAATTTAATTAATTAACTAAATGATCTCATTTACTTATATACTACTATGAAATTTAACGAAGTTATAATTAAATTAACATTAGTAATAAAGATACTATATAAATAAAATATTAGAAACCATAAATGGTATATAAAAAAACAGTCCAAATATACAAATAGAAGACAAATAGTTATATTACAACAACTAAATATTATGTTTATGTAATCGTGGTATTGTAGTTATATTTATTTTATTTAAGTATACGTAATTTAATTGAATCAATATATATTGTGACATTTATATTAAAATAGTCTGAGTTTGGTTATAGTGTAGCTAAATATAAGTTGAAAGTGGTACATGTTAGGTTAGTAATATGTAGGAGTACATGTTAGGTTAGTAACACTACATTTAATGCATTTAATGCACGAGTGATGAAAATCTCAAGTTTGAATCCATGAATTTTAAAAATTACTAACTTCGTCTCTTAATAGGAGTCCCAATTAATGTGGACACAAGTTTTAGAGCATCCGCAATAGTGGCGCTGCTCGCCACCGCCGTCTGCGCCGCTGGCACGGACGCCACCCGCCGCCGCTGCGATCGCGCCGCTGGCACGGCGCGCCCTTATTCGTCAACGGCATAGCCGTTGGGTTTAAATATTTTTTTTTAAAAATCGGTTTTTAATTAAAAAAACCGATAAAAAAAATTCACTTCCCAAAAAAATTATATCTGTTTATAACCGTTTTTTCCCACTTTTTAATTTTTTTTAATTTTTTTACCCCAAAAATACACACTTTCATCTATAAATACTCCCAATTTCACTCCCAAAAATTCACATCAAACTACACAATTCTCATCATCATTCTCTCATCTCCATTCTCATCTTCAATCTCTCATATCCATTTTCATTTTCATTCTCTCATACCCTACAACATCACTATGTCCGGCCAAGGCGATAACCCTACGGGCTCCCACGGTTGGAACCCCGAATGGTTCGGTTCACAACCGTTTCCTAGTCCGGAAACGGAATATTCGGCCCCTCCTCAAACCCAAGATTCGGCCGTTCCAGGTGGCTACCGTCCATACCCAATCGACGACCAAGGTGTCTCCGAAGGACGATACGGGTAGACACCGGAGCCTAGGCCGACCGCCCCCTCCCAACCTTCGCAAGCTCCTACTCGCGGCAGCGGTGTCCGCACACCGTACACGCCGGCGGAGATGGATAAATTGTTCAAGGCGTACTTCGAAATCTCCGAAGATGCGGCGGTTGGCACGAACCAATCGGGCGATCACTTTTGGTGGCGCGTATCTCGCCGGTACAATGCAAACCGGCCGCCGGGAACGAGTAGTTCAACTATGACCCCCACGCAACTTCAAACGCACGAGGGCATGATAGTGGGTCTCCAAAAATAATTGGGGTTGTTGCCGCCGGATGAGTAGTCTTCCTCGGGTAATATTAGCCAATAATTATGTAATTTTTAATTTTTAGTATTTTAATTATGTAATTTTTAATTTTTAGGATTTTAATTATGTCTTTTTTATTTTATTTGTATTTTGTAATATTTATTGTGATTTTTTAATGAATTTTAGTATTATGGAAATGTTTATGTTTAATTGAATATTAAATTAATTGTGCTCGTCCTTGCGGAAGAGCACAGTTGTGGGTGTTGTGCTCTTGCCAGAGAGCAGGCATGAATAGTACCGCCCGGGCCCACAACCGTGCCGCTGGCAAGAGCACGGTTGTGGATGCTCTTAAGAAATATAAAGAATAGTGAGTTAGAAAAGTTAGTGGAATATGAAGTCCACTTTTTTATATTGATTTTATAATAAAATGTGAGTGGACGCAACGCATTCCTAATCGACTGCTATATAAGACCGTGGATTTTTTTTGTGGAGGATGCAACTTGGGAGTTGGACAAATTTCAACATCTTATTCCAGGTGAGGTGGTAAATATTATAGCAACTATTATGCCACCAGGGGAGACGCACGGGGAGGACGAAGCTTGCTGGGCTCCATCATCATCGGGTAAGTTCTCTATTAAATCGGCTTATAATGAGATTGCCGAGGAGAGTCAGACGTCAAGTTTCATGTCGTGGAGGCGAATATGGAGTTGGTATGGACCACAACGTATAAAAATGTTTTTTTGGTTACTCTTAAATAATGACATCTTGATAAATGAAGAAAGGGTTAGGAGACGAATCCCATCATCTGATTCATGCAGTATGCGTGAGGATGGTTCTTAGAGCGGTTTACATATGCTACGTGACTGTCGGACTGCTAAGCATACATGGTCAAGCCTCTTGAGGCATGGCGAAGCTGAGGAATTTTTTAATCGCTCTTGGACTTTGACGGCATGGGTTCTCCAGAACATCAGCTCTAAACTTTGGTTGGCAGTGGCATTAAATGGTGCACGATTTTTGGAGTAGGTTGTTGGTTCATTTGGAAGAGAAGGTGCCAATTTATTTTTTAAAGGGGAAATGGTAAGTCCGGAAGGAATTATGGCCCAAATTATCAACATGACCAAGATAATTGGGGAGCTCAGCTTGACAGATGGTATACACATAGGAGCTGCACGTGCGCCTTTGCTGATTGGATGGCATCCTCCATGAGTGGGTACGATCAAGTTAAATACGGATGCTTCCATTGAAGGGGGCCTGAGAAGAGCCTTTGGTGGAGGGCTTTTTCGAGATGCTCCAGTGGATTGGAGACTTGAGTTTGTTGTTAATATTGGGAGCTGCTCCATCTTGATGGTGGAAATTTAGTGCATTTTCTATGGATTAGAGCTGGCCAAGGCTCGAGGATTTCAAAAGCTAGAGGTAGAGAGTGAAAGCATTGTTGCGGTGTCGATGATTATGGGCAGGTTCGAGATTTCAACTAATTGTCGCTCCTTAGTACAAAAGGTGCGTGACATTCTTCAAGATTTTGACTCGGTCGTGGTTCGGCATGTGCATAGAGAAGATAACTTCGCAGCAGATTTGTTGTTCCATTTTGCTTATAGCTTTTCTAGAGGAGTTCATGTTTTAGAAGCTCCACCTTTGGGGTTACGGAGTTGGTTGATCCATAATACCATATGTGTTTCTTACAATCGTTAATTGTGTTAGTTTTAGGCTTTGTCTGCATTTCTTTATAAAAAAAATGTGAGTGAAATGAGTTAGTGGAACGTGTGACCTACTTATCATTTATGATAAAAATGAAATATGACTCTTATTGTAGTACGGAATAAAATGATAAAATGTGACTTTTATTATGGGACGGAGGTAGTGGTTAGTTTATGAGAGAAAAAAAATGACAGGAAGGGAACATAATTTTACAAGTAGCGGCAAAATAAGAAGTGATGTACTCCTAATTTATTTGGCAATAGAAAAATAAATATCGTATTTAAATAGAATAAAAAAATGTAGTAGTGTATATGAATAATGAAAATAGGATGGATTTATAGATATGTCATGTAGGAGGGCGTTTATTGGCGGTTCCAAAATAACGATCACCGAACTCACCCATGCCTGGTATCACTCGCATCTCTTTATTCAGCCCTCTATCTATCTCTGACGTCACTATCTTCACCTTTGGATATTTCTTGCAAATTGCATGTATTCCTTCTGGAGACTGCACCACCATTTATTCATTTTCTATATATAATCAATTCAATAGAATATAGATAGATACATAGATAACAAAACTAACTCACTGCAATTAAATTAAGGAATATTATGTTGGACTCTGGAACACCCTTGCTCACCAACACAGATATTGCTTTCACTGCTGAATTCCCTGTTTTACAAACACATAACAATATGATTATTTATTTATATATTTATCTGTATTTTTTATTTCAACATTACCTGAGGCCAGAACGGGATCCAGCAATAGGACATGCCGAGTCGAGATGTCTTTTGGTAGCTTTTCATATATCAACTCCTGCAATTTTTATTTTTCAATTTTCTATTCTTTATTCATCCAATATCTTATGTTACCTCCTTACCTGTGTACCGGCGTTGCTATCTCCATGGATTAAGATTTTGCCGATTTTGATGCCTTTACAACACGCCCGCAACGCGTTCTCCATGCTCTCCCCGCTGATGCAATGGATGAATCAAACACAAAATCTAACACAAAATCAAACCTAGTAATGTACCTTCTGATAACTGAGACGCCACACAGTCTTTCGCAGAAGACAACCCCGGTGTACACTGATCCTGTAGGAGTAGTGATCTGTTTTTCACTGAATGGAAGGTGGCCGAGCCCATGTTCCACAACCTTCAACATTAAACAATACGGAGTATATTATTTTTTTTATCAATTTCTAACTAATAGTACTACACTCTTTATAGTAGAACGGAATATTACTAAACGAATGAGGCGATCTGCGTAGAAGACGAAGTCATGCTTAGTAGTTTTTGCATCCCTGACAAGCGTGTGCATCCCTCGTATCTACGCCATAACATGCTTTGTTTATAGGGAGTAATAATCATGTTTACGAGTGAACTCCGGGAATTGGGAACCAACCTGGAAAGTGGAGTATATAACAAAAACATTGGAATAGAATTTGCAGAGATCATGTTGGCCAAGCTTTGTACGAATGTGTTGCACTATCAAGTCGATTGCAACTTCATTGTCTGCCCCACGGGGAATTATAACGTCCGCGTATTTCATCGAAGGGAGTATGAACTCATCAAAGCTTGGCTTTACAAACTTAGCATACTGGCAACAAACAAGTTAAGTTAGCTCTCTTTCTTAACTGGACTTGAATAGAGATGATGTGACAATACTAACTTGGTCGAGGACATTCTCCACGTTTCTGCCCCTCTCGACAGTGTCGCGCCGTAGCCTCCTTCCCAGACGAACATCAGAATCTGCACTGATGAAGGTTTATTCATCAGATAACTGGAAGATCAATATCATTGTCTTGGAGAGAAATAAATAAAATCTAACCTACAAATTTGCCCTTTCATATAAAACTCTCACATCACATGATTTAAACTGTGCCTGTAACTTTAAAGAGTACAAAAAAGGAGAAAGCAAAGAACCTGTATCAACAAAGATCTTCATGTTCATAAGATCACGTACACGAGAATCATGAAGAACAAGAATCCCTTCCAAGATAATGACATCGGCAGGGTTCACCTACGCGATAGTAAAACTCCAATCATGCTGATGCACCACAGGTTTCTCATTCATATATCACTTGGATATACACAAAAAAGGCACGGACACATGACAGCGAATAATATATTCAGAAAATATATTTGATATATAAGCCGGAAATCGTCACTTCTCTGTTGAAGTGCAAGCAAGATGATGTTAAATTGCACAACTTTACCTTCTTAGTTGCTGCAGCAGACTTTTTTTTTGCCTTCGCACCTTTGATTATATACATATATAGACTCCCTCCGTCCACCAATAAGTATTTTATTTAGTTATTTTCGTCTGTCCACCAACAAATGTCAAATTTGTTATTTTACTAATTTTGGTAATGGACCACATATTCCACTAACTTTGTCTCACTCCCATTTTTTTATAAAATTAATATATAAAGGTAGAACTCGCTTCCACTATCTTTTTTCATTTACTTTAAATTACATTTCTTAAAACCTGTCAAATTAAGCCTATTATTCATGGATAAATGGAGTAATTTTATTTACTTTGTTTTTCTAACATGTAACTATAGTTTTTTTTTGTTTTATATAGATAATCAAATTTCTAAATAGTGTTACTTCAATTTATCAAAAAATCAAATTTATTTACATCATAATTTGCAATATTATACTTCATCTGTCATACGGAAATAGGCTGAATATCATTTTTCATCCGTCCCATGGAATAACCCATGTCCATTTGTGGAAACCTTTTCTCCATCCTTTTTACTTTATCATTCATGGGTTCTGCCATCCATTACGCTATTTCAACTATTTTTTCATCTCTTACTTTACTAATTACATACTCCCTCCATCCCACTCAAGATGTCCGCCTTTCCTTTTTAGTTTGTCACACACAAGATGTTTACGTTCTTTATTTGTAAATAAATTCTTCTCTCCTCTCTTCACATTAAAATATTCAACTACTCTTTCTCTATACTTACTTCACCTAACATTTCTTCCTAAAATCCACTGTCTTTCAAGAATGTGGACATCTTGAGTAAGACGGAGGGTTTATTAAAATCGGCATCATCCACAAATGACCTATTTCTATGGGACGAAAAGAGTGGTATTTACAAAAATTCTACATTTATATAACTCCAAAAACTATTCAAAATTTCTACTTACACACTAATATTCCCTTCGTCCGAAGATACATGAGTTGTATTTCATATTGGATTGTCCCAAATTAGTTGACTCATTCCCTTTTTGACCAAAAAATATCAAATTGCTCATATTTTATTCTCACTCATACTTTACTCTTTTTTTTCTCTTACTTTATTCATTCTCCTATTTCATTTTATCTTCTTTTAACCCACTAAACATAACTTTTTTAATCTCTGTGTCCAAAATAAACTCCCCAACTAAGGTGGAACGGATGAAGTATAAGTATATATGATTATTCATTTACATGTATATTTTATTCAGTCAATTATGTCAATTATACTTCATGTGTGTGAGTTGGCCAAACGGTAGAAAGGTTAATTCTGGAGGCCAAAAGTCTCAGGTTCAAGAACCAATTCTCATCCCTTAAAAGCTGACTTAATAAGAAGAAAAGTTCATGTTATACTTATATTTGTTAGCCTTAAGTTCCAAATTAACACGTTAGTGTGTCCCGATTGGGCTGGGATCCCCTGCTGTGGAGGGGGGCACAGTAAGAGGTGTTGTCCTTCACAATCATTATTTTATTAAAGTTTTATTTTATTTTATTAAATGAATAAAATGTTATTAGTAGTATGTTTTTTTCTCTATAATGAGGTGAGTCTTATTTTTCATTAACGCTACTACAAATACTTTTTCTATATATCTATATTACTTTACTAATTTTGCAGTTCACAACCAAGACTTTTTCAATGGATGAAGGTAGTACTCCCTCCGTTCCATGTTAATAGAGTCATTTTTCTATATTGGGAAGTTCTAAATTAATTGAGTCGTTTATACTTTTGGCAAAAAGTAATTCTCCCTTTTACTTTACTTTCTTTTACTTTTTGCACTATCAATTTAACACATTATTCTTAAACTTCGTGCCGAAAAGAAATGTCTCTATTAACAAGGAACGGATGGAGTATTTTTTTAGGTGATTTCAAGGAAATAAGATTTCAATATTAATTATGTTTGAGATATTTTATGGAAAGAGAATTGGAAGGCTTTAGGTTTTTTCGGATTAAAAACTTTTAGCCGCCCCAAGCTCACCCCATGAATATGGCTCGCCCTGGCCACCTCGAGGCGATTCAATTGGCGTCCTGTAACACTATTGTGTCGGAACATCAATCTGCTTCCAAAAGATTGAATCCATGATCCAACCAACACAGGGGTTTCACCAACAAATCCGCTCCATCAAGGCACATGAGCCACAACCATATACTTGCACACTGGATTGGACACCAAAAAAAAGAGGTGGCAGTCGTGATGCGAAGGAAACTGGGAGGAGCAAGATAGTGGGTTGTTGTATGGAGAGCAATTGAGAAAAATCAAGGTAGGTGTGGTTTGCTTAGAACTACGTGTGTCATCGCATTCGCAATTAGGGGTGAGGAAGGGGTGCACGAATGAATCAAGGACGTTACTACAATGACAGGAGTGTGATATGAGACATCAATTCCATATCTTTTATTTAGTTATCTTTTGATTCATACTATCTTTCCATATATTGTTTTCTTGTTAGATAAGTTAAGGTAGTAGTATTATACTATTATAATTAAATAGGATAGATTGTTAGTAGTATCATATTATTCAATCAACAAATACAATATTATTTTGAGCCCTAAACTTGAGTCTCACGTTCTCACATCTGCCGCCTACGGGACGACCCGCGCACAGCAGCCCAGATTATCCCTCTTGTAATTTCCGTTCTGCCGATACTTTAGGGATATATGATCCTTAACAGAGTGTCAATCGACGGTGGCACAGTAACAACTGTTGTTTCCATAGCTTCTAAAATGGATGCCTACTCCTTGCGACCTAGGAGGCTTCCTAAAGCATCAAATTGTTGCATGAATGGGTTGAAATGTGATTTCTGAATGGCTTTGCTTCAATTGCTGCTAGGTGGTTGGCTTGGATATAGGGATGCAACTATATGTCTATATGGTTTCATTTCAATTTCATTGATTCTAGCAATGTGAATCAAAAGAAAGTACCTGTCGCCCTGGTTCAACGCTTTTGTGAGTCTTGAAATCATAATTTGGAATGCTTGCTACACTTCCACGTTTCAACTTTTCCATACACGAAAGCAGAACCTCTGTATCAAACGCATCTGAGCACCAAAAATATTAGTGATTAGCACAAACAGATGGTTGAAAAGTAAAATGTGAAAAATAAAACTGAAGAACTCTTGAAGGCTACATTTTTATTGATTTGAATTGTTGTTATTGATACATACTAGTACATAGGTATTTATAGGACTCTAGATATAAATATACCTAGGAACTATACATATTGGAACTCCACGTTATAAATGTTATTCTCTTCCCAACAAGTTGGGACTCCACACATTCTCTTCCCAACATACTTGGGACACTTCAAGTTATCTTTCCAACACTCTCCCTCAAGTTAAGTATCGAGTTTTTCGACACTTAACTTGCACGATCTTCACTTGATAAATAGTTTATACTCGTATTCAGGAGTCCTTCACTTTTCATTGACAATTTATGCTCGAATCATAGAGCTTCTTCAATTTATCATTGAAAGTTTATACTCATATCAAGGAGTTATTTTTTTTCATTAAATGTTTAGACTCGTTTCAAGGAGCTTCTTCATTTTTCTTCATTGAAAGTTTAGACTCGTTTCAAGGAGCTTCTTCAAATTTCTGTTGACAATTTTAACTCGTGTCATAGAGCTCTTTAATTTTTGGTTGGCAGTTTTAACTCCTGTTAAGGAGCCAATCTAGACAGTTTTTACTCATGTCCAGGAGCCATCTTAGATAGTTTTTACTCGTATCCAGGAGCCATCTTAGACAGTTTTAGCTCGTATCTAGGAGCTAAATCATTTTTTTTTTCTGACTGACAGTTTTTACTCGTGTCGAGGAGCTTTCTTTCTGACTGACAGTTTTTTTTTACTCGTGTCGAGGAGCTTTTTTTCTGACTTACAGTTTTTACTCGTGTCGAGGAGCTCATTCAGACAGTTTTAACTCTTGTCGAGGAGCTCATTCTGACATTTTTGACTCGTGTCGAGGAGCTAATTCTGACAGTTTTGGCTCAAGTCGAGGAGCTAATTCTTCTCGTTCTTCATTGATCTTGTTCTTCTTCAGACTTTTGCAAAAGACATTTAGTCTTATTGCAATTCTTCCGAATGGTGAGAATTCTCCCGTCACTCCTTCAATCCGGTTTTGACTCTTCAACAGCTGACGCTTCGCGGCCATTGTGCGTCCCCCATCTATGTGTGGCGACACTATTGTCTCCCATTGTGCGTTCCTTTAAGAAGGCCTCATCTTCTCTTATTGGCTTTGGCTTTTCCCGCGGTTGTTCCTTTTAACATGAGTTCGCAGCCTCTCACGGCTGCAACCTCTTCGGTAGTAGATTCTCCTTTCTCGGTTGCTTCTTCTTCTCCGGACCATTTCTGCCTGAAGCTATCTTCTCTTCTCTGGCATAGTCGCTACTCCAATCACCTCGAATAATTATCCGGTTGGGGCTAACCTCTCCCCCTCGGCCGGATAATTCTTCGGCTGCTTTGTCTTCCCGGGTTGTCTTGCTACCAATCTTTCCTGGCTCCACCGACATGTGGGTTGCGCCGTTGCAGCTTACTCGCCCTCTCATTATCGGTCATCTTTGGCCTTCACGACCATTATAGATTTGGAGAGGAGTTGTTCGGTCGCATTCTTCCTCTCCCCCTCGGCCGGAAAAACCGTGAATTCAGACTTTATCTCCGAATCTAGGGCTCACTGCCACCTCCAAATCAGCAAGTAATCGCTGAACTCCATGGAGCTTTTGCTCCGTTCCTCCATCGTCGGCTTCTTGCGCCGATCAACGCTTCTCTAGCAGCCTTTGTGGCCTTGCTACTGGCTCCACCTCCTTCACCACAATGCCTCCTTTCTCTCCTCCTCTGTTGTGGTTCTTGGCTGCCATTCTCGGACTTTTCCTTGGTGGTCTATGCATCTTATTTGAAGATTTGAAGGGGAACTGTCTGGCCGGATACCTTCTTCTCCCCCTCGGCCGGACAAACTGTGGAATCATTCTCTGTTTTCTTCTCAGGTTTCAAGCTTTAGTCAATTGAGTGGATTATCAAACACAAGGTCTGCTGATTTTTCATCACCCTCACATCGTTGGGCTTCAGTTTCTGCAACATTGGTATCTCATTCCTTCACTTCATCCTTCTCAACATGATTCTTTGTATCTTCAACAGCTTGTGGAATCTCCTTTTTAGTCTCTTCATTATCATGCTCTCCATCTTTCATAGAGACATCTAGGTTTTCACTCAGCTCTGTGTGGTTATCATTTTGCTTGGTTGAATCTTCAGCAGGGAGGCTCTTCAATGCAAAGCAATGACAAACTTACCATTCCATCTTCATTCGCGCCATTGCTGCTAGATAGAGAGAGAGAGCAGGAGCTTGTTGGTGAGTTAATTGAGAGAGAGGGAGCAGCGGTTTTTCTAGGGTTTTGGCAATTTGGGGTTAATTCATGGCTGTTTTTGAAAGGGTTTAGGCTAGTTTTGGGAAAGGGACGATGATGAGGGCTTGGTTAGGGGTTTTTTTTTTGCTATTGAGGCAGCGATCAATCCTTGTGATGTGGAAAATAAAACTGAAGAATTCTTGAAGACTACATTTTTATTGATTTGAATTGTTGTTATTGATACATACTAGTACATAGGTATTTATAGGACTCTAGATATAAATATACCTATGAACTATACTTGAACTCCACATTATAAATGTTATTCTCTTCCCAACAAGTTGGGACTCCACACATTCTCTTCCCAACATACTTGGGACACTTCAAGTTATCTTTCCAACACAGATCACACACTACAGAAATGATAATTTCTAAATTTTGTATTTACCTGGATGATCGAAGTTATACTCACCCACTTTCTTCAACTGCTCATTATTCAAGGATCGATAAAACGCATCCTAACACATATAATAATAATTAAAACTCAACATCATCCATTTAATAAACAATCCCTAATTCGTGTCGAAACAATCGCAAAAACATCAAACAAATTCGATTTACTTGATTGACGAGAACAACACGCTGATCACGGAGATGCGTGATAATCATATCGCACACAGTCGTTTTGCCCGACGCAGTTCCACCGGCGACGCCTTCAATCGAACCAGAAATATTCAGTTTCTCGCACATCAAAATCAAAACAATAAATCAAATCTGATTAACGACTGCAGCTGAGCAGAACGCACCGATTATGAACGGAACTTTGAGCGGACTCCGATCCGACTCGCTGCTCCGATCAGACTCGAGACCTGACTCGCTGCTCCGATCAGACTCGAGACCTGACTTGCTGCTCGATCGACGAGTGGATCGATTATCGCCCATATTTTTCAACACTTTAGCGAATCCAGATTTCATCATGTTGAATTGGATCGGAGGAAAATCTCGCAAAAAATTGCTATGTCGACGAATTCGTATAATTTGCTCGTTATTGATTCATAATCGCGATTCAACACCTTCGGCTTCGTCGTGGAAACTGAAGAGTGAGGAATTGAGGGTAATTGAATCAGATTTTAAGCTTTTTAATTCTATAGGCTTTGGGTGTGCAGAGAAAGATTCGCGGGAAAATCGCATTATTTCGCACGTGTCTTATCATTTGATTCATGGGCTAACAAATAGCCCAACTATGTCTTTGATTTTCACCTTTTAGGTTTAATATAGTATATTTAGTTATTTCATCTAGTATTTTCGTATTTATTTATGATATTTCATCTGTGTGACGAAATCAATATAATCTAGGTAATTTGATTTGATTATTTTGATAGGATTACTTAAGAGTATAATTTATAGCTTTAACTTTCAACATTTTTAATATATGACCTTAATTTTGCATTGTTACGTAAGCTATAAAAATTGGTTAATAATTTTGCAGCTAAGCTGTTTTAAATGGCGCAACTGGGTTATTTTTACGTTAGGGCATCCACAATGGGGCGCCCTAAGGCACGCCACGTCATCAGTTTTATCCTCCTACCTCCACCTGCAATGGGGCGCCCTAAGGCGCGCCCCATATGTTTTATTACTATTGTTTTGTTAATTAATTTAAATGTTTTTAAATATATAATGCAAACTAATTCAAATATATAATGCAAACTAATTTAAACCAGATGGGGTGGCGTCGGCGGCGTCGGCGGCGTCGGCCTCGGCGGTGGCGCGGGGGGAGGGTGCGACGGGTCGGTTTGGAGACGGCTCCATGTCATCCAAACCGTACGATTCCGTACTGAATTCGGGATCGTACTGCGTGTTGGCGTCGAACGGCCGATATTCGTCGGGTTCTGTACCCGGCCAACGCGCCTCACCAAACATCGGACTATTGGGACTTGAATCTATTTCGTAGTAAATGTGAGTTTCGAGAGTGGAATCGTGAAATAAAATGTTACAAATGAAGGTGGGGTAGGGGTATTTATACAAAAAAAAAACGCGTGTAATCGTCCGCGCCCATCGTCCGCCGAGCCCACAATGGAATATGTTAATTGGGAATGATGCATGTTTAAATGTGTAATTGGTAAAGCAAAATAAAAGAAGAAAAAATAATTGAAATAATATAGCAAATGGTGTGGCTCATAAATGATTAAGTTAAAAATAATGAGAAAATATTTTTATAAATGAAAAAAAAATTAAATAACACACATTTCAAACCTACATCAAAGGTTACAACTTAAAATCCAACGATCGTATAATTACCGCAAAACACATTATTCATTTTGAATTTATATCTCTCGCATGAATTTCATAAATTTTGAGTTTCAACGTTATTTTAGTTGTCTTCAATCACAACATCCTATCATTTTACGATCGAAACTCATAGCAAATACACTCGAGGCGTATTTGTTTAGCGTATTCTGTTACGGAAATTAAATTTCTTAATGATTGTTTTATCTTAACAAGGAAATTAATAAAAATTTGATTCTCAATTTTTGTATTTATTTTTTTTCTAATAAAATATAAACATCTTTAAAATATTGAATTAGTGAAACTGAAAATTCATATTCCCTAACTTTATTCGGATCCATTTTCCTATTTTTAGTATTTTTCCATATATTGGTATTTTATGATTTCCAGAATTAATAGTAATATTCATTACTATTAAGCATAGGACTATTAACTATATGGGTGCGTTATATTCCTAATTTTTAATACATTGTGTTGATGAGTTAGCAAATTAAAAAAAGTTAGCGACGGATCACACTCCATTAACTATAACTATAATATAACTAACTTTAATATTCATATTGTGTTATCGATTAATAATTTGTTAAGCATTTTTAAACTTTTAAAATTATGGATTATACTCCACTTAATTACAATACTAATCTTTTTTTTTTTTTTTATTATTATTATTATTATTATTATTTATTATTATTTATTATTATTATTATTATTTTCTCGGTTAACTACCTATTAACAACATTATTACATTACTTTCTCGATAATCAAATGTCTCTATGAGCATCCACAATAGCGCCTAGCGCACCGCCTAGCCGAGCGCCGGCGCTAGGTGGTGCGCTAGGCGGTCTATTGCAGCCGCCCAGCGATTTTCGCGAAAAAAAACCGCCTAGCGCTCGGCGGTTCCGTGGCGCTAGGCGGTGCGTTAGGCGATCCGCTAGGCGCTATTGCAGCATCCGGATCGCCTAGCGCACCGCCTAGCGCGAATTTTTAATTTTTTTTTATTTCCGAAACACTATATTTACGCGACTTGCCCGACATGTGCCAAACGGAGGCTCATATTCGACTCCAAAACGATTTAATTGAAGAGTTATGGGCGCGGAGGACTGCACGACAATAGTTTTTTTTGTTAATTATGTAATTTTTTTTAATTAATGTACTTTTTAAATTTTAATAATATTATTGAATTTTCTCGTATATGTATCGTAAATTAAATTGCGTATTTTGTGTGATTGTTAATTATTTGTTTTATATAATTTTGAGTGATGTGGATATTGATGTGGCTGGGCTATTTATGATGTGGCTAGGCTATGGCTGGGTTATTTATGATGTGGCAGGAGGATTTTTAGTGTTGATGATGTGGCAGAAGGAGTTTGTGGCTAAGCTATGGCTGGGCTATTGCTGGGCTATTTCTATTGTGGATGGCCTTAGTGCATCCACATATGGTACCTCAAACACTGCGAAAATAGTAGTTCCCCGTCTCGTACGGTGCATGGGTGGGCAGGTGTGTTGTAATTTGAGATTTGAGATTGTATTGTTTTCACTGATATTCTGAATAAATATGACATGCATTCTCCACCCTTATATAAGCTATGGAGTCTCTACAAACGAAAGAATAATATGCCTAACTTACATTAATCTAAGAGCATCCACAGCGGAGAACACCGATGTCCGTCCGTCCGTGCCAGCGGCACGGCACCTCTGTCCGCCGCTGCGCTCTTGCCGCTGGCACGGCGCTGCTCTTAGCTAAGAGCACGTCCGTGCCAGCGAGCAGGGCGATGTGGCGCGTTTCTATTGGCCGTTGGCATTTTCTTTTTTTTCTTTTTTTTTAAAAAATAAAAAATAATACCAAAAATTAAAAAATATATATTTTTTGGATTCCAAAAAATATACAGATTTTATTACCATTTTTTTTAAAAAAATTGAAAATTTTTAAAAAATATTTAATCCCAAAATTATCTGTAAATACACACATTCATCATTCATTTGAGCGAAATTCGGCCATGAGTAGTGGTTTTTTTAATTTTATGAATTTAGTTATGTAATTTTTAATTTTTAGGATTTTAATTATGTAATTTTTAATTTTTTTGTAATTTATAATATTATTTCGGTTATTTTTAATGCATTTTAATACTGTGGAAATGTTTTTATTAAAATGGAATAATAGAATGGTGGGACCCTTAAGCATGTCCTTGCAGAAGAGCATGGATGTGTGTGTTGTGCTCTTGCCTAAGAGCATGGAGTAAAAGTGGGTTCTGGCTCACATCTGTGCTCGTTGGCAAGAGCACGGATGTGGATGCTCTAAATAAATAGTGCATCGAGTTTTTGGTTTATTAGCACTAAAAATACTTGCAAGTTTACAGGTAGATCTAGTATAGCTAAAGGTCAGTACCGGGATATCGAACACAGGGAATAAGATTACAACTGACTATCATATACTAAGCGTCATATACTATTTAAAGACACGGATATTTTTTTTGGTTTGATTTTATTAAACTAGACTGAAAAATAAATAAACAAATAAAAAGAAAGCATATAAACAATGATACAAAGCAGACATAGGAATGTAGAATATTAGGATCCAAAACACAATCGACTTTCTTGAATTACGGTCTCTAGAGTTATTAAGTCGGTCACTTAACTGGATTAAACCCTCTCCCGATGTGAGAAATCCGTAGATTAGGTGTTGAAATCAAAGTCCCCTTTAAATCTCTAACATCTAACTCCTAAAAGATCGTTAAGACCAATGACCTCACGTGAAACCTCAACTCTCCCGAGTTCTATTGAATTAAAGTATGAATTATCCATTTTCAAAGTCAACTATTTCGTCTCCCGAGTACTCTAATCAACTCTAACATGTATTCAAGAGGTAACTAATCAATTGAATATAGAGAGCGCAAGGATAAATCAAATAACTACAAGAGCTAACAAGGAAAATCAATCGAATATCTTCACCAAAAATTTCACAATTGATGTTTAACTCATAGACAAGTAAAAACTACAAATAAAGTACGAGACATGAAAGAAATTGATAAAACCCAAGGCTGAATCTTCAATCTTCAGTCTTCTCTTGCCTGGATCTGCAAAACCCCGCTCCAATGGAAGATGGATGAATTTAAGGGTGGAATATGGAATGGAAGAAGTGTAGAGAGAAAAGGATTGAAGGCTCTAAGATAAAGATTATGAATTAGGTTCAGAGGTATTTATAGGCAGGAAAAAGGTTTATTTTTGATAAATTTCGTGCCCTACAAGAAATAGGAGAGATTTGGCTTGACAATATAATAATTTCTTTTCTTCCGTGAATTTCCGCATAAATTCCCGTCAACTTTGACTGCACTGCGCAACGTTCGTAGAATTGTCATAACTATCTCCACAGAACTCCGATTGAGACATACAAGATATCCACGCGAAGCTCTTTCGAAGACGAAGAGAATGGCATGTAGTAATGACTGGACTTCAAAATCGCTGGAAGAATGGGCTCGAACAGAGGCTGCTGCACTTTGGCCTTTTTCACCTTTTTTTATCTTTTTCTATCATTTATCAACAAATACTTCAAAAATACCAAATGTATAACATATGCAATTTAAGAACAAAATTTGCATGATTGACATTTAAAACAAGTCAAATCTAGTCCTTAAAAATATGCAAAATCTGTGTTTGTCAAATCCGTAAGTCATCACACTTTAGTAATCACACTCTCATCGAATATTTTTCTAATTTTCAAATTTCATTATATAGTACTCCTTCCGTCCGCCATTAGGAGTCTCATTTATGGGCGACACGGGTTTTAAGAAATGTTAAGAAAAGTGGGAGGAAAAAAATTAGTGCAATAGGGGTCCCACTTGTATATATTACTTTTAAATGAAATGTGAGTGGAATGAGTTAGTGGAAGGTGAGACCCTATTACCATTTATGGTAAAAGTAAACCCTGATTTCTATTCGCGGACGGACTAAAATGGAAAAATGGGACTCCTATTCGCGGACAGAGGGAGTATTTAATAAGAAGGATTATTACATGTAATAATTATAGTGGACTAAGATGGGCGGTAGAACCCACATGCGCGCGCCGCCGTGAGCCTCGAGCCCGTCCACGTCAGCGAGCCAAGCGGGATGACACCTCATCAGTATGACGCAGTAAAGCCAACGTGGCTGACACGTGATAAAGTCCACATCGTGAGCGAACCTAGACGCGCAGCGTATCCCGATACGTCCGTCCAGGATCAGCCTCTCCAGTTCCCGTAACGGTTTGTAACGCTCGGCGGTTACAACCCCGCAATGATGACAACCATCAAGGTTGGTAAACTCCTGCAGTGGACTGAGTCTATTGAAGATACCAATTCACAAGCATTCTGCATCATAAGCTCTCTCTCTATCTCTTTTGCATTGTTCTTCTGTCGAAGCTCTGCCCTCTCCTCCATCAAGTTCGCTGGAGATCTGCTGATAGCGGTGCTGCTTCATCAGAGACGTAGCCGTTTTATCTTTGGGGACGAACACGCCAATCCGAGAACACTATCGGGCCGTATCTCGTCTTGCGGAAAGAGGACTCTTCGACTCGGCTAAACTACAATTTACGGTTTATTTTTTCATTTTTTCTGTTGTAATTTCATTTCAGTTATTTCTTCTGTATTCGTTCTTTTGGATTGTATTACGACTGGTTTTATCTCTTGTAACCCAGAAACCAACAATCTGTACCAAGACGGAAGGACGAAGGGGAAGGGGAAGGTTGTGGCGGCTCCTATCACTGAATCCGCCACTGACCCTCAACTCGCCTAATACTTCGATAGAATTGACAAGATTGGAAATGCAATGTTGATAATGAGTACTCAACAATGCTAGCACAAGATACTTCGAGGCAAAGTACTCGAAATTGATTTTCAAATTATGTGGTATTGTTTAATTATTAATTTGTAATTTATAAATTTGAATGAATATAAAACTTTATGAAATTTAATGAAATAATCTTTTTAGTTATTTAATTTTATTTCACAAATAACGAAAATTGATAATTGGGTAATAATTTGAAAAGGATGAGAAAAAATAAGCACGAGTTGTAGGTAAAAAAAAATAAGGATGAGTTGTAGGTGATCTAGTATGATTTGGGATTTGAGTAGAATGACATTTGAAAAAATTAAGTTTTGTATGATGGACGTCCTTAGGAGTATATCATAATTGCAAGAAATTAGTAAATGTATTGTTGATTGCGGCCTTAAAATTCACAAGGTTTACTTTGTTGAAGACAAAAACTTTATTATCATGGAGTATATCTTTTTGCTCAAAGAAGGGAATAAATCAGAAATTGCTAAACAAACATCAATCTGAGAGAGAGAGATGATGAAAAGTAACATTGAGATGTCAACTTGATAGAGAATACAAAATTTCTAGCTCAACCCTTCAGAGTTGGGCTATTCTCGATTCACAACCAAACAGAATATAGGATGAACTAGAACTACATCTACTGCGTTATGCGAAGTTCATGACAAGACAAATGTAAACAAGCTTGGATGACGATCTAAACATTTCATTACAACCATGCAGTTAGTGAAACAGACATCTTTGAAAAGCAAGCCATTTAGGGTTACTCCTTCCTAATCTCCTCCCACAGTCGTTTTCTGGCAATCAGAACACGTTCTTCACCTGTGGACAGAGCATCGCTGCTGGGCTCAACCTCCGAGGACCATTTGTCCCACTTCAGAGAAGCCAGGAATTTATGTACATAATTGATCACAGAAGGTTTGTCCCTGATGATAATGAAGCCGTCAGGCCTTAGTATCCGGTCCATCTCGATCAGCAAATCCTCAAAGCTGCAACCTCTCTCCTGGATCTCTGAGAAGACGGACCAGGCGTGAAGCAAGTCGTAGGTGCGAGGATAAGTTGAAAATGACTCACACCTGCATATAGATGGGGAGACGTAATCAACAACTCGGACCAAAAACAAGGAAGACGTCTCATACAAACTTGAGCAAAACATGTCCAACAGAGTCATAGATATCCAGATTCAAGCACATAATACATTGTAGACATAGATGACTGTACAAGAACGTAAAGGGAAGCAAACATCGTCATCCTCATCTCAAGAAGTAAGCATTTGCTTAACATTTAGAGTTCAGGTTTCATCATCATGGGGTGCGGTTTGAGGAAGCTAGACAGGTTTATGATAGAGAATGTGTACCAGTCATGCACCGATCCAATCAAGCCTCGATCATAGACTATCTTCAACTTGACTGACGCATTTACTGGAGCAACGTTCATGACCCAAGCATCCTTGTCTTTAAGAGCTGCAGCAAAGCCCCCAAGATTCGAGTTCATGTCCATGACATTTCTTACTGAGTTCCGCTGCATAACAGATTTCATCTGTTTCCAATACTCAGTCACTCTGCTATGCCACACATCCTGTATCACATAGTTATAACAAGGTGAGACCAAAATGAAAGAAAAGATTTCCCATCTAAACATAATTGCAAGATGGGAGTAAGCCTTACTGTATCTTTCCGGAATGCATCAGCACTTATACCGATTTCTTCCAATCGAGGAGATGCAGATGTAAGCCTCCGAGGCCAAGGTTCTAGAAAAGTTCCCTTTGTTTGATGCATTTCTGTGCTCCCAAAAGAAGGTTGGATGTCAATTGTGGCGGTAAGTAAATAATACTGTATGCAGGACTATTCAAATTAATTTATAGTTTTCCATGCATGAAGGCGATACTGAATGACCGTGTGAGGAAAATAACCCGCCAAGGCAGCAACTATCAAATAGCATATCCAACATGTCACTGAAAGAGGATTTAAATGATTACACATACTTGCTGAATAGGGAGTGATGCATGCCTTCATAGGCACATTCCATGCTGCATCTGGATCGTCATCTGAACTGCACAGTTGTGGGAGAGTTCCATGACTTCTTCTTGTGTAGCAATTATTACTAGGTGGCTTAGCCCATATCACTGTCTGATCTTTCCTCACAACGACTCTCCAGCACATTCTTCCCAGAAGGTCGTGCATAGAATTCCAAATTCTTCGATTCTCCACATCATGCGCATAAGCTTCAGGTGACGAGTAGACAAAATAGCCTCCCGGCCTCAGCAATCTGTCTAGTTCCAACAAAAGCAGACCATCCCTCTGGAGCCAATCTATCCGGCAACGGGAGCAATGAGCCAGCTCAAAGGACCTACTAGGGTAAGGTAGTCTTTTTGTCCCCAAAACACCTAAAGTTGCAGGAATGCCCCTCTCCAACGCAAACTGTATTTGATTCTCGTGAACATCATTAGGGGCTAGCGACATGGCTATGATATTCAGTGGGAGGAGATACGCGCCAAAACTTGCAACCCCACATCCCACATCAAGAACATTCCGGATATGGCCACTATTATCGAGCCTTTCACCAGGAAACTTCAGCATCTACATAAAAGCAGATGTGCAGTTACATCTACATGGAACAACCAAATTATCAACAGTGAAACAAAATTATTGAACGCTGTAAATGCGCACCCCTGCAATAGCTGCGATGTATTTGTCTGCTCCATAATGAAAATGAGTTCCTCCACCAGGGAACTTGATCTTCTCCCCTTCCACAACCATCCAATTCTGATCCGATTTTTCCTTTGCAAGATGTGTGTGGGGTATGTTGGCCTTCCAAACATGATCCCTACTCATCGGCCATCTAATTGGGATCTGGAGTTCTAACAGAAAATTGTGTTGGAATCAAACTATTGAAAGAAAATTGCTTTGGAATCAAACTAATGCACAAATTTCAACTCACAAGCTGCCTCAATTTTAGAAAAAGAAGATCGAATTTGGGCAAAAGGTGAAACAGTAACAAACCTTGTAGCCAGCTGGCGGAGGAATCCGGCAATTGAAACGGCGCTCCGGCGGCGGACAATGCCTCTCGTAGTGCTCCATCAAGCTCAAATTCACCTTCAGCCGCATCTGGTAGATCAAATTCCTATCTAAACACGGAATCAGCTCCGAGTATCTCAAATCACAGACCTACAACACAAAATTCAAGCTCGCCTCAGAAGCTAATCAACAAACATCGCCGAAGTCAACACTAAAACAGCGCCAATCAACGCCGGCTCCTTACCGGAATGCTCTTCGGAACCTCAGGATTCCGCTCCTCGTCATCGAACAATTCATCGAAATCCTTCTTCACAAATCTCCCCGTGACGGGGTCAACACCGAAGTCGTCGAATGAGTCGTTGCCGCGTGGCAAACCACCGGAGAACCGTGAGCCGTACAGCAGGCAAATTAACCCTAGAAACACTAATAACCCCATGAATGCATACTTCAGCAGCTTACCCGAGCGAATAGGCTCCCCCTTTGGCTTCATTCTATGCTAATTTCTTAACTAAAACAAAAAATTAAACAGAAAAAAAAATTGTCCAGCTATTTGCAGAAATTATTGAGATGCTAAAACCCTAGCGGTGGATCCATTGCCACGGCGTGAAGCGAGAAGATATAAATGAGTGGAGTTGATTCTAGAGAGAGAGAGGTATCTGATTCCTGTGAATGTTGGGGAGAATGAAATATGGTTGGAGAAAGGGAAACGTGGGGCGTTGGAAAAGAGGAGTATTTATAGGTATCTTGGCGACGACGGCGTTGGACGCCGCCGTTTTTCGTGGTCTAACACAAAGGTCTCTCGATGCTTATTACTGTGTCTGTGATTCCATGGAAGTTAGAGTATAGTGAGAGGAAGAGATGAGATTGGATCCGAGGCTACATTGCCTTTTACAAATTATTATTATTACTAGTAATTGTCTATACATTTTCAATAAAATATTACCTCCCACGATAATAGTTATGTTTTGTCATTCCAATCTGCCTGACAATAAGAGATATGCAGTTAGTATTGCAAGTTATATCTCGATATTCAATAGGTAATTTTATTTTATTTGGTTCGTTAGATTGAATTTCATAACTCATTGTGATAGTAATTGATAGAGATTGAGTGCGTCACATAATTATTTTGTGTAGTAAATTGAACACACTTATATATTTTTTTTGATGAATAAATAAATTAAAAACTGAAACTCTGGTTTACATCATACACTCGGGCATACTCGAGGAAAGTACAAGTGAAAAGCCACAAGTCGTTTAGAAAGAAGAAACATGGTGAAAACCAAGAAACAAAAAAAAAACAAGGGGCAAGGCCCCAACAAGAACAACCTCAGTTCAAGTCACCCATCGAAACCCAGAGTGGGCGGGCCTCGTTAAAACCCCTTGGGGAAAAAACCCCATAGGATAAAACTCCCCAAGGGGAAAAAGAGTACCCTGACGAGTGACTCAAAGTGCATCGAAGACAAAACATCCGAAAGAAGTAAACACCATCATCTATCCGGAAGGTGGAGAAGAACCTGCTCGTGTGGGAAATGTGAGTACAAGATGTTGTAGGTAGCTTCTTTGATCTCAAAGATGACCCTAACTGCATCCCATGTCTTCCCACCGAAGATAACCTTGTTTCGCGTTCTCCAAATGATCGCCACTGAAGCCATGAGTGCAATCCTCTTCGCCATCTGAACAATATATGAACCTCTGATCTGCCGTCCTGCCCATTTGATGACACTCCTGATCGTCGTCGATCTCCTCGCAATGCCAAGCCACAGCATGATCTTTCCCCAAACAGCCCAAGTCTTCGGGCGTTTGAAGAAGAGATGGTCTGCTGATTCCTCCTCCCAACGACAAAGCTGACAAGCAGGGTCCAAGTTCTCCAAGAAATGGAGGCGATCCCGTGTGGAAAGGCATCCTTGAAGTGCGAGCCAAGTAATGAACGAGTACTTAGGAGGGACATAGTCCTTCCAAACATACTTAGCCCAGAATCGTCTCTCACCTCTCGGCCTAAACCACTCATATGGCTCATGAACCCCTTTTCCCTCGAACCAAGAACTCCAGAGTGTTGTGATCTCGTCTCGGGTGCATCTGTCCAACATCTCATCCCGGATGGACAAGAGCTTCTTTATAAGCATAGAGTCGCTCTTCTTATGCATCGTCCAATCCCAGATAGAATTATTCCTGATGTATTATGCATGAATCCATCGAATCCAGAGGGAGTCCTTCTTCGAGTGAATGTTCCAGAGGGTCTTGGCATGAAGTGCTGAATTCCAAGCCTTGAGGTTTCTGACTCCCAAGCCCCCTTCCTTCTTCGGCTTGCAAACATCATCCTAAGCAACTTGACCATACTTCTTCCCCCAAAGGAAAGTATGGGCAATCCCAATAAGCTTCTCAATGATTGTCCCAGGTATCGGAAAGGCTTGGAGTAAGTATGCTTCCACTCCCTGCACGACAGATGTAATCAGTTCCAAGCGCCCAGCAAAAGAAAGAGTCTTACTTGGCCATTTTTTTATTTTGTCTGAAAGCTTGTCGATCAATTGACCATAGTCTGAAGAAACAAGTCTCTTCGAAGCGAGTTGAATGCCCAAATACTTGATTGGAAGGGTGCCTTCTGGGAAGCCAAACACTTGCAGCAAAGTCTCATTGGGAACTTTGATGGTGCCTGTGTTAGGGTTTGTATACTAGAAATCACCTTTCGAGTGATTGAATACTGTAAAACTCTAATAATTATTTTTCAATGAATGCAACAGATTATTTTTGTCATAATGTTGTTATGTTTTACATTTAATGGATGTTTATTGCATATTTAAATGTATAAGCGAACATAATATAAGTGTAACACCCGTACTTTTAAGTACTAAAAAAAATGTCGTGATCTAGTAAAAATAATAATAAAAAAATTCTATCGTTATGCCATGTTTCTCGTTTTCTTTATTTCTTTCCTTATGTTGTTGGAATTTGGAACGACGAAATTAATTAAAGTTTTCCGTGAACTTTAATTAATAAAAAAAGAATTTGCGGAAAAAAAAGTAAATAATTGGGATCCTAAATTAAGTCCAATATTCTTATAAGTAAAAAGGGCTTTTGGCCCAAACAAATAAAAAGCCTACAAATAAAGAATTTTACAAACTTGGGCTTGCAATTAAACAAGCCCAAATCAAATTCAAGTTTGGAAGCCCAATTTTAATTCCAAAATGTGGGAACAAGCCCAAGTCTTTCTTCTTCTTCTTCTTTCTTCTTCTTCTTTCCTCCCTCTCGGCCGTTTCTTCTCAATTGGAGACCCTCCATGTTTCCAACTCCTTCACCTTCCATCTCCCCCAATTAACTCTACAAAATTCAAGAGTCACCCAAGATTAAAAGTTATTTATCTTTCCCTCACCCTTCCACTTCAACATCTCAAGCAAAGCAAAAGAAAAAAAAACAGTGAGAGAGAGAGTGAGAGCCGATTTTGAGGAAGAAGAAGGAATTGCTTCCATTTTGTTTTCCCCACCACCAAATTCAATCCTTTTTGAGGTATACTCCCTTCTTAATTCCTAAAGCATGATTGAGATAAGTAGTATAATACATATATGTTGTTCCATATTTCATTTTCATAATCCACTTCCATAGCCATTTCAAGCGAATTAACAACCAACCAATCAAACAATCACCGAACATAATTAAAAATACGAAAGAACTTAACTTTATGTTGAGAACGTGTCTTTCGGGATGAATCGGGGCTGTTCGGGTTGGTTTCGGGGCTAGTTCGGCTGTGTATGGGGCTGCCGAACAGCAGCAATCGTCGACCGTCCTTTGCAGCGATTGGGGCAGCGAGCAGCGGCGGAGCGGCGACCGTCCTCTGCAGTGGCACCCTGGATCGAATAGGGAGGCAGCGGCGGACGAGAAAGGCGGCACCGGCACTAAGCGACGGCGAGGAAGCGGGCAACAGTCACGCCTTCCTGACGCAGCGGCTGCCGGAGAAAGACCGCCGGCCGGACGACAGTAGCGTGGATCGGCGACAGAACCTCCCTCACCGTGACGGCCACTCCGACGAGAGCAAGGAGCCGACGGGACTTGGGAGAAGGAAAAGAGAGAGAAGTTGGGCGGATAGGGGAATGAGGACAACTCCTGAATTTTCTTTTTGAAATGGGTTTTTGAATTTGGGCCACTTTTGTTGTTGTGGAACTTGGGCATTTGTTTTTTTTTAAAGTTGGGCCTCTTTAAATTGTGTTGGGCTTTAAAACTTTAATTGGAGATATAAGGTGGGGGAATAAATCGTTGGGCCGATAGTTAATCGTGGCGAATTATTTAATTAATTCCCGGAAGACTTTTTGAAGAATGAATAATTTTATCGCAAGTATGAATTAATACTTTTTCAACGGTAAATAATTACGAAAATTAAAGTATACGCTTAAATAATTTTTTTAGAAATTATTTTCGACGTCCCGGAAAAGACGAGGAGCCAACGGAGGAAAGAACGAGCATAAGCGGCCGACCGGCGTCGCACGCGACGCCATGGGCAGCCGCCGAATAATCGAAAATGCACGAAAACCAAGAAAACGAATTAAAAGATTTTAATTAGAGTGCATGCTTTCTAAAATGTCTTCGAGATCGATGTGTACTTTATGTATTTACTGAAAAGGTGGTTCGCACGCACGCTAAAGTCGGAACGAGGAACATTTTACGAAAATCCTAAGCTTTTGAGGTGGGCTTTATTACTTAAACTCTTTTATTTGAAATGATATGTTATGGTGAAATAAGGGTGGTTTAAAATAGTATGTAATACCGTATTTTATGTTTTGAATTGCCTATCTGATTGTCTACTGGGATAATATCCTACTAGACTTTAATAGTTAACGAATTCGGGTCTGACTAGGGAGTGAGTCCCTACTCGGACTAGTGCACTGATAGGGATCGTGAGCCATCCCCTAGGTCGGCCGGTCCAGTGATCGAGATTGTGGCCACATTCTCGTTTCACATGATAGCTCAGATATGGTACATGATGGGGGATGATGTTTGCCTGCGCAGGCACTATTTTATTAAAGGAATGATTTAGTGTTTCTCGGCCTTTTTAAAGTAAAACCCGAGATTCACTCGATGATGGCTTGACATGTCTTAAATGATAAATGTATTTCGGGCATGAGTTCACTGAGTGCATCAAGTACTCAGCCCCTGCATATGTTTTCCCTATGTGCAGGTTGAGCGTGGACGGAGGACGGAGGATGTTGAGCATTGGACAGAGACAGTATTCAATAAATGATCTGGTTACTATTGTGTCTTCATACATAGTAGTAGCTAACTCTCAAATGCTTCCGCTATGCCAAGTTATAAGAATTTCCTTGATTTCCTTTGAATTGTCAAACTATGTCATTCACGTTGTGTACCTTCGAGTTTTGAAACCTTGTTGATAAATGAAATTTCATCTTTTGATCGATATGTCGTATTCCTTTTGATTGTTCCCCCTTCTTCCCCGCCTCTTAAATCCCCCACGAGTCACGATTCCCCGTGCTTCCTATCCTTAGGAAGTGCGGTCGTGACAGAATGGTATCAGAGCAATTTTTCCTTCCGCTCTGGACCGAGAGTCTTTTTTTCAGTCGTAGTCTAGACTTATTTCGCTAGACTAAAAGAGTATTCATTGAAGGCTCAACATTCCGTCTCGCCGCGCTCAACAAAAGAGAAGGTAAAATATTTTGAAATGAGAAATGTTTATGCAATCGATGTGGGACGTGATAACGAATGGCGTATAATATTATGAGTTATAGACTTCCAAGGCCTTGGATGCAGGCTAAATGTATACGTGTGGACTATTGTTTCTTTTGAGGCAATATATTTATCAATGGAACGAAAGAGGCTTTAAAAGGAACGAATACTTAAGTGGTGATGAGTAAAAGTTGGGTAATTGTACTAACGTGTATGTTAATCAGAATGCCTCCAAGACGCGCACAAGTTCATAATCAAAACGAGGCCAGCAATGAATCCCAGAATAGTGTGGGACCCGAGGGACAACCACCACCACCTCCACCACCACCACAGCCAGAACGAAATATTGAAAAGGAATTTCGAAAAGAATGCCCTCCGTTGTTTGATGGAATGGGAGATCCGGCCAAGGCTGAAACATGGATACGTGCCATAGAGCGCATATTTAAATTCCTAAGGTGCACCGATCAGGAGTGCCTATCTTGCGTGATCTACCAGCTCTCTGGGTCCGCAGAATATTGGTGGGAAACCAAGCAGCGAACGATGTCGCGTGAACAACTGGACGCACTAACTTGGGAAAACTTCAAGGAAGAGTTATATGATAAGTACATTCCGAGGAGTTACCGTAAAGCTAAAGAGGCCGAATTTTATAATATGAAGCAAGGGCGGATGACAGTGACTGAATATGACCGTGCCCTATGTGATATGTCTCGATATGCACCGGAGCAGGTAAATACCGACGAGAAGATGGCGGAAAAGTTTTGTGCCGGTCTGAGGCACGAAATCAGGATGGCGTTGGCATGCCGTGGAAGGCTCTCGTATGCCGAGTCACTGTCTCGTGCATTGGACGTGGAGGAAGCGATGCCACGGGAAAAGACAGTTACACCTACTACTCCAACACCACCGACGCCACAGCAGAATTTCCGAGACAAGAGAAAGTGGGACGGGAACCGCGAACCCTTTGACAACAAGAGGTTCCAGGGTACCCCAAATTCTGCCCGGGGTAAAGGAAAGCAAGCTACTCTATACCAAAGTGGAGAGTGCCGTCAGAGAGCACCTCTCTGCGCCAACTGCCAAAGGAATCATTTGGGTGAATGCAGAGTTGGGACTAATGTGTGCTACAAATGTGGTGGAGTTGGACATTTTGCCAAAGAGTGCCCGAGCAGCAACAATGCTGGTTATGAGAAGGCTACATGAAAACTCGAGGATGAAAGAAAAATAAAAGTACCCGGAATGTTTGTTAGAGATGAGCAAATTTCGGGATGAAATTTCTTTTAAGGTGGATAGAATGTAACACCTGTACTTTTAAGTACTAAAAAAATGTCGTGATCTAGTAAAAATAATAAAAAAAAAATTCTATCGTTATGCCATGTTTCTCGTTTTCTTTATTTTCTTTCCTTATGTTGTTGGAATTTGGAACGACGAAATTAATTAAAGTTTTCCGTGAACTTTAATTAATAAAAAAAGAATTTGCGGAAAAAAAAAGTAAATAATTGGGATCCTAAATTAAGTCCAATATTCTTATAAGTAAAAAGGGCTTTTGGCCCAAACAAATAAAAAGCCTACAAATAAAGAATTTTACAAACTTGGGCTTGCAATTAAACAAGCCCAAAACAAATTCAAGTTTGGAAGCCCAATTTTAATTCCAAAATGTGGGAACAAGCCCAAGTCTTTCTTCTTCTTCTTTCTTCTTCTTCTTTCCTCCCTCTCGGTCGTTTCTTCTCAATTGGAGACCCTCCATGTTTCCAACTCCTTCACCTTCCATCTCCCCCAATTAACTCTACAAAATTCAAGAGTCACCCAAGATTAAAAGTTATTTATCTTTCCCTCACCCTTCCACTTCAACATCTCAAGCAAAGCAAAAGAAAAAAAAACAGTGAGAGAGAGTGAGAGCCGATTTTGAGGAAGAAGAAGGAATTGCTTCCATTTTGTTTTCCGCACCACCAAATTCAATCCTTTTTGAGGTATACTTCCTTCTTAATTCCTAAAGCATGATTGAGATAAGTAGTAATACATATATGTTGTTCCATATTTCATTTTCATAATCCACTTCCATAGCCATTTCAAGCGAATTAACAACCAACCAATCAAACAATCACCGAACATAATTAAAAATACGAAAGAACTTAACTTTATGTTGAGAACGTGTCTTTCGGGATGAATCGGGGCTGTTCGGGTTGGTTTCGGGGCTGGTTCGGCTATGTATGGGGCTGCCGAACAGCAGCAATCGTCGACCGTCCTTTGCAGCAATTGGGGCAGCGAGCAGCGGCGGAGCGGCGACCGTCCTCTGCAGTGGCACCCTGGATCGAACAGGGAGGCGGCGGCGGACGAGGAAGGCGGCACCGGCACTAAGCGACGGCGAGGAAGTGGGCAACAGTCACGCCTTCCTGACGCAGCGGCTGCCGGAGAAAGACCGCCTGTCGGACGACAGTAGCGTGGATCGGCGACAGAACCTCCCTCACCGTGACGGCCACTCCGACGAGAGCAAGGAGCCGACGGGACTTGGGAGAAGGAAAAGAGAGAGAAGTTGGGCGGATAGGGGAATGAGGACAACTCCTGAATTTTCTTTTTGAAATGGGTTTTTGAATTTGGGCCACTTTTTTTGTTGTGGAACTTGGGCCTTTGTTTTTTTTTAAAAGTTGGGCCTCTTTAAATTGTGTTGGGCTTTAAAACTTTAATTGGAGATATAAGGTGGGGGAATAAATCGTTGGGCCGATAGTTAATCGTGGCGAATTATTTAATTAATTCCCGGAAGACTTTTTGAAGAATGAATAATTTTATCCCAAGTATGAATTAATACTTTTTCAACGGTAAATAATTACGAAAATTAAAGTATACGCTTAAATAATTTTTTTAGAAATTATTTTCGACGTCCCGGAAAAGACGAGGAGCCAACGGAGGAAAGAACGAGCATAAGCGGCCGACCGGCGTCGCACGCGACGCCATGGGCGGCCGCCGAATAATCGAAAATGCATGAAAACCGAGAAAACGAATTAAAAGATTTTAATTAGAGTGCATGCTTTCTAAAATGTCTTCGTTACCGAGATTGATGTGTACTTTATGTATTTACTGAAAAGGTGGTTCGCACGCACGCTAAAGTCGGAACGAGGAACATTTTACGGAAATCCTAAGCTTTTGAGGTGGGCTTTATTACTTAAACTCTTTTATTTGAAATGATATGTTATGGTGAAATAAGGGTAGTTTAAAATAGTATGTCATGCCGTATTTTATGTTTTGAATTGCCTATCTGATTGTCTACTGGGATAATATCCTACTAGACTTTAATAGTTAACGAATTCGGGTCTGACTAGGGAGTGAGTCCCTACTCGGACTAGTGCACTGATAGGGATCGTGAGCCATCCCCTAGGTCGGCCGGTCCAGTGGTCGAGATTGTGGCCACATTCTCGTTTCACATGATAGCTCAGATATGGTACATGATGGAGGATGATGTTTGCCTGCGCAGGCACTATTTTATTAAAGGAATGATTTAGTGTTTCTCGGCCTTTTTAAAGTAAAACCCGAGATTCACTCGATGATGGCTTGACATGTCTTAAATGATAAATGTATTTCGGGCATGAGTTCACTGAGTGCATCAAGTACTCAGCCCCTGCATATGTTTTCCCTATATGCAGGTTGAGCGTGGATGGAGGACGGAGGATGTTGAGCATTGGACAAAGACAGTATTCAATAAATGATCTGGTTACTATTGTGTCTTCATACATAGTAGTAGCTAACTCTCAAATGCTTCCGCTATGCCAAGTTATAAGAATTTCCTTGATTTCCTTTGAATTGTCAAACTATGTCATTCACGTTGTGTACCTTCGAGTTTTGAAACCTTGTTGATAAATGAAATTTCATCTTTTGATCGATATGTCGTATTCCTTTTGATTGTTCCCCCTTCTTCCCCGCCTCTTAAATCCCCCACGAGTCACGATTCCCCGTGCTTCCTATCCTTAGGAAGTGCGGTCGTGACAATAAGTCTAAGTCTTTGTTCTAGTAGACCGGTTGTGGGCTGCGCTCAATTTAAGGTACGCGGTCAGTTCTGAACAAAGAAAAATAAGAATTTCACAACCCAGATAGACCTAGACTACCTATCGTGAAAGGTTGCAATGTCAGTCCGATTATTTCTAAGCCTTATTGAAATATGATGACGTTGGTGTGATATAGCATTGAATGGATCTAACAGCAAGACGAGTCTTTATGCTATCTACTGAAAGACGAGGTCTTGATAATTAATTTCTTAATCAATGTACGTTAGCATTGAACATACGATATTGAGTATCTACTACTTTGACTTACCAAAGGTGCGGGTTTTTCGTCACCCAACGATCCAGGTATATTGGGTAGTGGTGATCATTATCTAGCGGTGCTTAGGGATGTCAATCGGGCCAGCCCACCGGGTTTCGGGCCAACCCTATTCGGGTTGCGGGTCAATCGGGTGCTGGCTAATCGGGTTGTTATTTTTTCGGGTTATAAAAGTTCAGCCCTAACCCTAAAAGCTCGGGTTTCGAGCTAGCCCATCGGGTTAATCGGGTTGCTACCGATAAAATTAACATGCAATCAATCTAATAAATAACGGTGAAAATTAGTTATATTTATAAAATGTAAAATATTTAATTATGATAAATTTGAGATATATGTGTAAACTCAAATATTAACAAGATCAAATACTAATATTTGAGATTTATGCAACATAAAACATAAACATCAAGAAATTTTAAAGCATGTTTAGAAATTTAAATATATTTTTTAGTGAATTTGAAGTTTCTAATTCATTTATCTATTATTATATTAATAAAAACTTAATATATAATTTATATATTTAATATATAAAATGGAAAGTTATTTTTTCAGTAATCTGTATTATAAAATAATCAATGAAGTGTCGAATTAGAGTCAAACAAATAGAACAATATAAATTTTATCGGGTTTCCGGGCCAGCCCATCGGGTTTTCGGGTCTGGCCATAACGGGTTGCGGGTTAATCGGGTGCGGGCTAATCGGGCTGTAATTTTATCGGGCTGGAAATTTTCAGCCCTAACCCTATAAATTTGGCGGGCTATTCGGGTCAGCCCACGGGTTGCGGGCTAAATTGACATCCCTAGCGGTGCTAGAATTGCTATTATGTTGAATCGTGCGCGAGGAGAGTCTCGTTTGATAATATCTACAAGAGGAGCTCGAAACAAGGTTTTATTATTCGTAACCTAGCTAGCTGGAGTTTGATTACTCTATAAATAATAAATAAGAGTTTCTTACTAAGTCCACTCTTAGAGATTAAAATATGTTAATTAATTAATTCCATAGCAGACATTAATTAATTAATTGATGTTTCTATCTTAAGCGCGGAAAATGAATTAAACAAATAAAAGGAAACCCGGAATACTTGTAATTTCGGATTTGGAAAGGCAGTGCAATATTACTTCTGTAGTGGCTGTTTGTAATATTCCAATATAAGCTTATATTAAATTGTGGGTTCAATTTAATTAGTAAAAAGCTAATTGGGTGAGGCCATGTCCAAATTCTTCCTTAGATCCCTGACTGGGCCTAATATGTTACTTAATATAAATAGGAGAATACAGGAGACAGAAATAACAATTATTATTGCTCCCAATTTTCGACCCCTCCCCCCTCTAAAGAGAGAGAGAGTTCGAAAATTACTTCTTCAGTGAGCTGAGTTCTGTCTTCATTATTCGAGTCCTAGTATTCTGGTGAGATTTGCCCACACAAATATCAGTATACACTCCGGGACACCAGTCAGAAGATCCGAGGTCAAGTACTGAATATCTTCATGAGGAGACGGAGCAAGACATCATCAATTCTTGACTGAATCAACGAGGTAAATTGGATAATTCCGTAGTAAGCATGTTTTAGGGATTTTATATGCTAAAGCATGTTTTAACTCAAGTTATGAGCATGATACATGTGATAATTACGCGAATAGATTTTGTCTAGATAATCTGCTAAATATATCAAATTATGTGATCCGTTACAACATGCACGCTTCCGCTGCCAACCCCTTCAGCCTGCAATGAACATGTTAGACTTTCCCTGATTGATCCCTAGTCCTGAGCATGCCGAGAATTCCTCCAAAGTGTTTGCCAAAATCTGCATAGAAATGAAGTCTCCCCTGCCGAACAGAAGGAGATCGTCTGCAAAAGCAAGATGAGTAATGCCCGCTTGCCCGCATCTTTTATGGAAAGAGAATTCCCTAGTAGTGCGGGTAAGGAGCAAACACGATAGATATTCCATGCATAAAATGAACCGAGAAGGGGACATGGGGTCTCCCTACCTAAGACCCCTTTTACCTCTGAAGTAGCCGTGGTGGCTACCGTTCACCGTGATCGTGTATGAAGGTGAAGTAACGCACACGCACTCCATGATCAAGAGGATAAAGAAAGGGTGGAAGTTGAGGCCTTGAAGCACGCCCCTCAAGAAACTCCAGTCAACTGTGTCGTAAGCTTTCCGGAGATCAATCTTGACAGTGCATCTCGGTGGCCCTCTCTTGACTGTGTAACCTCTCATGATCTCCTCCGCAAGGTAAATATTGTCCATGATATTCCTCCCCTTAATGAAAGCCGACTAAGCTGGGCTAACTATCTTAGGGAGGAGCATCTCAAGCCGCTTCGAAAAGATTTTTGTGATCACCTTGTAGACCACATTGCAACAGGCAATCGGTCTAAAGTCACTAACTTTGGGGTTCGTGGAGGTCTTCGGGATAATAGAAATGGCTGTCGTATTTAGGCTTTTCAGAAGCTTTCCTGTGGAGATGCAACTTTACCAATATTATATTTTCATGAATATCTCTAATATATATCCAATATACATCTAATACACATCTGCACTCCTATATCTTTGATATGTATCCAATATACATCCATTATACAAAAAAATCAGTATTGTTAATTGATCTATTGGAAATTGGATAGTGGAAAATTGAAATGGATATAGTACTTTTTTTTACTAGAAAGGGAAAAAATTCAAGGTACTTGGATTTCATTGCAAGAAAGAGAATTATAAAAATAAATATTAGAGGTGAGCATCAGGATTTCACATCAAATTTTGCTCAATTACAAAATTCAAATTCCATCAAAAAAATTCAAAAGTACATAAAAATATAAATTTTCAAAAATCTAATATAAAAAAATCTAACGCCAAAATCTGAAAATCACGTATCGATCAACCACCATTAGAATTGTTCATTTAGTTTTTAGAATTATACTACCCCCGTCTCTGAAAGTTTATCCCATTTTTTCATTTCCATCCGTCCCCCAAAGTTTGTCTCATTTTACTTTTTACCATTTTTTGTAGTGGACCCCAAGTTTGTCCCATTTTTTCATTTCTATCCGTCCCTCAAAGTTTGTCTCATTTCATTTTTTATCATTTTTTGTAGTGAACCTCATATTCCACTAACTTATTCCTCTCACATTTTATTATAAAATTAATATATAAAGGTTAGTGATCAAGATATAACTAATATTAAGTGTATAACTAGAGAACAAATCTCAGCCACACATCTTAATTGAACAAATATTATTTATATTAATAATATAAAATAGGCCAAGGGTATTTTTGGAAAGTACAAATTTAAATCTGGATCAAATTACGCGGTTTCATTATGCGATCCTTCCAAATCTGCGCCTCATTCTCTCCCCCTCTCCTCTCCAATACGAACACGAACGCACGCACGCACATTTGTGTCGCGCAATTTGATCTCGACGCAATGAAGCTGAAGAACCCCTCCAATTCCCCCTCGCAAACCCTGACCTCCTCCGAGATGCGCCTGCTCGTGCGGGAGACTCTCCGCATCAGCGCCAACCTTGCCTCGGCGCCTCCGCCCTCACCCGCCGCTGTGGCGCCTCACGGCCGCCCGCTGCTCCAGGATTCCAGCTTTGGTGGCCTAGTCGACGATCAGTTTCCCAATTCCAGCTTGTGGTTGATCTGTTGCGAGGAGATTGATGGCAGACGCTGGCAATACTTCGCAGATGACAACACCGGCCCTAGGAATGTTTCTACCAAATGATTGAAGAAGATTTACATTCGTGTTGTCTGCTTCACTGTTATGCAGCATGAATTATTGATTTCTCGAGGATGTACAACTGTAACTTAGTTAAGAGGATCATTTAATTAATGGATACTATTTACAATCGAATGTTTTTCATTATTATTAATTCAAGTTATATTCAAAATATGCTAATTTCACTGTGTTAAATTCACTATAAACACGGAACATATATCACTCAATTGTCGTGATATATGTTCTGTGTTTATAGTGAATTCAGTAAAATGTATATACTACCACTTTTTATTCTAAATAATTACGTTATTTAAAATTAAAATTATACACACCAATAATACCTTTTGGTTATTCGTTTTATCCGTTGTAAGAAGAATTTATGAGAAATGCAAAATTTTCGTTGCTTTCAATGAACAACTTTAGTGGTTAGATTTTACTTCACTCTTGTTTACAAAACACTTCACTCTTATTATGATTTTACTTCACTCTTATTTACAAAACACATCACTCTTATCATGATTTTACTTCACTCTTGTTTACAAAACACATCACTCTTAGCAGGATTTTACTTCACTCTTGTTTACAAAACACATCACTCTTAGCATGATTTTACTTCACTCTTGTTTACAAAACACATCACTCTTAGCATAATTTTACTTCACTCTTGTTTACAAAACACATCACTCTTATCATGATTTTACTTCACTCTTGTTTACAAAACACATCACTCTTAGCATGATTTTATTTCAATCTTGTTTACAAAACACATCACTCTTAGCATGATTTTATTTCACTCTTGTTTACAAAACACATCACTCTTAGCATGATTTTACTTCACTCTTGTTTACAAAACACATCACTCTTAGCATGATTTTACTTCACTCTTGTTTACAAAACACATCACTCTTAGCATGATTTTACTTCACTCTTGTTTACAAAACACATCACTCTTATCATGATTTTACTTCACTCTTGTTTACAAAACACATCACTCTTAGCATGATTTTATTTCACTCTTGTTTACAAAACACATCACTCTTAACATGATTTTACTTCACTCTTGTTTACAAAACACATCACTTTACTTCACTCTTAGCATGATTTACCTCACTCTTGATTACAAAACACATCACTCTTAGCATGATTTTACTTCACTCTTGTTTACAAAACACATCACTCTTCTTATGATTTTACTTTACTATTGTTTACAAAACACATCACTCGTTAAATGAATTGGAAATTAAAACTGGAAATTAAAACTCATGATTTACACGGTGATAGTTGGATAAGTGAACTGGAAACTAGTACTAGTACAATTGATTAAATTCGAATTGATAAGTTTGCTCAAATTATGAGATGGTGGTTCATCATACATCATGAGTTGCTATCAATTGATATAGTTGAGTGAGCCGTAAAACAGTGTCTTCGCCCAACTCTCTCTCTCTCAATAACGCACACGGATAGGGAAGATCCCCCATTCGCCATGGCTTCCCTCGCTTCCACGCTCTTCTTCTCCACCTCCTCTGCCCCCTCCATCAGCTCCACCACCCGCTTCTCCACCTCCTCCGCCGACAGGAACCATTACTATTTATGAATTGGAAGTTTAAAAAGCATAATTATGGAATTATTGGAATACGTTGGATTCATTAAAGCGTAATTCCAATTCCCACGTAAATTAGCAATTTCACAAGTTTTGCGGAGCAGCGATCATCATTTTCACACACGGTATGTTTTACTCTCTAAATACTCGCTCGATTCATATGCCTTTCTTCTTAAACTAAATCTGGAAATACACACAGCTTAATTATACAAAATCTGGAAATATACATATCACGAAATCTCGATAAATAGAGCGGTTTGCAGGTTTTACTTTCTAAATTCTCGATTGTTTTCATTGTATGGCTGCCTTTTCTTCTTAAACTGAACATATTCATACAAACATTTTTTACGATTTCTGGAAAAATACATATTACGAAATCTCCCCCTAAGCAATGACCATTATACCCCCGCCTTGTTATTGTGAAGTAAATTAGTGATAGAAGAACTAATTTCTCCTTTAAATTCATAAATTACATGTGTTAACACTAGCCCTTGATTTTCTTGATCTTGTGGCTGTGATTTGTTATCTAGTTATGTGTTTAAGGGGCTCTTTCCCTAGATCACTACTCTAAAAGTAAGACCCACAACCCATTAACTTTTTCAACCCACTTTTTCATTACATTTCTTAAAATCTGTGCCGGGTCAAAATGAGAAAATATTTGGGAGATGGAGATAGTAGTACTTATAATAGTAGTATACATTTTAATTATACATATGTATGTACGCAAATATATTTTGGATTTCGGATTACTTCCGATTTTTAAAATTCCAATCCGATTCGAACCATAAGTTCGATAATCCAAATCAAATATCAAAATTTAAACCGAATTTTCATATTTTTGAATTTCAGACATTTTGTTATAATAGCATGAGCAAGCAGATTTAAAAATTATTACTACCTCCGTCTCCCAAATATTATCCCACTTCAACGCGGCACGAGTTTTAAGAAATGTAATGGAAAGTGAATTGAAAAAGTATGTGGATTGTGTGTCCTACATTTATATATTAGTTTTATAATAAAATATGAGTAGGAATGAGTTAGTGGAATATGTGGTCCACTACCAAAAATTAGGATAAACTTTGGGGGATGGACGGAAATGAAAAAATGGGACAAACTTTGGTAGTAAAATTTTCAGCTAAAGTTGACATGCCTTTTTTTGTACATGAAAATATATTTTGAAAAATGTAGAAAATAATTATGGATATGCACTGATACACAGGTATTCGGTTTCGCACGCCATGTTCATTGCTTTAAATTGCCAGATAATTTCTTCCAGCCATAGGAATCTTAAACGGTGCAGTTGATTTCACGGTAATTTGCTTTTAGTGCAAAAATGGAGATTGATTTTTGACTGAAGCTTTGGTAGTTTTTTTTTCTGGAATTCCAAGTTTTCATTCAACATACGGAACTATTTTCTGATTATTTTAGGTTTTTTCTGTAGTTAACTATGAATTTCCTGCGTTTCCACTTTATTCGTCATTGATTACATACTGTTACATTTATACAGAGAGAGACGTCTCAAAGCGAAGTCGGCGGCCGTCGCTGCGGGTAATGCGAACACGTTATTGATTTTTTATGGCTGTATATACCCACCGATTTGGTGCTATATAACTAATTTGAATAATTGCAATGTGCAAAGTGGCTCTTACTTTTTGCCGTCTGAATTAATTTAATTTTTTAAATTTTGTTCTGCCAACTTGCATTGGGCGTTTCCATTGAATATTCGGTGCGATTCATTTTCCTTCAGGCGTTTGGAGCTCTGAAATTGTTGAGACGAGGTTGTGTTGTTTCTGTGATTATTGAGGATTAGAATTAAAAAATTTACAAGGTCGATTGAGTTGATGGGGAACAGGAGCTCTGGTTCTGGGAATCGGGGGAGTTGGGGACAATCTTCAATGACTCCTCAGAATCATCCTGTGCAGCATCGGTCACCACATCAAAGCTACGCTCCTCAAGGTCAAAATGGGGCTCCATCTCAGTCACGGCCGGAGAAGAGGCTCGATAGGAGGTTTTCGAGGATTGCAGACAATTATAAATCGTTGGAGGAGGTATGCTTGTGAGTTGTATTGACAGGGAACAAGAGTGTGTGCACATTTTTCTGATTATTGGTTTATGTGATATTCATCTTTTATGTTATTGGTAATTGAATATACTATGTGATGAAAAGAACTATGTTAGCCTTTTAGGATCATTATATGGTGTGGATAGAATATTGGAGAAAATTTTGTTAATGAATAATTGTTGCCATAGTGTATTTTATGGACTATGCAAAAGGAATAAAGGGATAAGAGGCTATTCTATTTATCAGAAACATCAATCATAAATATTGGGAGAGTTTTGCTGGAATCTGGAAAAGACCATTGAAGCACCTTTGAGTCATATGCAAAAATTGTCTGTGCATCGACACATTTTTTTGTGGAAATTTGAACATGCCATCTTAGTAATTACTATGATAAAAGTCATTAGACACGATGAACTGTTTTACATAGGAGTGGTGATTGATGATTTGTGTAGGTTTTTCAGAGTGATATTATTGAAACCATGTTAGCCAGAGTTTTGGTTGTCCCAGTGTAACATAAGTTTGTGGAGTTTGCATCTAAAATCGATGCATTATTTTTATTTTTATTAGTATTATTATTATCATGGAGTACAATATTAATGTGGGAAAATTGGCTATAAATGGTAAAAAATCCTAAAAGTTTCAACTGAAAAGAATATTTAGACGATTGACATGCTGATGTTTGTGAAAAATTGAAATAAACAGAAATTATGCTGAAGTAGAATGATACATGTGTTTTAAATTTGAACTTTTTGAGATTTCTGTCTCTCCCTCTCTTTTCAAGTTGTTGATGTATGTCATCAAATATAGGTATTCCTTATCTTTTTTTGCATCATATTCAAAAGATACATAATTTTTGTTGATAAAGATATTGCATGTGTTAGTATTTTTGTTTTTGTATAATTTAATTCTGTTGTTACTTTTCTGAATCCGTTTTAAGTATATTTCTTTCTTAGAAATGCATTAACTATGAAAATTATATTTTTCTAGGTTATTGAAGCTCTAAGACATGAGGGTCTTGAATCTTCCAACCTTATTGTTGGAATAGATTTCACTAAGAACAATGAGTGGACAGGTTCAGTTCTCTCTTTACTCTTTAGGTAGATATTTTAATTAGATGCCGGATCATTTGGAGAAATATCTTGACTTCGACTCGGTCTCTAGGCAGGAAGTCATATAATGGTCGAAGCTTACATCATATTGATGACCGTCTGAATCCTTATCAGCAAGCGATATCAATTATTGGGAAAACCTTGGTGGCTTTTGATGACGACAACATGATTCCATGTTTTGGATTTGGAGATGGTTAGTGCACATTAAACTTGTGGTTACTCATAAGCAGAATATAATTGATTTGATTCACCCAGAAATGTATTAATTGGTTCTTGTAATATTAATGTTGGCAGCATCAACTCATGATCGGCACGTATTTCGTTTCCATCCTGATGGAAGATTCTGCCAGGGATTTGAGGAAGTCTTGAGTTTATACAAAGAAATTGTTCCAACTTTGAGACTTGCAGGTTAGATATCTTCATCCCTATAGAGCCTAGTATTTGAATGCTTGTTAATTTATGGCTTGCTATGTTGCCATACTGCTTCAGGTCCGACATCTTTTGCGCCAGTAATTGAAATGGCTACAACTATTGTTGAGGAGAGTGGAGGCCAGTATCATGTTCTACTGATCATCGCAGATGGACAGGTAATATTTCTGGTACCTTTTTCTCAGAAGCGCTCTTTTCTTGTTATATCGGCTCTGACGAAGCATTTCTTAGCAACCAATCATATTCATATTTGTAGGTTACCAGAAGTGTTGATACTCAGAGTGGGCGTTTAAGTCCACAAGAGCGTCAAACTGTTGATGCAATTGTTAAAGCTAGGTAAGTTTCTGCCAAGACATGCGAAATATGTTTGTGAATCTTCTATGATCTTAGAATAACGTTTCTGTAATTTTTGCAGCAAGGTTCCTCTATCTATTATTTTGGTTGGGTTGGAGATGGCCCCTGGGACATGATGAGGGAATTTGATGACAACATTCCTGCTCGGGATTTCGACAATTTCCAGGTCCATTGCATGCTTGTAATTTGTGATATCTGAATATTACTACCACTTACTAATATTTCTCTTGGCTGACTATATTTTTGTGTGATCCCAGTTTGTCAATTTCACAGAAATCATGTCAAAAAGTACACAGCAATCCCAGAATGAGACAGAATTTGCTCTTTCAGCACTGATGGAAGTTCCAACTCAATATAAAGCAACAATGGAGCTTAGTTTATTAGGGTAATCATTGCTCTGATTTTGTTTACTTGCTCATTCTGATACATTCATGTGCTAGAGTTTTCTATTAGTTTAATCCTTATTCGTGTGATTTAGCCGAAGGAATGGGAATGTGCCCCGACGGATTGCTCTTCCTCCTCCTGGCCATGGTGCTGCTTTTGGTTCAGTCTCAAAGCCCTCAAAGGCAACGAGCTCTCAACATAGCTCAAGTTCATATGTTGCTCACAACGTTGCTGCATATACTACATCTCCTTCTCCTGATGCTGCCACAACCTCTCTAGATGAAAACCAGGTATAAATCTCGCTATAGAATCCCTCAAGTACTACAAAACAATGGGAACAATGCTTTTTCCGATTCACAACTTTACTTCGTTTGGGTTTTACAGACATGTCCAATTTGCCTTACTAACCCGAAAGACATGGCCTTTGGTTGTGGTCACCAGGTATAACCATCTACCCTTGTATTATTACTAACAGAACGAATCCATGCTGCTACACGATTTATTGATGTATGCGATTGCATTTCTTATTCTCAGACGTGCCGTGATTGTGGCCAACCTCTTAGACTATGCCCAATCTGCCGCAAAACAATCAGGACCAGAGTCAAGCTCTACTGAAGTTGATTTTCCCCGTTGCTCGTGTATCGACTTCATAGCATTGAACTTCTTCAGTTTGTTGATGCATGCTAGCTAGTTTGTTCATGTGTTTTTGTGCATAAATTGTGGTTGCCATATCTTTATTCTTTTTCCTGGTAAGTAGTATTTCATATACAGAGATTGGTGAGATCTAGCTTAATCATAGCCTTGGGTTAGGAGTTCAATTACCTTGATATTTTCAGAATTATTTTTAAATTTACTTTTGATAAAAGCTTTGTTTTGTTATTGGAAACTCTTTGGAAACTAGAGTTTTCATGATTAAATTAGATATTATTGATTGAAAGAGAAAAGGACTACTACTTCGTACTTTACTACTGCGGTCTATTTATTCTTCTGTAAATTTAGTTCGGTTATTTAATTCGCAACTTGTGGACTTGTGGTAGTAACGCGGTAGAACTTTTTATAATTTTCCATTTAAAAAAAATACTACTACTCTTGCACCAAAAACACAGCAGCTTGCAATAAATATAAAGCAGATATATTTACGTTTAAGCCCATCGTCTATCTCCTATTCTATTTATTTATTGAGAAAAAACTAACTTGTTAAGCTTTTGCTTAATTATTACTCCATCCTTCCCAAATTCTATATGACGTTTTAAGCTTTTGTTGATTTTGCTTCAAATATTACTCCATCCTTTACAAATATAAGACGTTTGAAGCTTTTGCAGAGGATTGAGAAACATAAATTGACACCAATTTTCAGAATTCACGCATGCATATCTCTGAGATCTGAGTATCTTTACGTGGTCGATTGCAAATCCAAAACTAAGAGTATCCACTATAGGGGCCGCCCTGCCGATATATAGTGGCGAGGACATCCGCCCCGAGGCAGACGGCATTTCCGGGGCGGAAGAGCCTCCGCCGAGAGTTGTGCGAGGACGCGCCGGCTGCCCCGGTTAAAATTTTTATTTTTTTATTTTTTATTTTCAAAAATTCTATTATAAATACCAGTAAGATACTCGGTCGTTTTCTAATTATTTATATTCTGATAATTTTTTAATTGTAATTAATTTAAAATAAACAAAAATTAAATTAAATGAAAAGTGGATACAAAATTTTGGGGCTATTGGAAGTATCCACCTTATAGCTGCAGTCTACAGACAACTTTTTTTGTGGGCACGAATAAATAAACTGGAGCTGTGGAAAAAAAAGGGCGAGGCTATTGGGGCTGTCATAATAAATGCACTCAACAAACCCCAAACCTAATAACCACCTCTTACAATAACAAGCACTAGCAACACACACACACACACTACTTATGTGAATGAACTGTTTGTTAGAAAAGGACATCCCACATTTTTTTTTCTCTCTCTCTATCTTGAATGGCCATGGCCTCCAATGTCAAGGTCTCCTACCAGCGGCTAAGGCACGAGGCTTGGTTTGATGACGACGACGAATACTACGACCTCCGCGAGAAAGTGATCGGCAGGCTGAGAAGCTCAAGACTCAAAAGGATTCACCTCAAGAAAAGATTGAGAGTGAAGATCCCAAATTTGAAGAGATTGTTGAAAGTAAAGGCAAGATTGGTGAAGTTTGCATGGAAAAAAGTGTGCAAGAGATTGAGGGAAAGCCACTCTCATTTTGGTGAACTTTTTGCTGGGAATTATCTCTTCATGCAGGTCAATCCAACTCTCAATTCATCCTACTCAATTCCTAGGATTGCCTGATCTATCTTTAATCTTATAATTCATCTTCCAATTTTTTTTTCCACTTTGCTATGGAACATACACTATTTTAATTGTTCTACCTATTGATTTCTCCTTGCATAGATAGGAATTGACATTAATTATGGAATAAATATGAATATGTAATCCTAGTATGGAGACTTATTAGGATTGTCTGTTACTCCTAATTTAATTAGTCGGTGGTAAGAAAATGTAAGTTGCTATTAATTACCATTTGGTACAAAAGTTATATGGTTACTTTTATGAGTTGAATGACTTTGTTTTTCAAAAATCAAATTACATCCTTTGAGTTACAATTCAATGATAAACGCTTACCGAATACCAATACTCTTAGGCCATGTTTGGTTGCCAGGATTCTGTCTGGGAAAGTAATCTGATTCCTTAAATTTTAAATTCCTGTGTTTGTTTCCGTTTTTAATCAAACTGAGAAAGTAATTAAAATCCTGAAACAAGGAAAGTTAGTACAACTTTCCAGGATTTTGAATCCTAACTTTTCTTAGTTATTCTTTTTCCCGGTTTTAGGATTCTTACATATTTAATGCAATATAGTATAGTTTTATTATTATTATTATTATTATTATTATTATTATTATTATTATTATTATTATTATTATTATTATTATTATTATTTATTACAATATTTTTAAAATAATTTAAAAGTATAAACCATACTTAATTTCAGGAAATAAATAACTATAATTCAAATTATCATAATTATAACTATATTATTAATATTTATATTTAATTTTTATTATCATAATAATAATAATTTATTAAATATTTAAATATAATTATAATTATATAATAATATAATAATTATTACTTTATAAATTAGTAATTAACAATAAAATTGTAGTAAAATTTTAAATTATAACATTTATTCAATTAAAAATTTAGTAAATATAATAATAATAATCTTATTTATTATTATATTATTATATATTATGATGTATAATCCATATTTAAACTATCCATCATAATAATAAATAAAATAATATAATTATTATCATTTGTAATTAATAATTTATTAAATAATATGTATTATTATTTTTTATAAATAAAAAACGATAAGTATATTTTTAGTTTAGTGTTTAAATCAAATATAAACTTTAAAATCTTGATATTTTCCAAACACGGGAAAGTAAAGTTATTAGGAATCATATTCCCGGGATTCATTTTCCCAGGAATCATTTTCCTTGCCAACTTTACTTTCCCACCAACCAAACATGGCCTTAAAAGATTTATAATTAACAATATAATTAGAATAGTGTATAGAGTAGATTGTGAAGTAAGAGAGAGGATGAGAAGGGTAGTTAAAGCCGTGGTAGTGGATAGTGGGATCTACGTTATTATTATTAGTGTTTATTGAATTGTAATGGTGGGCCATAATGGTATAAGTTGAAAAAAGTTGATGAATATGTGTAATGAGTTAGAAACAACTTTCTATAAATAGAAATGCCTATAATTTTTATGGGAAAAAATAAAAAGGGCATATATTTTTTTATGAGACAGGAGGAAGTATTGGGTTATGCCCTAATATACAATAATACAACCAACCAAGTTTGTGATGGTATTGAATATTGAGTATTATCCCAATTCGATTAGTATAGTTTATTTACTTGGTCCACGTCTAGAGTTGAACAAAGGCCCCCCCTCTACTTTATTTTGTTTTCCTTTTCATTAATAGTAGGCTGGTGGGAATTTAAGGCTGTCGAATATTTTTTAATTAATTGGTAAAAATAAGTCGTTATATTTGACAGCGTAAAATCATTCATGAAATAGAATGTGAGAGTGAGACCGTACATCTTCTACATCTCAAATTTTGCATCGATTTTATTGTTTGGGAAGAAAAGGCACACAAGGTCATATGGTTTCCTCCCACTACTAGATTGAGCGTACAAGTCACCTTAAATGTAGGACTAGCCATTTTTGATCCAATTCGATACGAATTAATATGAAATTAATAGATTTGAGTCAAGCCTTATTGGATTTGGGTCCTTATCGATCGACCCAATAAGAACCTACTAATTTTGAGTTGAATTGAGGTTAATCGATAAAAAACAAAATTATTATTTTAATTATATTTATCAATTAAAAAAATATTCAACTTTAATTTTATTATTTAGTTTAAAACGTGATAAAGTTTTAATCATGTTTTAACGATGTAATATCATATTTTATAGTGTAATATCAAGTTTTCATCGTGTAATATCATGTTCTGATCGTTATTGTACCGTGTCAATCTAGTTTGTATAGTAACTTATTAATATTAACGATGAGAGTGACTTTTTGACATGACATGATTATTCGCACGAAGTTAATGGTTGTGATTGATACGAATCCGCTGAATTTGGGGTAGGTTCGAGTTTGGACTTATTGAGTTGGGTCGATATTAAGTTGACCTATAACAACCTAATCTGTATGATTTACCAGCCCTACCTAAGGGCATCCACAATCAGAGTGGAAAAAACCATCCCAAAATCTGCCAAAACTCATTTTCCTCCTATCACGTCAACATTTTAAATTTCAGCCACAACATCGGCAATAAATGCATCCCGAATCGGCCACAACTTATTTCATCATTTTTATTTAAAATTAAATTTTATAAAATATTATATTGATAGTATTTTATAAAAATATCTAATTATCAATATTTTATTAAAATTAACAATTTTAATATATTAGTACATTAATTAGTCACTAGTTTTGGGTTTACAATTTTTGAAGAAAGAGGGAAGAAAATGGAAAATTCCCACATCATCTTTCTCATTTCTGCTATTCATCTTTTCCATCCCCACACTCCATTTCTGCCCTTCTTTCTCTTGTAAATGGGGAAAGATTGAATTGGAACTTTGGAAGTAAGAAGACATTGCTCCTTTCCTTGAAATACCACATCAAATATTAAGGTTTCATCATTTTTGTGTGCAAAACGTAACTGCAACAATGCATATCAATAAAAGGATGCAAGAAAAAAAAAGGAAACTTTATTTAACTCTTGCTAATGTGGAATTAGCAGTCTAGATCTATAGACACCCAAACAGGGCGCAATGAATAAACACATCAATTAGATTCCAATTCATTTCTTTGGTGATTGTTCTATTTTATGTTTTATTCTCGCTGTTATTGAGAGATAGACATCATTTAGTATAAAATAAATCATTCAACAAGTTTATCCATCAAAAAGATAGACATCATCACATCATGCATAAATAAATATTATCTTAAACAAACTTTATATTTTTACCATATTTATATGTATGATAGAAAAGTTAACCTCATACGCTTCCAACTTCGTAAAACAATATTTTTCACTTAGAGTTAATTTCCTTGCGATGGACATTAAAAGATAGTAATCGATTTAACGCAAATAATTAAATAAAAGCGGATGATATGCACCTACGATATATACCCTATCATCTCGTTCTCTCAATCATTAACCATTTCTCTTTAATTAAAACTTGAGATTTGATTGTTGGAAATAAAATAATCAAGAGATTAATCAACTGAGTAAATCCAAGGATTTACTTGAATTGAATTATGTAAGTATATGTAAATTAATTCCAGGAAAATTAATTCAATCCAAGCTTAATAATTAATTAACCTTAACTTAGGAATTAATTAATTATAGTCCAGCAACTTAAATTAGCCTGAGAAATAGTTTAAAAGAACATTTGGGCTTAGCTATTTTAATTTTTAAAGATGGCCCAAAGACCTATTTAATTTTGAAAGATGGCCCATTCAACAGCACATAATGTTCTTTTTCTTGTATTCACAAATCTTGTGTTTTAATGTTTCTATCTAATTGACAAATCTTTATTTTTATGTTTTATTAAATCTTATGCATTTTAAATTTTTTATTCTTTTGTTTTTTAAAATATTCTAATGCACACAATTCACATATATATTATTTATTTTTTTTTTTTCAAATCTTGTAAGGCATTTTTTACATTTTCATCATTTTAGCTTTTTAAAAGTATTCTGATGCATTTGAAACTCACCCAATTCATACATATATTTATATCTTCATCATATTAGCTTTTTTTAAAAAAATATTTTAATAATATTTTAATTTCATATTATTTCGTCATAATATAATTAGTTTTTAGTATTTACCAATTCCCTTCTAATGCACATCTTTATGATGTTTTTAGTGACAAAAATAAAATTATAAATTTTGATTGAGGAAACAAGTTAAAAAATTAAAAAGAATTGGTTAGAATTTGAAGTTTTGAATCACTATAATATCGTGCTCCCAGACAAAAAAATTTTGGATGCTACTGCACCACCGTCCCTCCCTCTTTCCCTCTTTCTCTTTTCCTTTATCTCATTCGTAATTCTTCTCCCTACACTATATGATAGAAATCCATGGGTTCTATTCTAAAACCAATTGGTGATAAGAGGAGAGGCCCATGAGACTTATATAATGGATTAAGCTCTTTGTGTACACCGATGTGAGATATTATTATATTCATTTTTTATGTTTCAATTGCAATACTCTCCCTCAAACCCTTCAAGGTGAATCTTGGAGGGGTTGGACTTTTTTATGATCGATTGGACAATCGGCCCAATTTTTTTTTCGATCGGTTGGACCACTGGCCCAAATTTTCAGCCCAGTTATACTGCTGGGTCAGTCATTTTTTTCAGTTTCAGCCCAGACATACTGCTGGGTCAGTTAAATATAACCCACAGTCGGCGACCCGCTCTGATACCATGATGAATGGTATGATCGACATATTTAGGGAGAGGGGAACACTATGATTTTTATTGAATGAGATGGTTTCTCTATACAAAAGGGCACCCTTTAAATAGGGTTAAGGAGATAATGTACATGGTAAGACATTGATTATACAATATTCTATCAATCTCCTAATTTGTGTGATTGATTCTAATTGCAATCTTTCCTTATCACACAATTGTGTTCGATTAAGATCCAAATCTCCTGCAACTTGCTCCATATCTCCTCTAATGAATTGTTCCCCTGTCTCAGTGTGCTTGCCTTGAACTGGAGATCATATACCTGGATTCTGTCTCCTCCGCTTCCATACGTGACGGCCAACGCATCCCAGATGTGCTTGGCCGTCGGATGTTGCGAAATTCGACCAACTAGTCGAGGTTCAATGTTTTGGGTCAGCCATGTGAACGCACAGTGGTCAGCCTGTTGCCACCGTGTCAAGGCTGGATCGGTTCACAGTGGGGGAGTTGGGACTCTGGTCACGTGAGATATCATTCCCCGACCGCTTATTACCGCCTTCATAAGTATGGACCAGAGAGCGTAATTCTCTCCGTTGAGTTTATCTCCTCCGATGTGGAGGGGCTGCGTGTCAATCTTGTATGACACAACATCAGTTTCTGGTGGGTCGTTTTGGTTTTGATTCATCGCAAAACTATTGCGCATGAAGTTGGCGAATTGCCGGGCAAATTCGTCCGTCATGGACTGGTTGGTAGTTTCTATCAATTTCTGATCTCCTTGGTCTGACATGTTTGTTGTTACAGGTTCGGGGAAAGAAAAAAAAGAATGGAGAAGATACGGGAAAGGGGCGAGAAAGGTTTCAAGGACGATGATGATATCTTTTCTGAGTCCTAACCCGCTCTGATACCATGATAGAAATCCATGAGTTCCATCCTAAAACCAATTGGTGATAAGAGGAGAGGCCCATGAGACTTATATAGTGGATTAAGCTCTTTGTGTACACCGATGTTGGATATTATTATATTCATTTTTTATGTTTCAATTGCCAACACTATACATACTCCCTTATCCATCTGTCTCCTCTCTCTAGCGACTTCCTCTCTGCCGTGACGTCAACTGGTCTCCAATCCGAGCTCGGCCCCGCCCGACTGACCCCCCTCTTCTCCAGCCGTCGCTTGCTTCAGCTTCGTCTTGCGGAGAGTTGAGCTTCTTCTTTTTATTTTTCTTATCAAAACTTGATTTAATTAATTTCATAACTTTTGAAATAATAATATAAAATTAATTTTTCTCAATTGTTCTACGCTACTAAAATTAAATAAAAAAATTAAATTTTCTCAATTGTGCTACGCTACTAAAAATAAAAAAAGATGTGTCAAATGTAGCAACCTCATAAAAATATAATTCCCTCTATCCCAGCTAAATTGAGTCAAAAATTTTAAACATAATAATTAAGAAATTGTATCAAAAAATTGGAAAAATGAATAAAGTAGGAAAAATAAAGCACTTGATGAAATAAAATAAAAGTGATTGAATATTAGTTTTTTTTGTCAAATGGCTCAACTTAATCCTGACATTCCAAAAATAAAAGGGGACCAACTTAATTAGGACGGGAGCATATAATTTTATATTTTAATTTATAATAAAATTAATTAGTAAGTTAACAAAAAAGTACACCATATTAACACCACAATTAATTTTCATCTTATTATATGTAGTTCAATTTAATTGTTAATGAGTATTTAAATCATAAATATATAAACAAACAACCCAAACGCCAAAGCCCTAATTCCTTCTTCCTCGTATTTCCGGGCAACACCACCCCATCACCGCCGGCTTCCACGGTAGAAAACCGCCGAACAGCAGCCGTATTGCACCGTCCGACTCTTAGTTCAGATTTCTCTCTCTGTTTCTTGGTCTCAAGGTAATTAATCAGCTCTAAATTTTCCATAAAGGCACAGCATCCTCTCGATCTTCAGTAATTTTCTGCTAGGTTAAAATTTCCTTGTAGCTTATGGAATTCACCTTGTTGTGCGTCTGTTTTGGTATTTTGTGTTTGTTGCCGTGTAGCAGCGGATTAAGAAAGCCGAAGTTGATTTTTTTTCACGATGGCGGAGGAGGAGACGGTGGCAGAGGTAGAGCGTGTGCAAAGTGGGGATGCCGCGAGCTCTGATGAAGAAGCCCTGATGAGAGAGAGGCGGAGGGAGAGAAAGAGGAAGCGGCTATTGAAGGAAGCTGAGAAAGCAGAGAAGCGCGGCGTTTGCTATTTGAGTCGGGTGCCTCCGCACCTGAATCCGTTGCGGCTTCGCCAAATTCTTTCGCATTATGGAGAAATCGGCCGAGTTTATCTCTCTCCAGAAGGTCAGACATCGCAGCTTTTGTAAAAAAAATTCCATTAGCATTTTTGTTGAGTTATCATGATACAATTCCAAAGCTTCTTATGCCTGTGCATGTGTGTGTGTGTCTTCTTCTTCATCAATTGATGCTGATTTCTTATCTCTCTCTGTATTCTTCCTTCTTCTGATTGCAGATGCTTCTAATCAAATGCGCCGGAAAAAAGCTGGTGGATTCAGGGGGCAAGAGTTTTCAGAGGGGTATGCTTAATGATTTTGCTTGTGTCTTGTGTTTCAAATTCCTTTTTTTGCCAGGGGGGAGGGTGTCGTAGCGTCCCTTCTTCACATTGCTGTGTCTTTGAACATTGCTCGTTCGAAAAATCAATGGCTCCATATAATGTTTCTCGCAGGTGGGTTGAGTTCATTGACAAGAAAGTTGCTAAGAGAGTTGCGCGCTCGTTGAATGGTGAACAAATTGGTATGTCTGTTGATTGCTGTTGTTATTATCTAACTCTTTTAACTCAAGAGGTTATATGATTTTGTATTGTAACTATGCGGCGTTGAATTTTGTAATTTGACATACCACACTTGATAATTTGGGGAAAGGCAGAGATTTTCACCAAATGCAAAGCAAAATTATAGTATTACTGTTTGAACTTCGTTGGATGTAGCGTGAATAGGATTTGTATGTGGCGTATTTGTTAGGATTGCAGTTGCCCATCATGGTTTACGTCTTCCCCTGTTTTGGTTTAGGTGGAAAGAAAAGGTCGTCAATCTACTATGACCTGTGGAATATCAAATATTTGAGTAAATTCAAGTGGGATGATCTCAAAGAGGAAACGGGTAAGTTGACTTAACACTCCTATTATCTTAACGTGCTCTGCCTTCAAGAATGAAATGAAATAACCTGAATAAATGTCATGTAGAAATAAAGAATGCTACCCGGGAGCAGAAGCTGGTGTTGGAACTCTCCGCTGCCAAAAAAGAGCGAGACTTTTATCTTTCCAAAGTCGACCAATCTAAAGCAATTAGTAAGATTGGAGAACGATTGAAGAAGGTAATGACACAATGCATCTCTTTGTTGTATACACATTCATAATGTTTTCACTTTCCCAAAAGGCCATTGGTAATCATCTTTCAGGCTGATTCCTAATCCGCATATCATCAATAGTTAACACTTGCATTTGTTTCTCAATGCAGAAACAGAAGATTGAAATGGTACCAAAAGTAGTCCGCCATTTCCCTCAGAAAAGACCAGCTGAGAACGAAGCCGGAGAGAGCAAGGGCCAACTATCGAGGGACATCTTAGCAGGAGTGAGTGGTGTTTCTTTCTCAGCTATCCTTGATTGTACGTGGTTGATGTTTATTTAGAATTCAAATGTGAATATTTCAGGTGTTTGGTGGCTCATCCTGATAGACTTTAAACAAACCGACCATCTTTTTGCGAGGTATCGTTCCCTCAAGTGCAGTTTTGGAGGTTGCAAGCACTCAAGAGTTATGTTTCATGCTTTGTTTAGTTGGTCTAATCTTTTATTTTATGTAATGTATCAAAAATCTGTGTTACTCATTTATTGCCAAAAAACATAGAACATCTGCAGTGAGGCAATTTTATATAAAGGGATGGCAAATCTTGAGTTTTGGATCAATAACTCTTTGTATCCTCTTTTAGTTTCTCTTGTCAATCAAAAATTATCTAGTAAGATGTGGATAATATTTCTATAAATGCTGCCTCAGTTCAACAAATACCTTAATAATTGACAAACGATATATCTACGAGATTACATATTGATGGAAGCAACATAGAATGAATTTTGTAAGCTGGTTTCATTAGAGTTCATTTACGTGGTGGCTGACTGTACAGTTCTAGAAATATTTTATCAAAGCCTATTACAGAGGCACAATAGTTAAATCCACAATTGCTATGACATATATCCACAATCAGCTGCAGCATCCACCTTGTTGAGCTACAGCTCCATCTCTTCCGCCTGCCGGACCTTGGGTGCGTCCGTACCCAATTTTGATACCTGATGACTGCAATTTTGTCGAACACATCCTTTAGTCAGCTTTCCTATTAAACTAAATTGAGCAGGCTACATATATCAGATTTAGTCAGTCTTGATTCATAGTGGTGCTATAATGGTTGGATGTTTAGTAATCAAACTTAGTCTGCCTATCCGGGTCTTAGCCACGAGCCTACGATGAGAACTCAAAGGGTATTTATTTCTGTACCGTTTTCCTGTTTAAGACAATTTACTCCATAAAAATTGATCACACAGCAGGCAATCAGTCATACCCTACTTGAATGATGCAACACATCATCAATCAGTGACTAACCTCGTTGGATACATCAAAAACACCTTCCTGAATCTTCTGAAGTATCTTGGTTGCCGTGTTAGTGAAAGCCTAGACAGAAATTACAATAAGAAGAAAATGGAACCAGAATCACTATCATGCATATTGCGGAAGTAACATAATACAAGGGTTTTGAAGTACCTCTTCTACATTTTGTGCTGTTCTTGCAGATGCCTCCAAGAACAGAAGTCCATTTTCTTTTGCAAACTGCTCTCCTTCCTCTTTGCTTACTGCTCTCCTATGACCAAGATCACTTTTATTTCCTACAAGTATGATAGTCATATTTGGATTTGCATGCTGCCGAGCATCTTCAAGCCAGCTTGCTAGGTGATTAAAAGTCTCCCTCCTAGGAAGTAGTAGTTTGTATTATATAAGTATTTGAATGGAATACTATAGTAAAGGAAACGGAAAGTATGGTTAGGAAACGGAAAGTATAGTTAGGAAACGGAAATTGAATTTCGAGAATGCATGAAATCAACAGAAGAAGAATTTCAATATAACTCTCAAGTTATCCTCGATAGGCCAAGTAGCATATATCCCTGAAAATGTTAACACACATATGATCTAGTGATTGATCCAGATGAGGAAATTGGAACTACAATGTGTGTGCAGCCAAACATAATTTACTCTTAACCTACTGCACAGTATAAGCTAGCATGAACATGATCGGATATAGTGCTAATAAACAAGATACAGAGCCGGCTCTACCTGGTGATGTCGTAAACCAAAAGTGCACCAGCTGCCCCTCGGTAATACGATCGAGTGATTGACCTGAATGACTCTTGACCAGCCTGAACAAAGACTTACACAAATGAGGAGATTTCTAAGAAAGCCAGAGTCACAAATCAGAAACACACACATCTCTATATTTACATCTCAACAAACACTCGCATGAACCTCTCTGTAATAACACATCAATCAACTCATTCGTGTATATGAAAATGAACTTAATCAAGTTAGGGCACGAACACAAATAAAACGAAATTGAATCAGAAAAGCAAATGTGAGAGGAGGAGAAGTGTTACAGTGTCCCAAATCTGAAGCTTAATCGGGCGGGCGTCGATAGTAACCATCCGAGCACCGAATTCAACTCCGATTGTGAGATCATGCACTGGCTGGAACCTCTTATCAGTGAACTGAAGAAGCAAACACGATTTGCCCACACCTACAGATGCATCAAAATCCAAATTGAGCTAGGGTTAAACGAAATTGGGGGAAAACACAGAAGCAGATGATGGAGTAAAGCTAGCTACCTGTGTCGCCGATGATTATGTATTTGAAGAGGTAGTCGTACGACATTCTTCTACAACGGCGGCGACGCTGCGGATTGTGGAGCGTAGGAGTAGTATTCTTTTCCTTAGCGTCGGATTTATGTGGATTCCGTGAAGCAATCAACAACGACTCTTTTGTTAAGGAAGAAGCTATAAATTTGGAGAAGAAAAAAAAGAAAAGAAATTTAGAGTCGATTTTTGAATATTCAACGCAATGGATGATGAACATCCAAAAATATAAAAATAGGTAATGATTTTCACAGATAAATTGAAATTTTACATTTAATTAGAGCCCAGAGGATTGTAATTTAATATCCATGAAATATATTTAGAGAATGTATGTCCAAGTACATATGGGAATAATTTAGATTTATTATATATGAGCATGAATAATACTATCATTATAATAATATTAAAATTGTAGTCTCTTTATTCTTATTCGATACAAAATTAATGCATAATTAGTAGAAAGAATGAATAGTTAAAGTAGTGTTAATAAATAGTAAGACTCACGTTATTGTTGTTGTTGTTATTAGTATTTAATGGCAAAACTAGATCCTTCACTGCTTTAATGTTAAAAATTTCAAAGACAAGTTTATTTTAGTTAGTAATGAACCAGTGTTTTAAAAATCGGAGCGGACCGGCCGGTCCGACCGGTCTGACCGCGAACCAGTAGATAATCCGGTCCGGTTTACCTATTTAGATCAGTGTGAGGCTGAGCCACCGAGAACCGTTTGAACCGGCCGGTTGGACCGGTCTGGCCGGAAACCGGAAACCGGTTTTTACTTTTTGTGTTCAAAATTTTAAAAACTTGTTGTTGGAAGGGCTTGAACTCATGACATCCACTCCAATTAACAAGAGCTTAACCACTCCACCACAAGCCCCACATGGAAAAATAAGAACATTAAACAATGTTATACATAGAATATTAATATTTTTATTTAAACCAACTAATAATTCATTTATTTTATATTTTTATGTAATTATTTATTATGATACATATAATTATCATCCTTTAAATTTTATCTATACTTTCCTAGTTACTATATTATTACTATAACACTTATTACTATCGTTATATTATACAGTAAGATTCGATTTTTTCAATATATTTATTTATTATAGTTTATTATTTACTAAATATATATTTTTATAGCGTATATTTAATTTATGTAGTCTAACTATTGATATTAAAGTATTCTTTTGTTTAAACTAACTAATAATTTGTATTCGATTATTCCACCACATACATTTTTTTTGAATTAATATAAATTTGGTTTATTTTTATATGTAAAATATTTAATTTTTATTCACACTAACTAACAATTTATATATTTTATTATATTCACTAAATTTTAATGTTTTATATTTGTATATATACTAATTATTTGTAAGATTGAATGTTTTTGTGATACATTATTGATTATATTTTATTATTTATTATATTGAACACTATATTTTACATTATAAATTGAATTATACATATTTGTAACAGTAAAACGGTCCGACCAGTGATTAAACCGGCCCGACCGGTTGAACCATGAACCAATAGCTTCACCGATTCGCTTACCGGTCCGGTTTTAAAACATTGTCGTGAACCAATGTTAGATAGTCATGTTGGTCAATTAAAAATATCAATTTAGGTAGGTGCATCCAACAGTGAATCTTCTATATACAAAATGAATTTAGACCTAAACTTAATCCGTCAATCGTGACTACTATTATACTACGTTATTAATCTATCCTAAATTTTCTTTTACTTCGGAGTACTATGTCCTCTCTTAATAATTTGATCACCTACTTCTAACTTTTTCTTTTATTTTATTATTAATTTCAAAAGACTCAATTCTTTAATTAAATAGTACTAGTATTTTTTAAGAATAATCTGTATTTCTCCTGCTTTATCCTTTATTTATTTTATTATATACTTTATTAGTATGTGATTTAAAAATTTTATTTGACTTAGAGCATCTCCAGAACTCCATTTCTACTAAACACAAACTCATTTTAGTATAACTATCACATCAATTTTACTTCAACCATTTATACTAAACTCAAACTTTAAAAAATATGCTTATATTATGCCATTTTTGTTCACAAAATTTGTAAAAGTTTTTTGTTTTGGTTTAGTGTAAACCTAAAATTAGGCATTTTTCACTCAAAAATAAAAAAAAAAGAGATTGATTTTGAAGTACTATTGGAGCTAATTACATATCTCATTTTAGATTTTAGTGTACCATTGGAGATGGTCTGAGTACAAATTTTGAGAAATTATTATACATAGGCAGAAAAAATTAGATGAAATATTAATCTCACTTTCGGGGTGTTCGGTTGGCAAAATCATATGCATAATTAAATTTGTCTTATGTTTGGTTTATAAAATTGAATCTATTAACTTAATCCTAAATGAATAGTTCTCGTACTAAATAATCTCACGCCTTAATCATAGATTATATCTTATTATTATTTTATGTATTATATGGAGTAAAATATTTACTTAAATAGAAAAGAAAAAAACAAAGAAGAATATCTGGTGTGAGGTTTGTTATCAAGCGCAAACCAATTTGTGCCATGGTTTGAAATTCTTATCTTCAACATCTCTCTCTCTAAGTTTGAAATGAGTTGTGCAACTGCTATCCACCTCAGATTGCTGGAATGCTGTTGCGCAGCAACTATCCCCATAGCTTCCATTTCTAAACCTCGGTGGCAAATCCAATTCCCTCAGCTCAAATCGAAGAATTCGCGTATCAGAATCGTCCCATTAGTCGCTGAGACCTCCGATTGTGATGAAGGCCTAGCTGCTAGTGCTACCGCCGTCGAATCGGAAATTGAGGAGGCGGCCAAGCTCTTCGTCGGAAATCTTCCTTACGACATTGACAGTGAGAAATTGGCTCAGCTTTTTGATCAAGCTGGAGTGGTCGAGATTTCTGAGGTATGTATTATTTTGCCTTTTTTCATTCAATCACTCAATTCGTTTTTTACCCGACTTGCATTTATGTTTGAAAAAACTTATCCAAATTTGATGGAAAAACATTACTCCTATCCTATTAGTGTAAAATTGAGCTGAATTCACTATTCGTAAGGGAAAAAAATGAAATGGAAAGAATTCAACCTTTCTTCTCACTCAAGACGTCCATATTCTTGAGTGACGAGAGATTTTAGGAGAGGTTGATAGATGAATAACTATTCAGAGAAAAGGTAGTTAAATATTTTAACGAGAGATAGATTTATTTTCAAATATAAAAAGTGTACATCTTGAATGAGACAACCTATAAAGGAAATTCAGACATCTTGAATTGGACGAGGGAGTACAACTCTAATGTGGTACTCCATATGTAGGTCATTCTTATTATAGGTAATTCACATTGTGTTAATTCCATCAAAATAGGGGATTTGGGGTGTGAATGCATCTAATCAGGTGTTGCTAGTGTAGGTGATTTACAATAGGCAAACTGATCAAAGCCGGGGATTTGGATTTGTGACGATGAGCACGGTGGAACAAGCCGAGAAAGCTGTCGAGATGTTCAATGGCTATGTGAGTTCATTCATACCTAACTTCTACTTGCTATACTACTTACTCACTGCAGGCGAGAATCAAATGTTTTCATGGAGTCCAAATGTTCATTTAAGCTTGGCAAAACATCATATTCTCACTTACTTTTCTTTGAGATTTCAGAATCAATTTCTATGTCGCTTACGAATTAGTATGTCTAACTAAATTAACCATTTTGGTATGGTATGGTATTGTATTTACTGATTTATCAAGAAATTCGTGAAGGTTTCGTACGTAGGGACTGTCGATGCCATGAAAATGTTGCCTCGGTCATGATTTGAGGATTTATTTGTTATTGTCAACAGATATGAAAATAGTTGTCTTGCCTCTGATAACACATTTTGTTCAGGATATAAACGGAAGACTATTGACCGTGAACAAGGCGGCTCCAAGAGGTTCTCAGCCGGAAAGGGTGGTCAGAACATACGAGCCTTCCTTCCGGATGTATGTTGGTAACTTGCCATGGCAGGTGGATAATGCTCGCCTGATGCAGCTCTTCAGCGAGCATGGCAAAGTCGTTGATGCCAGAGTGGTATTCGACAGGGAGACGGGAAGGTCCCGTGGATTCGGGTTTGTGACGATGTCGAGCGAGGAGGAACTGAATGATGCTATAGCTGCTCTTGATGGACAGAATTTGGATGGGCGTGCAATTAGAGTTAATGTTGCTGAGGAGAGACCGAGACGCACCTTCTAATCCTAATCCACTATTTATTTATGTATTTTTTTGTATTAGTAACATTGCCTTTTCACACATTTTCTCCATCTTCACCTCCAATTTTTGTTTTCAACTCTCATCATATTCTTGTCAGCTTACTTAATACAGATTGATTTATTTATTTCCCATATCTAATCTTACAATAAAATGGGATTTAATGAGTTAGTAGTAGTTTCTAGGGTTGTCGTTGTTTTCACAATCACAAGTGTAGGAGGTAGGGTTGGAACGTAGTTGGCAGCGTGGAGTTGTGGTGACCTTAAGGTCACGGGTTCACAACCCCTTCCGTCAAAGGCGTGTTCGGTACATCTATGGGCTGTGGTCAAACAAAAAAAAATACGTAATTGGGAATAACAGAATTGACGGGACTCATTTTCCTTTCCCATCGAACAAGCCCTTAGAATTTTCTCAAGTTATGGATGGAATTCATTCTTCATATTGTGAATTGTGGATAAAGGATTTAAATCTTTAGAATGATATCAATTCACAAACTGAATGCTCTACGCCTGTACTTTAGTATTCGTATGCCTACGTTATCTGGTAAAATCAAGTTACATTTTTACCAAGTTGTATAACCACAAACATAATCATGTAATTTTCAGATGAGTGGTGCATGTGTTAGGTTTGTGTGTATACGTATTCATGTCATTAAGCTTTAATCGTATCGACGTAATAACAATCCAATCCCCATATGCATATATCATACTATTACTCCCTCCATCTCCAATTAAGTGTCCTATTTAATTTTGGTATGGATTTTAAGAAATGTAAAGAAAAATAAATTGAATAAGTTACTGAGCCTTACTTTCGAATTTTATAATAAAATGTAAGTAAAATAAATTAGTAGTAAAACATAAGACCTAAGTACCTTTAGAAATAGAACAGAAATGGCAAAATAGGACAGAGATGGAAGGAGTATATACTATCTCCGTCCAAAAGAAATTTATATTTTTCCATTTTTAAATCTACTTTGCAACCAAAGAAAACACACGCTCATAAGTGATATGCGCATGTATAGAAAACACAAAAGATGAGCTTCAATGTTTTCAGCACTAGAACCCAACATGAGCTGTACATTATCACACAAAATTCTATACAACTATGACAACACCAACTCCACAAAATGGTGAGGGATTACTAAAAATGCTCAACCTCAAAGACTTTCGGCATCAGCCTTTCAGCCTCATTGGAGGACTTGTAGGCTTGCAGCTTCGACAGTCGCAACATAAAAGTATAGTCTCCACAGCGTGACATTGTCCTACATTATTGACCACGAAATCACTGATGAGGGGTAAATGAAGTACAATTCAAGTATGGAAAATAGTAAGTATTTCACTTCTAATACCAATACGCTGAGATCAACATTCAATATGCTTCCCGAGTACTTCTGTGAAGGATTGTCCTGTTCAAGGATTTCCACAACACGGTCAAGACTCGTGGCTGGTAACTTCTGAATCCGTCTACGAAGCTCTTGCTTCTCAGCAAGTGTCATCACCCTGTTGGAGAAAATTATGATTTTCTTTATCTTCAAATAGAAGTACTAGCAAAGATAATGATAACCAACTTGAGCAATTAGATTTTAAGATTTAATGATATACCTGCATGTGGTCATTACACTATTCAAAATTTCTTCAAGCTTCGTCTCCATGTGCTGCAGCTATCAGACATTAATAAAATGACCATAAGCAATACAATACTGATGGTTCTGCTAATTCAGAAGTCTGTAAATAGGGAGAAGTGAGAACTTCATGTTCAAGTACCGTGGTGGAAATTTCAGTAGTATAGCTCTCCATGAGCTCCTTCACCTTAGAGCTATCATGCTCTAAAATAAACCGCAAATCATCATCGAGCTGGATCTGTTCACTTTCCAAATCCTGTTTGCCACAAGGACAAAAACAGAAGAAGCTACATATGAACTTTTTGAAACAAGATCTCGATATTTAAATTTGTAAATGAATGGAATAGACATGTATGACCAGAACAGTTTTTCTACATACGGACAAAATTGAGAGGTTTTCGGGAAACTGTATGTTTTGAGATACCAATCAAGAATGGCGCAAAACTAAGACAAGAAAACTGATAAATATATAAGATAGAGAGTTCTAACTTAATCCAACACCATGGTCAATGGTAGGCAGAGAGTTGGCTCTCCCTTATATGCTATGAAAAACTTTCATGCGTAACCAATGTGGGATTCGTATTAATCCATACCATTTCTGAACCTAATGGTACACGCCGGGTGGCACACCCAAATACAAGCCACAAAAACCATTTGTTTCCCTATGGGCCTACATTTTTAGTGCCATCCCTTTGGTCACACCATCATGTAGCCCCTTGTAAATTAGGGAGCCCTAACCTAGCCCAAAACCATGATTGAAGTAAATGAAAGACTCCCACTTATATGCTACTCCACACTTCATTTGGAAAACAGATGTAAGATCGGTATCAATCCATTCCTTTAAAACCAAAAATCCACAGATGACACACGCTGGGTGGCAAACCTAAATATAAGGCCCACTATCCATTTGTTATCCCCTTGGGCCCACATCTTCGGTGCATCCCTTGGTAGGAAGTCCTTTGTTCCGGTGTCCTTTCCTCGATTATTTTCGGTATGAAAAAAGAGGGATTCCAGACGGAAAATATAGCATGCATCTACAATTTTTAGGAGGTATATTCTGAGCAATACAATAGATTGATAATTTGTTTATGATCAAGTAATTGAAGCAATAGAAAAGATTAGTAACTTTTTACTTTTATTTGACATTAACCACTCTATCACACAATGAGCATTAACTGAGTGATGGAATATATTTATAAAACTGAAAATATGAAAGATAAGATAGTTAAAAAACTCAATTTCAATCAATTCATCAAAATCCTTTAAAGTAAATAGTGGATTAGCTTTAATTATTTTTATCGATCCATATCACTCAAAGTAATAGCGCCAGAAAGTAAACAACCCCTTAGAGCATCTCCAAGGGGGAAAGGTAAATTCAGAAGGTATATTTCCAATTTACCTTCTAAAAAAAAGGTAACTATACCTTCCTAAAAAAAGTAATGAACTCTAAGAGAAAGAAGATAATTTTAAAAGGAAAATAAAAATAACTAACTTTTTACGTTTTGTGTGAAGAAGAGGTAAATATATGTTTTCAAAGAAGCTACTAATATCTTCCCATTGAAGACGAATTTTTATGAAGAAAAGGTAATATGCTAGTTACTCCCTCCATCCCTTAAATTTTGTCACAATTTGACCGGGCACGGGTTTTAAGAAATGTAATTAGAAAATAGGTTGAAAAAGTTAGAAGGTATGGGTCATACTTTTAAAGTATAAGTTTTATAATAAAATGTGAGTGAGAATGAGTTAGTGGAATGTGGGGTCCATTACCAAAAATAGTAAAAAGTGAAATGTGACAGAATTTCTGGGACGGACGAAAATGGAAAAATGTGACAAATTTTCAGGGACAGAGGGAGTATTTATTTTATCTCTCCATTTACCCTTTCACTTGGAGATGCTCTTAGCGCATCTCCAATAGAAAGAGGAGGTAAATTGAGAAGATACATTTCCCATTTACCTCTTCAAAAAGATAAATATACCTTCTTAAAAAGTAAAATGAAAAAGCTATACAAAAATAAATACCAAATTTACCTTTTGTGTGGAAAAAAGGTAAAGATCCTTTTTAAAACTAAAGAAGGTATAATACCTTCTCAAATACCATTCCCATTGGAGAATGAGTTTCTTTAAAACTGAAGAAGGTATAATGCTTTCTCAAATACCATTCCCATTGGAGAGTGAATTTTATGAAAAAGAGGTAAATATGATAGTTATTTCTCTTTGCCTCTTTGTTACCTCCGCCCTTGGAAATGCTCTTAGAGTGGAGATCAATGTTGTTAGGAGCGCGGGGAGGGGCGGCAGGTTAAAAATTCGGGGCATGGGACAACAAGGCGCACGCCCCATGAATCGGGGCGCACTAACAACTGATTTCAAATTTTGTTTATATCCTATGCCTTGCATCTTTATTTTATTTTATATTTTTAAAAATAAAAAAATAATTATAATAAAGATAAGATAAAGCCTAAGTAGCCGTAGGGCATCTCCAAGGGAGGAGGTAAATAGAGGAGGTAAATAAAGAGGTAAAGAGAAATAACTACCTTATATACCTCTTCTACGTAAAAACAGCTCCTCCAATGGGAATGGTATTTAAAAAGATATTATGCCTTCTTCAATATTGAAGAGGTATGTTTATTCATTCTCCACACAAAAAAGTAAATATGGTAGTTATTTTTGTATATCTTTTTCAAATTCACCATTTTATAAGAAGGTATATATACTTTTTTGAAAAGTACATGAGAAATATACTTTCTCAATTAACTCTCTTTCCCTTGGACTCTCACTTAAACTTATTCCCACCGTTCTATTAGTGTTGGAATCATATATTCCTTTTGGAGATGTTCCATTAGAGTTGGATCATTTCCTTTTTTTGGAAAAATACAGCACGCTTATCTATCTTACTTTACTTTCTCCTACTTTATTCTCACCCCTCTTAACTTATAAAATATGAATTTTTTAAACTCGATGTCCAAAAGAAATGCTCCAACATTAATGAAAAAGAGGGAGTATAATTTTAAAATTGCAAATTTAACATACAAGTAACAATATATCTTGAATTAATAACTTTAACATAAAATTACGATATAAAATCACCTAGGAAATATACAAAGATATAAAGTCATCTAGAAAAAAAATCAAAATTAATAATTTTAAAATAAAATTGAAGGAGGGAGAGACACCTAGTGAATATAAAAGATATAAAAAATCATCTAGGGAGAAGTCTAACTTAATAATTTAAAAATCAAACTGAGAGATATAAAGGCACCTAGAAAATATAAAAAGTACCACCCTAGATGATACGTTTTTCCTTTATAGTCTGTCACAGATAAGATGAGAAGTCTATCTTCACTAATAACAAAGCAATAATCTCCCTAATTAATACACCCAACCGATTTTTTTCTCTCCAATTAAAATATTCAACTCTCTTTCTCTGTCTATTTAATACTTACACGCTTCTTTTCTCTCTCTAATTAAATATAATAACCAACAACTCCTAAATTCTTTTCTCTCTCTAATTAAATATAATGACCAACAACTCCTAAAATCTCATGTCAATCATTTGTCATTTTAGCTGGGATGGAAGGATTATCTAAAATTACCTAGGGAAAATAAAAGTCCATGAATGTAAAGACATCCGTGTCTCTATTCTTAAAAGGAAAGGAAAAGCCTACACGGTCTTCATATTGAACAAGTTGGCAAACGCACGAACCAGCCCGCCCAACCCTTGCCCCTATATTTGGCTCGACTTAGCCACCTCAAGGGAATCCACCTTGGGCGATTCCGATGGAGCCTCGAGTGGCCCGTGCCCCGGGCACGCTTTTGATAACACTTGCTCAAATACATGGAAAGAGCAATTATGGTATAGCTTACGGAATACAACATGAAACCAAAACAAATTCATGCTACAAGGTGATATCCAAGGAGACGCTCACCGCACATGGAGGAATAGCTTTGGCCTTCTTTTTAGGATGCTGCGGTTGATCTGTCGTATGTGTTGACGCTTCCAAGCTTAGAAGTTTTTCTTTGTGGCTTAAGCATGAACGAATCCGACATACAGAAAGGACAGGATTCTCCATCTGATTTTGAAAAGGCAAAACACAATTTGGAAACAAGCCAGGGAATGGAACAGGGCAATAGAGAAGATTAAAGACTGATTACTAAAGGATATAACACACTTCCTCTTAGCGTTCATTTTCATGTACAAAATGAAAATGAAACTGTTGTCAAACAACAAATTTAACAGGAGTGGTCTTTATCATTAACAATAGAGTTGAATAAGTATTTTTGGGATCTAGTGAGTCGTATCTTTTGGTGAGAACTATGAACTATGGACAAACACATAAAATACATGAACAACATATAGTTAAATTATGAAGAGCTAAACACTCTGCCAATCCAAGAAAATAGTGTACATTTGGTTATTTTGGAATAGTCCACAAAATACTGCACAGTTCTTACTTTTAGTTTTTTTGGACATCTTTTCTTTATTTGGGACAGAGTGTATAACATATGTACAGGATTAAAAATAAAGTAATTTATTGGGCATTATTATAATTATTACCTCATCTATCTCTTGCGTGAGAGTAGAAGCACTCTGGTTGATCAACAACTGTAATCTTTCCCTTTTGAAATCCGAAAGTAGAGCTCCTATTCCATTAGAAAACAATGGAGCAGAACCAGTAGTAGTGTTGTTTCCTTCAGTTTGGCAACTCTTCTTCATAGAGCCTTTTTCTCTAACCACCCTTTTAACGTCTCCAGATAATTGAGAAACTGGAGGGAGATGGGGCAGAAGATTATCATCTTGAGACAGTAATGCATCAATCTCACCCTTATACAACCCAAAAAAGTCAGGTCCTGATTTAGTATTGTCCCCAAAAGCAGCCGGATTCACAGAATTTTCTGGCATGTCAGCAAACTCTGTTGAAGAAATGCTCTCATATCAACACGAAAAAAGAGAGAAGATAGGAGAAAAATCAAGCTTGAGAAAAAATTAGACTAGATACAAGCACACAAATTGGAGTGAACATCATGCGTGTACAAAAGAAAGCAATTCTTCAAATGGGACTTTATTCTAGAAAAACTGAAGCAGCATCACACCAGAAGGAAAACTAAAGTGAGGGTTGAGCCAAAAAGTTTGTCAAATGATCAGACATAAATACTTCTTTCACGCCTCAATATTGCAAATAAAATAAGTTATAGGTCATTTACTTAATTAATTTTGAGAATTAGCCTACATAGATATTGATAATAAGACCAATCCATTGTTTATTAAGATGGAAAGTTTGGCATACCCCAAAGTTTTAAAATAGATTTTAGCCCAGGGCGTTTTCCAGTAGCCCCTTGCACGCCACAAGGCAGCCCGAGGCGTAAGACCAAGGTGTAAATCATAAACACCCATAAAATCATACCTAATACAATAAAAGTAAATAAAAGAATAGGAAAAGGAGTATATTAAAGCACATCAAATATAAGTTCATAAGTCATAAGTTCATAAGTCATAACTACTTAATACTTATGTGAGAAGCTGCTGGTGGGAGAAGGAGAGGGAAACTTAGAGAGAGAGTGAGTATAGGACAATGAAAGGGCAAAATTTTGGCATTAGCATTTTTTTGGTCTTTCCTTTGTTAGTGGCCCATATCAATTTGATGTTAAGTATCTAAAATCAGAAAGATCTCTAGCCTATAATGCCCAAAAACAGCAAAAAAATCAAAATCCTAGAAGCTAAGAGCCTCAACTACAAAGGAGAGAGAGAGAGAGAGAGAGAGAGAGAGAGAGAGAGAGAGCATACTACTCTAGAACACAAGATTCGGCACAAATATGGTGCCTGCATCCGGAAATTGCAAAAGATTATTATGACTGCAAAGGAGAAGTGTACTACTCACATGGTACCTTTGAATCAAATCTTTGCATCTTCTAACACCATTTTCCAGGAAACGTAAAAAAAAAGTCTACCTATGCTGAATCAATTGTTGTCAACATTGAGCAATCTTCCCATCCCTGACAGGTAGCATTGAAAGGTAATATTCAAGTGATATTTTAGGAGCATGAAATCGTTAGTCAGAAATACATTTAACAATGATCAAGCTTGTGCCATACAACATAGGGAAGCTACTTCAGCTTGTTCTATGGCCATTCAACACTAGTCGAGAAGTTTAACTGGAGATGGAAGAAATCCATTGTTACTGGGTGCAACAAAAATGAATCCAGAGCTCTCAGACTCAAGAACTTTAAATGAGACAAGAAATTAGGACTCAGGGCCAATCAGGTCAGCACTCAACAACCAGTGTGAACTATACAGTTTGACTACTATAGAATAGGAATATGTTTTTACAGTAATTTATTTCATGCTTGAGACAGGTAAGTGTTCGGGTACCTCTCTGTGTGTTTTCAAGGAAGCAAGAGCCACGGAAGCTCTAAATAGCAGTTAATCTCCAGCCAAGACAGCTAAATGCAATTTAACAAACATGACACTACTCAGAAGACAAATAAAAGCTATCAGGTTAAAATACCATTAAGAAGAAGGTGAAACAATTAATATGTAAACATAAGAATAAATCCACCCGAAGAAAAATGTCAGCTAGCCATATTTACTCAAACAAATGAGAAGAAAAATAAGTATATGAAAACATAATCTCTAATCTCTAATATCTATATGCCAAATATAAGCTTGCGAGTATTTATTTGTTTTTGGTTCCAGAAACAAATTTTAATAAGATTTGATTAGCTCACATGAAGTATTTCATAAACGCGAGAGACAACCACGCTCACTCACACATAAATATATATATATTAATACAGCCAAAACAATAGAGAAACACGAAATTTCAACAATGATCTAAAACATGCAGTGATTGAGCAAAACAAGAAAACTAGACAACGACCTTAGCTCCTCGGTATGTTGGGCAGAATGAGATGTGAGTGATGGTGGCCGGCGAAGACCGATTTACTGCGGCGGTAACAAACGACGGTGGAGAGAGAGATAGTGATAGAGATAAAAGGTGGGAGGGATTGCAATTTGTGATATCGTCGGAGAAGAAGGGAAGGTGGAATCTGGAGATTTCGAGATACGAATCAGTGAAAGAATCCTAGGGTTTCAAAAGTATTTTTTGTGATTGTATTTTGTAGAATAAGATGATCATCCAGTGTATAGTACTAATATTTTCATTTTAATTATTTTTTATCAATAATATTTTAATTATTTTTTATTTTCTATTTCTATTATTTTACCAATTATATACTATTAAAACTTACTAGTATATCACAATTTTAGTTGGAGATGGAGATTTTATTTGGCAACCAAGTCCATTTAGCAATTTTTATTGTTTTCATAACAAATAATTGTATAATTAATTATATACTATTAAAACTTACTAGTATATCACAATTTTAGTTGGAGATGGAGATTTTATTTGGCAACCAAGTCCATTTAGCAATTTTTATTGTTTTCATAACAAATAATTGTACAATTAATCAAATAATAATATTCATGAACTTCCATAAGATTTATGCTCTTCTATAAACATTATTAATTGTGCTAAGTAGGATTAGTAAAAAGGCATGCAAGTTAGTCGGATATGGTGATTAATCTCCTTGAAAAATACCATTGCGCCTTAATAAAATATTAAAAAAAGTGAAGTGTTATGGTGTGCCGCCGATCAATCACACAAACACTCGAAAGCAAGAAAATGAGCACACAAGGAAGTAACGTGGTTCGGCAAAGGATGCCTACTCAATTCACTGCCTAAGGCCTTTAAGCAATTCAAAGATGCCATACTCCTTCGCCGAGACTCCAAGGTGACTTATGAGGAGGTTCATTCAGCATTAAAAATGAAGGAGTTTCATAAAATTGTTGAGAAATCCCGTGATCCAACTAATGAAAGTTTGAATGTGAGAGAAGATGGAAAGAAATCTAGGAAGAAAAAGTTCCAAAAGAAGCATAAAGGATGGAAGGAGAAACCAATAGAAGAGAAGGAGACAAGGTCAAGTCACTACTGCAAGAAGCCTGGGCATTTGAAAAAGAATTGCTATGCTTGGAAGAAGAAGCAGGCTGAGGGTGAAAAAGCACCAGACACTGTTGATATCACTCAAGAAATGGAATTGGCTCAAGCAATGAATGTGACAGATGAAAAGACTACGGACATTTGGATGATGGACTCAGGTTGCAGTTTTCACATGACCTCAAGAAGAAGCTGGATCAATGATCTCCAAGACTGCAGTGGAACAGTCTTATTGGGGAATAATCAAGTCTGCCATGTCAAGGGAATTGGAAATGTCAGAATGATATTGGAGGATGGTTCACATAGGGTGCTCTCAGAGGTGAGATACATTCCATCAATCAAGAGGAACCTCATTTCTCTGGAAATGTTGGAGAAAAAGGGCTTCATCTATTTTAGCTGCATGATTTATGAGGGTTATGAAAGGTAAATAGACCATGATGACTGCTGAAAGAGTCAACAATCTTTACTATCTCAGAGCTAGAGTTGTTGATGCATCACAAGTCAATACAGTGCAAAAATTGAGTGTTGTTGATTGGCATCACAGATTGGGACATCTGGGTGAGGCAGGATTGAAAGAGCTTGCCAACAGAAAACTGATAATCTTTGAAGGGAATCTAGAAGCTGAGGACGTGAAATCTTGTGAAGAATGTATTTTAGGAAATAACAAGAAGTTGCCCTATGGGACTGGGAAACACACATCAGCAAGGCCTCTAGAGTATGCACATTCTGATATTTGGGGACCATCACCAGTGCAAAGTCTGGGTGGAGGCAGGTACTTTCTCTCAATCATAGATGATTTCAGTAGAAAGATATGGCTATATGTGATGAGGGAAAAATCAGAGGCATTTACACAGTTTCAAGAATGGTGCATAGAGGCAGAGCATGAGAAAAGCTGTGTTTTGAAATGCCTCCGGACTGATAATGGATTGGAGTTTCTCTCATCTGATTTTGATGCATACTGTAAGAAGAAAGGAATTAAGAGGTATAGAACCGTGCCACACAACCCCCAACAGAATGGAGTAGCAGGAAGGGCCAACAGAACCATTCTTGAAAGGCTCAGATGTATGTTGATTTCATCAGGTATGCCTAAACGTTTCTGGGCTGAGGCTGCTTCAACTGCTGTGATTTTGATAAATAAATGTCCATCTTCTTCCATTGATAATGAAACACATGATATGAGATGGTATGGATCTGCTGGTGATTACACTAGATTGAAAAGTTTTGGTTGTAGAGCTTTTGCACATGCTAAGAAAACCAAGTTGGATCCCAGGGCTCTCAAATATGTGATGTTGATGTTGGGTTATCAAAAGGGGGTGAAGGGATATGGACTCTGGTGCACAGAGAAAGGTATGGAAAAGGTTGTGATTAGCAGAGATGTTGTTTTCAAAGAGGATGAAATGCCATTTTTGAGACAAAAGTCAGAGGACACTTAGTTTGAGATGGAGCTGGGTGAAAATGAAGAAGCAGTGCTCAAGATGAGGTATTCACTGATAATACACCAGGGACTTCTCATGGTGAAGAGAGCAGTGAGAAGCAGAGGACTTCTCATGGTGAAAAGAGCAGTGAGAAGCAGAAAAGTCATATTATAGCAAGAGATAAGCTAAGAAGAAATATTAAACTTCCATCCAAATACAGTGACTATGATATGTTATATTATGCACTCACAGTAGCTGAAGAAATTGAATATCATGAGACCTAAACTTATAAGGAAGCGGTGAGGAGTCATGAAAATGATAGATGGCTAAGGGCTATGCAAGAAGAAATAGATTCACTATACAAGAATCATACTTGGATTCTGGTTCAAAGATCAAATCACCAAAAGCCCATAGGTTGTAAATGGGTATTCAAGAAGAAGATTGAGGCATTCAGAAATAATGAAGTGAGGTTCAAGGCAAGGCTTGTGGCAAAGGGTTTCACACAGAAAGAAGGGATTGATTATAATGAGATTTTTTCCCCGGTTGTGAAGCATAGTTCTATAAGGATCTTGTTGGCAATTGTAGCTCGAAGGGATTGGGAGTTACAACAAATGGATGTAAAAGCCGTATTCTTGAATGGAGAGTTAGAAGAGAAAATATTGATGGAGCAGCCTGACGGTTTTGTTAAGAAGGAGATGAAGATAAGGCCTGCCTATTGAAACGAAGTCTATATGGATTGAAGCAAAGTTCCGGACAATGGTACATCAGATTTGATGAGTTCATACAGAGAATAGGCTTTGAAAAATCATGCTATGATAACTGTGTTTTCATCAAGAAGAAGAAAGGAATTGTTGTTGGTTATCTACTCTTCTATGTAGATGATATGCTTATTGCAGCAGCAACATTGACAAAGGTGCAAGAGATTAAGAAGTAACTGGAATCTGAGTTTGATATGAAGGACTTGGGGAATGCAAAAAGGATATTAGGAATTGATATTATCAAGAATAGAAAGGAGAAAAGGTTATGGCTCACACAAAAGGAGTACATAAACAAACTCTTGAAGAGATTCCAGATGGACAATAGCAGGTAAGTGTCAGTCCCTTTGTCGCAGCAACTCAAGCTATTTGTTGCACAAAGCCCCAAGACTGATAAGCAGAGGGAAAAGATGATGAAAATACCCTATGCTAGCATAGTAGGGAGCATTATATACACAATGGTTTGCTCAAGACCAGATAATAGTCATGCAATCAGTGTCACTAGCAGGTTTATGGCAGATCCGGGGTTAGAACACTGGCATGGTTTCAAGTGGATAGTGAAGTATCTCAGAGGATCAACTGATTATGGTATATTGTTTGATGGTAATAAGATGGTCGATGGAGAAGCTTTGATGGGATATTGTGACTCAGACTTTGTTGTAAGTCAGGATACAAGAAAATCTCAATCATGGTACATTTTCTATCTCTATGGTTCTGCAGTGAGCTGGAAGTCCAATTTACAGTCAGTTGTGGCATTATCTACTACCGAAGCCGAGTACATAGCCATGACAAAGGCTGTGAAAGAGAGTTTTTGGTTAAAGGGGATATTGTCAGACTTCTGAGTAAATCAAGAGGCAGTGACAGTAAGGCGTGACAGCAGTAGCGCAATATGCTTGTCTAAGCATCAAACTTTCCATGAAAGATCTAAACATGTGGATGTGAAGTTGCGCTTTATCAGGGATGCGTAAGCAAGGGGAAGGTGAGAATTGAGAAAGTATCTACTGAGGAAAATGCTACAGACATGTTGTTAAGGACGAAGTTCCTTAACTCGTAGATTTTGCGTCAAACGTCGCGGGAGCTTTTGCCCGTCGATCAATCCGGCGTCAAAATTAGGGTTTTGTGCGTTTTGCACGTTTAAATGGAAAAAGAGTAAGAGAAAATAAAATAGAAGGATAATTGATATTTCTTGAATGATCAAAATGGCTAACAATGTCCACTATTTATAATAGTGGATGCTAACTTAATGAGCAAGACAAAATATATGAAAAAGATATGCAAATCCATAATTAACTAACTAAATAATAATAATAATAATAATCGTATCAACTCCCCCACGATTGAAATCCACCTTGTCCTCAAGGTGGGCACCATGAAGCAACGATGAGTGTCGAGGAATCCTCCTGGATCAAACATACACCGAATAGTTGAGCGTCTCCCTGCATCAATGCGTCCATGAATGCTCAAGCATAGAGTGTCATTTTGCGGAGGAATCAACCGGGCATCGGCGTCGAGCGATGTTGATCGATGATTCATACTTGCGACAACCCTGACATGAGAAGAATCACTCAATAATTTCAGCGATGCGTTGTCCACAATGGAACTACCCAAACCAATCTGGACTTGGGGAATCTTGAATCGAGAAGCATTCAATTGTCGCGCGCACTGAATCTCGATGCAACCGTGAACCGGTTTGTCTTTACGTGCGGAATCCGGACTGGACTTCTCTATCTTCTCAACCTTTTCAACTCCACCAAAACGAGAAGAAGAATTTAGAATCTTCTTCGAAGAATAATCAAATCCTTCCTCGACTCGATCACAGTCAAGAATCACAATCTCTTTCTTATTGCACTCCAAAACATTCCCAGCCGAAGTCTTGGACAGAGCATAAGCCAACGAGCGATATTCCACTTGCCAAGGAAGAAGTTCTGGCCGCGGCGGCGGCTCGAGGGTGGTATCGGGAAGCAGCGCAAAGGGTGGTGGTGTTGTACTCGACTGTTGCGGCGGAGCCAATGAGTCGTAGGGGACTAAACCCGACGGCCCCGGCGAAGCCTTGCTATTTCCTGATGGAGGAAGGTGCTGAACGAGGTCCCCAAACCAGAAAAATTGGGAGCTGTAGGGCTGCGCAGGTTCAGGCAGCTCGGGAGGAAGCATGTTGTCGATTTGTCGGTCGGCTGCAACAAGGTGAGACTCCATCCTGTAGCACGCTTCCAACAATTGTTGAAGTTGTGCGAGAGTCGGATGTGCCGTGGTGGTGGCTGGACAAGGTGGTTGTGGCGCGGGTTGATTCCATCCTGAGTTATGGTTGGGGGGCAGCGGATGATCATATGCCGAGACCTCGTGGAAGGGGCGTTGTCCCGTTGTCTCCCAGTAGGCAGGTGGATCCCAGCTAGTGGGTTGTCTGAGCGCGGTGTGGTGTGGCTGCTGAGGCGGTTGATAAGGCTGAGAGTATCCCTGCTGCGTGCACAACCTTGGCGGGTTCCAACAAGAGGGCGGTGGTGGCGAGTACAAATCTATCTCGTAGGACGATGGTTGCTGACACGCAGTTTCATGGCGCAGCCATGGCGGGTCCCAGGAAGTGGGTTGACGGGCTTGGTAGGGATGGTGTTGTGGGTAGAGTCTCCCATCCTGTGGATATGAATATGATGGTTGCTGATCTAACGCTCTGATCGGATGGAGCAGGGGTTGAGGTACGGGCTGCCATGGATGGTAATCCACATGCCGGAGTTGATATCCGGTGTAGCCGTACGACATGTAGATAGCGATTCGGAGGAAGAGCTCACGATGAAAGTACCAATTGTTAAGGACGAAGTTCCTTAACTCGTAGATTTTGCGTCGAACGTCGCGGGAGCTTTTGCCCGTCAATCAATCCGGCGTCAAAATTAGAGTTTTGTGCGTTTTGTACGTTTAAATGGAAAGAGAGTAAGAGAAAATAAAATAGAATGATAATTGATATTTCTTGAATGATCAAAATGACTAACAACGTCCACTATTTATAATAGTGGATACTAACTTAATGAGCAAGACAAAATATATGAAAAAGATATGCAAATCCATAATTAACTAACTAAATAATAATAATAATAATAATAATAATCGTATCACATGTTAACTAAGACCATTCCTAGTTCCAAACTTTTATATTGTTTGTAGCTGGTGAATTTGGTCCAGTACTGAGATTGCAGCAGAAGAAGTGGAGAAGATGATCTGATTATCCAAGGTGGAGATTTATTAGTACATGTGGATAAGTATGATTTTCTTACTATGACAAATGAAAATAAATGAATAACTCCAAGTAAATAAACTTATTCGATATTTTATGCTCGTATAAAATTTAAAATTATAACCAAAGTAATACCATAAAGTATTTGGCTCAAAACCATATATTTTTTGTCCAATAAACCCATTTTTATTTACAACATAAAAAATTTAGATTGACGAGTTTAATTAATTATGGTGAAATAAATCCATTTTTATCAAATGCGTGACACATTTAACATAGTGTTTCGTGGCATACACTGCCAAAACAATTAATTGTCCATCGATAATAGTAGTATATAAGTTGCAAAAATATTTTATTGTTCATTTCTTATTATATAAATCGTTAGACAAAATAGTTTCTCTTTTTTATACGTAGTGTTTACTGAATAATTTAATTAATCAATACAGGCTAAAATTTTTATTAATATTTTAAAATATATGATGAGTAATCGACTAATCTGTTTAGAATCATGATATTAATAGGAGTCACATTCTCTCTGATTCCATAAAATAAAACCAGCCTTAATAAAATCGATTTAAAAATAATTAAATCATAGTTTTCATTGTCAGTTTTAAAAAAATTGGTAAAAGTTGAGTAGAATAAGCACAAGCATATAGTGTGAGTTATTGATAAAGTCTGGCAAAGCATACGTACAAAACTGAAAGCTTTGTTTATTTTTCAGCCTATTCCATAATCAAATTCTTGATTCACCCCTGGACTGATCTGGAGCGAGCTCACTGAATACAACAATGGCGGTTGGCGGAAGACGGCCACAACAGATCTCGTGGACAGTCGAGAAGAGAGGGAAATTCTCTAACCATCCTCGATGGCTCAAAACCTCGTGCACCTCTTTTGCAGTCGATACGCCCTGTAAACGTTTTCAAAACCATAATTTTTGGGACCCGTGAAAACTGAAATGTGCGAGTGTACGAAAATATCAACCTGTAGTTTTTGGCCCTGCAACATCTCAGCTTCGAGCTCATCGAATGACCTCTTCCCACCGTTCTTAGCAAAAGCCTCAGCACATCTCCTATTTCTCCCTCCCACTAGTGATCCACACGCTTGTTTTGTTACTAATAATCGGGGAATAATTGGTGCCGTTTAGGACATTTATATATTGGTTATACTTACAGCACGTCGTGATGAGATCTGCTACGCCACAGCTCTCGAAGAAGGTAGTATCCTTGACCGAAGGGAAGAGTAGCTTTGAGAAGGCCTTCATCTCCCTCAAACCAATTCTCATTATTGCAGCCTGGTACAAACATAGTATGATCAATTTCGAGCCACTGATGAATCTTGTTACAATTTTGAAAAAAAGGTTCAAATTATGGTTTTTAACCACCTCAAAAACCTAGATTAAATAATGTATTTGTAAGCAATTAACAGTTACCTTTGTGTTGTTCCCCATCTCCAACCCATCCACGAATCCTGTATATAGAAGAGCTATCGTCATTACAACACGACAGAAAAACAAAAAAGACGATATCAGTAAGATGGCAAAGGATTAGTGTGTGCCTGCTGCAATAGCCACAACATTTTTTAGCGTTCCACAGAGTTCAACTCCTTCCACATCTTGGACCTATTCGTATATGTTCAACATTCACAAATCATAAGTATATGTCATTACCCCACAGTGCCTTAGATGTATTCTCTTTTAAAACTAACAAAAAAAGATTGACGAAAGACTAGATATCTTGTACTCACACACGAGACCATGAAATATGAAGTGTGGAATAGCTTAACCCATTTATCCGCAATCTCTTTATTTTTCCTGTATCCGACGGTAGCCTCACTAAACTGCTCCAACGCAATCTGCACAAGGCAACTATCACATTTAGCCACTTTCAATAGATCAATGAGTGCTAGTTGGATATAAACGACCATGCTTGAGCATTTGATAATTGAGCCAACTAACCTCGTTTGCAATGTTTGCACCCATCAAAACACAGCAGCTGATTCCAAGATGCTCGGATATGAGGGACGAGATCATGCACGGACCATCCCTCTTGACTTCCATTCCTTTGATTAGGGAGATTGCTTCCGCGTCGCTCCTTATCTTCCCCATCAGCCTTTTGCAAATGCCCTCCATGAACTGATGGGGAGTCACAAATACTAGCATGGTGGCATCCCTCACTACTCGATTCCACATTCGGTCGAATCAGAAGTAGTTACACGAGTACATGACTATCATCTCAAGAACCTACTAAAATTTGAACCTATGTACCTGCGTTTTCAATATCAGGATCCGCAACAACATTTTTGCCGAGCTTTATTCCAGGGAGATACTTGACGTTCTCCTGTCGAAGGACACCAAAATGGTCGAGATTAATATTATGACTCAACATGTCAAGCGATGAAGGGGAAGCCATGAATAACAACAACACATTACATTAGTATTGTTGATGACTTCAGTGAGCTTTTCACCAGTCGGGAGGGTCTCCTCAAACACCCACATTCTCACTTCATCTATTCAAATAAATACAAAAATGAAACACCCTACTCAACTACTACAAAATATACAGAAAAAAAAAAAAAATTGAAGTAACTGAAGAGAGTAAATTATAAAGATATGACCTCAATAGTTTATGGCAGAATATTTATTTTTTATTTTTATTTTAGTTTTGTAGCCGAAACTTTTGACTTCCTATATCCTTGGAGTTCTTCTTAGAATATTGTCAACATTTATTTATTTACAAACTAATTGCGCACTACAGTACAATGAAGCTTTTAAATGAACAAAAATTTAATGAAGCTTTTAAATGAACAAAAATTTAAAGGCAGCGTCACGATAAACCTGAATTTAAACTTAAATTTTGGCATCGGACATTAACAACACTAACCCTAGGCCAACACACCGCACACTTTTAAGCTGCTTAATTCCTAGGCCACAACCCACTAGTAGCGGTTTGACCCGAAGCCCGTTTCAGTATTAAAATTCCCAAAATTGTTGGCCCATTCAATCCAAAGAATGACTGGCCCGAAACCACTACGATCGGCCCGTTTAACATCTCTCGTTTGATCGATCTGAATTTTATTTTCTTAAAAACAAAACGACTACGGAAGCTCAATCTCTCACAAATTCAAATTGCTGTAACAAATGTGAGGAGTGAAATTGAATTGAGAGTAATAGAAAATGAAATTACCGTGGAAAGAGGAGAGTTTAAGTGTGTTGGAGGCGATGAGCTTGGCGGCGACACTGCCCCAATTTCCGCTGCCGACGATGGTGACCTTGATTGGCGGCATTTGAGGTAGAGGAGGGGCGGCGGCGGAGATGGAATCATCAATGGGATCATCGTGGAGGGAAGGGGCCATGAAGAATCGGAGGGAGGAGAGAAGGGAGCGGATGAGAGGGAAAATCGGAAAGGGGAGAGAGAGGAATTAAATTGCATTGGGGGCGGAGTTGAAAGACACGTTGTCGTCAGTGTCAATGTGTGTGGCGATCTACTCTATCTATATTCATACATCCTTCATTTTCCCCTTTTTGCCTATTTTCCATTTTTCATATTCATATTAATTAAATTTAATGATTTTTTTCATATTAATTAAATTCAAAAAGTAATCGCCTATATGCAAGAGTGCATGTGTGAAATGTTCTCTTTCTATAATTACATTACACGTAGTGTCTCCAAAATCTCTATATATGCAGAGTGCAATTTAAAATAATGATATCTCAATCACAAATGTACATGAATGAAATATAATCCATATAGTTTTAATACTGTTTTACTATGGGATAACTTTTCTTCAGACTTTAATATATTTTCATTATTCTCTAATAATAGAGACTTTTAAGTTTAACTTAAGGTTGAGACACGTTTTATGAAATTGGTAAAGTGTGAGTGAGAAAAGGAGATAATAATGAAAAATGGTATTTGTGGATAATAGATTCATATTATTAGTAGTTTTATTTAGTCGTGAATAGGTTTTAAAAATTTATGTGGACTAATCTGTCGAAAATAATTAAAAAAATTATTTTTCAGAAACATAAAAATTGCGTTCAAGAAATTATTAGCAATATTTGGTTTCAATATGCTAAGAAGAAGAAAATAATATTTTATTTATCCACCATTTAAAGAATCATTTTATTATAGTAGGTTTTCCACGATTTATAGAACCATTTACTTATTTCACTTTTAAGTATGCAGATCATATATTCAACCAACTTTTTACACTCATAATCCAATATAAAACTAATACTTTAAATGCGTATCATATTCCATTCATTTTCTTCTTTTACTTTTCTTCACAAAATTAACAATTTTTTAAAAATCTATGTCCAAGTTAAAAGGATTTTTAAATGGTGGAGGAGGGAGTACATGAAATAAGTCAAGAGGCCAAACAAATTTACCAAACTAATTTGGTCTTTGACGAAAATAAATCCCAACTAATCCGTTGGGATTTATTAATCATTGATTTTATTACGGGTTTTTTTGGATTAATTAGAAAATAAATTAATTGTGCAGCAGTTTATAATGTCTACACCCTACAGGCTTTAGCCTTTAAATTTTTAAAAAAATGTAAGGTTATAGGTGTCTGGGTTAATTAAAGAATTCCACCCTTTAGTAGTAGTAGTACTACTAGTATACTTTCTTTATTATAATTATTTCCAAAATAATTATCATATTATTGATTTTGCAATTTCTGTAATGAGTCTTCATCATTAGTAAAAGAGTGAACTGCATCAAAAGGCCCTAACTTTTCGCCTTGTAACATCAGAGGCCCCTAACTTTTAAAAATACCACCACAGGGATCTGACAAAACATATAATCACAAATCGTGTTTTTTCGGACCATTAGACCCTCAGGGCCTGTAAGGGTAAAATCGGGCTTTTGCATGGCCGTCACTGCTGTGTCAGCTGCAGCACTGTTGACGGGACATCGAATTGCAATAGATGTGACAGGATATCATGCGTGTTGTCCCCTAATATTTTCACACGCGTGAAAATAGTTTTCGGACCTGCATTGAAATTTCACAAATTTTGCCTTTCCAAAACATTTAGCCGGTTCAACTCTATATTTTTTCCCTCCAATTCCACTTTCACTTCATCATTTTGCCATTTCGCCAAAATAATTAGCCTCTGCCTATCGCATCTGCCTTGCACGCCATTTTCATCATTTTCATCAATGCCTCCAAAATGGAGACGAAGTGCCGCTGGAGCGTCCTCCGCTCGTAGTTCTTCAAGGCGCAAAAAGAAGCCGGCAACGCCATCGCCATCGTCTTCGTCACAATCACCTCCGGCATCACCTAGACACAGTAGAAGGGGTCGAGGGCCGGAGATAATTGACGTAGACCCAGAAACGTGGAGCATTCGCGATCCTCTGCTTGATTTCTTCTATCCGGAAGAAGAATATAGTACGTTCAAATTTAAAATTCCTAGCAAGGTTTTTGATTGTTATTTAGGGCTCCGAAAATTGGTTGTTTTGTGAAATTGTTTTGACTGTGTTGTAGGACTTTATATGTGAAATAAGTTTGGTTTAAATTTGGATGTTTTTTAACTCTATACAAACCCTAACAGGGGACCATCTCGGGATGTTTTCCGTCGGTTTTCATCACGGAGGGTCAATCTTCGAAATCAATGGACAGAAGAAGTATGTTGGGGGGTAATTGACATTCTTTGACTATTGCTGGATTCGTCAGTCCGAGCTCGTAGATCTTTCCAGCATGGTATTGCGGTTGGGTTACAATAGGCAACTCATATGTGAGTTCTATTATGTTCATCCAACGTACAGTGATGGTTGTAGGGGCGTGGAAATAGGAGGCCCATTGCTGCCCATAACTGACGATGTACATCTGGGTCCTTTTCTCAAAGTCGCGGCTAATACCACAAAGCTAGTTCACATTTATGTTGTGGAGATAACACAGACGGCCGCCTTGCTGAAGAAGCGAAAGGAAGAAGCGGAGGAGTTGCTAAAATTTGTGAATGCTAGTAAAAAACCCACTGTGGTCATTGAAGAACTTGACGAACCGAACCCAATTGTGCCAAAGAGTAAACCGAAAAGGAAGAAACAACAGCACGAGGAGCAGAGGAAACCATCGGCACCATTATTGTTGCTTGAGTGGTACCCTAGGGATGTTGAGTTTGAAGAGTATTTGACCAAAAGTTTAGAAGACAAACATCACGAATGGAAGAGGGAAGAGGAGGCTGCCCGTAAGAATTTGATGGATGCATTTGCATCATGTAGCGCAGAGCAAGCAGAAGCTGTTGTGGTAGATGTTGAAGAGAATGAAGCAGTCGTTGGTGTTGTTGGACAAGGAGATGTCCATGCATGCGAATGTGGAGTTGAGGTTGAACACGGTATACAACCTGAGGTTGAGGTTGAAGCAGTTATAGACCATGCAGAGGTTAGTACACCACTGTGGTATATGTTTGTGATTTATTGTTTATTGTTTGGTATTCATATGTGATTCATCCTTTGTTCAGATTGGGCATCATGAAAACGAAGCAATTGTAGACCCTGTTGATAGCGTGGCAGAGGTTAGTGCACACCTTTTGTAATAGAGTTGTGATTTATGATTGTATGCATGGTGTTAATTTGTGATTTTATGTTAAAGCAGATGGGACAATCTTCTCATAGTGAAGATGTTCAACATGTTGACGATAATGTGTACAAACCGACCCTAGATTTTTCAGCCGAACCTCAACATCAAGTGCAGTCGGAAGTACCCATTATCGAGGAGATTCCGGATGAATTGCTAATGTCTGGACTTGAACCTCCGTCCATGGAACACGCTGGACAGGAAGTGCATGATGTGCTTGAAGTGCATGGTGGACCGGAAGTACCATCTGGACCCGAAGTACAAGGTGGTCTGGAAATACATGATGGTCCTGGAGTAGAACCTCAGGAGCCGGTTTGCATTCCATCATTTGAGTACGTTTCGGATGGCTGCCATCTGCATAATGAGGGACCGCTGACTGATAATGAAGATGATGAGGTGGACCATTTTATCTCGTTGGCACACATGTGCCGAGATGAACAGCTTTTCAACTCATATTACGAATCCATTTTCCAACAACAAGATGCGAGACAGGAACTAGAGAATGTACAGCAGCCGGGTGATGGGGAAGTCGATCCTGAAGGCGAAACCCAGCCGGGTGAGCCTGGTCAGGGGGGTCAGCGGGGTCAAGGGATAAACGGCGGAGGAAGTATTCGCCTTATGTGGACAATAGGAACATGACAAACAACCCACTTTTCGAGGAAGAAGTTGTGGACGAGCTACAAGATGTTGATGACCTTGAGGATTTGGAGGGTTTGGAGGCATTGAAGAAGAGTGGCATAAAGTTTACCCCGTTCAAGTTCGTCAGAAATGAGCTTCCGTTGTGGAAGCCTGGTGATGTTTTTAAGCATAGAGATTTCTTCTATGACGTGTTGAGTCAATACGCAATAATGTCGAGAAGGCGGGTGCACGTGAAAAGAAACGACGGCGACAAACTTCGTGTGATTTGTAAAGGGCAAGGATGTGAGTGGTATGTGTACTTGAGGAAGCACGAAATACACAATGGTCATGATTATATGGTGATGAATATGCAACGCGATCACGCGCACACATGCTCTCAAGTATTAGATTCGAAGTGGCTGACGACCAAGTGGCTAGGGGAGCGTTATATGGAGAAGATCAAAGCTAACTCTCACATTCCACTTGCAGCTATACGGCAGTGTGTCGATGAAGATTTTGGCCTGAAGATAGGTAGGATGAAGGCATATCGGGCCAGAGAACACGCACTGGACGACATTTTCGGCTCTGCGGCGACCCAATACAGAAACTTGTTCTACTATAAAGCCGAATTGGAGCGGACGCACCCTGAATCCAGCATTCATATACATTATGAGAGTATGAGTGATTCTGGCGCCGTTGGTCCGAGATTCATGAGGTTCTACTGCTGTCTAGGGCCATTGAAAAAGGGATGGATGGAGTTATGTCGCCCGATTATCTTCTTCGACGCTTGTTTCTTGCGAGGGATGTACAAAGGCCAGCTAATGACAACAATGGGGATTGATCCCAACAATGGCTGGTGGCCGATTGCTTGGGCGGTGACTGAGGCCGAGAGTTATGTCCAGTGGAAGTGGTTCGTGGAGTACTTGTCTAATGACCTAAACTTGCATGCAAATGGCCCACGTTATGTGTTTATGTCTGACCAACAAAAGGTAGGCCATCCGTTATTTCAATATTTTATCATGTACGTGATATGTGATTTAATTTTATTTGTGATTTGATTAATATATTATGTATTGAACTGTGATTTTGTGGTAATGTTTTGTTGTGTCGCATCAGGGCCTTGCAAAGTTGCTTGCTGAGGAATTCCCACAGAGCGAGCATCGCTTTTGTGTTCAGCACATATACAACAATTTCAAGAAGAGATTTGTTGGTGAAGATTTCAAAGACCGGTTGCGGGAGATTGCCTCGAGTACCACCGTCGAACAGTACGTGGCTTTGATGGATGCTTTGCAGACCGAGTATCCCAGTGCACACCAGTGGCTTTCTGGAGTAGCTCCCAAAGAAAAGTGGGTCAAGGCATTTTTCGCTCCACACACTTGTTGTGATGTGATCCTGAACAACATCTGTGAGACATTCAATTCGAAGATTGCATTGGCTCGAGAGAAAGCAATTATCAGCATGTTGGAGGACATTCGAACAAGTCAAATGGAAAGAATTCAGATCAGAGGCCAGTGGATCAAAAGCTACGATCACGCAGTCCCTCCTGTTATCAAGGAGCTTGTTGATAAGTGGTACGCGAGGGCTTCATCGTGGAGGGCTACATAGAACGGACAGTCTTCGTACCAAGTGTCTGGGCCATCTGGCCAATATGTTGTCAACATGCGCGATTTTACTTGTTCCTGCAGATTGTGGCAGCTAACCGGAATCCCGTGCACGCATGCTATCGCAACAATCAACAAGAATGGCGACTACGTGACTCGATTCATTTCCCGATATTATTTGAAGTCAACAATGATCATGCTGTACGAGAATGTCCTCTACCCCATCAATGGGGTAGCCAGTTGGCCGAAGAGTACTGCGGATGGTTTAGTGGAATTGGCGCCCCCGAGGTCAAAGCGACAGCGTGGTAGGCCGAAAAAACTGAGACGTGAGGAGCCCCAAATTCGTCTTCATGCAGATGGAGGTGAGTCATTGCGTCGCACCTTCGTGATGAAATGTCGTCGGTGCGGTCAAGAAGGTCATAATAGGAGGACATGCAGTAATGATCCTTGGACAAATGCCCGTTCTCAGGTTGGGGAGACTTCGCGTGAACATGGTGACAGTACTTTACCTGAATCGTCAAACAATCCCCAACGCCAAGAGGTACTATGCAATAAGCATATGTAACTATATTATGTAATTGTACACAGTGCTTAAGCATGTATACTTACTACACTATTAATTGTTGCAGCCTAATGTTTCGAATCCGAGACCAAGCACTCGGAAAAGGACTCAGCCTCAGAGATGCGGCCGCCGCGGTGATCAAGATTGATGGCCTTTACTTAATCTTAAAACGTTGTGTTTGTTTGGGATGGGCGAACAATTTGTGCCAGTGATGATGATATGATATGTATGTTTTGTATGGTACAGACTATTTTGTAACAGACTAGTATTTTGGTGGAAGTATATTTCGGTGGAAAAATATTAGGAAAAATTTTGGTGGTATTTTTGTGGATAGCGTACTTCGTCGGTTTGTGATTTTAATCATATTTCAGTAAATTCATTCGTGTTTTCAGGCATAGATAAAAACAAAACGCTTTCATTCAATCAACATCAGGCGTTTGTGATTTCAGTCATAGTCGGGTAGTAATCATTTGTGTACATGGTTTGTGATTTCAGTCATAGCTGTGTAACCTCATGCGTGATTTCAGACATAAATGAAAAAGTTTGGTGGTATTTTTGTGGATAGCGTACTTCGTCGGTTTGTGATTTCAATCATATTTGAGTAACTTCATTCGTGTTTTCAGGCAGATAAAAACAAAACGCTTTCATTCAATCAACATCAGGCGTTTGTGATTTCAGTCATAGTCGGGTAGTATTCATTTGTGTACATGGTTTGTGATTTCATTCATAGTTGTGTAACCTCATGCGTGATTTCAGTCATAAATGAAAAACAACAAAGCAAAGCGTAGTCGACCAGGATCAGAAATGAACGACGGAGCAAACACGACATAGCATTGTTATAACAGTAGAAAAATTACAATACATAACAACAAGATTGTGATTTTTAAGCGTCGGAGAGTTGTTGCCATCTGACCAATTTTCACCGCCAATGCGTCACACTCTTCAGTTTTCATACCCAGTTGTAGCTTCAAGTCTTCAAACTCCACGGTTTTCAAGCACAATTTCTCGTGCAGCACACCTTCGAGTAGAGATTTGCTTCGAAGTTCAGCTTCGAATTGGTCTCGCTCAAGTTTCACTCTCTGAAAATAACTGTCTTGACTTGGGGATAGACTCGCATCAAACCATCGAAAAAACTTGCAGTCATCGTCCTGCATAATAATTTCTCATTAATCTTTATGCTAACAAAATTAATGGACAACACAATCAAAATACATGGTTTTAACCTTCCATATAGGGCAGCGATAGTAACTTCTACCCGGGTTAGCAGCCATCCTAGATGTCACGAGCTCAGCCTCAAGATCGTGATTACACTTCACAATTTCGGGACGAGGCCAATTCCAATTGAAGCTTGAGCCGAACGATTGAGAAGAAGAAGAAGACATTGCGTAACGACCTGAATTCAATTCGACACTACAAAATTCAAATCAACAATGCAATTTCGCCGAAATATAGCAGATAGAACCTAGCACATTGCACAAAAACTAAAATCATTCTTCCGCCCAAATGCATACTTCAACCAAGTAGGCGCAAAATTTTCCACACTTAAAATTCCAGCTGAAATCGACCAATAATTGCAAAATACTTTTTCAGATGTCCGACAGTAGCCATACAACAAAAAAAATCAACCAACAATTGCAAAATCCTCGTTGATGCCCTAAATTCAGCAAAATCCAGATGAAATCCCCTAAATTCCAGATCCCGAACAGCTGGCGAAGATATGAAATCCCCTAAATTGCCCGATGACGAAGAAGTCAAAATCGCCTATTATGTTTTGAGAGGGAAATATGAATCCAGTAGAAATTGAAAACGGTAGATGAAACGGAAATGGAGGGAAGAAATAATGAAAAGGAACTGAAAACTATAAATGGAATTATGATTACAATTCTGCTTGACAAGACAGCACCTGCAAATGCAGGCATAGGGGTGCAGCCTAATGCAATCAAAAGGTCTAAACTGCCCTTCAGCCCATTTGGGCATTTTCGTCCGAAAAAGGCAAAATCTACACGATTTGTGATTATATGTTTTGTCAGATCCCTGTGGTGGTATTTTTAAAAGTTAGGGGCCTCTGATGTTACAAGGCGAAAAGTTAGAGTCCTTTGGTGCAGTTCAATCTTAGTAAAAATATAATACTAGTAGAGTAAGTATCACATATGATTACATTGACACATTTTAGTTTTTAAGTTAAAAGCCAGACTATCCAAATTTAAATAGATAACAATATACTATTGGATACGAATAACGTTCACACGTAATATTATATGACGAACATTTACTGAACTAGATTTAATTTTACTAGTAGTGGTTGTTCATAGTATATCATAAAATTAAAATTTATTACTACTGGCTTTACTAATTAAAGTTGGAGGAAATAGTAGTATCAAATTAGAAAAGAATGACTATGATTAACACTTTAACAGTACGTTATTGCAATTAACCCTATATATATCTATACTCCTTTACAGCTCCCGAAATTAAATACAGCAATAAATGCCAACAATTAATCTAAATCAAAACCATATAGTCACAACTCACAACAAGTACAGCTTTACTTCTACTATTTCATTGGATGAAACTTGAAAGTGGGCCTCATAGTAATTAATAATGAAGCCCACGCTACTCAACTTGGGCTCATCCCATTCATACACACACGAAATACATGATGATTGAATAAAAAACAATCCTCAACACTAATTTAGAATTAACCCTTTGATATGTGCTGATCTTCGATTGTTAATTTGTTTTTATATTGAATTTATTCATATTTTTGTAGAAGAAACTTTATACTCGTCCCCAATGTTTTAAAATTCGGTCCGGTAGGTAAACCGATGTTATTATCGGTTCATGGTTTAATCGGTCGATATTTGAGCAATTGGTTGGACTGAAATATGTAGCATGTATATATAATTAAAGTATGTATTATGTAAAAATATTATTATAATTTAATGAATCGTATACATTAAATGTCAACAAGTTTACAAATCGGTAAATAACTTTTTAAAACATTAATAAACGCCATCAGAAAGAACCAATTTATATTAACAAGTTTACTGAATATATATTGTAGCTAGATGACATTCCAGTACAAATTGAAATGATCCAATTTATCAGAAAGAAAAAATGTGATATTATTGAAAAATAATAGAGCAATAAGTCGTGACAATTTTGATTTTATCCTTAGGCCATCCGCAACGCGTCTCGTTGCTGTCTCTATCTCGTCCCGGAGAGACGAGACGGCAGCGAGACGGCTTTGCAGCCCTCCATCTCGGTCTCGTCTCGGCGGGCGTCTCGTCCCGAAGGGTGGGCTGGCGAGACGTCTCACCACGTGGCGCGCGCTGGCGCTAGGCGTGACGCCCACTCGCCGGCCCGCGAGTGGGCATCGTTACGCTGACGCAATAAATCATTTTTTTTAAAATTCGATTTTAATAAAAAAAATAAAACTGTAATGTTACCGTTTTTACCGTTCAACGGTATTTTTTTTATTTTTATTTTATTTTTCTTTTTTTACTCTATAAATACTCCTCTTTCTTCCTCATTATACACACAAACACACATCTATTCTTCTCAAATCATCTCACCTCTCCAATTTTCATCTCAAAATGTCCGACGACGGAACCTCTGGCGGCTCCGGCGGCTATGACTTGAACACGTTTGGCGACTAGGGGGGCATGTACAATGTGTTGGGTGGTTCCGGTTCGTCGACGCCGGCGGCGTACCAACCACCCCATTTTGATGTGGATGCATAAGCTCGTCCCTCCCCCCCGAGGTATTCGTAGGGATTATTCTAAATTAGGGAGAATTTTCTGGATGAACCCACTCCGGAAGGAGCACGAGGCAGTGGAAGCTCCGGGGGTCGCGCATTCGACGACGCGGAGGAAGAGGAGGAGGAGAACGCGGAGGAGGAGGATATCAGCCGTCATCCATACAGCCGCAAGGAGACGATGACTCTATTCAACGCTTGGGTCAGCGTCTCGTACGATTCCATCGTCGGGAATCAACAAACCCGCAAGTGTTTTTGGGAAATGGTCACCGACGCCTACAACGAGAACAAGCCGAAGGGGGCCTGCCGCCGCACCATGAAGATGCTCCGCAGTCATTTTGACCGAGTCGACAGAGATGTCAAAAAATTTTGCGGAAGCTACAAGAATGAAGCTGCGAATTACCAAAGCGGAGCCAGTGGAGCCGACATTCTGAGAGCGGCTTTACGAGTCTTTTTTGACGACAACTGCAAAGAATTCAAACATGTCGATGTTTGGGAGGCGGTCAGAGACGTTGAAAGTTGGGCTGGCGGTGTCCAGTCCAGCACGGGCTCGAGCTCGAAATGCACGAAGCACACAATGGGTGGCTAATACTCGTCTAGTGAGAGCGGGTCAGACAACACCTCACAAGAGTTTGCCTGACAAGAGGTTGAGGGCACGACCACCGATGCGGGGGTCCTCCCGTGAGTGCCGTCGGCCGCAAGAGACCAAGGCGGCGAAGGCGGCTAGAGGGAGGAGGGGCCGAGGCGAATCAAGCCAGGTGGGCTCGGGCTCGAACACCCTATTGTCCATGTACTTGAACGCCACGATGGCTGACACTTCCCGCATGACGCCTCCCCAATATCAAGCCCATCTTGCGGAATTGAGTTTATGACAAGTTAAATTGGTATTCCGCCTCCAGGTAGCTTGAGTGCACCGCCACCGCCTTCGGAGGATGATTCGCCGGCGGAGTAGTTTTTATAATTTCTATAAAATTGTATTTTAAATTATGTAATTTTTATTTTTTTTGGATTTTAATTATGTGTTTTTTTATTTTTAAGTTGTAATTTTATGTTATTTAATGAAGTGTGTTTTTATTAATTGAATTTGTTGGAAATAAAAATAAAAAATAAAATTGAATGAATAGTTAAGGGATGAGATGGTTAAGAGATGGTTGAGAGATGAAGGGTTGCAATGAAAAGTACAGCGGGGCCCATAAATAGTGAAGAGAAGAGACGGTTAAAAGACGGATAAGAGACGGATGGCCTTAAAATTAAGGAAATTAATGTAATGAAATTTTATTTCATACAGGAAGAATTCTGGAGATTTATATGCTTAATTAAAGTCTTTATTTTCATTATTAATGTATCTTGCATTGCGAAGTACTTCCAAGAAATATGCTTGCATAGGAGTAGTAAGAAACAGTGATTGAGCTTGACTTTTGGCTCTAAGAGCATCCACAATAGCGCCTAGCGCACCGCCTAGCCGAGCGCCGGCGCTAGGCGATGCGCTAGGCGAACTATTGCAGCCGCCTAGCTGATTTCGCGGAAAAAAATCGCCTAGCGCTCGGTGGTTCCGCGGCGCTAGGCGATCCGCTAGGTGCTATTGCAGCGTCCGGATCGCCTAGCGCACCGCCTAGCGCGAATTTTTAATTTTTTTTAATTCAGAAACACTATATATACGCGACTTGCCTGTCATTTTCATTCGCACCACTTGTATTAACGAGTACTCTCTCTATCTAAATTTCTGTACAAGATCAACAACGGTAAATGGATCTCAACAACGAGCCTACTTCAGGGAGTAGCGGATCTCAAACTTCCCCGATCCCCGTGGGAGGTGGATGGAGTCAGATGCACCCGAGTCAGATGCACCCATACTACAACATGTACCTGTGGCAGCAGATGATGCCCGGGATACCAGCGGGGGGGAGTCCGCCGGGGGCGTTTCCGGCGATGTCGGGGTGGGCACCCAGTGTCCAGATGCCGGGGTGGGCACCCGGAATGCAGATGATGCCCGGGGGGGTACCGACGACACAGGGGACGCCGAGGGACGTCTATCGCCCCAGTGTTGATTTTTCGACTGGTTCGTCGCACACATCGATGCCAACGGAGGCTGCGTGTTAAGGGCACCAATTGTTAAAGGTGCACTCCCTTAACAAGATTCCGGCGACGACGAGAGGTCGACGTCGAGAAAATAAAAGTGGACGTCACGGGCTTTCCCCGGGAACAGCTCCAAAACTAGGATTTTCTATGGAAAGCAAGTAATTTGCGTGAAAGTAAAAGGCATAAACTAAAATAATATAATGTTCTTCTTCATTGATTGATTAAAGAGAATTACAATAGCCCTATTTATAATAAGCAAAAGATATGAAAGGATAATGCTAAATCAATGCTAAACTAACTAAGAGAGATTTGGGGATATTCTTGGAGATATTCACGTATCAACTCCCCCACGGTTGAAATCCACCTTGTCCTCAAGGTGGGAACCACGACACAACGACGAGCGTCACGAACAGAAGCTCGAGCGAGATACTCCCTCCTGGATCAAACTTGAGCCGTCGCTGTTGATAACGGATCGAACTTTGCAAACTTGACCGGCACCATGATTCAATTACGCCTGTGAACATAATATATGATCTTGAACTCTTGGAGTTGATCTGTGTTGCTCCAATATTTCTATCAAACAGGCTAGTAATTAGGACAGCGAAATCCTCATAGCAGACAACATTCTCCTCAACAAAAGTCTTTACATCATCTTGTATTGCCAATTCCCGATGCTCTGGAACAATAAGATCACCAAACTTCCCATCATATGCCCCGACGAGCACATGCGGCTGCATATTGTCCGTTTTGACGATCACTTCCAGGGACTCGTCGTTTGGCTTGACGATCACTTCCAGGGACTCGTCGTTTGGCTTGACGATCACTTCTAGGGACTCGTCGTTTGGCTTGACGATCACTTGCGGCGGCATATTGTCCGCGACTGTTGTGGCTGCTGTCAACAGCGGGCGCTGATAATGCTCGTCGACTCTCCCCCACTGCCAATCTCGATACGGCGGTTCTGGTCTCTCCCTCGCCCAATCAGAAAAGGGCGGCTTCGGATCGGGCCTGGGCTGTGGAGGCGCATGGTGCGAACGTGACGCGGCTGGCAGATCCCACGATGAGTGCTGACCTCGCGACGTGGGTGGAAGGTCCCACGAGGACTGCTGCTGCGAGAAACCAGCCCGAAGCGAGCCCGACGCAGAATTAGGGTTTGGGCGAAAGCCCTCAAATCGCCCAGAACATGTCGTGGTCGCCGGCAGAGGCGGTGTGACGACGGATGCGGCTGAGAACGGTGGAGTGAACGGCAAGGGGGCCTTCAGCGAGCGAGGAGGCTCACGACTGTGCGGCGGCTCCGGCTCCGGCCGAAGCGTGTGACGCGAGGGCGGGCGGCGATAGTACTCGTCCATGCGTGTCTCCAATCTCGCCATGCCCGCCATCACGTGCTCGAACATGACCCTAATCGGATCCAGGGAGGACGACTCCACCGTCGGTGACAGCACCGGGTCCGTGACAACCGGCAGGGAACACATCTGTTCCGGCCGACCTCCGAACGACTGAGACTCCGACATGAGTTCAACAATGGAAGCACCAATTGTTAAGGGCACCAATTGTTAAGGGTGCACTCCCTTAACAAGATTCCGGCGACGACGAGAGGTCGACGGCGAGAAAATAAAAGTGGACGTCACGGGCTTTCCCCGGGAACAGCTCCAAAACTAGGATTTTCTATGGAAAGCAAGTAATTTGCGTGAAAGTAAAAGGCATAAACTAAAATAATATAATGTTCTTCTTCATTGATTGATTAAAGAGAATTACAATAGCCCTATTTATAATAAGCAAAAGATATGAAAGGATAATGTTAAATAAATGCTAAACTAACTAAGAGAGATTTGGGGATATTCTTGGAGATATTCACGTATCAACTCCCCCACGGTTGAAATCCACCTTGTCCTCAAGGTGGGAACCACAACACAACGACGAGCGTCACGAACAGAAGCTCGAGCGAGATACTCCCTCCTGGATCAAACTTGAGCCGTCGCTGTTGATAACGGATCGAACTTTGCAAACTTGACCGGCACCATGATTCAATTACGCCTGTGAACATAATATATGATCTTGAACTCTTGGAGTTGATCTGTGTTGCTCCAATATTTCTATCAAACAGGTTAGTAATTAGGACAGCGAAATCCTCATAGCAGACAACATTCTCCTCAACAAAAGTCTTTACATCATCTTGTATTGCCAATTCCCGATGCTCTGGAACAATAAGATCACCAAACTTCCCATCATATGCCCCGACGAGCACTTGCGGCTGCATATTGTCCGTTTTGACGATCACTTCCAGGGACTCGTCGTTTGGCTTGACGATCACTTCCAGGGACTCGTCGTTTGGCTTGACGATCACTTCTAGGGACTCGTCGTTTGGCTTGACGATCACTTGCGGCGGCATATTGTCCGCGACTGTTGTGGCTGCTGTCAACAGCGGGCGCTGATAATGCTCGTCGACTCTCCCCCACTGCCAATCTCGATACGACGGTTCTGGTCTCTCCCTCGCCCAATCAGAAAAGGGCGGCTTCGGATCGGGCCTGGGCTGTGGAGGCGCATGGTGCGAACGCGACGCGGCTGGCAGATCCCACGATGAGTGCTGACCTCGCGACGTGGGTGGAAGGTCCCACGAGGACTGCTGCTGCGAGAAACCAGCCCGAAGCGAGCCCGACGCAGAATTAGGGTTTGGGCGAAAGCCCTCAAATCGCCCAGAACATGTCGTGGTCGCCGGCAGAGGCGGTGTGACGACGGATGCGGCTGAGAACGGTGGAGTGAACGGCAAGGGGGCCTTCAGCGAGCGAGGAGGCTCACGACTGTGCGGCGGCTCCGGCTCCGGCCGAAGCGTGTGACGCGAGGGCGGGCGGCGATAGTACTCGTCCATGCGTGTCTCCAATCTCGCCATGCCCGCCATCACGTGCTCGAACATGACCCTAATCGGATCCAGGGAGGACGACTCCACCGTCGGTGACAGCACCGGGTCCGTGACAACCGGCAGGGAACACATCTGTTCCGGCCGACCTCCGAACGACTGAGACTCCGACATGAGTTCAACAATGGAAGCACCAATTGTTAAGGGCACCAATTGTTAAGGGTGCACTCCCTTAACAAGATTCCGGCGACGACGAGAGGTCGACGGCGAGAAAATAAAAGTGGACGTCACGGGCTTTCCCCGGGAACAGCTCCAAACTAGGATTTTCTATGGAAAGCAAGTAATTTGCGTGAAAGTAAAAGGCATAAACTAAAATAATATAATGTTCTTCTTCATTGATTGATTAAAGAGAATTACAATAGCCCTATTTATAATAAGCAAAAGATATGAAAGGATAATGTTAAATAAATGCTAAACTAACTAAGAGAGATTTGGGGATATTCTTGGAGATATTCACGTATCAACTCCCCCACGGTTGAAATCCACCTTGTCCTCAAGGTGGGAACCACGACACAACGACGAGCGTCACGAACAGAAGCTCGAGCGAGATACTCCCTCCTGGATCAAACTTGAGCCGTCGCTGTTGATAACGGATCGAACTTTGCAAACTTGACCGGCACCATGATTCAATTACGCCTGTGAACATAATATATGATCTTGAACTCTTGGAGTTGATCTGTGTTGCTCCAATATTTCTATCAAACAGGCTAGTAATTAGGACAGCGAAATCCTCATAGCAGACAACATTCTCCTCAACAAAAGTCTTTACATCATCTTGTATTGCCAATTCCCGATGCTCTGGAACAATAAGATCACCAAACTTCCTATCATATGCCCCGACGAGCACTTGCGGCTGCATATTGTCCGTTTTGACGATCACTTCCAGGGACTCGTCGTTTGGCTTGACGATCACTTCCAGGGACTCGTCGTTTGGCTTGACGATCACTTGCGGCGGCATATTGTCCGCGACTGTTGTGGCTGCTGTCAACAGCGGGCGCTGATAATGCTCGTCGACTCTCCCCCACTGCCAATCTCGATACGGCGGTTCTGGTCTCTCCCTCGCCCAATCAGAAAAGGGCGGCTTCGGATCGGGCCTGGGCTGTGGAGGCGCATGGTGCGAACGCGACGCGGCTGGCAGATCCCACGATGAGTGCTGACCTCGCGACGTGGGTGGAAGGTCCCACGAGGACTGCTGCTGCGAGAAACCAGGCCGAAGCGAGCCCGACGCAGAATTAGGGTTTGGGCGAAAGCCCTTAAATCGCCCAGAACATGTCGTGGTCGCCGGCAGAGGCGGTGTGACGACGGATGCGGCTGAGAACGGTGGAGTGAACGGCAAGGGGGCCTCCAGCGAGCGAGGAGGCTCACGACTGTGCGGCGGCTCCGGCTCCGGCCGAAGCGTGTGACGCGAGGGCGGGCGGCGATAGTACTCGTCCATGCGTGTCTCCAATCTCGCCATGCCCGCCATCACGTGCTCGAACATGACCCTAATCGGATCCAGGGAGGACGACTCCACCGTCGGTGACAGCACCGGGTCTGTGACAACCGGCAGGGAACACATCTGTTCCGGCCGACCTCCGAACGACTGAGACTCCGACATGAGTTCAACAATGGAAGCACCAATTGTTAAGGGCACCAATTGTTAAGGGTGCACTCCCTTAACAAGATTCCGGCGACGACGAGAGGTCGACGGCGAGAAAATAAAAGTGGACGTCACGGGCTTTCCCCGGGAACAGCTCCAAAACTAGGATTTTCTATGGAAAGCAAGTAATTTGCGTGAAAGTAAAAGGCATAAACTAAAATAATATAATTTTCTTCTTCATTGATTGATTAAAGAGAATTACAATAGCCCTATTTATAATAAGCAAAAGATATGAAAGGATAATGCTAAATCAATGCTAAACTAACTAAGAGAGATTTGGGGATATTCTTGGAGATATTCACGTATCAACTCCCCCACGGTTGAAATCCACCTTGTCCTCAAGGTGGGAACCACGACACAACGACGAGCGTCACGAACAGAAGCTCGAGCGAGATACTCCCTCCTGGATCAAACTTGAGCCGTCGCTGTTGATAACGGATCGAACTTTGCAAACTTGACCGGCACCATGATTCAATTACGCCTGTGAACATAATATATGATCTTGAACTCTTGGAGTTGATCTGTGTTGCTCCAATATTTCTATCAAACAGGCTAGTAATTAGGACAGCGAAATCCTCATAGCAGACAACATTCTCCTCAACAAAAGTCTTTACATCATCTTGTATTGCCAATTCCCGATGCTCTGGAACAATAAGATCACCAAACTTCCCTTCATATGCCCCGATGAGCACATGCGGCTGCATATTGTCCGTTTTGACGATCATTTCCAGGGACTCGTCGTTTGGCTTGACGATCACTTCCAGGGACTCGTCGTTTGGCTTGACGATCACTTCCAGGGACTCGTCGTTTGGCTTGACGATCACTTGCGGCGGCATATTGTCCGCGACTGTTGTGGCTGCTGTCAACAGCGGGCACTGATAATGCTCGTCGACTCTCCCCCACTGCCAATCTCGATACGGCGGTTCTGGTCTCTCCCTCGCCCAATCAGAAAAGGGCGGCTTCGGATCGGGCCTGGGCTGTGGAGGCGCATGGTGCGAACGCGACGCGGCTGGCAGATCCCACGATGAGTGCTGACCTCGCGACGTGGGTGGAAGGTCCCACGAGGACTGCTGCTGCGAGAAACCAGGCCGAAGCGAGCCCGACGCAGAATTAGGGTTTGGGCGAAAGCCCTCAAATCGCCCAGAACATGTCGTGGTCGCCGGCAGAGGCGGTGTGACGACGGATGCGGCTGAGAACGGTGGAGTGAACGGCAAGGGGGCCTTCAGCGAGCGAGGAGGCTCACGACTGTGCGGCGGCTCCGGCTCCGGCCGAAGCGTGTGACGCGTGGGCGGGCGGCGATAGTACTCGTCCATGCGTGTCTCCAATCTCGCCATGCCCGCCATCACGTGCTCGAACATGACCCTAATCGGATTCAGGGAGGACGACTCCACCGTCGGTGACAGCACCGGGTCCGTGACAACCGGCAGGGAACACATCTGTTCCGGCCGACCTCCGAACGACTGAGACTCCGACATGAGTTCAACAATGGAAGCACCAATTGTTAAGGGCACCAATTGTTAAGGGTGCACTCCCTTAACAAGATTCCGGCGACGACGAGAGGTCGACGGCGAGAAAATAAAAGTGGACGTCACGGGCTTTCCCCGGGAACAGCTCCAAAACTAGGATTTTCTATGGAAAGCAAGTAATTTGCGTGAAAGTAAAAGGCATAAACTAAAATAATATAATGTTCTTCTTCATTGATTGATTAAAGAGAATTACAATAGCCCTATTTATAATAAGCAAAAGATATGAAAGGATAATGTTAAATCAATGCTAAACTAACTAAGAGAGATTTGGGGATATTCTTGGAGATATTCACGTATCAACTCCCCCACGGTTGAAATCCACCTTGTCCTCAAGGTGGGAACCACGACACAACGACGAGCGTCACGAACAGAAGCTCGAGCGAGATACTCCCTCCTGGATCAAACTTGAGCCGTCGCTGTTGATAACGGATCGAACTTTGCAAACTTGACCGGCACCATGATTCAATTACGCCTGTGAACATAATATATGATCTTGAACTCTTGGAGTTGATCTGTGTTGCTCTAATATTTCTATCAAACAGGCTAGTAATTAGGACAGCGAAATCCTCATAGCAGACAACATTCTCCTCAACAAAAGTCTTTACATCATCTTGTATTGCCAATTCCCGATGCTCTGGAACAATAAGATCACCAAACTTCCTATCATATGCCCCGACGAGCACTTGCGGCTGCATATTGTCCGTTTTGACGATCACTTCCAGGGACTCGTCGTTTGGCTTGACGATCACTTCCAGGGACTCGTCGTTTGGCTTGACGATCACTTGCGGCGGCATATTGTCCGCGACTGTTGTGGCTGCTGTCAACAGCGGGCGCTGATAATGCTCGTCGACTCTCCCCCACTGCCAATCTCGATACGGCGGTTCTGGTCTCTCCCTCGCCCAATCAGAAAAGGGCGGCTTCGGATCGGGCCTGGGCTGTGGAGGCGCATGGTGCGAACGCGACGCGGCTGGCAGATCCCACGATGAGTGCTGACCTCGCGACGTGGGTGGAAGGTCCCACGAGGACTGCTGCTGCGAGAAACCAGGCCGAAGCGAGCCCGACGCAGAATTAGGGTTTGGGCGAAAGCCCTCAAATCGCCCAGAACATGTCGTGGTCGCCGGCAGAGGCGGTGTGACGACGGATGCGGCTGAGAACGGTGGAGTGAACGGCAAGGGGGCCTCCAGCGAGCGAGGAGGCTCACGACTGTGCGGCGGCTCCGGCTCCGGCCGAAGCGTGTGACGCGAGGGCGGGCGGCGATAGTACTCGTCCATGCGTGTCTCCAATCTCGCCATGCCCGCCATCACGTGCTCGAACATGACCCTAATCGGATCCAGGGAGGACGACTCCACCGTCGGTGACAGCACCGGGTCTGTGACAACCGGCAGGGAACACATCTGTTCCGGCCGACCTCCGAACGACTGAGACTCCGACATGAGTTCAACAATGGAAGCACCAATTGTTAAGGGCACCAATTGTTAAGGGTGCACTCCCTTAACAAGATTCCGGCGACGACGAGAGGTCGACGGCGAGAAAATAAAAGTGGACGTCACGGGCTTTCCCCGGGAACAGCTCCAAAACTAGGATTTTCTATGGAAAGCAAGTAATTTGCGTGAAAGTAAAAGGCATAAACTAAAATAATATAATGTTCTTCTTCATTGATTGATTAAAGAGAATTACAATAGCCCTATTTATAATAAGCAAAAGATATGAAAGGATAATGCTAAATCAATGCTAAACTAACTAAGAGAGATTTGGGGATATTCTTGGAGATATTCACGTATCACTGCGCCTCCGGTCCAGTTTGACACTTTCTCCTTCAATGACTTGGGGATAGATCTTTCCGGTATTCCGGATGCTCCCGTTCAAACGGGGGGCGCAGGGCGGGGTCGGGGCGCCCCAAAGAAGAAAGGCAAGGGGAAAAGGGTCGGCGAGTCCTCGCAGCCGGGTGAGGACGACAACGCGGTACAGAGGAGGTGGACGGACGCGGAGAACGTCGCGCTGTCCAAGGCGTGGGTGAGTGTTTGCGACGATCCTCTCGTTTCGAACAACCAGAGGATCGTTAACTTGCGGGGCAAGATAGCAGCAGCCTACAAGAGGTTTTGCCCGGAGGGGAGGCCACGCAATGGGGAGGATTGCCGGAAGGCGTGGGACCGAATCAGGGTTGCGGTCTCCCGATTTTCGGGCTTGTACACCAACGCCCTCCGCATGATGAGCAGTGGGCAAACTGAGGACGACTGCAGGAGGATAGCGGAGAAAGCCTTCCCCCTGAAGGGGGTGTACAAGGACTTCACCTACTGGAACTGCTATCTTGTGCTGAACGAATCCGAGAAGTTCCGAGTAGGTGTCGACTCTGGCTGGCCGAAGAAGCAACGACTGAACTATTCCGGTGATTTCAGCGGCAGTAGCGGTGGTTCCCACGACCTCCCTGAGACGGCCCAGGAGGTCCCGACCCCTCGTTCGTTTGCTCGCCATACTCGCCCGGTTGGGCACAGGCGGGCTCAACGGGAGGCGATGGGGGTCGCCGGGAGGATTTTTAGTGCTGATGATGTGGCAGTGGCTAGGCTATGGCTGGGCTATTACTGGGCTATTCCTATTGTGGATGGCCTAAAGCACTTATCATTATCTCTAGCTTGTTTGAAATTTTGACGAAGATAAAACTTTGATACTAGAAGAAAGTTTATTAAAGCGATTCATTTATCTAAAAATAAGAATATATATTCAAAATCATTCAATTTCTAATCAGTCCCTCGATCCAACACATATATATCAAAGTAATATTTTTATGATTTTTCATTAAAGAATGTTTGACTTTGACTAAGATTTACACCATATGCAAAAACTATGTCTTAGAGTGTCCACTATAAGGCGAACACCCCCAATAGCCCCACCTCATTTTTTGTCCATAGCCCCAGTTTTGTTATCCATAGCCCCAAAACTTTGTTTCCGCCACTATAATGGACACCTCCGATAGCCCCCAAATTTTATAATCAATTTTCATTTTATAATGTTTCAAGTAATTATGAATAAATTTACCGGGCTATACGTAATTAGAAGAAGACGACTATACGAATTAAAATTAAAATTATAATTAAAATTAAATTTAAAATTAAATTTACACACTAAATTAAAATTTAAATTAAAATTAAAATTACACACTAAATTTAATCTAGTACAAATCACTAAGATGTTTACACTGCGCCACCACCTCCCCTACGTTCCCACACTTCTTCAATCAAATCGGCCTGAAGTGTGTTATGTGATGTGGTCCTGCGCATATCAGTGAAGCGTTGGATCAAATATTCAGTGGTACGCCCATCTGGATCGGCACGGAGGCAACACCGTGACTTGTACTTGCGCCCTCTTCCAGCGCCCATCGCTCTGCCGCAAATCCTTCATCTTCTATTATCATATTATGCAATATGATACATGCTAACATAATATTCGCGACATCATCTTCGTGCCAAACTCGTGCCGAACACCGTATAATAGCCCACCGCAATTGGAGGACACCAAAAGCCCGCTCAACATCCTTCCTAGCACTCTCTTGTTTGCGCACAAAATATTGTTTCATCGGTCCAACCGGTTGGCGGACAGTCTTCACGAATACGGGCCACCGCGGATATATCCCATCTGCCAAATAGTAGCCCCTACTGTACTGCGTGCCGTTGGCTACGAAGCTGATTTCTGGACCCTCCCCCCGACACTCCTCGTTGAAGAGCGGCGACGACTGAAGAACATTGATGTCGTTGTTCGAACCTGCCACACCGAAATACGCATGCCAGATCCGCAGACGGTAGTCCGCAACGGCTTCCAGAATCATTGTTGGATGTTTGCTTTTGAATCCAGTTGTGAACTGGCCTTTCCATGCCACGGGGCGTTCCTCCACTCCCAATGCATGCAATCGATGCTTCCTAACATTCCTGGGAACCCGTGCATCGAACCGTGCATATCCAGTAGGCGCTGACACTCATCCGGGGTGGGCTTCCGTAGAAACTCCCCACCGAAAATTTCCCGGATCCCCTTACAGAACTTCCTAAGCACCGTGAGGCCAGTCGTCTCACCCATCTGTAGGTATTCATCGAACATGTTCGCTAGTCCGGCGTAGGCAAGCTGCCGGATTGCATCGGTGCACTTCTGTTGCATAGACAGCCCGATCCGGCCAGCCGCATCACGCCGGAGGGTGAAGCACCGGTAACGCTCTACCAAATTCGTCGCTATATAGTTGAACAGCCGTTGCGACATCCTGAATCTCCGCCGGAATATCTCGGGTGGATAACGGAGGTTATCCACAAAGTAATCATCCAATAGACGCTGGTGCGCACCGACGTGGTCTCGTGGGATTGTCCGCCGATGAGTAATGGCACGAGGGATCGCATCCTCCGCCTCCTCCGCCAAACGGGCCGCATCCTCCTGGGCGGCCTGGTGTTGCACCTGTTGAATCAGAGCATTCCAGCTGTCTCTCCACAAATTGTTCATTTCTGACCACAAATTGTAGTGAGAGAAATTTTTAGTGATGTCGAGTTGGAATGGTGTGAAAATAACGAATGGAGTGGGGTGTATTTATAGGTGAATTAAAATGAAAAAAAATGAAAATCGTCAACCGGCGCGGCGGACAGTGCCGCCACTACAGGCGCCGCGCCTATCGCCACGTCTGCCCCGGAGGAGCCGCGACCTTGCCCCGGAGTCGGCTGAAGCCCGTCCGCCGCCTACCGCCCCCATTTCGGTGTCCGCCCCGCGGGCGGACACCAACTCCACTATAACCGCCCCCGCTTCCGCCCCCAACCGCGGCTATAACCGCCCCCAACCGCGGCTATAGCCGCGGATATCCATAGTGGAGCAAATACACTGGAATGCATAATATATACTCAAAATTTTGAATTTTAAGCTACATGTTATAAATTTGTCTTTGATCTCATTTTTCACATCATAATACTACTTATGTTTGTTTGGAAAGTGGAAACATCCGAGATTTCCAAAGTTCATAATCTTACAAACACTCGATCAATTTTAAAACATTACACAAAATACCTAAATTAATAAACGTGCCCACAACAAAATATTAGAACCAATTACTCAACAATTATCAAACTTACCACAAATAGTAGAACCAATTACTCGACAATTATCAAAATAGACAACTCCACCTTAACTTTCTCTCATTAAGTGGATACCAAAAATCAACAATTTTAAATTGCATGAAATATTCACCGCATCTCCCGCCTCCTCCGCCGTATAAAAACCCCGCCACCTCCCGCCGTGAAAATCATTCTTGAGCGCTTGCAATCTCTTCTCTAATTATTCTCAAACATAATTAGAGAAAACATTGCTTCAAGATAATCTCCAAGAATCAATAATAAAGCCATAACAAAAAAAAACACAATTAAATAGAAAATGGCCCGCCAATTGATCGTTCTTGCCCTCCTCTTCTCCGCCGCCTTCGCCGCCGCGGTTTCCGCCCAATCCCCATCCGCCGCTCCCTCGGCCTTGCCCGCGGCAGCGCCTTCAAAGGCCGCCGCCACCACCCCTGCCGCGGCCCCCAAAGCCGCAGCAGTTCCCGCCGCGGCTCCGAGCAAGATCGCCGCCACTCCCACGGCCGCCGTTCCGGCCGCCGCGGAGGAGGAGGCTGTAACTCCAGCCAGCGAAGCCTCTCCCGCCGCCGCCCCCGGAGACGCTCCGGCTGAGGCACCGCTTGCCGATGGGCCTGAGGTGGCTGACGAAGCTATGCCGGCAGCTGATGCTGCCACTGGCGCCGCCGCTGGTTTGGAGTTGTCAGCCGTCGTGGGAACCGCCGCCGCCGCCGGAGTGTTCTTCTTCTAAATGTGTTACGAAAATCATTGATTAGTTTAATTTGTGCTTTTAATCAGATCAAAAGATCAACGGGTAGATTTGCATATTTACATTACTCCATTTGGTATGTATGAATAAAAAGAGCAAGAACATTTTCACATTTTGAGCGTTAACATTTTGCAATTCACTATACTTTTTTACAAGAATTCCACGTAAGAATTTAAGTAACACTATCTTTTGTAGGGCACCATAGTTGATTCCTACTAGTATCTATATTTTGAAAACGAATCAGAATTCATTTATTATAAATAGTAGTAGTGAACATTTTCCTCTCATTGTACACCACCAAGATATCGTTCGACTATCCTAGTCGTCTCTCATCCTATTTCACAACTCTAACTTGACAAACTTCATTTGCGGAAAACACCCGTTCAACTGATGCAGTCCCTACAGGCAAAAGTATGACCAATTTAATCAACCGATAAACCAGTGGAAAGATTCCATCTTTCATCATTTTAACCATCTTATTTGAAAGAGTTCCTAAGTCTTCAATATTAGAGAAACGTTTATCTCTTCTTGCATCAATCACAAAAGATTGAAGCTGGTGAGGTAAAACCGTTTTATCTTTTCTTGCATCAATCTTCAACATTAGAGAAACGTTTATCTCTTCTTATATAATGAGATCCCCATCGAGCATCACCAGGTCTATGCAATGAAGTTTCTTGATTTAGACCTGTACCAGAATTGATTTGCTCTTTTCAATCATTTCAACCATTCTATTGTTAGAGTTTTATATACTTTAAATCAACTTTCGAGGGAAAAATAAGCAAATTGCGTCCAAGAAGAGGCGAATGATAACAAGTTATTCATGGCGGTTGTAGACGCCGTGGATGTGCCGAATGATGTGTGGTTAGTGGATAGTGGTTGCTCAAATCACATGTGTTCCAAGAAGGAGATATTCATAGAGCTTGATGAATCTCGCAAGATTCAAGTCAGGCTAGGTGATGACAAATCTATTCAAGTAGATGGGAAAGGTACTGTTGCAGTAAAGGATGGTCATGGTAACACCAAACTCATTTATGATGTCTATTTTATTCCACACTTGGCACATAATTTATTGACTGTCGGGCAATTGATATCTACTGGATATATGGTGGTGTTTGATGATCGTTTCTGTGTCATCAAAGAAAAGAAATCTGGGCAAATCATTGCAAAGGTTTGCATGATGGAGAATAGAATGTTTCCGCTACGAATGTCAAATGTGGAGAAATACGTTCTTGTTTCTGGCACGCAAGAGGCGTCGAGGCTGTGGCATTTACGATATGGGCATCTCAACACCAATAGATTAAAACTCCTACGGGAGAAAGGTATGGTTCATGGGCTGCCTAAAATTGATGATTTTGATTTATGTGAAGGATGTATCTATGGGAAACAGACGAGGAAATCCTTTCCTAGTGGTGTATCGTGGAGAACTTCTAACTGTCTTGAGCTCATTCACGCTGATTTGTGTGGACCTATAAATACGGAGTCGATTGGTGGAAGTCGGTATTTCTTTCTAATTACCGATGATTATAGTCGCATGAGTTGGGTTTATTTTATGAAAAATAAATCCGAAGCCTTTGAGAACTTCAAAAATTTAAAGGTAATGGTGGAGAAGTAAAGTGAGAAGAGCATCAAGGTTCTTCGTACAGATAGGGGTGGTGAGTTTTGTTCAAATGATTTTAATCATTTTTGCGAGACTAATGGAATACGCAGGGAATTGACAGCCCCATATACGCCGGAGCATAATGGTTTGGCGGAGAGGAAAAATCGCACCATTGTAGAGATGGCGAGAAGCATGTTGAAGGCGAAGCATCTCCCAAACTCTTTGTGGGCAGAAGTTGTTGCTACTGCCGTGTTCTTGCTGAATATATCGCCTACGAAAGCTGTCCAAAATCGCACTCCATACGAAGCTTGTGGAGGTACGAAGCCGACTGTGAGCCATCTAAAGGTTTTTGGATGCGTAGCTTATGCTTTGGTGAGCTCTCAACATCGTCGAAAGCTTGACGAGAAATCTGAAAAGTGTATCTTCATTGTGACATCTCATAATAACTTTTCCACAAAGCAGAGAGCTCACCAAAGCATAATCTGCTGGTTGGGAAAGTTACATTTCATGAAGATGCTGGTTGGGATTGGGAGAGCAAGCAGGATGATTCATATATGCTCTTCCCACTGGATTCGAGTGATGCAGATTCTGGTGTGAATTCGCCGCACAGCAGCCCTCCGAATTCACCACAAAACAACCTCATAAACTCACCAAATATTACTCCAAACACTACTCTTCCAAATACGCCTCATACCAGCCCTATAAATCCTCCAAACTTAAATACACCACCTTCATCAAGTAGTTGTTCATCTCTCGAAACACCACCTCCATGGGGCTATAGGTCTCTAATTGAACTTTATGAGAGATGTACTTTAGCTCTTATGGTTGCAGATCCAACTCGGTTCCATGATGCGGCTGGAGAAGAGAAATGGCAGAATGCAATGAATGAGGAGATTGGAGCAATTGAAAAAAAATGGAACTTGGATTCTTGAAGACTTTCCCGAAAAAAAGTGCAATTGGCTTGAAGTGGGTGTTCAAGACGAAGTATAATGCAGATGGGAGTGTGCAGAAACACAAGGCTCATTTGGTTGTCAAGGGCTATGTGCAGAAGCAGGGCATCGACTATGAGGAAACATTCTCTCCGGTTGTTCGCTTCGAAACCGTGAGAATGTTTTTGGCGTTGGCTGCTTATCTTAAGTGGCCTATCTATCAACTTGATATCAAGTCTACGTTTCTGAACGGAGACTTGGAGGAGGAAGTCTATGTCGTGCAGCCGGAAGGATTCGTTGTTGAAGGCATGGAGGATAAGGTCTATAGGTTGAAGAAAGCTTTATACGCCTTGAAGCAGGCTCCAAGGGCGTGGTACAGCAAGCTGGATTCATTTTTCCAGCAAGATTGATTTGAACGAAGTGCTAACGAGCCTACATTGTATGCAAAGAAGGGAAGTAATGGTAGCTTGCTCCTTGTTTGTGTATATGTTGATGATATAATATATATGGGATCTTCTAACTCTCTTGTTATTGAGTTCAAAGAGAGTATGATGAATATGTTTGAGATGACAGACTTGGATTTGCTTAATTATTTTCTTTGATTGGAAATTAAGCAAGGAGAAGATGGAGTGTTCGTCTTCCAAAAAAAGTATGCCGAGGATCTTCTCAAACGCTTCAACATGACGAATTGCAAAGCTGCAATTACTCCCATGAATATCAATGAAAAGTTGCAGCTCAAAGATGGTACGAAGGGAGCTGATGCAGTAAGCTTTCAGAGTCTAGTTGGAGGTTTGATTTATTTAACGCATATGAGGCCCGATATTGCCTTCGCCGTTGGTATGGTTTCCAGATTTATGCACAATCCAACACGACAACATTTTGGAGCTGCGAAAAGGATTCTTCGCTACGTAGCTGGAACTCAAAGTTTTGGTATTTGGTACTCAAATGTTGCTGATTTTGAGTTGGTTGGGTTCACAGACAGTGATTGGGCAGGTTCGGTGGATGATAGGCGAAGTACTTCAGGCTTCGTGTTCAATCTCGGGTCAGGAACTGTAACATGGAGCTCGAAGAAGCAAGGAGTAACAATGCTTTCGACGGCAGAAACAGAGTATGTGGCTGCTACTTCTTCAGCTTGTCAAGGAGTGTGGTTGAGAAGGTTATTGGCTGATTTCGAGCAGGAGCAGAAGGAGGCTACTGGAATTTTCTGTGATAATCGATCAGCTATTGCGATTGCAAAGAATCCGGTTATGCACGGGAGAACGAAGCACATTGATATTAAGTATCACTTCATAAGAGATTTGATTAATGGAGGGGTCATCTCTTTGAAGTTTTGCAGCAGCCTTGAGAACTTGGTTGTTATTTTCACCAAGTCGTTGTCTTCGGAGAAGCTTGTCAAGTTCAGAAATATGCTCGGAGTGCTTGCGCATTCTCCACGATGATCTTCAATACTACACCACAGATCTTCTAACTGATTCCCGAACTGTATTCTGAAATTAGTGTGGGTTGATCTTATCAAAATACTAGGACTCAAATAAAGAAGACAGAAAAATCTCACAGAGGAGTGCTGGAAAAAAAAAATCGTCTCCTTCAATAATTAGAGAGGGACAAAAATTTCATGTTCAAAATAATTGTATTTTCTGTCTAATTTATTCTCCTATTTATATTAAGTTCATATTGAACCCAGTCAGGGATCTATGGAAGGATTTGTATATGGCCTCACCCAATTAGCTCTTTACTAATTAAATTGAACCCAGAATTTAATATAAGATTATATTGGAATATTACGAGTAGCCACTACAGAAGTAATATTGCATTGCCCGTCCAAATCCGAAATTACAAGTAATCCGTATTTCCGTTATGTTTATTGTTTATTTCTCGCGCTTAAGATATAAATGTCTATTAATTAATTAATATCTGGTATGAACTTAATTAATCAACTTCTTATTTATTCCAAGAGTGGACTTAGCAAGAAACACTTATTTATTATTCATAGAGTAATAAAACTCTAACTGACCAGTTTTCCGAATAATAAAACCTTGTTCTAGCTCCTCTTGAGAACATTATCAAACCAGACTCACCTCGCGCACGATTCAACATAATAGCAATCCTAGCACCGCTAGATATTAATCACCACTACCCAATATATCAGGATTATTGGGTTGCGAAAAACCCGCACCATTTGATAAGTCAAAGTAATGCATAGTCAATACCGTATGCTCAATGCTAACGTATGTAGATTAAGAAATAGTTATTTATCAAGACCTAGTCTTTCAGTAGATAGCATAAAGACACGTCTGTTTGATCCATTCAGTGCTATACTACACCAACATCATCTTATTTCAATAAGGCTTAGAAATAATCGGACTGACATTGCAACCTTTCACGATAGTTAGTCTAAGCCTATCTGAGTTGTGAAATTCTTCTTTTTTTTTGCAAAGCATTAAATAGAACCGACTGTGTTACCTTAAAGTGGATGTCGCCCACAACCAGTCTACTAAGCAAAAGACTTAGACTTTGTTTGCTTCTTATAGATTTAAATATTTGAACAACATCTTATAAATTCACAAGCAAACACAATGTAATAATATATTGATTTTATTCGTGCAAACTGCTCGATTAATACTGAATTGGGTTAAAAGTGGATTGTAGAATTTTTTCGTATACAAGCAAGATTCTATTCGTGCTCGAAACATGCTTTTCAGTATACCAAACCTAACATTCTCCCCAATTATTCTCAATTAGCTAACACCGAACATGCCCTTAAGATTGGAATATAGGCCATCAATGCAATCATCGCTGACTACTTGTCTAGTAAAATACAAATTTCATTTACTTGGACAACATTGAATTAGAAAATTTCACAATTTAACATTAATTACGTACTATCTCTCTATTCTCTCTCAAATAGTATTGTAGACTGCAACCTTCAATCTGTGGGAGGTCACAAAGCTTCGAAAGCGCCGAAAGTTGCCAGAATTTAGTTTCGAATTACAGAAGGGGGAAGAGATCGGATTGGAAGACAAAGTGGAGAGCCAGAGATTAAATAGAGTAAAGACTGTCTCCCTCCTAACTCCTCTAAGTTCTAGGTAAGGAAATCCCCTCCAAGTTCTAGGCAAAGAAATTGGAGAAAGATATGAAAATTGTAATTTTTTCCTTGTGTGTTGATTTGGGCTATACAACTTTTCAATTATTGCCTTGTGCATATTGACTTGGGCAAAGACCGTCCCCGTCCTCTAAGTTTTTGGCCTTTTTCTTTATTCCGGCCCAAAACCAAAATATGTTCGTGGGCGGGGTCAGGGTTGATGTATCATTTATGGGGTTGACGGCATGTCGAAAGTTCGAATGTAGTACTCCCTCCGTCCCAACTAAGTTGAGACATAACTTTTGAGCACAGAGATTAAGGAAGTGTGTTGAAAAGTAGGAAAGATAAAGAGAGAGTAAAGTAGATAGTGGAATAAAGTAAGAATGAGTGAATGTTTTGTTTTTTGTTAAAAAGGGAAATGACTCAACTTAGTTGGGACATCCCAAAGAGTAATATGACTCAATTTAGTTAGGACGGAGGAAGTATAAATTTTTGGTATTATGGGATCGGGCAACCCCGCACAATCCCTCCTCCGTCTGTCATTGGTTCAACCTATCTCACAACTTATTCCACAACTATCTCATTTCCACATCAACATTAATTTGTTTAAATTTTTTGTACTTTGATATTTAATATGTTATCAAATAAATTAAATTAAACTACCAAATTAATATACTCCCTCTGTCCCGCTTTAGAAGTATCAGTTGAGTCTGGCACATGTTTTAAGAAAGTGTTTGAGTGTGTAATAAATAAATATTGTAGTGGATGTTGGGACCCACTTTTAATTGAGTGTATAATAAATAAACGTTGTAGTGGATGTTGAGATCCACTTTTAACACTTGTTTACTTACTTTGTAGGCACTTTTTTATTAGTTTATCCCAACCGGGACTCCTAAAGTGGGACGCCCGAAATTGATCAATCGGGACTCCTAAAGCGGGACGGAGGGAGTAATTAGCAAATTTTCATTGTATTACAATATTGGAAAAAAGAATACAACGAGAAGCAAACTTGAATAAAATTAAAATACGCATCAGTGGTTACGAGTCCAGACTTCTTAAATCATATCATGCTGGAGTCGAAGATGGGCGCATGTCAACATATGCCCAAAGAATTTCAGCTTAACCGTGCGGACACCCTGACGGTGGGACTCGTGGAAAACATCGTGGCTTGGTCTAGCAGTGTCTTCATCGCCGATTTTGGTGACTCCTTCACCCTCATTGTCCACTATCACGTTATGCAAGATGATGGCGGCATAGATGATATCAGTGATATCACCTTCGTACAAGAAATGTGTCGGGCCTTTGACCAATACCCAACGCGCTAGGAGCACACCAAAAGCACGCTCCACATCCTTTCGCGCAACCTCTTGCCATTGCACAAAAAATATCCTCTTTGGCTCAGTTGGACAAACATGAAAAACTACTCCCAATCCCTATAATTCATACAGTGACATGAATCTTCAAGTATTCTTTCTTCTTTTTGTCTTGCTTCAATCTCTAGTGGTGGATGGACATTGAGCAAGGATGGGAGTGAAAATAAGTGGGTTCTAAACTCATGTAATGGTGCACTATATGGAGTATCTATAGACTTGGATGCTCATTCTCTAATTAGATAACAATTCCAGCTTGTAAAGGCAAGATTTGGCTCGAATTAGGGTTGATATCATTCGCCGCACAAACTCAACGTATTGTTGACTGCTCTTAGGATTTTCCGTGGCGATCTCGGCGGACTGTTGGGCGAGAGGTCTTTGCTCAGGCATTTCCGCAACAAACCGTTGAATCCTCCTTGACCACTGACTTGGTCCGATTTCTTCGTTCTTTGGATCCGACCTTTTCTCTGCATTTTTCTAAGTCTATTTTATACATTTCTCACAAAACACTTAAAATGCCAAATTGCATAGATTATGCAACTAAAGAACATATTTCACATACATAACATTCAAAACGAGCTAAATCTAGGCCTTAAAAGTACGCAAAATCCATGTTTATCACCAATGAATGCTTTAATCAAAGATATAACTGACATCTACTTGTATTTAGCCCCAATCAACTTTTCCAACTTCATTGATTTTCTTTTCTTTTCAACCTTCTTCATTTTTTTCTTCTTTTCTTTTCTCGTGCATCCTCTTTTTTTTCTATGCACAGATATAATTTTATTTTAAATGTCTATGCATTCTTCAACTTAAGAACACCACTTTCTCATTATTTTAAATGTCCCCATTATTTTAGCTATGGAAATTTTGAGTGAGGTCATAATTCTAGGTATAAAAGTGACCTAAGTTCCTCTTTTCTCAACTTAATCACTATGTAGTTTTAGGAAGATTTGGAGCAAGTTCTGGAAACAATTACATGAATGTAGACAACTCGCATTAGAAAGAATTTAAAGCTCAATTTTCACAAAATATAAGCATGATTTAAGGTAAACAAGCAATTCACTAATTATGCACATCTTGACTAAACTTTCACGTCAATAATGCATTAAATTATACTCAATTAAAAATGAACTTTTTCATTAATCTAGACAACTCGTTATGATGTCCATAAATATGTGTATTCTAAGTTCTCTATATTAAGCTCTTCAAGATTCTGTTTTCGGGTTTGTTAAAACAAAAATAAAAACAACTAAAAATATAAGTAAAAACAAATCATAATCCCATAATCCATCACGTCAACCTCCAAACTTATTTAAACCTATGTTAAGATTAAGCTTGAAAAGTTGAGTGAGAACACTACGAAAGCAATAAAGATACCTTCAGACGTCACGTGGGACAGAAGGGACTGCTAGGCTACTTCGATTAGTTGTTGACTTAGGGTCGGCAGGCGCTAGGCTACATTCTGGCACGACGATGAAAACCCGGCGTAACACTGACTCAAGTTTGATTCTATGATGATTGTAGTAATTTTTAAGACCAGAATTAAATATTACTGCAAATATCTGATTTTGCCTATAATTCATGATATTTTCTGAGTAATGTGCCATAGTTATGATTTAAACTTCAAACATAACAATGTGAGTAGTTTATAATATTGTTATTTTCTATGACGAGCAATATATGATGATAAATAGGCGAATCATTAAATATCTAAAAACAAAAAATGAAACTTCCTTGAAAATATAATTAAAAATTACTAAGTCTGGTTGACTTGAAAACGACTATTCATCCATTGGATTTTAATTTTTGTCAATAAAGTCATAGTGATTTTTTTTTGTTATTAGACAAAGGGTATCTATCGACAGACTTAGTAACTATTCCTCGTGCTGATTTGTAAGCACCTCGAAAGATGAGACAACTAGCCCAATGATTTTAAACTATTCCATATTTAAAGGTAGGAATCAATCCACTATCATTTGGTTAAGGAACGAGTCCATTTCACTCAACCACATCTCTTGGATTAAAGTGATAGTGATTTTGATTGAATAATTATTCTTCAATTTTAGCTATGATTGCAAAGAAAAGAAAAAAAATCGCTGAAAATAAGTAATAAAAGTATTTGAAAATTTGTATAAAAAACACTAGCTGTTCAACGATTCAACCTATATAAGTTATGAGAAGTAATAAACTCACTTGAAACATTAAAATAATACTATAAAAAGTAATGGGAACTAATAAATTCGTTTTGATCAATGAACTAGGGTTTCTAAAATCGGAAACTTTTCCCTATTTCCCAAGAGGTTTAGAAGCTGCAGATAATAGGGTTTTACGAAAACCCCCAAATATCTTCATATGGAAAAAAATTAATACTATCAAAAGAAAAAAGAAAGAAAACTTACCTCGATCAATTCCGTCGAAGATAAATCAGGTAAAAATGCCAAAAATTGGCTGACAGAAGATTAGAGAGCACAAATCTAATCATACACAAACATCTTAAAATAATACTATTTTTTTTTCAATTGATATTTATATTGTGCATACTTAGTTGTGCTCTCTATCTTCTGTCAACGACTTCAAGAATAACAGCATCCAAATAGGGCCTTAAGTATTCATGCTTGCAAAAGGAAAAATATGAACACAAAATTGATGTTCTAAAATTTTCACCATAAAAAACGTTGATCTCTTGTGAAGAATTAAAAGGATTTGAAAAATTCTTGAATGAACGTGTTGGGAAAGTGGTCCCTTTTATTGGTAGAGATAATTATGATGGAAATAAATAAAAGAAGAATGAAGGAAATACAAAATTTGTAAAGTAGGGTTAGTTTGTTGGTGCCCTCAACTTATTCACGATTTCCACGGATGAGAGGAGAGGGTTTTCTAAGTGGGACCCAAATCTCATGGTTAAATTGCAACAATTTTCAATTTTGATTTTGGCACTTATATTTTAGATATCACCGATAACTTATGTAGTTATGTTTATCTACAAAACATAATTTGTTTAGCATAGGAGAAAAAACAACGAAATTTGAACCCGTTTTTCATTAAGCTTATTAAAATATATATGCTTTAAATAAAAAAATATACAATTCGAGTGACAAACAAAAAAATATGAAGAGAAATTGGAGAAATATTAGATGTAAAATTAATATTTTAAGTGTGAATTTAGAGATAAGAATTTAGAAATAACATTAAATACAAAAATCAAAATTCACATCGATCTTTCATGTGGTATGCTACAATTGGCTGCTTCCATTGATTATACCAACGTGCTAATGTTTGTGCAAGCGTGACTTGCACCGATTCTCTTCCATCAGCAACGTCGTACTCAGCACAATGAGCACTGACCTGACCATGTGCCGTAAACCCTAAACCCTAAACTCTAAACCGACTCTCTTAGAAAATGGAGTATTTACATAGTTTCATAAAAATCTCATCTTAGAAGTCGTTGGTGGAGCCGAGAACGAAACAAGTGGTGGTAAAATTTTGATGATTAAAATAGAGACAGATAATTAATGAATTGGAATACAAATGGATATGATTCAATCTTTTCATTGTATCGTCTTCATAGATGATTCACTGTCGGCTCATTACGCGTTTCGATTTTGCATTGGTCCAAATCATTTTCTCTCCCTCTCTCTAAAATATCCCTATTTAAAAAAAGAGCTTAACAAGAATTGAAATTTGAAGACTTGTACATTCAGTGACGGAACCAAGACTCAAAATGAGCCGGTGCTGAAATTTAACGACAAATACAGTAGGATGCACGATGCTCCTAGAATATCCGGTAGAAGCTTGCCTTCTCTAGTGGTCCGTATTTGTGTATCTAAGATTTTCGATTTGCGAATTCAAAGAAAATATTAGTATACACATGTATATTAATATTTTCATATATTATAGTGTATCGTGATATCCTAAGAGATCGCAAATTCAGTTGTTAAAATATTAATTTGACCTAAATATGATACTCTAACCATTCGCGATTACTTGTCCTACTTTGACTCATTTCAAATATTAAAAACACAAATTTAAAATGATAAATAATGTTAGTAGACAGCGAATCGTTTTATATATTAATTTTATAATAAAATATGAGTAGAATGTGGGTTTATCAATAAATAAATACTTATTGGGAGGAAGACCGAAAATAAAATATGAGACTAATAATCATGGATAAAAAAAATTAATAAATAAATTGATTAATACAATATATTATAATACTAATAAAATATTAGGATTTTTAATAGTAGAGTTAGTGGATTGTGGGGTCCATGTCCTAAAATAGAAAGATTCTAAAATTTCTATTTTTAAGGAACGGTCAAAATGGAAATAGTTGTTATTTTTAAAAAACAGATGTATTATTCTATAACGAAAATTTTAAGTAATATGGAGTATTATTTGATATGACAGACCTAAAATTATATATGGACATTATCGCAAGTGAGTTAACAATGTCTTATTTATTAATAAAACATCATTTTTTAACTATTGTAAATATATTGCATGTTGGCGATAGTGTTTTTGTTATGAGGTGATTGAGAAGAAATCCACGTTTCATAAATTTTTTTCAGTTAGTTTTAAATTTGTGTAATGGATTAGAATTTGACTAATTTCATATTTTTTCAACAATTTGCTTTATTAATGACTTGGGTTCATATGCTGATCTTAAAATCTATAAAAGTGATTAGATATATCATAATTATTTACTCGCTCTATTCACCGATAAATTTCTAATTTTACTATTTCGTCCGTTTACCAGTATATTTCCTATTTACTTTTTATTACTTTTGGTAATTGACCACACATTCCACTAATTTAATCTCACTCACATTTTATTATAAAACTAATACTACCTCCGTATTTAAAAAATAGAAACATTTGAAACGACACAGGTTTTAATACACAATTGGTAAGGTAAAATAGAGGAAGAGAAAAAGTAATTGAAGTAATGTTAGTGGATTGTGGGGTTCATTTCCTAAAACAGAAAGTTTAGAAAGTTTCTATTTTTTTAAAGAACGAACCAAAATGAAAATAGTTTCTATTTTTAGGAGATGGGTATAGTAAATAAATGTAGGACTCATCTTTCACTAACATTTTCAACCAATATAGTACTATATTTCTATAATTCATGGCGGATCAAAACTCTTCTTATATTGGTGTATGGGGAGTATTTCTATTATCAGTATACATTAATGGGAAAGATTAGACTATATCAGTTTGGTTTTGGGAGGGTCAGTTCACCTACTTTTGAATTTGCATTGGCCAAATCATTTGTTTCTCTTCCTAATATCTTTTCCTTTTCTAATTTTGTTAGAATTAAGAGTGAACTATATAAATAGTATTTGGACAATTATATTTGCATTTTTAGATATCCCATAACTTTTATTAACATCAATAATATGTGGACAATGAGGATAATCACGTTTTGTGTCCTTCTGCATACTTTTAAGATATTATCACTACCCTTGCTACCTTTTTTTCAATTTTTTTTGCTTTAAAGGCATATATGTCTATTATAGGAGTACATTACTATCACAATGCAATTTTCCGTTTGCATAGTGATTAACAAATTTGGTACTAGAGAAGCACACCAAACTCTTTTATTTATGCTTTTTATCTGAAGATGAGAGCTGACTGTTGTGTAGTTTCTTTCTCTTTCTTTAAAATACGTATGATTTTTTTATTGTTATACAGACTATCCTGACCTTAGTATTGAACAAAATTTTGTAGCTTCCCATGAGCTAGGCAGTGCGATTTTTTCTTGTCATTCAATGCTTTGAGGCAATTTTTCTAAGCCAACAACCTTTAATATTTGTTATATACTGATTATTTGCAACAAAAAGGAAATCATGAATTTTTTATATGGATAAATGTTTAGAGCATAAAAAACCTCAAGTTTTTAACTATCTTCCTGATCCTCAAACTTACTACCCCCATCTAGTTTATTGGTTAAAGCAAGCACTCCAATTAGTGACCCTCTCAATATTCCATGATATTGGAAAATGGAGAGGCAACGATGAAATATGGGAAATGAGTCCATGAAAAATGTTATCGATAACTCTCTCCCAATGTCCCTTTTTTTACTGATAGGGCATAATTAAGATGTCCCTTTTTTTATTGATAGGGCATAATTAATTTAGAAATAAGTTTTGGAGATATCTGAATGCTGTCACCTTGGCTTATTTCATTTAAACAGAGTACAAGGCTACAGCTCACACAAATACTTATCTGCATTTGTTTTTTTCAAATGCATAACGCAATGTAATATTTGTCAAGAAAGGAAAAGAGAATAAACTACACAATAAGAATGGAAAGAGGAATAAACCATTCTATTTTAGGTAGAAGAATCAAGATTAATAGGAAATTGATACAATTAGAATAGATTGATTTTTCCTTAGTTATCTCATATCTTTACCTATAAAAGAGGATATATTGTACACAAATTGTAACAAGAAAAAGAAATACAATACAATGTCTTCTACTACCAATCTCTCCTCTCTCGATTACCATCTTCAAGATGGTATCAGAGCAGGTTATCTCCTTTCTTTTCAGCTACTAACCCCTGCAAAACCAAATCACCATGTCAGATTCCAAAAACTCTGACACGAAGTCACCCCACAACACACCAAAAGCCAATTCAACCAACTCAAACTTCCCAATGGAATTTGCTGCCCAATTCGCAGAATTCCTCAAACAAAGTCTCAGAAATCCCGAAAAATCGGACTCATCATCGACCTCCCAACCACCAAACTCAAACCAACCTGAATCCTTTGGAGAAATCTCCATCAAAACCAAACTCAATGGGGATAATTACCCCCTATGGGTCAATCTCATGGAACGAGCAATTGGGGGAAGGGATTGACCTCTCGCATCGCTGGAGTTTCAAAACCTCCCCTAATCGAGATCCCGGATACACGAAATGGCAGCAACGGGATCACTGTGTATTCAACTGGATCATCAACAACCTCGAGACGGAACTTGTAAACGAGGTATCAAGATACGCGACAGCCAGGGACCTTTGGGAAGGTCTGGCGGTCACCTTCGGAAATGGGTCTGATCCATTTCAGATCTACGATCTGCACAGACAAGCTATGACAATAAAACAGGGAAACTCGACCTTGGAAGGCCTATGGAACAAGATGCAAGATTTGTGGATATCAATCGATACCCGAGACCCCAGCCCAACCGACGTGGAGAACTATAACAAGCGAGAACAACGTCATCGCTTATACCAATTTCTGAGTGCTCTAGATGACAGATACACAAACATCAAGAGGGAAATCATGGATAAGGACCCATTACCATCAGTCCGGAAAGCTTACGGAATGGTACGAAGGCAAGCAATTAACGACGGCGTTCTCGGAGCCACAGAACCACCAAACAACGGAATAGGCTCTGGACTCGCTGCCATCGACAGAAGCCGACCATCACCGCAGCCCAACCACCCGCCACACACATCCAATCGATCTTGGAACGGCCGAAAACCAGAGGAAGACAAAAGCAAGCTTACCTTCTCCCATTGTGGGTGAAAGAGACACACCCGAGAAGGATGCTTCCTCCGAATAGGCTATCTCGAGTGGTGGGATGAGATGAAGAAGGCGAGGGCCGCTCGAAATCGGAGCCAAGGGGGACAGGCTGCCGTCGCCACCACTGACCACCCGTGGAGTCACGGCAGCCAGGCGGCGACGCAAGGAGGACCGGCCACCGGCGTCTGGACAGCCGCCAATCAGGGACTATCGCCGGCAGCGACTGGGGGCTGGGGAGGCGAGAACCGCGCCACCAGCGCCGGCACGACTGGTGCGACACCGGCAAGCAGCAGCGGCGCACCACCAGCGGGGAGTCACCCCGGAGAAGAAGGAGCGGTGATGTAAATTAGGGCGTCTGGAGGTAAAGAGGGGTTAGTCGATTTTAACCCCTCAGATTTTCAAATATCTTCCTTCTCACCCCATAATTTTTTCCTATTCAGTTTCAGCCCCCACAATGTTCCACATTTATATAATCAGCCCCACTCTACCCACTTATTGTTCCACAACCCCAAAAAATTCAAAAAACTCCAAATTAACCAAAAAAACCCACATGTTGAAATCTAAGGCCCAGGACAATGCACACTTTGATATTGAGCCCAATATAACATGTACAAATTCCTTCCAAGCCTTAGCTCTCTCATCCACCTTCACCGAAACCCAAGAAAAAGACTACCATTGGATTTTTGATTGTGGGGCCACGGATACCATGTCATTTGATATCTCTGATTTTAAGAAAATTTCTAGTACTCGAAAAAAATACATTCGAACTGCTAGTGGGGAAATTGCACATGCTCAAGGGGCAGGAACTATTGACATCTCACCTAAATTGAGCCTTTCCAATTGTTTATACGTCCCTTCCTTGTCTCATAAGTTGGTGTCTGTTAGTCAAGCAACAAGGGACATTCACTGTAGCTTACTAATGCAACCTGGATTTTGCATTTTACAGGATACGAGGACGGGGGAGATAGTTGGGCGTGGCACTGAACACCGAAGACTCTACTACGTGGACATGATGGCTCAACAGGGTACCGCGATGCTGACTCAAGGGCTGACTGACAGACAGGCCTGGCTTTGGCATCGTCGGTTAGGACATCCATCCATAGGATATTTACGTTTGCTTATTCCAAATTTAGCCACTACACATCCTTTGAATTGTGAGACATATTTTTTGGCCAAAAGCCATCGACATTCATATAAACTCAATAATACTCGTGCGAAATCTATTTTTTCCTTAATCCACTCTGATGTCTGGGGTCCCGCACCTGTTACTAGTGATAATGACTTTCGATATTTCTTGCTTTTTGTTGATGATTGTTCTAGAATGACATGGGTATATTTTTTAAACTCTAAATCCGAAGTTTTTAACAAATTTACCCAATTCTATAGCCTCATACAAACTCAATACAAACAGAATATCCAAATCCTTAGATCAGATAATGGTGGAGAGTATGTAAACACCAAAATGAAAAAATTCTTCACCGAAAAAGGCCTTGTCCACCAAACCACTTGTGCTTATACACCTAAACAAAATGGGGTAGCAGAAAGGAAAAATAGGATACTCTTAGAAATGACTCGGGCCCTAATCATCGAATCCCATATCCCAAACTCCTTTTGGCCCGAAGCCGTAGCCACTGCAGTTTACCTCCTCAATCGACTCTCGACCCATGCCTTACACTTAAAAACTCCCTTAGACTATCTCTCAGCCTATACAAGTATACCATCATCTCTTACCCTCGAACCAAAAGTGTTTGGGTGCTTAGTGTTCGTCCATATTTCGAAACAAAACCCGTCCAAATTCTCCCCAAATGCTGTAAAATGCGTGTTTTTAGGGTATGGAAAAAACCAAAAGGGATACCGATGCTATGACCCCAAAACACAACATCTCCATACCACCTTGAATTGTAACTTTGTCGAGTCCGAATACTTTTACCACCAACTTAGCAGTCAGGGGGAGAATAAGAACACAGACTCGCTAAGTTGTCTCCATACACCATCATCCCTACCTATCCCGAACCCAAACCAAGTCCCAAACCAAGCCCTTACTCCTCCCAGTCCAATGCCAGAATCTGCACTAGATGTCGGCCCGCCAGAGGAGGTTAGCATACCCGCCGAGCCGACCTCATCCCATGTAGAGCCCGAGAGGTTCAATGCTTCTACCCCACCATCATCTCCGTCTTCAAATCCTGAGGTAAGCTCCAGTACCCATAACAGTTCCCAAGTTAGCACTGACAGTGTGAGACAGGAAAACAGTGAGGCTCCACAGGAGGATCCAAGCGCAAGTAGATCGAGTGGATACTTACCACCCAGGAGTACCCGGGGTGTACCACCAAAACGGTACTCTCCAGATTGGCAGGGGTGGAAATCTAGATACTCAATAGCAAACACTGTTCGGGAGCAATACACGGAGATGGCCCGGGCTTTCGAAGCAGCGCTATACGAAGAAGTTCATATTCCTCAGTCTTGGGAAGAGGCGATGAAGCATAAGCACTGGAGAGAGGCCATGAAGAAAGAAATGGATGCTCTAATGAAAAATGATACATGGGAAAAATGTAACTTGCCAAAGGGAAAGAAACCTGTAGGTTGCAAATGGGTGTTCACTATCAAACGACGGGCAGATGGATCAATCGAGAGATACAAAGCGAGATTGGTAGCAAAAGGATACACCCAGACCTATGGGATAGACTACGATGAAACTTTCTCCCCAGTAGCTAAAATGAGTACAGTTCGGACCTTGTTGGCCGTAGCAGCCTGTAAAGATTGGCCATTACATCAGTTTGATGTAACTAACGCCTTTCTACATGGAGAGTTGAAGAAGAATGAGGAAGTGTATATGGAAGCTCCCCCAGGATTCTCGAAAGAGTTTGGAAAAGGACAAGTCTGCAGGCTAAGGAAGACGTTGTACGAGTTAAAACAGTCACCCAGAGTGTGGTTTTGGGGATTTTGCCAAGCCATGACAAAATATGGCTATAAACAGAGTAATGCAGATCATACTCTGTTCTTGAAGAAAAGGGAAGGGAAGATAACATGTCTAATCATCTATGTTGACGACATGATAATCACGGGTGACGACATCGAAGAAATTGAAGGACTGAAGAAGAGTTTGTCACAGGAATTCGAGATGAAAAACCTTGGGACAATGAAGTACTTTCTGGGTATCGAAGTCCTGAGATCGAAAAGGGGAATCTTCCTGAGACAGAAAAAATATGTCATGGACTTATTAGCAGAAACTGGACTACTCGAATGTAAACCTGCTGAGACTTCGATCATGATGAATCACAGACTGAAAATCACTGAAGGGGCTACAATGACTGATCGAGAAAGGTATCAACGCCTTGTAGGGAAACTGATCTACCTCGCCCATACAAGGCCGGACATTGCATATGCTGTAGGAGTGGTGAGTCAGTTCATGCACAAACCGCAGGAAGAACACATGGAAGCTGCCCTCAAAATTGTACGGTACCTAAAGGGGACAACAGGTTATGGCATACTGCTCGAAAGGAAAGAGAACTTGGAAGTAGAGGGGTACACGGATGCTGATTGGGCCAGTAACCCGAACGACAGAAGATCTACAGCGGGATATTTCACCTTCGTTGGTGGAAACTTAGTCACTTGGAGAAGTAAGAAGCAGAAAGTGGTGGCATTATCTAGTGCAGAAGCAGAGTTTCGTGGAGTAAAGAGTTGAATCACCGAGATCTTATGGTTGCGAAGATTACTCACAGAGATTGGGTTCCCTCCGAAAGAGAAAAGTCAACTTTTTTGTGACAACAAAGCGGCCATTAGTATCTCGGAAAATCCAGTCCAACATGATAGGACCAAGCACGTGGAAGTCGACCGTCACTTCATCAAAGAAATGTTAGATGGGGGCATCATCGAACTTCCATTCGTTAGGTCCGAAGAACAACTGGCGGATATTCTAACTAAGGCGGTACATGCCAAGGTCATCAAGGAAGTTCTGACCAAGTTAAGTATCGGAGATGCCATTACTCAACTTGAGGGGGACTGTCAAGAAAGGAAAAGAGAATAAACTACACACTAAGAAAGGAAAGAGGAATAAATCATTCTATTTTAGGTAGAAGAATCAAGATTAATAGGAAATTGATACAATTAGAATAGATTGATCTTTTCCTTAGTTATCTCATATCTTTACCTATAAAAGGGGATGTATTGTACACAAATTGTAACAAGAAAAAGAAATACAATGTCTTCTACTACCAATCTCTCCTCTCTCGATTACCATCTTTAAGAATATTGTACTCCCTCCGTTCGCGAATAGGAGTTTCGTTTTTCCATTTTAGTTCGTCCGTAAATAGGAGTCCCAGTTCACTTTTACCATAAATGATAATAGGGTCCCACCTTCCACTAACTCATTTCACTCACATTTCATTTAAAACTAATATATACAAGTGGGACACTTATTCCACTATCTTCTTTTCACCCATTTTTCTTAACACTTCTTAAAACTCGTGCCGCCCATAAATAGGACTCCTAATCGCAGACGGAGGGAGTACTCATTTTGTCCCACTAAAGATGTCTACATTTTTTATTGGCACGAGATTTTAGGAGGAGTTGTTAGGTGGAGTAAATAGAGAAAAAAATGACAAAATGTAATTGAATATTTTAACGAGAAAAAATGAGAGAAAGATTTATTTCTAAATATAGAAAGTAGACATCTTGAATGAGACAAACTAAAAAGGAAATATGGACATCTTGAGTGAGACGGAGGGAGAGATAGTTTTTGTTAGGAGTCCCGGTTTACCATTTTTTGGTGTCCCACTTTAAGAGTTTCGGTTTGAATATTCCATAAATAGTAATAGGCCCAATATTTCACTAATCTTTTTCCAATCACATTTTATTATAAAAATAATATTTCAAAGTATGACCTAGATTCTAATATCTTTTTTCACCAATTTTCATTTACATTTTTTAAAACTCGTGCCGAACTCGGACTCCTAAACTGGGACGGAGGGAGCAGTATAGATTCACAAATTCAGGCCATTGCCCATCGTGGGCCTAGCCCTACAAAGCCCAAAATATATTTGTGCCCTAAATGTCAAGTACACACTAGTACTACTACATATCTTGCACAGCATATCTCTCTCCTTGTTTATACCACAATTTTATTTCTGCCCTAAATCTCATACTCTTTATTTATCGCAACAGAAGCTTTTGACATTGATAGGTGTTTGAGAGCATCCACTACGCGGCGCACCACCGTCCCGCGTTCCGACGCGGAGGGACGGAACGCTCGCGCGACGCGTTGCGACACGCGCCCGTCCTGATCCCGTCCCGCGGCCCGTGCCTGCGAGACACGGGACAGGCTGTCACGCCACGCGCCGTGGCGACGTGGCGCGCCCCTACGCAATGCGTGACGCCCACTCGCCGGCCCGCGAGTGGGCGTCGTCACGCTGACGCAATAAATCAATTTTTTTTTAAATCGAATTTTAAAAAAATAGTTTTTATTTATAAAAATTGTTTTTATATTTAAAAACAATTTTTAAAAATAAATAAATACAAGAAATTCGTAATAGCCCACATATATTTGATGGGCTTGCGAATTTATGAAACTCATTCTTGGTTGCTTCTCTTTTATAGAGACAACCTTGAATGTTTTATGTTCCACTTTGGATGTGGGACAAAATCATTCTTGGTTGTTTCTCTTTTATAGAGACAACCTTGAATATTTTATGTTTCACTTTCGATGTGGGATAAAATCATTCTTGGTTGTTCTTCTTTTATAGAGACATCCTTGAATGCTTTATGTTACACTTTCGATGTGGGACAAAATCATTCTTGGTTGTTTCTCTTTTATAGAGATATCCAAGAATGATTTTGTCCCACATCGAAAGTGAAACATAAAACATTCAAGGATGTCCATATAAAATTGTATTTTAAATTATGTCATTTTTATTTTTTTAAGATTTAAATTATGTTTTTTTTTAAAATTTTAAGTTGTATTTTTGTTTTAATTGAATTGTGTTGGAAATATAAATAAAAAATGAAATTGAATGAATAGTAATTTAAGGGACGGTTTAAGGGACGGTTAAGGGATGGAGCGTTGCAGGTTAAGTCCCTTAATTAAGGGATGGAGTAAAAAAGTACAATGGGGACTTTAAATAGTCGTTTAAGGGATGGTATGGAGACAACGTAGTGGATGCTCTGATGCTCATTTGATTTGGGAGATGGGGATGTGATTGTTGCCGGATTTTGATTGAGAGGGTCGGAAAAGGTATTGTACGATGATGATATTAAAATCTGAGTTCAAATTTTGAATCTAGTTTCGTATTCATCCTATTGCCGAAATATGCATGCCAAATCAATAGGCGGTAGTCTGCGACCGCTTCAAGGATAAACGTTGGGCCGCCGCCTTTGTGGCCGCTTAAGTGTTGCCCCTCCAAGCATTCGGGCAATTCTTCCACTTCCAATGCATGCAGTCAATGTTGCCAAGCATACCAGGAAATCTGTGGACTGTTTCATGAAGATGAAGCAACCGTTGACAATCTTCGGTGGTGGGTGCCCGAAGGAATTCCTCACCGAAAGCAGAACGAATGGCGACCTAAAATATTTTGAGGCATAGGATTCCAGTTGACTCACCCACATGTAAATACTCGTCGAAGAGGTCAGTCGTTTGCCCAGTAGAAAGTTGTCGGAGGGCACAATTACACTTCTGCAACGCCGAGAGACTTTGCCGACCGGTTGCGTCTCTACGTGATTGGAAATATTCAACACGGGCAGACAATGTGTTGACAATACGCATAAACAACCGTTTTGACATGCGGAAACGACGCCGAAAGTAATCTGTCGGAAACCGCAGTTCGTCAGAAAAATAATCGACAACGAGCCTTTCGTGGGCTCCCTCCCGGTCACGAGGGATGTAGCGGCGATTTGATCTCGTTGGTCGATGAGGAGGGGCGGGGGCGACATAGAATTCATAGGCGGCATAATATTATTGATAGTATTCTTGCTCTTTGCGCTCCGCTTTTGCAATGATAGCGTTCATATCCATTTTTGAATTTAGAGAGTGTTTGAGTGAGAGAGGAAGATGTAGGTGATGAATTGAGAGATAATTTGATGTGAAAAATGGATGATGAATATGTGTAATTTATAAATGATATTGGGATTAAAAAAAATTTTAAAAAAATCCAAAAACGGTCATATTTTTGGGATTCCAAAAATATTTTTTTTAATTTTTAGTATTATTTTCGATTTTAAAAAAATATCCAACGGAATCCTCCCCAGGTTGTAGCATGTTTTTGGTCCTCCCCAGGTTTTGTAGGAGGTCCACTATCTTCCTGGCCAGTATCAGTGTCCTTGCTCTTCTTTTTGTTGCAAGGAGTCTTCTCCTCCTCGCTTGAGATCTCTACAAGATCATGAACCTTGCTGGGCCCCTTCTTTTTCTCAATCCTACGCCTGATGATTCGCCTCGATGCGTGCTTCAACCCTTCTTTTCTCTCTGCCTTCTTCTCGGCCAGTTGGTGAGCCCCAGTGGCTCTAGTGAATCTTGACTTCTGACAAATAGTCTCTTCAATATCCTCTTCATCAGGTTCTTTAGTGGTTTCCCTTGAATTCTCTTCCGGACCTTGATTGATTTGAGGTTCAACAACTGGTTCAGTTTCATCAGGACCACTCATCTTGGTCAGTATGTCCCCTTTATCCTTCGTCCTTCTTGATTCCCCAACTGACTCCTTCCGTTCAGGCTCCTTGTAGGATGTTCCTGACCACAATGTCACCTTGCTCACATTAGCCTTGTCAGGTATGTGTACCGTAACTGGGAGCCTTTTCGCATTCCCACAAATCTCGTTCATCGAACTGGCCAGGTAGGACAGTTGCTTATTCAGCATGTCCATATTTTTCTAATGCTCTTTCTGGGCATTTTGCATGCCTTGCACCACTTCATTATTCGACTGAAATTCACTCCTCATGGTTTGCTGGTAAGCAAGCATCTCTCCCATCATCTCTTCCATAGATCTTCCTGACTTGTTTTGGTGTAGGAAATGGTTAGGGTTTTGCTGATGGTGGGGATTATACTGGGTGTTAGGGTATGGGTGGTAGGTATAGTTTGGCTGATTTTGATGAGAGGGGTACTGGCCGAATTGGTTAGAGTTGTGGGGTTGACTGTGATTGGGATTCAGGTGGTGTATGTAGGGATTTTGCTGGTGGTGGGAGTTATACTGGCCATTGGGATGCGACTGGTAGATGGGATGGTTTTGATTGTAAGGGTACTTTTGCTGATTTTGGTGTGAAGGGTACTGACTGAACTGGTTGGGGTGGTGATGCTGGTTAGGGCATGGGTGATTTTGGCAATGTTGGGGTGAGTGTGATTGGTAATTCTGGTTTCCCATCTGATATTGTGGCACATAGGTGGTATTTTCATATGGATTTGGTGGGTGCGGATTATGTTGGTTTCTTCCTGACCAGTTCGGCTGTGAATCTTGGGCTGGGGGTCCATCGCATGCATTCTGAGGTGGGTTGGGTTGGTTAGAGTTTCCCTCTCCCCATCTAAAGTCCAGGTGTTCTCTCCAAGGCGTGTACTCCTGCTTTTCAGGATTCCAGTTCCTATTTGAATTCCAAAGCCCAGTCGTATTTGAATAGTGATCCTCTTGGGCAGTTACCATGGTGGCATTAACTGGAGGAACTTGCGGTTTACTCTTCTCAATTGCTGACAAAAGTGTCCTCTCGAGCTTGTCAATCCGACTCTCTAATTGATCATTATTTCCTACTGCTGCAGCGTTTGCCATACCTCTTCTGGACGGGAGAGTACGTGGATTGTCACAGGCTCTTTTCGCGTAGAGAAGTCTTTCCATAATTCTCTTGGCCTCACTAACTCGTAGTTTGGAAAAACTTCCTCCACTTGATGAGTTCACTAAGTCCTTGCTCTCCGCATTCATCCTCTCATAGAAAATCGAGTAAATTTCTACTTCCAACATATGGTGGTTTGGGCATGCGTCCAACAGACCCATGTATCTTGACCAGTACTGACTCAGGGTCTCATCATAACCTTGTGTAACTCCTCGGAGTTTATCTCTCAGTGCACTTGTCCTGGCCGCTGGGAAGAACTGATCCAAGAACATCATCTTGAAGTCAGACCAGGTTCTAATACAATTTGGTGGCAGCCTCTTGAACCAAGTATTCGCCTCCTCTTTAAGGGCAAAGGGAAGGGCCTTCAGTCTGTAGTCGTCTTCGCTCGACCCCGCTGGCCGCTTTAGAGCCTTGCAGATTTTACAAAATTCATGCAAGAACTCGTATGGGCTATCACAACTCCTTCCCAAGAACACAGGCAAGATGGCCATAATGTGGGGCTCCACGTAGATTGCTTCTTGTCCTAGGGTCGTGACGATTGCTTGCGGTGGTTCTCCATCCAAGTGAGCGTACAACGAGCTTATCTCGGGATCATTTTCCTGGTCAGCCATGTTGGCTTTCTCCTCTTCAGTTGCGGATATTGATTCTGGTTCACTCTTGATGGTTGTGCTGCGATCCTCCTCACCGCTCGCATCCAAGTCAACAGGCAAGGCAGTGGTTAATTCTGAATGAGTGGTGACTGGATTTACCCCTTCTTCCCTTGGCCAGTTGGACTCAGTTTCATTTAACTGCGGAACACAAAAAATAAAGAAAAGTTTATCTACAATATTCACACCAAAATTCTTAACAAAACTCCTCATAAACTAAGAAACAAAAGAAAAGAAAAACAATTAACTATATGTACACCAAAGTGTCATGCAACAAATGTATGCAAAAACGCCATCCATCCCCGGCAACGGCGCCATTTGATGGAGGGAAAAGATGAGACTATGACTCTGTGTGTGCGTGTCAACTGGCCAGGAGGGTACCTAGACCTAGCTGTGTCATTGGGTCTGTGTCTATCTTCCCTATCAACAAAAAAATACCTCAACCCACTTCTACTGGCTAGTATAGTGGAGTAAGGGTCGAATCCCACAGAGATGGATGTAGGCGAGATACACTTGCGATGACATTCTGGGAGCGGTTGGTTAGCTACCACGCTTTTTTAGGGGGTTGAGTTTCACCTAGTCGGAAAATGAAATGGAACATATACCCCTCCTGACCAGTAGGTCAGGGTGGGCTCTAAATGCTGCATGCTAAAAGAAATTAAAATGCGTGTGTAAACTAGGGTGCGAGTGTGCATGTGAGAAGCTACTAGACGAAACTTACTAAAAATGGCTAGACAAAAGGTAAAGGGAATCAAAGGACATGCTGGCAGACTGTCTGCTAGGTGTGAAGAAAAGCAGAAAAAGTGCAAGCATAAAGCAACAAAAGCAATACAAGTGGTCCCATTCTTTGATTGTGACATTTTCTTCTTCACCAAGCTAAACTAACAAGATCTAACAAACTCCATTGATGAATGATCAAGCTTGAAAATTCGTAAATGCAATATTTAACTCGAAATTGAGAACGAAAGCTAAGAAAACTGAGATCTACGCAAACTGGTCAGCGGGACAAGGTAACAGAAGCAAGCAGAAACGATTCCCATGTATTTTTGATGAACTTAACCTGATTAAAACTTGTAAACACTCCAAGAAAACCTAGACCTAACTAAGCAAAGCAGATTCAAGCACTTAAACAACAGAAATCAACTTAAAACTACCAGATCTAGCTACTAGTAAGCAAGCTGAAACACAAAATAAAACCACAATAAACTTCATTGCATTCAAGATTATCACCCAAAAGATGTTCCAACTAAGTAGCTACTGGAATCCAAGTCAAAGGCAAGCAAAAACAAGTACTTAAACTAAGAAATCTTAAAAACAAAGCAAGTATAAGATTGTTTGGCTCATCGGAAACTGAAACTGGAGGAATTTCTGGAACTACGGCGGCTGGAATGAATCAGGCATGATGCTCCTGGCCGGCAGGTGGCCGGAATCTTCAAGTCAGGCTGCTGGATTTAGATGGAACTAAGAGCTAATAGAGATATTCTCCTCAAAAGTGATGTAGTAGTGATGATAAGTCCTAAGTGAAGTGGTGTAAAAATTTCTCCCTTTTCTTTATGTTCAGCTCCTATTTATAGGGTGGCTTGCCCTAATTTCTAGGGCTTTCTCTTCATGTGGAACGACAATTTTGCCCTTCTTTAGATAGGTGATTATTCCAAGCAAGTCCTTCCTTCTCGTGTCCAGTTCTGTAGCATCCATCCTGACCAGTTTGCGTATTTTCTGCTCATACTAACCAGTTTGCACACTTTTCGTAGCTTTTTCACTCGAATTCCTTCTGAACCTTTCCTCCTGATTTAGTACTTCAACCTGCACACTTTAACAACTATTTTGCAGATATTATCCAATAAAGCACCTTATACTGACCAGTAACCAAGGCCGAGAACGAGACTCATCAGCTACGTACAGCGGTACCTACCAGTAGAATTTATACATTGAGTGAATAAATGGTGCCGAAAATCTTTGTTGGATGCATGATTAATGGAATGTAAAGATTCCATGTTTCCAACTCCTTTTGTAAGAAAATAAAACATAACTAGGTGTGTGTATTTTTTCAAAATGTTGAATTCGATTTTGAATGGTCTCGCACGTAATTGATTTTCAACGATAACTTGAAATTTCAGATTATTAGAAATTCAAAAATCATGCAATATAAATAGTGTCTCTGAATACACAAAGATCGTATTTGGATTGCATGACTAATTAAATCCATTCTTCTAAGTTGGTAAATTTTATTTCAATTGCAAAACTAACTATTTCATCATCACAAATTCCACAGTTATGACACTAACAAAATCCACTGCATTATCAAATGCAAAAGTATTTCATTACCACAAAATTCCAACATTTTTTTAATCAACATTAACCTCAATTGCAACCCTATGATACTCTTCGGTTAGCTCATTTTCCCTCGTTTTGAGAACCCCACTAGTCTTGTCTCCTCCTAATATTTTGATGAAGTTAAGGTTGAGTGAAGAAAAAAACTGTATTTTTAATTACTTCATCCATTGGCAGAAATCTGAGATAGGTTTTTTTTATTGAGTTGAGAGGCAAATGGAAACTTCTAGAGGGTTTTGGGCTTCTTTGTGGAACTTGTTATGTTTCTTGCCTTTCTTCAGCAGTCTTCTGCTTCTTGGATTCATTAAAGGTTTGCATCAATTCCATCACTTCAACTTAATATTTTTTCCTCATTGTTTTAATCTCAGATTCTTGAATTAATATGTGGTTAAAGATAGAAGATTTTATTTTCCATTTCAGGTATCATTATGTTCCCTGTAATACTCGTCATAGTGACAATTGGAATTTCTGGGACAATACTACTTCTTTGGCCTATGCACTGTTTCTACACATATTATTGCATTTTAAGGTTAGTTTTTGAAGTTTGAACTTTTTGTGACACTGATTGCATTGCAACCACATTGCATATTGTTCTTGAATGCCTTCATATTTGCAGCACAAAGCAATTTGTTCCAGTTTTGAAGCTCATAATCTGCATATGTTTAGCTGCTGCCTTAATTTCATGGCCAACAATCGGCATTGCCTGCAGCGTTCTCTCCGGGGCAGCATACGGCCTCTTCTCCCCGATTCTTGCCACTTTTCGGGCAGTCGGAGAAGGGAAGAGCAGCAAGTTATCTCACTGCATTTGTGTATGCAACTGTTTCTGAGCTAATGAGCTTAAGTCCTTCCATTTCTCAAATGGCGTGGTTTGTGTTTCTCTCTAATTATTTGCAGGATGGGACATGGAGTGCTGTGGAGGGGAGCTTCACTATGATAAGGGATTTCTCTGATGTTTGCTACCATTCCTACCTCTGAATCATGGACGATCTCCTCCATTGAGAGGGGGAACGCTATGAAACCCGGTGTTGTTTCCCCTCCCTTCTGTCATTAGGCCGTCTCTCGGTTTCATGTTATGCCAATTTGAGCTCGCGTCTGTGCAGGTTGCTGCACGTTCCTCTGGCTCTTGTTGCTGGAGCTGCGGGTGTGGTGGTGGACCTGCCTGTGATCTCGGCTCTCGCCTTGTGCAAGAGCCCCTACATGCTTTTAAAGGGGTGGCATCGCCTGTTGCAAGACTGTGTTGGCCGTGAAGGGCCCTTCTTGGAGACCATATGTGTGCCCTTTGCAGGGCTCACAATCTTGCTCTGGCCGTTGGTCGTGGCTGCAGCCGTTGTCTGCTCCATCGTGTCGTCTGTCTTCTTGGGTGCTTACGCAGCTGTCATCGTGTACCAGGTCGGATAGAGAGAGAGTGAAACAGTCACATAGTTAGTGATCTTGTTGGAAACTTCAACTTTTGCTATGCAGGAGAGCTCAATCTGGTTTGGACTCTGCTACATTGTTGCCTCGGTGTCGATATATGATGAATACAGCAATGGCGTTCTTGGCATGCCCGAGGGGTCCTTGTTCCCCAGACCGCGTTACAGAGAGAAGGCCTCTCCACTGCCAACTTCCCTCTCTAGCCGAAGCTCCCCGCTTTCTCCTAGGGCTTCCCGGATGCTCGAACTGAAGCCTCTCGAGGTATGGAATGCAGTCATCAAAACTTTTTTCATGTCTAATGCTAAGATTTTCGCCATCTCTTTTGTGTAGCTAGCTAATAATGCCTTGTTCAAGGAGTGTCGGCGTCAAGGCGAAATTTTGGTTTTCGAAGGCACGATAAAACTGATCGACGTCGATGAGGCCATGAACCGGAGAATGCTCACCGTTGGGTTGCCTGCTTACTGCATTCTTCAAACACTAATGAGATCAGCTAGAGCTGATTGTGGTGGCATTTTGTTGAGTAAGTTGAAGAAATGTTTCTAATTTTTTCTGTGTTTTTAAGAAACGTGAAAAGATAGAAAGATTGTTGATACAGGTGAAGGCGTGGAAATAACGTCTTCAAATAGGCCTAAAGACGTGTTTTATGAGTGGTTTCTCAACCCTTCGCTGATCATCAAAGAGCAAATCAAAGCTGCTAGCCTCTCTGAGATAGAAGAGCATTATTTGGGCAGCTTGGTGCTGTTTAGCGGCGATGCCGTGAGATTGAAGAGCGCCCACGTCGGGACAGACCCTGAATCGGAAGTTAAACGGGCCGAGCTCAAGGCTCTAGGGCGAAGGCTAATCGGGATCACCAAGTCAATATCGAGATACCCTACGTTCAGAGCATGAGGGACGTCTTAGCACAGCTTGGTAAGAAATCAGGCAGCAGCAAGGCTCGTATGCTGAAGAGATCGGTGAGCATGTTCACTCGTGTTTTTACACGAAAACGTGGATCGGGTCAAGAAGATCCAACGGTGTAAGAAATAGAAAACTAAGTTCTTGATCTGTTACTCATTTGGTTTCAACAGAATCATAAGCTTTGTTTCGTATTTCATTTCATCAGTACACGTTAAGCACGGACACACACTAAGGCCATCCACTACGCGTGCCGCCGCCAGCCCGTGTTCCGTTCCGGAGGGACGGTTCCGCCGCGGGACGCGTTGCAGCGGTGCGTGCCGTCCCCAGCCCGTCGCCATGCCGTCCCGTAGCCCGTCGCTGTGCGACGCGGGACGCGACGTCTCGCCACGCGCCGAGGCGACGTGGCGAGCTCCCGATGCATGCTTGACGCCCACTCGCTGGCCCGCGAGTGGGCGTCGTCACGGATGACGCAATAATTCATTTTTTTTTAATTCGAATTTTAATAAAAAAAAATTCAAACGGTAATGTTACCGTTTTGTTTTTGCCGTTTTCAATTTTTTTTAATTTTTTTTTTTTTACTCTATAAAATACTCCTATTTCATACTAATTTCACACACAAACACACATATATTCCTCTCAAATCCTCTCTATATCCACTCCAATTTCCATCTCAAATCAACTCAAACTAATGGATCCTTTTGAGCAAATGTGTCAAAGCAGGCTCTTTTTGCCCAGAAGCAGGAGGCTGCTTGCAATGATGTGGAGAGAGCGTTCGGGGTTCTCCAAGCGCGCTTCAACATCATCAAAGCCCCGGCTCGTTCGTGGTTCATGGAGAGCATGGTTGACATCATGTATACGTGCATAATCTTGCACAACATGATTGTCTAAGACGAAGGACCCGAGGCGGGAAATTGATTCGACCCCGAATCCCCCGGAAGCTCAAAAGCAAGTAGTCCGCCGCGAAGTAGAGCGCATCCGTCTATACAAGCACGGTTGTCTATTCGGACAAGGACACGTGACTCTAGCGCCCACGCCCAACTCCAAGAGGATCCGTCTATACAAGCACATTTAGGAAAACTTTGGCGGAGAAAATTAAATTATGTCATTTTATTTTTTTAGGATTTTAATTATGTCTTTTTTCTATTTTTTTTGAATTTTAAGTTGTAATGTTGTTTTAATTTTAATGAAGTGTGTTTTTTTAATTGAATTTGTCGGAAAAAAAATTAAAATTGAATGAATAGTAATTTAAGAGCCGGTTAAGAGCCGGTTAAGAGCCGGAGCGTAAGTAAAAAAGTACAGTGGAACCCTCAAATAGTAGTTTAAAGGACGGTGAGGGGACAGCGTAGTGGATGCTCTAAGAGTTTTTTCAAGAAAAATGAGAAAATACATCCAAGTTCTAAGCAAAGAAAGTTACATATAAGTTACACAAATAACTAATTTCTTAGACAACATTCATAGTTGATGAGTGTGGAAATGAAAGAATGAAACGTAGAGATAGAACGGCTTTCTACTCCTCTTTCCTCGAATCCTTGAGTTGTCCTCGCTTTCTAATGGCGAGGCAGAACTTGAGACGCCAAGCGTCAATGGCTGACTCGGGCACTGAATTTGCCACAGCCCATAGGAGGGTGTGAGGCCAGTAAGGAGTGCAGCGGGGTTCGTAACCAATCCAACGCAAAGCTGCACGAGCATAACCGTCTGCTGATGGAACGAAGAAGGACGACCTTCTGATTGATGCCATCTTTGTGGCAACGTACAGCGGTACCTACCAAGAGCAGAATAACAGATTTAGCCCTAATATTTGTGATTTAGGGGCTGCCACCCGTGCTAATCATGACGATGGCATATATAAAGGCATCTGACGTAGAATCAAATGATAGTCATAGCAACTCATGTCAACTGGAGCTTGAAATCTGCCGACCTAAACATGATCCCTAATTTAAGGAAATTGAAAGGCACTACGACTATTGCAATGGGATTCTTGATGCAAAGTTGATACTCCAAAGAAAGAAAAAGAGAATATGCTGAGCGGAATACCTGACACTGTACGTCAATCCCACTCTTTTTGTACTCAACGTATAGACATCTTGAAAACTGATCAATATACCTGTAAAAACAAAACAACCTCAAATTAGTAAAACAGTAGTTCCAGCAAACAAAGTTGAACCCCCCTTTCATAATCTCACTCAAATTAGTCGGAGTCATAAAAATAACCTTCAATCCATCATATAAGTCCAGTCACCCGATAAAACAGTAATACACGAGCATACACATACTTATTCATTCATATTTCAAAACCACAATAATCTTCATTCTAAAATGGGAACAAAGACTAACCACTTTTTACATCTAACATCTACAATACTCAAATTTCAGTAGCAACCAAAATTGAAAATGGCATACATCAAGAACCACCAAACTTATAACAACTTGTTATTTCCTAATACGCATTTCAAAAAGCTTCAATCAAAACCAACAAGCCAGCAAATCAAACCTCACTAAGAACAGAGAATTAAACACTAAAAATTGTAACCAGATTCTAAAATAGGCACACAATAAACAACCACTTTGTACGTATATCTACTTTTCAAGAATCAAGGAAAAAAGAAAGACAACTAAAAACCTACTGAATCAATTGCAACTCAGTCTCAGATTCATTAATTTCAATCTTAACACCAAAATGCAACAAATCAACCGCCAACAAGATCAGCTGGTCAAACATCAAGCAACCAACCATTACCCCCTACATTTCACATATATGATATATCCACTTCTTCGATACTAATTCCAGCATCCATCTAAAGAGAGAGAGAGAGAGAGAACGGATCAAACTCACGTAGATTAACTAAACAGCAAACAATTTTCCAGATTTGGCACACAAAGAAACCAAATTTTTCCTCACATTTCAAATCTATTCACATCTCATACTAAATTCCAGCATCAACCCTCAGATCGAGAGCCAAGATAAGCTAAATATCAACTAATCTAAAGAAATTCCAGGTTAGGCACGAAAAAATATATATTTTCCCAGCATTTGAAATCCATAAACTTCAATACTAAATCCAAATCCCATCATCACGCTACAGAGAGAGAAAGATAAACAGTTCAAACCTCACAAAAAAATGCTAATTAATCAAATAACCAATCTCACACGTTACTTTAAACCAAAACCAGCAAATCAAACAACCCACGCAACAAAACAGAGACATCAAAACACGAAAACACCAACAAAAGGGCAAAAAGGAGAGAGATCAAACAGATCAACTAAACATCAAACAAAGTAACAAGAAAAGATGAAAAATCTTTCAAGAAAAAGAGCAAAAGGACTAACGCTTTAGTAGCAGCATAAACAGAGTAAAGCGGATCAGAAGGAATAACAATAGCAGCACCGGAGCCAATATTCACAATCGCCCCCTTTTTCCTCTCCACCATCCCGGGCAACACCGCCTGCGTCACCTTCGTGGTCCCAACAACATTCACCTTAATCAAATCATTCAGCAGCTTCTCATCCACCTCGTGGAAGAATCGCGCGTACGGATACGAAACCCCAACATTGTTAATCAGCAAACCCACATCCAAACCCTCGATCGCCGCCTTAATCCTCGATACCCCGTCTTCTAATTCGCCCGAGAAGTCCACCACCACCGTCTTGATCTGAATCGCCCCGAATTTGGATTTAATCGCGCCCGAGACCCCCTCGAGCTTGCTAGGGTTTCGGCCGACTAGAACCAAGTTGAGACCTTTACGCGCCAGCTGGAATGCGAAGGATTTGCCGATGCCGTCGGTGGGGCCCGTGATTACTGCCCAGGAGCCGTATTTCTTGAGATTTTTGGCGGGGCGGAGGAAATTGACGTAGGCCCAATTGAGGAAGGAGATGGAGAGTTTGAGGAGAGAGAAGGAGCCGAGGGAGAAGAGGAGGAGAAGCCATGTGGGCTGAGATTTGAGCTGCTCCAAGATGCAATCCGCCATGAGAGATAATTTTGAGGGAGTGAGATTTGAGGTTTTAGTTAACAATTTGATTTATATTTATATAGTTACTCCCTATGCTATGTTGGTTTGTTGTATGGTAATGTGAAATAAAATAGATTGCTTCTTTTTGTTAAAGACATTAATGTCATATTTTTAAGTGAGGACTAATGATGACCACTTTATTTTATTTTTATGGAAGTTGGTAAATCTTTCCTATAATTGTTTGATTTTTTAAATACTTTTAAAATTTAAGAAAAAAAATTTAGTTTGTAGTGCTCTAAAATATTTAGTTTCTTTTCATATTGTCTTTAATTCATTATCTTAAATGGTGCATGATTCCTTATTTTCTTTTCCTTTAACTCAAAAAAATGGCAAAAGTTTTTTTTTTAATTTGTAAATGTTTTAAATTCAAAGAAATACATATTGTCATTATCTTAAATGTTGCATAATCTCATTTACATGGTAAAAAATCTAATTTACTTGATCTAAATTTGATTTATACGAGTCTAGAAAACAAAATTAAAGTATATTTAAAATAAATAATAATAATAATAATAATAATAATAATAATTTTTTAGCAAGTTACTCGAACCTAACACAAAATTATCAGATTCTTAACATGTCAGCTTGGTAATAACAAAAGTCCAATAAAATTTGACCTAACTTCATTAATTTCGTTCATATTCGTATCAGACTTTTATATCGGGTCGAAATATCCTTTACAACAACTTTCTTCAAATGATTTAGTTTTAATTCAAATCTTGGCCCTAGGATTAGATGATCTAATGGTCAATAATTAACCAAAAACACGAAGGTCATAATTAAGTAATTTTAGGTCATATTATAATATTTGGGTTTAATGTCATGCTAAGATCATTTTAGGTCATGCTTTGTTAGCATGACCTAAAAATTAACTAACTATGACCTAAAAGTGCCCTACGTATGATATTGTTCTGCGTTTCTGTATTTAAATCTAGTTTTGCATAGATCAAAACCCTATATATATATATATATGTATATATATATATATATATATATATATATATATATAGGGGTGCATTATAATGATAACCCTAATTTCCGTAATAACCCTATAACTAAATCTGGACCACACATTTTTAAAATCACGTGGTCTAGATTCAAACTTAGATTTACTTCATAAAAAAAAGCGTGGGGGTAAATATGTCATTTCGCTCATGATAAAATTTACGTATCCAAATTTCGCTCATTTAATTTCTGAATTTCGCTCATTTTATCATTTTATCAGTCAGTCAAAAGTATCATTTTATCAACTCCGAGTATCATTCTATCCGGCAAAACTATCATTCTATGCAATAAACCTAACATATATCATTTTATCATTTTATCAGTCAGTCAAAAGTATCATTTTATCAACTCAGAGTATCATTGTATCCGGCAAAACTATCATTATATGCAATAAACATATCATTTTATCATTTTAAGTGATATTTGGCGAAATTCAGAAATTAAATGAGGGAAATGACAGTTTAACCCCGCGTTTTTTTGTTTATGAAGTAAATCTAAGTTTGAATCTCAACCGCATGATTAGAAATATGTGTGGTCCAGATTTGGGTATATGGTTATTACGATATTTAGGGGTTATCATATGATCACGACTCTCTCTCTCTCTCTCTCTCTCTCTATATATATATATATATATATATATATATATATATATATGGATGTATTCATTTCCTTTTTGTTCTATTGTTCTTTTTAATCTCAGCCCCACGATTTTGTCATCCGACGGTTAGATTGATGCCACGTGTTATTTAATAATGCAGATTTTTAGTTTAATAATGCACACCGACTAATAATGCACCATTATAGTGTAATAATGCAGATCATCACAACCATTCAATTCAAGGATCCAAGTGCTGTGATTAAAAGAAGCTTGGACTGAAAAGCTGCGAAGGACCTTAACACACCTCTATATATATATATATATATAAAAGGAGATGATCAAAATAAATATATGCTGCAATTTTAAAATTTTAGATAGGCCCCCCTCTCTTAATTATATTGACAAAGTTTTAACTAAATTTACAAGGGGTAATATATGAGACGATATGTAATTTCCTCCTTGTTATAGGAGTTGATTTGTAATTTCCTCCTTGTTATAAGAGTTGATTTGTAATTTCCTTCTTCATATATATGATATAAATATATGAAGTTAATTTAAAATATATATATATATATATATATATGAGACGATATGGTGAGAGGAAGACAGTTGGATGGATAGCAGTAGCATTCAATTTGGAGATTAAATTAGTTGAGCTCTTCAAAGATCTCATATTTGCAGTAGTTGGTTGAATCAGATGGCCAGAAATTGAGCCAATTAGGTGAACAACAATAACAACTTTATATTCAATAATTCACCAATATTTATACATGCTGCAAATAAAATACTATAATCGATAATGAAATTATATTTAACAAAAATAGAAACCAAAGATGACAAGCATGTTTTAAGATGGTATTGGCCTAGAAGCAATTAGAGCGCCTACCTTTGAAGTTTGGAGTGTGCCAATGCCATCTATTATCAAGTTTAATTCTTTGCTTTTGGTTTAAGTTTGTTTTGTGATGCTTTTAGAGCATAAAGGTCGAGCATTGTGGTCAATACTGAATTTGTCATTTTGACTATTAAAATTTGGTACATAGTTTTTTGGCTTCAGCTGACCAATTAGTTAGGATTTCATAAGTTAGAGGTCAAAATTGATAGCTTTATGAGTGTTTTTATGATCATGCAACAATTGATGTCTTTTAATTGTATCTCCATAGTACATAAAGTGTGTGGTTTACTATGATACTTTGATTTAGTATTCGTCATGTGCATAGTACAAATTTCTTTCATAGAGGAGTTCATGTTTTAGAATTATCACCATTTGACATCATTAGTTGGTTAATCCATAATAGATTATGTTTCTTATATTCATTAGTTGATTTATTTTTGGGTTTAGCAGCTTTCTTTTACCAAAAAAAGAGTTTATAAATTAATAAATATACCATATGTGGTGTGATCCGTTGCTAACTTTTCTTAAATTGCTAACTTGCTAACTCATCAACGTAATGTATTAAATATGTCAACACGGTGATACTGAAATGTCAATATAAACTTAAGTTGATATTTTAATACATTGTGTTGACATTAATATTCAAATGTCAATACAAATATGTGTTGACATTTTAATGTGATCGTGTTGATATTTTTAATACACTACGTTGATGAGTTAGCAAGTTAACAATTTAAGAAACGTTAACATTATAACGTACCCCTATAGGCTATATCATATATAATATCATTTTGCGGATCAAAATCAACTGTACACTATGATCCAACTGATATATTCTTCATCATAAATATTGTTTTTGCATTACTTAGTCTTTAAGTGTGTGTAGAGAGAGAATAGATAGATAGTCTTATAAGAACAATAATAGAAAGGAAATACGGAAATCTGCCAATCAATCGATTTATTGGTTACACATATATCCATATACAAAAACAAAGTAAAAAATTGACAATAGTCTCAAATAGAATTTGACCACTATATATATGTGTGTCTATTTCTTGTCAATTGCACATTTCCACTTTTAATAATTTCCAGTTCTCCAAAACGCAATAGACGCCTCAGAAACAACAAAGCCAACCCGTCTGTATGAATACAAAAAAAGTTAGAAAAAAGGTCATATTTTTCCATATAATTATTTTGAGGCAGAATAAAATTATGAGAATCTATATAAAAGACCTTGCGGGGTGCGTCATGGCGGGCCGTGCTTTGAGTACGGGCCGGCTGGTCAGATCCCCCTGCCGAGCTTTTGGCCTTCTCGTCCCGAGCCTTTGCAAATATGACCGTAAATCCATCCGCCGAGGCCGGATTATTCACATCCCATTCTCCGAATTTAGGCAATGCCCGACCCTTCTCGTTCTGCTGCGCTCCACAAAATAGACATGCCGCCAAAATTTGACCATGTAATATTAATTTTAGCTACTCAGTACCATCTCTTTTCAAGACTGAATAAATTGAAATCTCTTTATCCCATCCAGAAAAAAAATATTAATGTTCATCAATTGCTACATGTACATGTTGTTCCAACCTAGTCGATCTAATTGACGTTAACAATGTTCTAATCTACCAATTAGGTACATTAATGAAATAATTAATACTCCATATAAATGCTTGTCTTTATTTCGCATGTTAAGTAAAATCTAAAACAATTCATTCTCCCAAGATGAAAAGTTTGAAAATAAAAACTAAAAATTACCCAAAAAACTAAAACAAATTGAAAAGATCAGGAAGAAATCCAGATTATCACAAGAATTACATCAAACATAAATTAATCGGACAAAAACATGAATTGCATTTGATCATGTCTTGGCAGATAAATCTTAATTCAAATAAAAATTACTAAATCAAATCGTCTTATTGATGATATGCAAATCAATCCAAAAAAATAAGATTAGAAAAAAGAAGAAACTTACAGACGTCATTATTGCAGGCTTTAGAGCTCAGGTGGAAGAGAAAAACGAAAATTGTGTTTTTCTAGAGAGAGAAAGAATGAGATAATGAAGATTATATGAGATAATTCGCAACGCCTTTTTAGGAGATGAGGAAATAGCAACTGTTACAATTTTTTCCACAAACATATTCCTTCTTGCAAATTGCAATCCAAATTTTGATTACATAATCCTTGGGTTGACATTATCATTCACATTTTCTACCATATTTTTATATACAGAGCATACCACTACGTTGCACGTATTATTAGGAGTATTATTTTTTTTAGTACCAATTTTTCAAAGTTAAACCAATGCATAATACTTTATGGCCTTTAATATATGATTTGTTATGGATTTTTATTCTAGTCTCCAAATTTGTTTTCAATAATTTACATCGTCTTTTGAAAAGCAAACATTGCGTCTCCAATAACCATATGCAATTTTTTTTCTTTTTAGTTCGTCTCACAAGAATATACACTTATTAATTTTGGAAACTCTTTTATCTCTAATGAGATGATACATATTCTCCACTAGCAATACTTTAATTATTTTTTTCTCTAACTCTCTTAGTGTACCAATTTTTTATTAAAATTCGTGTCGAACCCAGAGTACATATTCTTTTGAAACAGAGGGAGTACTAAATAATTTTATTTTTTTCATTTTAATTCACCCATCAAAATTAATCATTTCTATTTATGTAAAAAGAAGACTAAAGGCCATTTTTGATCCTAAACATATGACGATTTTATAATTATAGTCTCAAACATTATTTTTTGAATTATTACATCCTGAACATATGATTTTGGTTCGTAAATGGTCCTTTTCTAACTCTGTCGTTATAAAATTAACAGTCAAACAAAATTAAGTCAGTCAAACGAAATTAAGTCAGTTTTGAGCTAATTAATATAATAACCCCAAATAAATTAGAATTTTCAATATTTTTTAAATAATTAATCAAAACGAACGTGTCTTCTTCCACATTTCACTAAAAACATTCTACAATCCAAATTACTCTTTCTTCTTCCTCATTCAACCCAAGAATACTCCACAAACTCTAGTTCTATCATTTCATTTAATTTGAGATACATGGAGCTCATGTCCGATTTGGTTTTCAGTTTGAACCACTACTTCAGCGGCTTCCTTTCCACCAGCTATGGTGGTGCCACACCCTTCCTTGCAACTCCCCATTCTGCTCCACCGCACACTCTTCCTTCCCCTCTTCCCATCTTTGTGCTATCTCTAATTGCCCTCTCGAAACCATCAAAATGAGCACTTGCCACAAGTTTCCTGCCCATCATACTATGCCTACGGCGACGACAGCTTCGTCGCTAAGCTATACCATGGCACCCTCCCCTCCTCCCCATCCTTAAACCTCTCTAATTTCACAATTGGCTACGCGCATTCCGTCCTTAGGGAACCCATCGGCGTCGCTGAATTCGGCTGCCAAGGGAAACCCAGTAGAATCGACAGACAAACACACATTAGCTTTCTAGAGAGAGAAACTATGCATCCCCATTAGCTGAGCCATTCCCCCACTTTCTCTCTCCCTCACACACATCAAAGGCATGAACATTCGTCTCCATCGAGACGGATCACAGCTCCTCTCTCTCCTCTCCCTCTCGCTGTTATCGGCATTTGTCTCCTTCGCTGCAGATGACTTCAACTGCCACGCGAGGTCCACAGCTCGTTGACTGACCTCGACGGAAATATTTCAGACTTTTTTCAGTTGTGCCACAACCTTCAAACCCTGAATCTCGCTCGTAATTTGCTTTTCTAGTTCGATCCATGAGCAAAGAGACTTTGAATTAATCTATGTTCTTGTTTTTTAATTTTCTAATTTATTTTATTTATTAATCTATTTTCTAAATTATTATTAATAAAATAATTTTAAAATTCTAATAATAAATTGCTAATCCAGTCAGAAAACTCACTTATTTGCATTAACCGTTAACTTTTAACAGCTCCGTCCAAAATGGACTAAATGCAAACCGTTTTCATTTGTTCGGGATGCAATAATTCATAAGAAAATATTTTGGATCAAAATCGTAAAACCAACATAAGTTTATAACCAAAAATGACCTTCAATAAAAAAAACCATCATTTTCTCTTTTTCACTATGCCAATTTTTTCGCTCGATACTTTTTCAATTATGCATTAAAATAATTTATAATAAGACTAATACTAAAGGAGACCAATTCGTACCAAGTTTAGCAAGCTTCAATTAAGAGCTAGACCCAACTCAATTATTTAGTAGATTGAAAACATGTCTGAATCTCAATTAACCCTATAGACTAAAGCTTAACTAACATACCATAATAAGGCCAAGTCGAGTATTGTCAAGCTCGAGTTGAAGCCTCGTGTGACTATCAACCCGAGTACAGCTAAAGCGAGCTCAACTCACTCACCGCTCTCAAGTTCAAATTAAACTCCCAGCAAAAACAAGATGCCCCATTAAAAGATGTGGTCTCCACACATACGATTAGGATGGGCTCAGATTTTTTTTCTGGACACCCAATTCTTAATCTTGGCACAGTTTATGGATGACAATGTTGTAAAATATGGTCCCATTATATATATAGACTCATAACATCCTCAACAACCTAAGAACTAACCACACAACCCATCATGTTCACAAAGATCACAAATTTAGCTGCTGTTTTTGTGATCATTCTAGTGATCTTTCATCACCCAGTGTCACAAGTTACCGGAGCAAATGCCCGTCTCCCCCTCCTTGTGAATCCTCAAACCCTAAGAATGTCTGAATATGTTACTATAACTGGTGCGCTCTGCATAGCTCGACGTGAATACATCTTACTCTTCTACTTCCTTAACTACTCTGATTGGTTGCTTTACCTTGCAGGTTGTAGCAGTGACTGCGATGTAGCCTGCTGTTACTGTGATATCACGACACAGCCACCGGTCTGCATCCAGTGCTGCAAAGGCGATCCTTGATCTGCAAAGTATGATATACATGTATACATATATGTATTTTATACATTAACTTACACCATCTTCTAACACAATGTACAGGAATTCTATAAGCACTTAAGATACATAACATTGAAATCTTATGAAAAATCACTTAGAAATTATTTGATCCACGAAAAAATGAGTCATATATGTAATCTGAGATAAGATCGACATAAGCGTACATAAGGCAGTTCCCTTTTCACTCCAATCTGTCTTGGTAGTTCATGATGAGTATTCAAAGGTCAAGAAAAAGAAAGTGCAGTAACAATGAGGTGCTTCCTTTGATTCACCAAGTAATATTCAAACCATAGTCTTAAAACACGTATGTGAGAGAGAAAGATTTCAATGTTACAACCAGTGTAGGAAAGAGCAGGAAAAATCTGAGTATTACACACAAGAACTCTGACATCTCAACATTCTTTTATTATGTTTGTTATCTTTAGGTCGAATACATAACTTGCTATGTCAAAAAACACCAACCAATCATTTGGCTCTGGCAAGATATGGCACTTAGTAAGCAGAAAGGGAAAGCTCGCTCTTGGAATATTACCTGACTATGATTAAGGCAAAAATTAATGTTTTCTTGAAAGTCCTAAAAACACAGCTGCAGACGAAATTTGAACTCTAAGATCGGCAATATCAAGATCATGGCCCCCTTCAACCAAACCCCACCTATCAACCTGTAAATCTTCCTCCAGTCTTATCAACTCAATCGTTTGCTCAATGCTCAACTTACCACGAAACATGCCAACTGCAATGATCAAAGAGTGTGCAGCTGCAGCAATTGCATCGATTGCAGCTAGTTCATAATCATCCGCTTTCTTAAGAACGTTCTCAAAAGCCTTAACAAGACCCTCTTCCTGCTTTCCACCAAAGAAACTCGTGTACATAACAGGCTTAAAGCCAAATTCCAATTCCACCCATTTAATTAGGGGACCGAATTTCTCCACCTGCAATTCTGAAAGAAGCAACTATATGTTCACATCACATAGATTTTGAGCGGAGTACTGGCATAACTAGACTTGTACACATATTATACACACCTCGGAGATCCCTTGTAAGATCATTGTCTTGGGGAGCACGACAAAATACCAGATCTTGATGGAACTTTTGCATCAGATTTCCAATTACCTTTGGCCTAGTGACCGGTACTCTTTCCAATGCAGTACAAGCAAGCTTCATCAGAGGCATCGTAAATGGTCTAATTCCATCTGTTTGCTACAAGACAAAGATTTACCCCTTAAACGTCAAATCAAAGTATATTTTATACATTCAATACGAACTGTAGTTTATAAAGCTGCGAAGCACCCTATAACTAAACACAAAGGAAATGCTATGACGCACATCGGCACCTACATAAATATGATAGTCGATTGCCCACACCAGATAAACAGACAATATCATGGCACTATCACAATTAGAAAAATAAATGTAAGATGGTCTTGAAAATATTCGAAAGCACTTCTTGACCAGGATACACAGAAAACTAACAAAGACACTGGAAAGACATAAAAACTGCTAATAACTAGGGAAGATATGAATCAGACAGAATCCACATAATATAACTTGGACAAAAAAAGAGTAGAAAGTTACAATTTTGATCCACAATTAATATGCAGGTGATGCATATTAATTGTTCCCAAAACTAGTTCTGCATAAAATGTTCTACAATGAAGCTGAACTAGCATATACCGAAAAAGACCGAGATTAACCAACATTCGAAATCGAAACTTGTGACGACAAAGCTATTACTTAAAGATCAATTCAACAAAAAAATTGCAGAACTTGAACAACACACTTGTTAAAATCAACGCAGAAAACCTAAAATTCTAAGAAATGGTAGAGCTTAACCAGCATCAGAAGTCGTGAATTTTATGACAGTGAAGCTGTTAAAGTTCAATTCGAAAACAAATTGCAGAGTAAAGTTAAAACCCTAAAACAAGGTACAAACTGGAATGCACCTGGTACTCCCACTCAGCTGCAATGGCCTTAGCCAGAGCTAGGGTTGGGCACTTGAGATTCCTCTTGGAGGGGGTTTTGAGCGTCCTGTAATCCAGCATGACTCTCCACCCAATCCCGTCGTCAGCTTCTTTTGTCGTCACCTCATTGTAGAATCGTTTTCCGACAATCGAGCCAGTCATGAACGACATCGGCATGCTCACAGAATCGGACGCCCTTTCCCGCCCCTTCACGTATATTGTGTCGTCTCCCTCGCCGGGTTTTGGATCTTTGGAGGAGAAGGTGAATGATGACTGTTCGCTCTCGGAGTCGCCGGATGCCACCGCGACACTGAAGCGGCGCGCGGAGGAGGTGAGGGTTCTCAGAGCGCAGGGATTTAGGGCTTTTCCGACAATCCATGATGCCATCTTCGCTTTCAGAGAACTGATTGTGTGTGTATGTGTGAGAGAGAGAGAGACAAAGAGTGAGTATGTTTTTGACCGCCAATAATTGGGCTAGCAAAGGCCAATTATTTATAATTGTCAAGCCCAATCTCAATAATTGAAAATTAATCAGGCCCATTTTAGAAAATTTACCTCTGGATGTTATGAACGTGAAGGGGTAGTTTAGATAAATCTTATTCTCTCACTTTCATTTATTACCATAAATACTAAAAAAAATTACACATTTCATTAATTTATTTCACTCACGTCTTATTATAGAACTAATATTATCTTCATCCTTTATCCTTTAAAATTAAAAATTAATTTTAGAAACGTCGTAGGGATCTGTCGAGTCGGCAGATTCGGTAAGGCACGAAGCTGGAGAGTCGCTGGTAGTGTTGCTAAAGATGTCGTGAGCGTTTGGCGAGTCGCCGTCTTCGTCAAGGCACGAAGCTGGCGACACGCGCAGTGGCCGAGGGAGGTGGGGTCGGCAGAGCCCAACCATCGTTCCCGGAGAACCGTCGAAAAACTCCTCTGAACAACCCCCGACCCGACGACGGTGGCGACGGAGGTGGCGACGACGGAGGCGACGGAGACGAGGAGTGAATTTTTTAAATTAATGTACTTTTTTTAATTAATGTACTTTTTTTTTATTTTATTGTACTTTTTTAATTAATGTACATTTTTAAATTTTAATAGTATTATTAAATTTTCTCGTATCTGTGTTGTAAATTTAATTTCGTATGTTGTGTGATTGTTAATTATTTGTTTTATATAATTTTGAGTGATGTGGCTAGGCTATGGCTGTGCTATGGGCTTGTCTTGATGATGTGGCAGGAGGATTTTTAATGATGTGGCAGGAGGAGTTTGTGGCTAGGCTATGGGTGGGTTATTCCTATTGTGGATGCTCTAAGAGCATCCACAATGGCGCCTAGCGCACCGCCTAGCCGAGCCCCGGCGCTAGGCGGTGCGCTCGGGGAACCATTGCAACCGCCTAGCGGTTTTCCGAAAAAAAAATCGCATAGCGCTAAGTGATATACGGGCGCTCGGCGATCCGCTCGGCGCCATTGCAGGGCCTGGATCGCCGAGCGCATCGTCCAGCGGATTTTTTAAATTTTTTTATTTAATTTTTTTTATGAAACTCATTATTGGTTGTTTCTCTTTTATAGAGACATCCGTGAATGTTTTATGTTCCACTTTCGATGTGGGACAAACTCATTTTTGGTTGTTTCTCTTTTGTAGAGATATCCTTGAATGTTTTATGTTCCACTTTCGATGTGGGACAAACTCATTCTTGGTTGTTTCTCTTTTATAGAGACATCCTTGAATGTTTTATGTTCCACTTTTGATGTGAGACAAACTCATTCTTGGTTGTTTCTCTTTTATAGAGACATCCTTGAATGTTTTATGTTCCACTTTCGATGTGGACAAATTCATTCTTGGTTGTTTCTCTTTTATAGAGACATCCTTGAATGTTTTATATTCCACTTTCGATGTTGGACAAACTCATTAATGAGGATGTTGTAATGTTATTTTAATTTTAATGAAGTGTGTTTTTTTAATTAATGTACTTTTTTAAATTTTAATATTATTATTGAATTTTCCCGTATCTGTGTCGTAAATTTAATTCCGTATTTTTTGTGATTGTCAATTATTATTTGTTTTGTATAATTAGAAGTGATATGACTAGTCTATTGCTGGGCTATTTGCTTGTTCTGATGATGTGGCATGAGGATTTTTAGTGCTGGTGATGTGGCAGGAGGAGTTTGTGGCTGCCTATGACTGGGTTATGGCCGGACGAAAACCATTGTGGATGCTCTAATAGTAGGAGACATGAAATGCTGCACGACACTAAATTATCGCCACTGCAAACGTGGCAATTAAATTCCGATTAATTTTCTCTCATTTAAAAGCTTTTTAAATATTCTCTCTCCTCTGTTTCCATATTATCTTGCTTGACTAATTTAGGGAAATTGCAGTTTAAACTTTTTTATCTGCAAATTCTCCAATTTTTTGATGGAAATTCTTGAATAAAATTTCTTCTCCATCTTTAATAGGGAAGATTGAACGATGGACTGCTATTATCATGGATTTGTCGAAGGGCAAGAAACGATTTCAAAACAAGTTTAAATGTGTCGACACATGTTTCTCTGCAAAGATCAATTTTTTTTAAAAAAAGTAAATCTGCAAAAGCTGGTTTTAATGAAATTTTAGGAAGAATTTGTAGAAACCTTGAGAAAATTAAATCCAAAAATTCGTTGAAGTGTGCAGATGGAATTCCAATTGAATGGTTGACTTATGGGAATGATTTAGCATTAATTAAATTGTGGGAAGCACCCATGGTACTAAATCGTAGGGCTATCAAATCAGGTACCTGCGGGTACCAGATCCCGAAAAATCCAAAATTTGCTACCCAATACCCGATCCGCAAACAATTTCGGGTACCCGAATACCCGATTCGGGTATCCAGTCCCGAAAAATAGGGTACCCTATCCCGATTTTTTTAAAAAAAATCTTTATTTTTTTCATATTTTTCCAAGTTCCAACCTATTAAATACTTACAAATTCCAAATTCCATAAGTTCCTAATCCTAATAACAATACAACATTCAAAGTTATAATTTTCCAATCACACTTCACAAGTTATAACAATATAAGTTATAGCATACACAATAACTATCAAAGATTCATAATTCAAAATGTCACAAGTCAATGAAGTCATAATCTCCAATCCATTATCCATAAGTAACATAAGTTCAAGTGACATAACAATATAACATAAGTCTAATAGTCAATTTGGAGAAAAAAATTAACATTCTTCATCCAAAATCCATCATTCATTCATTCTTCATCCAAAATCCATCGTTCTCCGTCTAAATTCAAATTGATTAATTGAGTCAAATTGATTAATTGAGTCAAAGTCAATAAGTAAATAATAAATTGATAAATTAAATAAATCATTATCAAAATTATATATTTTTTTTCGGATTTTCAGGTATTACCCGATCGGGTATCGGTAACCCGATACCCGAAAATCCCAATAACCCAATACCCGAGCCCGACCCGAAACCTGATTTTTGGATATCGGGTATCCAATTACCCGATTTTTTCAGGTTTGGGTATACCCGATACCCATTTTGACAGCCCTACTAAATCGCAAGGTTGAAGAAGAACAGTTCATGAGTAGAAAATACTGGGGGCCCATCGTAACCACAATGTGTGAATGATTGAAGGAGTAATATTTTAGAGTGATATTCGATATGGGTAGAGGTCTCCAAACCGAACCGAACCGGACGAACCGGCCCAGAACCGTCACCGGCGGTTCCAAACCGGAACCAGAACCGTCGGCGGCGGTTCAAACCGTGACCGGAACCGGCGGTTCCACCGGGCCGGTTCAGGTTTCAATTTTTGGCAAACCGTAACCGGCGGTTCCCGACAAGTTTTCAGGCCTACTACTAGCCTTTTCAGAAACCACTGCCACGGATGCCGGTTTTCGTCAGAAACCGTAGACGAAACCGGTGGTTTTCAGCCTAAAACCGGCGGTTCCGCCGGATATTCAAAATTTTGAAATTTGAATTTTTTTTATTTTTTTTAAATTCAATCACAATTTTCCTCTATAAATACCCCCCTCCTCTTCATTTCTATTCACCCATTCTTGTGTTAATAAGAATTTTTCTTCTCAATCTCAATTTCTCTATTCTCCATCCTCATTCTCTCAAGTTGTTTACGTTATTTGCGCTCATAATTTACTCACGTTGTTCACGCTATCATCTTCACACAATCACACTACTCTCTATTCTCCACTTTTAATTTCCATAAATATCATGTCTTCAGCTCGTTGCGGTGGTGATCGGGGCAAGGGAATTGCCCAAGATCAAAGTGATACTCGTCGTCGACGTGCCCCTACTAGAGCACAAGTTGCGGAGGAGGTGGGAAGGCGAGCCGCTCTTCGAGCTCAAGTAAGTTCTAATATGTTTTAGTTTTTTGTTAATTCATTTTTATTAAATTCATAATTTCATTTTTCAACATCTATGTGTCTATGTGTTTTATTTTTGTGTTAGTATTTTTACTTAGTTGTATAATTTTCATAGGAGCAAGAAGATCGAAATGCGGCCTTGTTACTTGCCCTCGCCAACGATGACCAACAAGGGGGGCATTCACATTCGGCTTCGCGTTTCGAGTACGATGTGAATCTATCGTCGGACGAAGGCGATGATGGATCGCATCAATTCCCCCCTTCTAGCACCGGCCAAGTTGGCGAAAATGATGAGGAGGCCGATGTTCCTCCTTCCGCAGGACGACAAAAGAAGAAGATGCCTCCCAAGTTGAAATCCGATATTTTCACCAAACAATACAAGAAGGTCCCGGTGGTAATTTCAAATCCTAATGATCTGACCACTACCGTGGAGACAAGTGAGTTCAAAGCATACTGCAACTATTGCGATAAAGTCTATCCATTTGGAACCGGTGGGGGATATGGTACTCTCCATCGCCATTTGAAGACAAAACACCCCGTGGAATATGGGCATACTAAGTCCCAAAGCCAAATAAACTTCCCCGCCGGCTCATCGTCTCAAACAGGTACGCCTCTATTTAAATATGATCTCAAAAATGTTACCGATGCTATGGTAAGATGGCCGGCAATGAAACATTTGCCGTTTAATTTTTTTAATGACAAAAAATATGAAGTTACGATGCAAACCGCTTTTAATGTTGCTACAAAAAGAATTCCCCCTCTACTGCGAATGGAGTTGGGCTCCATACTGTCCAGCCAATCCTTGGCATCATCCTCCAGAGAAAAAGGGAACACCCTTAATCTGATCTGTTCATCTGTGACTCCATTTATCTTCGTCGTGTTGCAGATCTGGATGAATTTAGTGAGATGCTTGTTAGGATCCTCTGTGGGTCGGCCTCTAAAAGCATTGTTTTCCGCCATCTGAAGTAGTCCTCTCCTGAGTTCAAACGTGTTGGCATTAACATTGTTGCCAACGGGTGGGTTTGCCACCCCATGATAGGCATACATGTTCTGGACAGGTACCACGTTTTGCCTTTGATTTAACTGCCTTTGCAGGTCTTCGAGTTGTTGTTGAAGCTGAGCATTCGTTGGAGGAGGTGGTGGAACATCATTCCCCTCTACGTTCTTCATCAGAATAGGAGAATGTGGCTCAAACTGAATAGGGGAGTGAACTGGTGACGGAGTAGGTGACGGTGATTCTTGAACTGGTGAAGGTGATCGTCTTTGGACCGGAGAAGAGACTCAGATCCTTTGATTTAGCCTTCTCAAAGCGTTTCTCCTTCTGTTGGATGCTTCGATCTCAAGATCGATAGGCTCTAAAGGTAAACCCCTAGAGCGTGTGTGCATACAACCTGAAACTAGAAAACTCAATGTGAGAGCTCAAAAATAAAATAAAAATTAAAGCAATAAAGTCTAAACTAGTAATCTCTATCTTCACCACGATATTGAGCTAAATTAACACAAATTATCCCCGGCAACGGCGCCAAAAACTTGACTCAACTTATTTTAACACAAGAAAATCCCGCAAGTGTACGGGGCTAGTGTAGCACAAAGCAAGCAAGAGTATCGTATCCCACAGAGACAAAATGTATAAACTCAAGTACCACGGACCAATTTTAACTACTATCTAGACGATTCAAAGGTTTGGTTGATTCTTGGAAAAACAATTAAACATAAACAAGTTAAAAGCACGCAACAAAGGATAGATTTCAAATAAGAGAACGAGGTAGAGCTTTGGATCCGACTATAATACCCACAATGTAAACAACTCAACAACTTTGATTACCCGTTAAAGTCTCTAGGATTAGAAGGACAATCGCTATTCTAGGCTAAGCCCCCTCTCGAGTGCGCTCAACCCGTTGATTAACTATTAATATTGAAGTCTCCTTCTATACTTCACAATTAACTCCTATACTCAAAAGATTCAAGTCCTCACTCTAGAATTCCTTATCTCGAATGCAAATTATCTAGGTGTTGTTCATTCTTTTATCAATCCTAATTAGGTATCTCTCGATTACTCAAAACTAGGTCAATATATCCAATTGGTAGCTAGACAATTGAATTGAAAGGCACAAGAATGAAACAAAATAATCACAAGAGCATAGGTAATCAAAAGCTATTGAATCAATCACAAGTATTCATTGTAGTCTTTACCAAAACTCTACAAATGATTTAGCTACTCATATTCAACTCAAAAACATAAGAATAAACCATAGTCATTGAATAAAACATGAAAACCAATGAAAATACTCCCAAGGGTGGATTGAATGGAAATTCATCTTCGTCTTCAATCTTGTTGAGGATTGGGACGCCTTTCCTCTCAATTCCATTCTCCAAACCTTCAAAAGCTGCTATGGGGCGTGTATGGTGTGTTGAGGTCGAAAACCTAGGTCTCCTTTTATACCCGGGGCGGAAATAATAGCAATTTCAATCTCGCAGAACACATCGCCCGACCGGGCGATTTTAAGTCGCCAAAACGCCCGGTCGGGCGAACTTTCTGGAGTTCGCGACCAAAACGCCTGGTCGGGCGTTTTCCCCTTAAAAATCGCCCGGTCGGGCGTTTTCTCTGGAATCCTCTAAAAGCATTGTCTTCGTCTTCGAAAGGGCTTCGCGTGAGTATCTTGCACGCCCCCATCGGAGTCCGGATGAGAGAGTTATGGCTATTATCCGAAAGTCGCGCATTGAAGCGCGCCCGGTCAGGCGATTCTTCCTTCAAGCTCGTTTTCAAGTCATTTTCACCTGTTTTAGCTCCAAACACTCGACAAACTCGTCAAAACATTTATGTAGTGGATAATGGATGTAAACTCAAGTAGTATGCTACAAAAACACTGAAATGTTCACGTTAAACATCCAAAATACTTGCAAAACCACGAGTTTATCAACTCCCCCAAACTTAAACACTTATTTGTCCTCAAATAAAAAGTACAAAACATAGAATGTGAACTCGTGTAAGCATGTTGGATTGTCATCACTGCCTCAGTAAAAGAAAACAGAATCATCATGTATCAATAACTTCGCAAACTAGTACACCAAAATGAACATTGCTTCAAGCTAATAGCACGTATTCCACTTTGTCAATTTGCCCTCACCGGAAGTATATAGTGTGATAAAATTTTTTTCTTCTTTCTCTCACTCTCAAAGTGTATGTGTATAAAATGGACCTCTCAAATCAATCAAAAATGTATAGCTTACTATAAGCTTGCTCGAAGTCTAGACTCTCTTCTACTGTGTTGTGACTACAGATTTAGGATCCGAAAGGTCTTTACTAGAGGTTGTAATGTAAGGCTCTTTGGTAAGGTGAGGAAATATTTGGCTAAAAAGTGACTAAACCCAATTATAGCAAAAGTGATCAATTTCACTACATCAAACTTAGTACCCCACCAACCATTCGAATCTCAGTAAATTCTAGACTTTGTCAAGATTTCTTCTCACTTCCCAATTCCTTTAATTTTTTTTTTCTTTTCAAGATCTTTTTTTTTGTACATCATTTCCCTTTTTTTCTTATGCACAACCAATTCTTTCATTCAAACAATGATGTCTATGCACTTTTCACAAGTAAACGCGCTACTTTTCTTTCTACCTTATCTCTCCAACTCTTTTCACAAAATATAAACTAAAATTCACCAAGAGTGTATGGATATTCCCTTTTATTTAGCTTCCAAAGAAAAAGGCTTTAACGGCTCAAAGTGACTAGCTAGGGAAAAATATTATGAATAAGGTCATAAATTTGGATATCAAAAGTAGCTAAGAATGATGGCCTAACGTCCTCTCCTATTCCTATAATCACTATGTAGACTCAAGAAGACCGCGAGCAAGTTCTAGAAACATATAACATAGTTGTTGAAAAATCACACATTTTTGGAAAAAGATATTGGCTCAATTCTCACATGGTATTTTTCGGCAAATGACAAAGCAACGAGCAATTCACTCTAGGCAAATCACAAGCAGGAAATACGAGTTACTTAGCTAAATCAACAAGTTTTCACAAACATTTTACGCAAGTTCTCATCATAGACAATTCATCCAACAAACCTACTTAATTCATCTCCAAATGTCTCCAACTTCCCATTCAATTTCACCCAAGGGAGTATACAAAAAGAAACAACACAAACTAACAAAGCACACACAAGGAAAACTTCACTAATCATTATATCAATTACGGTACCATCAAATAAAGAGAGAGAGAGGTAAAAGAAGGAATCCACTAGACACCCCCCAAACTTATTCCAAGCAAAGCTGGGATAAGTTTGAAAGATAGTGGATCTCTCATGTACCTTCACTGCCGAGGAAGAGGCGCCACTAGCCACGGGCATTGATGTCGTTTTTCACCCATCGAAGCCTATTTCCCCGTTCCACTCAAAACACAAAGAAAACACAAAAACACACCAAAACGAGAACAAAACAAAAACACACCAAAACACACAAAAATAAAAAATTTACCTACTAGGGGTGCCTCCCCCATAGCGCAACTGTTTAACGTCGTTTGCCCGACGGTCTTCAAGCTTTCACTTAATGATCCAATCTCACTCGGATAATGTCATCGGGGCCCTTCTTCGCTTTAGCGGCCAAGTAGAGCTTGTGTAGACGCTTCTTCTACCAAGTGGGCTTCACATCGGCCCCAACAACACCTTCTTTAGGTATTCCAATTTCCACTTTGGCAACCTTCATCTTTTTACCCCCAATCCATGTTCATCTTCAAACATCCATTCAGGCATAAATATTTCCTCCAAAGGATTCTCAACCTCATCATCCCTAGCCCTCACATGTGCCGCTTGTATCATCTTGCACTCTTCAACTTTTAAGGGCACCTCTTCCACTCTCTTGGACTCTTCCACTTCATGACGTTTCATCTTGTCCAACAAGGAGAGAATGACCGTCTTGTTTCCATGCCTAAGGGTGAGTTCTCCCTTAGTGACGTCAATTAGAGCTTTTCCAGTTGCTAGGAATGGTCTTCCAAGGATGAGAGGGACATTTGGATCCTCCTTCATGTCCAAAACAACAAAATCCACGGGGAAGATAAAATCATTCACCCTTACTAATACATTCTCAAGGAGTCCATTCGGGTATTTGACAGATTTATCCGCCATTTGAAGGGTAAATGTAGTTGGCTTCAAGACACCAAATTTCAACTTTCGGAAGAAGCTTAAAGGCATGAGATTTATGCTTGCCCCTAAGTCATACAAGGTCTTAGTTTGCCTATCATTCCCGATCACACAAGAAATGTTAAAGCTCCCCGGATCTTTCATCTTTGCCGGCATCTTTTCTTGGATGATTGCACTACAATTCTCGGTCAAGTTTACGGTTTCATAATCAACCAACCTCTTCTTCTTGGACACAATCTGTTTCAAAAACTTGAGGTAGCCGGGCATTTGTTGGAGAGCCTCAATAAGAGGAATATTGAGGTGCACTCTCTTGAAGATTTCAAGGAACTTAACAAGCTTCTCGTCCAACGTCTTCTTTTGCACCACTTGAGGAAAAGGAATTTTAACCTCTTTCGGCGTGGGGAAACAATTGCCTTGGGTTGAACCTCGGGCTGCATAAGAGGTGCTTCCACCTCAATCTCCTCTTCTTCTTTCTCTTCGGGCACTTCTTTAGCTTCCAACTCGGGCATAGGAGGACTCTCATAGCTTGTCCCACTCCTTAAGTAGATTGCCTTGCAGTCTTTTGGATTTGGAACTGTAGTGCTTGGGAATTGCCCCGATTGATGTAATTGTCCCACGACTTGGGCAATCTGACTCATCTGCGTCTCCAGGCTCTTCATATGTCCTGCCATGCCATGCATATTATTCTCAACTTTCTCTAGCCTTTGATTGGTATGCTCCATGTTCTTGTGTGACTGAATCATGAATGCATTCAATATGTCCTCTGAACTTTTGTTCTGCGGCTCAGTGATCATTCCTTGAGAAACTGTGAACCCCGGTGGTGGTTGAAGGGCATTGTTGGGGTTCCCATATGATAGGTTAGGATGCGCCTTGTTCCCAAAATGATTGTAACCTCCACCCCCTTGATTGGGGCGGGAGTTGTTATAGTATCTATTGCCCCCTTGGTGTATGTAGCTAACATCCTCTACACCCTCTTTCTGCTCCTGTATAGCCGGTCCCATCCCCATGAGATCTATCTTCTTGTGGAGGAGCTCCATTTGTTTATACATGCTGTCCATATGGCTGCTCTCTGCGGCAGAGGCTACTCTGTGTATGTTGCTCTTCTCGTTGTTCCAGCCTTCATCATTAGAGGTCACTCTCTCAATCACCTCCATGGCCTCTGCTTCTCCCTTCTTTAGCAATGACCCCCCTGCGCTCAAGTTCAGTTCGCGCTTTGCTTCAGGCAGACACCCCCTATAGAATGCTAGGACTTGATGCGTCGGATTCAGCCCATGATTGGGGCACCTCTTCATCAGCCCCTTGAATCTTTCCCAAGCTCCTCGGATACTCTCTTGGGGAGTCATCTCAAACGAAATGATTTCTGACTGCCTCTTCAATGCCTCACTCGGTGAAAGTTCTTTTATGTGCTCAGTTACAATAATGAAACAGAAACTTGTAGCTGGATTTCTTTTTATGTGCTCGATTACAATTATCATAATTTTACTTCAACAGAAATTGAATTTCAATTAAAATCAAGTGTTTTAAGGCACATAGTCAGCTGCTTTTCATAAAAATTGAAGTATGCAATATTATAATTTACTATTTATTATTTTATTTTTTGAATTTTATTTGATAGTAGCAAAAAAAAGTTGTCCTAGTTTAATAGATAATGATGAGGGGTATCATTTAATTGCTAACTACGACTAATTTAAAACTATAAGCTATGTAGAGATCTAGTGGTCTACAAATTGCCACGTGTAATTTCGTTTTATTATTATTTAAATTTAAAAGATTAGAAAAATACTAAATTGGGGTTTTAGACAAAAATGTCAATATAGGGCATTAAACATATCAACGTGATTCCTTGAATATGTCAACACAATTTTACATTGACAATATATAGTCGTGATCATATGATAACCCCTAAATATCGTAATAACCCTATAACCAAATCTGGACCACACATATTTCTAATCATGCGGTTGAGATTCAAACTTAGATTTACTTCATAAAAAAAGCGCGGGGGTAAAACTGTCATTTCCCTCATTTAATTTCTGAATTTCGCCAAATATCACGTAAATGATAAAATGATAGGTTTATTGCATAGAATGATAGTTTTGAGATTCAAACTTAGATTTACTTCATAAAAAAAAAGCGCGGGAGTAAAATTGTCTTTTCCCTCATTTAATTTCTGAATTTCGCCAAATATCACGTAAAATGATAAAATGATATGTTTATTGCATAGAATGATAGTTTTGACGGATAGAATGATACTCTGAGTTGATAAAATGATACTTTTGACTGCCTGATAAAATGATAAAATGATAGGTTTATTGCATAGAATGATAGTTTTGCCGGATAGAATGATACTCTGAGTTGATAAAATGATACTTTTGACTGACTGATAAAATGATAAAATGATAAAATGATAGGTTTATTGCATAGAATGATAGTTTTGCCGGATAGAATGATACTCTGAGTTGATAAAATGATACTTTTGACTGACTGATAAAATGATAAAATGATACATGTTAGGTTTATTGCATAGAATGATAGTTTTTCCGGATAGAATGATACTCTGAGTTGATAAAATGATATTTTTAGCTTATAAATGTTAGGTTTACTGCATAAAATGATAGTTTTGCCGGATAGAATGATACTTTCAGCCGATAGAATGATACTTTCAGCCGATAGAATGATAGGTATTTTTGGTGTATAAAATGACATTTTTGTTTAATAAAATGATACTTTTACCTGATAAAATGATAATCAAAGCGGATAAAATGACAGTAATCTTATAAAAATGATACTCTGAGTTGATAAAATGATACGTTTACTGCTTTGTAGGTTTGTATATTATGTATTGTGCCGATTATATTAGGTTTATTGCATAGAATGATATTTTTGCCGGATAGAATGATACTCTGAGTTGATAAAATGATACTTTTGACTGACTGATAAAATGATATATGTTAGGTTTATTGCATAGAATGATAGTTTTGCCGAATAGAATGATACTCTGAGTTGATAAAATGATACTTTTGACTGACTGATAAAATGATAAAATGATATATGTTAGGTTTATTGCATAGAATGATAGTTTTGCCGGATAGAATGATACCCTGAGTTGATAAAATGATACTTTTGACTGACTGATAAAATGATAAAATGAGCGAAATTCAGAAATTAAATGAGCGAAATTTGGATACGTAAATTTTATCATGAGCGAAATGACATATTTACCCCAGCGCTTTTTTTTATGAAGTAAATCTAAGTTTGAATCTAGACCACGTGATTTTAAAAATGTGTGGTCCAGATTTAGTTATAGGGTTATTACGGAAATTGGGGTTATCATTATAATGCACCCATATATATATATATATATATATATATATATATATATATATAGATTAGTGATCAAGGTATAACTAATTTTAAGTGTATAACTAGAGAACAAATCTCAGTCACTCATTATCTTAATCTAATGACTAGATTAAGTATTCATTTTCTATTAATAAAAATTGGATGGGGGTATTTTGGGGAAAAAAAGCTCCACCTTCGACATGGGGGAAAAAATTTGTAGGATTGTTCTTCGCTAACCATTTGATTTCCGCCGCTGGCAAACGCCACGCTGTAGCTAAGAGGCTTGTCGTCGTTCGTGGAGAGCGAGAAGAGGTAGTGCTTCTCGTCCAGCTTCACCACCGGAGATTGATAGGCTTGCCGTCAACACTATGCGCGTTTCCACCGCGTTTCATCACGGTCAATTGTTAAACTGCATTTCCTCCCTTTTTAGCTGAATCTGAATTTAGTTCGAGTGTGAAGAGATGCTGTCGTCGTCGAGAGATAACTGGGAGCGGCTGGTGGAGGCGGTGATTAAGAGATATGAGATAAGGCAGCTCTGTCACCAAAACTCCATCTCCACCATTGCATCCGATACTCCGAGATCCTCTTATTCCAGTGAAGACATTCTCAGGTATTTCCTGCTCTGCTCATCTCACTTTTCAGTGTAAATTACACCATCACCGACGTTTCTAATAAAAAAAATGACAATGAAAATTTGAGAATATTTCAGAATTCCTAGTGATTTCTGGTCGTGGATTAAACTGATATGGTTTTCTGGGATTGATGTTTCTTGGTTTGATGGTTGTTGAACTTGAGTTTTTGATTCCATTGGGTTGCAGCAGTTAGTCTTTTCTTGGCGATTTCAAAGACTAATCAATTGCAATGGGGGATTTGGCGGTATGCTTTTGCTTCGACAGCTGCTCGGATCGATTCTTCGAGATTCGATTTCAGAGAAGATGAATGGGAGAGAGCTCGGATTTGGTGGTGGGAGATTGATGAACTAAATGTCGTAGCTGATAACGCCATTTCTGGAATGGAATTTGGAAATGAAGCAATATTTTGATTGGGGAATTTGGTCGAACATATGGTGGACTGATGAATCTTGTCGTTGATGGTGGATTTAGTATGGAGAATTTGTCCGAACAGATTAAATATCGATTTGTGAAATTATGAATCCTCATGCAAAAAGCATAAGACATTTCCATGTGTAACTTACTGGATAAATTCGATGTTGATTTTACGGAAACAAATGTAGGCCAAGGAAAGTGATTGGAACCGTTTGTGCTTTTGTGCTAGGTCAGACTTCTCAAACAAGAGAATCCCCTAGATCACGAGGTCTAGGAACTCTGAGGATCTCAGAAGTCTCAGTCGTCGGACACACAAATTCCGCATTCAAAACCCTCAACCCGCTATACTATGAATTAGTAAAGGGAAGCAGGGATCGATCCCACGAAGATGGACGCGTAGGAAGGCATTCAGAAGACTCTGGAAAGATAAATGGCTGCTGCCACGCAAAATTGGGTTGAGGTAAACTATTACTAGACTCAGGAATTAAATCTAACAATAGACATAGGAAACTGTAAACATCATGCAGACTTGGAACATATTCTTAACTCCAATCTCTCAAACAAATTTCCTTGACCTAGTAAACAACTACCTAAATTAGCTAGACAGAAAGAACGCAAGCAGTGGGGACCATCTCCCTAAAACAGCAAGGAACGGAAGAAAAAGCTGCAAATAACAAACTATGAATTTAACTAACAACAAGCTGCATCTCATTACCTGATTTAAACGCGGACATGGAGAGAACAAAGTAAATAACTAGATTCAAATAGGACATACAAATTCGGACGTCGGAAACTGACGATTAACTGGAAACCAACAGATCTACTTCTACTAGACGAAGTGAGCAGAAAACAGAAATAAGACATCAAACTCATGCACAATCAGACAACTCTGCTTCAGATCCACACGTCGGACACTTAATCCACTCCGGATCCAAGCAATCCGAACCCAATTACAACCAAAATTAACTCCATAGACTCCGATTCAACAAATCTACTCCGATCAACTACAATTCATTCACGATTCTACTCCAATTCAACAGATCAAGTGCGAAAAGCATCCATTCAAGTAAATAACTATAAACTCAGAAATGAACATCATCCATACTCAAAAGCAACATCATCATAACGGAAAATGGAAATTGCGTAGATAAGATCAATGAAAATACGACAGTCAACACAGCCGAGCTTCGAACATCCAAGCTCGGTGAAATTCGCAGCAACAAACGAAATAAAAGTAGTAAATTGTATCTTCGCCCTTCGTGAGGACGGTGTTACACAACAACCAAACTGAAAGTGAACCCCAACACCCCTCAAATTTCAAGACCCAAGTGTGTAGGAATGTTTGCGAGTGAACCGAGAGCCAAAACAAAAGTGCCAAAAAAGGTCCCCGAGTCTTGCATGCTCTCTCCTTTATATAGATGCGGAGGTGATCATTGTAGAAGCCTTCGTAGAAATCTCTATTCTGCCCTTCAGCTTTAGCGATCTCCTTCGTCTGGTCATTTTTCTTCAAATTGTTCACTTTATCGCCAAATTTCCCTCGCCAGGCAATTGTCTTCCTTTCTTCCTTGGCCTGGCGGATTCTACTACACACCTGGCTTAAAAAGATGTGTTAGACCCCGTAAATGCATGAAATTAATCCCCTGACCAATGCATGAAATTAGCATTATCAAACTGCTCACACTTAAACCATGCTTGTCCTCAAGCATGAAAGACAAGAAAAAGAAATAAGGCGAATTTCAATGCATGGTTATCCTATGACCGACTCTGGACACAAACTAGACACAAAATCATAGACCTAGACATACTACAGACCTACAAAAAGAAAATAAACACTTAAAGAAAAAAAAAACAAAAAAAAACACAAAGGCATGAACTAGTTGCAACTTTTGGGCAGCCGTCCCCACAAGCTTAAGGTCTATCCGATTCGTCTACAGTCTTCAAATCCTCCCCTTCCCTTCTTCTACCTAATCGGTCTGTCAGTTCGTCAAGATAGCCTATTGACCTCCCAATTGTTGGATTCACTCGATCTCTCATTCCTCACCAAGGATGTTAGGATCGATTCGCTCTTAATTCAATGACACACCACTGATGCTTCGGGTTATGAGAGTTTCTCCTTCCTACAGTCCCCTTTTCCTTTTAATTCCTGGGTCAGGTTACTATTACTTCCTGCCCTTAGATCTCTTTTTTCCTTCCTATTCCCCTTTTATATATATATATATTTTTTATTCCCCCTGGACTTCGTCCAGCTTATACCTCTGATTTTTTTATTTTATTTCTCCCATGGACTTCGTCCAGCTTATACCTCATTTTCCCGGACTTCGTCGTGCTTATACCTCCAAAAACCCTCTCTTTTTTTCTCCTTCAGACTCTTCTCCCTATGCAATCAGTGGCGGCCCCCTTTTTACATGTTAGCTCAAAGTGTTTAGGCTTATAACTCACTCTTATAGTGGGGCTTCACAACTAGGTCATCTAAGACATCCTCTATCGTTCTTACTACCTTCAAACCGATGTCAGCTTATTAAGGAAAAATGCCTCAAAGTTGACATGCATCCTATCTTCAATTGCTCTTACCAAGGGAATCTTGCCTCATTGTATTCACTAGCTCAAGCGACACACAAAAACCTAAAGACTCCTATACACGTTAACAAAAACTCCACTAACTCCCTCCCCCTCCCACTTCACTCAAGCTTGTCCCCAATCTATCCCAGTGAAGGGGGGAAATGGAAGTAATAACAGATAAAAAAAAACAAACAAGCATAAGCAAAACAAACTTCTCACACTTAGACCGAGCAACAGGCTAAGTGGGAGAAATTACAACAGAACAAAAGCCAAAACATGCCTAAAAGAAGCACAAACTTCTCAGACTTAGACCAAGGATTGGGCTAAGTGGGAGAAGACACATATAAACGTACACATATAAACATCACGAGGCATGCTGGAAAAACAAACACAAAAGCACAAACTTAAAAAAAACAAACATAAAACCGAAAAGAAAACGAAAGAAAAACTGAAAGGTAAAAGTTACTTGGTCATGGGGGGTCTCAATTCTGGGTTTGGCCCCCGCGGGAGCCAAACTGGGGTGGAACATAGGGGCGGGTCACTTTCGCTTTCTTTCTAGCCGGCGACGCCGGCTTCTCCTCTTCCTTCCCGCTTTGTTTCGACACTGGCTTCTTCACAGACAACGGCTTCGATGCAGACGGGGCTAACATGGGCTTGGAAACTGGTGGGGGTTGCTGGAGGGACGAGCTTCCCTGCCCTAGCTGCTTGGACACGCTGCTGGGTCCAGAGGGCAATTTCTTCTGGGGCTCGGGAAACTTCTCCTTCAGCCACTTGGTCATCATCATCATCAAGTTTATGGCCTCTGCCATACGATGATTCTGCGCGGACGACCTCACCACCAGCTCAGTAATACTGCCCCTGAGGACTTTTATCTCGTCCCGGACTCCGCCGAGTTCTTTCCTCATCTCGCCCATCTCCTTCTGGACTTCACTGAGCTCCTTCTGCATCATGCCCATTCCCTTCTTCATCTCTTCATACTCCTCGCTGGTCACTGTCTCGACACCATCCTGTTCCGGTTTCACTTGGGGTTCCATCCTGCCCACCTCATAAAAACACACATCCTTCCCATGCATGTAGAGCAGACCCTTGTTGAAGAAATAATCAACGCTGAATATTTCTGGCGGCTCACACATGACTACCTTGGGCGCGGATTTGGCTATCTTCATTATCGTGTTGCTCTGGAGGTAAGTTCCGAGAAGGTGACATGTATACATGTGGCGGGAGGGATTGGCGGCCATTTGATGACAAGCCTGAGCCAGCCAATACCCCAAGTGTACCTTTACTTCTTTCGCCATGCACCATGTAAAATAGAGGTCGGCAGTTGTCAAGGCAGAATTGGAAGTCCCCATCAAGTTGTAGCTTATAAACGTCTGGGCAAATCGCAGGATGCGGTTTTCAATATGGAAGCTCTTTGAATAGCTGGTCTTGAATTTCCCCACCTTAGGATGGGTGACAAACTCCCATGCAGACTGTGGCTTAAACCCGGGGGTGAACTTCGGAGCTCCAACTACTCGCTCGTTCTAAATTCCCTCATCATCCTCTGCGCGAGTGAACAGCCCCATCCGTAGGGAGCACTCCCTGTTACTCATCTCGTGCTCCTCAGTAAACAGCCGGAAGGTGATCGAGTCCGCATCAAGATCGGTGGTGGGTTTTAGCCTAAATGTCGAGAAGAACTTCCGTGCTAACACCGTTGGCACTTCCGCGGTGCAATGTTTCAAGAGCCAATCAAACCCAATGGCACCTATGTATAGGCGGAACTCCTCATCTGAGTCAATCTCCCTCAACTCCTCCAGATCGTATTGTTTCCCTGACTTCGCCAACTTACCACTACCGCTTCTCTCCTTATATGTTGCTGCCCTTTTTGAATCCCCAAACTTCCCCATTGCATCGAGCAGCCCTTTTGTCAACCAGACCTCTGCTGGCTCGAAATTCAACTCTTCCTCTTGCTCATCCATCGATTCATCCTCAGACTCACTAGCCGGGTCAAGGCCGACTTGTGCCTCAGACTCACTAGCCGGATCATGCTAAAAGTGATGTGTTTTGTAAACAACAGTGAAGTAAAATCATGCTAAGAGTGATGTGTTTTGTAAACAACAGTGAAGTAAAATCATGCTAAGAGTGATGTGTTTTGTAAACAACAGTGAAGTAAAATAATGCTAAGAGTAATGTGTTTTGTAAACAACAGTGAAGTAAAAATCATGCTAAGAGTGATGTGTTTTGTTAACAACAGTGAAGTAAAATCATGCTAATAGTGATGTGTTTTGGTAACAACAGTGAAGTAAAATCATTCTAATAGTGATGTGTTTTGTTAACAACAGTGAAGTAAGATCATGCTACGAGTGATGTGTTTTGTAAACAACAGTGAAGTAAAATCATGCTAAGAGTGATGTGTTTTGTAAACAACAATGAAGTAAAATAATGTTAAAAGTGATGTGTTTTGTAAACAACAATGAAGTAAAATCATGTTAATAGTGATGTGTTTTGTTAACAACAATGAAGTAAAATCATTTTAATAATGATGTGTTTTGTTAACAACAGTGAAGTAAGATCATGCTGAGAGTGATGTAATTTCTAAACAACATTGAAGTAAAATAATGCTAAGAGTGATGTGTTTTGTTAATAACAGTGAAGTAAGATCATGCTAAGAGTGATGTGTTTTGTAAATAACAGTGAAGTAAAATCATGCTAAGAGTGATGTGTTTTTTAAACAACAGTAAAGTAAGATCATGCTAAGAGTGATGTGTTTTGTTAACAACAATGAAGTAAGATCATGCAAAGAGTGATGTGTTTTGTAAACAACGGTGAAGTAAAATCATGCTAAGAGTGATATGATTTGTAAACAATGGTGAAGTAAGATCATGCTAAGAGTGATGTGTTTTGTAAACAACAGTGAAGTAAAATCATGCTAAGATTGATGTGTTTTGTTAACAACAATGAAGTAAAATCATGTTAATAGTGATGTGTTTTGTAAACAACAGTGAAGCAAAAGCATGCTAAGAGTGATGTGTTTTTTAAACAACGGTGAAGTAAAATCATGCTAAGAGTGATGTGTTTTGTAAACAATGGTGAAGTAAGATCATGCTAAGAGTGATGTGTTTTGTAAACCACAGTGAAGTAAAATCATGCTAAGAGTGATGTGTTTTGTAAACAACAGTAAAGTAAAATCATGCTAAGAGTGATGTGTTTTGTAAACAACAGTGAAGTAAAATCGTGCTAAGAGTGATGTGTTTTGTAAACAACATTGAAGTAAAATAAAGCTAAGAGTGATGTGTTTTGTTAACAACAGTGAAGTAAGATCATGCTAAGAGTGATGTGTTTTGAAAACAACAGTGAAGTAAAATCATGCTAAGAGTGATGTGTTTTGTAAACAACAGTGAATTAAAATAATGCTAAGAGTAATGTGTTTTGTAAACAACAGTGAAGTAAAAAACCTTCTGCTAGTGATGTGTTTTGTTAAAAAGAGTGAAGTAAAATCATACTAATAGTGATGTGTTTTGGTAACAACAGTGAAGTAAAATCATTCTAATAGTGATGTGTTTTGTTAACAACAGTGAAGTAAGATCATGCTACGAGTGATGTGTTTTGTAAACAACAGTGAAGTAAAATCATTCTAAGAGTGATGTGTTTTGTAAACCACAGTGAAGTAAAATAATGCTAAAAGTGATGTGTTTTGTAAACAACAATGAAGTAAAATCATGTTAATAGTGATGTGTTTTGTTAACAACAGTGAAGTAAAATCATTCTAATAATGATGTGTTTTGTTAACAAAAGTGAAGTAAGATCATGCTGAGAGTGATGTAATTTGTAAACAACATTGAAGTAAAATAATGCTAAGAGTGATGTGTTTTGTTAACAACAGTGAAGTAAGATCATGCTAAGAGTGATGTGTTTTGTAAATAACAATGAAGTAAAATAATGATAAGAGTGATGTGTTTTTTAAACCACAGTAAAGTAAGATCATGCTAAGAGTGATGTGTTTTGTTAACAACAGTGAAGTAAGATCATGCTAAGAGTGATGTGTTTTGTAAACAACGGTGAAGTAAAATCATGCTAAGAGTGATATGGTTTGTAAACAATGGTGAAGTTAGATCATGCTAAGAGTGATGTGTTTTGTAAACAACATTGAAGTAAAATAAAGCTAAGAGTGATGTGTTTTGTTAACAACAGTGAAGTAAGATCATGCTAAGAGTGATGTGTTTTGAAAACAACAGTGAAGTAAAATCATGCTAAGAGTGATGTGTTTTGTAAACAACAGTGAATTAAAATAATGCTAAGAGTAATGTGTTTTGTAAACAACAGTGAAGTAAAAAACCTTCTGCTAGTGATGTGTTTTGTTAAAAAGAGTGAAGTAAAATCATACTAATAGTGATGTGTTTTGGTAACAACAGTGAAGTAAAATCATTCTAATAGTGATGTGTTTTGTTAACAACAGTGAAGTAAAATCATGCTAAGAGTGATGTGTTTTGTAAACAACAGTGAAGTGAAATCATGCTAAGAGTGATGTGTTTTGTAAACAACAGTGAAGTAAAATAATGCTAACAGTGATGAGTTTTGTAAACAACAATGAAGTAAAATCATGCTGAGAGTGATGTGTTTTGTTAACAACAATGAAGTAAAATCATGCTAAGAATGATGTGTTTTTTAAACAACGGTGAAGTAAAATCATGCTAAGAGTGATGTGTTTTGTAAACAATGGTGAAGTAAGATCATACTAAGAGTGATGGGTTTTGTAAACAACAGTGAAGTAAAATCATGCTAAGAGTGATGTGTTTTGTAAACAACAGTGAAGGAAAATCATGCTAAGAGTGATGTGTTTTGTAAACAACAGTGAAGTAAAATAATGCTAAGAGTGATGTGTTTTGTAAACAATATTGAAGTAAAATAAAGCTAAGAGTGATGTGTTTTGTTAACAACAGTGAAGTAAAATCATGCTAAGAGTGATGTGTTTTGTTAACAACAGTGGAGTAAAATCATTCTAATAGTGATGTGTTTTGGTAACAACAGTGAGGTAAAATCATTCTAATAGTGATGTGTTTTGTTAACAATGGTGAAGTAAGATCATGCTAAGAGTGATGTGTTTTGTAAACCACAGTGAAGTAAAATCATGCTAAGAGTGATGTGTTTGGTAAACAACAGCGAAGTAAAATCATGCTAAGAGTGATGTGTTTTGTAAACAACAGTGAAGTAAAATCGTGCTAAGAGTGATGTGTTTTGTAAACAACATTGAAGTAAAATAAAGCTAAGAGTGATGTGTTTTGTTAACAACAGTGAAGTAAGATCATGCTAAGAGTGATGTGTTTTGTAAACAACAGTGAAGTAAAATAATGCTAAGAGTGATGTGTTTTGTAAACAACAATGAAGTAAAATAATGCTAAGAGTGATGTGTTTTGTAAACAACAGTGAAGTAAAATCATGCTAAGAGTGATGTGTTTTGTAAACAACAGTGAAGTAAAATAATGCTAAGAGTGATGTCTTTTGTAAACAACAGAGAAGTAAAATCATGCTAAGAGTGATGTGTTTTGTTAACAACAGTGAAGTAAAATCATGCTAATAGTGATATGTTTTGGTAACAACAGTGAGGTAAAATCATTCTAATAGTGATGTGTTTTGTTAACAATAGTGAAGTAAGATCATGCTACGAGTGATGTGTTTTGTAAACAACAGTGAAGTAAAAATCATTCTAAGAGTGATGTGTTTTGTAAACAACAGTGAAGTAAAATCATGCTAAGAGTGATGTGTTTTGTAAACAACAGTGAAGTAAAATCGTGCTAAGAGTGATGTGTTTTGTAAACAACGGTGAAGTAAAATCATGCTAAGAGTGATATGGTTTGTAAACAATGGTGAAGTTAGATCATGCTAAGAGTGATGTGTTTTGTAAACAACATTGAAGTAAAATAAAGCTAAGAGTGATGTGTTTTGTTAACAACAGTGAAGTAAGATCATGCTAAGAGTGATGTGTTTTGAAAACAACAGTGAAGTAAAATCATGCTAAGAGTGATGTGTTTTGTAAACAACAGTGAATTAAAATAATGCTTAGAGTAATGTGTTTTGTAAACAACAGTGAAGTAAAAAACCTTCTGCTAGTGATGTGTTTTGTTAAAAAGAGTGAAGTAAAATCATACTAATAGTGATGTGTTTTGGTAACAACAGTGAAGTAAAATCATTCTAATAGTGATGTGTTTTGTTAACAACAGTGAAGTAAAATCATGCTAAGAGTGATGTGTTTTGTAAACAACAGTGAAGTGAAATCATGCTAAGAGTGATGTGTTTTGTAAACAACAGTGAAGTAAAATAATGCTAACAGTGATGAGTTTTGTAAACAACAATGAAGTAAAATCATGCTGAGAGTGATGTGTTTTGTTAACAACAATGAAGTAAAATCATGCTAAGAATGATGTGTTTTTTAAACAACGGTGAAGTAAAATCATGCTAAGAGTGATGTGTTTTGTAAACAATGGTGAAGTAAGATCATACTAAGAGTGATGGGTTTTGTAAACAACAGTGAAGTAAAATCATGCTAAGAGTGATGTGTTTTGTAAACAACAGTGAAGGAAAATCATGCTAAGAGTGATGTGTTTTGTAAACAACAGTGAAGTAAAATAATGCTAAGAGTGATGTGTTTTGTAAACAATATTGAAGTAAAATAAAGCTAAGAGTGATGTGTTTTGTTAACAACAGTGAAGTAAAATCATGCTAAGAGTGATGTGTTTTGTTAACAACAGTGGAGTAAAATCATTCTAATAGTGATGTGTTTTGGTAACAACAGTGAGGTAAAATCATTCTAATAGTGATGTGTTTTGTTAACAATGGTGAAGTAAGATCATGCTAAGAGTGATGTGTTTTGTAAACCACAGTGAAGTAAAATCATGCTAAGAGTGATGTGTTTGGTAAACAACAGTGAAGTAAAATCATGCTAAGAGTGATGTGTTTTGTAAACAACAGTGAAGTAAAATCGTGCTAAGAGTGATGTGTTTTGTAAACAACATTGAAGTAAAATAAAGCTAAGAGTGATGTGTTTTGTTAACAACAGTGAAGTAAGATCATGCTAAGAGTGATGTGTTTTGTAAACAACAGTGAAGTAAAATAATGCTAAGAGTGATGTGTTTTGTAAACAACAATGAAGTAAAATAATGCTAAGAGTGATGTGTTTTGTAAACAACAGTGAAGTAAAATCATGCTAAGAGTGATGTGTTTTGTAAACAACAGTGAAGTAAAATAATGCTAAGAGTGATGTGTTTTGTAAACAACAGTGAAGTAAAATCATGCTAAGAGTGATGTGTTTTGTTAACAACAGTGAAGTAAAATCATGCTAATAGTGATATGTTTTGGTAACAACAGTGAGGTAAAATCATTCTAATAGTGATGTGTTTTGTTAACAATAGTGAAGTAAGATCATGCTACGAGTGATGTGTTTTGTAAACAACAGTGAAGTAAAAATCATTCTAAGAGTGATGTGTTTTGTAAACAACAGTGAAGTAAAATAATGCTAAAAGTGATGTGTTTTGTAAACAACAATGAAGTAAAATCATGTTAATAGTGATGTGTTTTGTTAACAACAGTGAAGTAAAATCATTCTAATAATGATGTGTTTTGTTAACAACAGTGAAGTTAGATCATGCTGAGAGTGATGTATTTTGTAAACAACATTGAAGTAAAATAATGCTAAGAGTGATGTGTTTTGTTAACAACAGTAAAGTAAGATCATGCTAAGAGTGATGTGTTTTGTAAACAACGGTGAAGTAAAATCATGCTAAGAGTGATATGGTTTGTAAACAATGGCGAAGTAAGATCATGCTAAGAGTGATGTGTTTTGTAAACAACAGTGAAGTAAAATCATGCTAAGAGTGATGTGTTTTGTTAACAACAATGAAGTAAAATCATGCTAATAGTGATGTGTTGAGTAAACAACAGTGAAGTAAAATCATGCTAAGAGTGATGTGTTTTTTAAACAACGGTGAAGTAAAATCATGCTAAGAGTGATGTGTTTTGTAAACAATGGTGAAGTAATATCATGCTAAGAGTGATGTGTTTTGTAAACCACAGTGAAGTAAAATCATGCTAAGAGTGATGTGTTTTGTAAACAACAGTGAAGTAAAATCATGCTAAGAGTGATGTGTTTTGTAAACAACAGTGAAGTAAAATCGTGCTAAGAGTGATGTGTTTTGTTAACAACAGTGAAGTAAGATCATGCTAAGAGTGATGTGTTTTGAAAACAACAGTGAAGTAAAATCATGCTAAGAGTGATGTGTTTTGTAAACAACAGTGAATTAAAATAATGCTAAGAGTAATGTGTTTTGTAAACAACAGTGAAGTAAAAAACCTTCTGCTAGTGATGTGTTTTGTTAAAAAGAGTGAAGTAAAATCATACTAATAGTGATGTGTTTTGGTAACAACAGTGAAGTAAAATCATTCTAATAGTGATGTGTTTTGTTAACAACAGTGAAGTAAAATCATGCTAAGAGTGATGTGTTTTGTAAACAACAGTGAAGTGAAATCATGCTAAGAGTGATGTGTTTTGTAAACAACAGTGAAGTAAAATAATGGTAACAGTGATGAGTTTTGTAAACAACAATGAAGTAAAATCATGCTGAGAGTGATGTGTTTTGTTAACAACAATGAAGTAAAATCATGCTAAGAATGATGTGTTTTTTAAACAACGGTGAAGTAAAATCATACTAAGAGTGATGTGTTTTGTAAACAATGGTGAAGTAAGATCATACTAAGAGTGATGGGTTTTGTAAACAACAGTGAAGTAAAATCATGCTAAGAGTGATGTGTTTTGTAAACAACAGTGAAGGAAAATCATGCTAAGAGTGATGTGTTTTGTAAACAACAGTGAAGTAAAATAATGCTAAGAGTGATGTGTTTTGTAAACAATATTGAAGTAAAATAAAGCTAAGAGTGATGTGTTTTGTTAACAACAGTGAAGTAAAATCATGCTAAGAGTGATGTGTTTTGTTAACAACAGTGGAGTAAAATCATTCTAATAGTGATGTGTTTTGGTAACAACAGTGAGGTAAAATCATTCTAATAGTGATGTGTTTTGTTAACAATGGTGAAGTAAGATCATGCTAAGAGTGATATGTTTTGTAAACCACAGTGAAGTAAAATCATGCTAAGAGTGATGTGTTTGGTAAACAACAGTGAAGTAAAATCATGCTAAGAGTGATGTGTTTTGTAAACAACAGTGAAGTAAAATCGTGCTTAGAGTGATGTGTTTTGTAAACAACATTGAAGTAAAATAAAGCTAAGAGTGATGTGTTTTGTTAACAACAGTGAAGTAAGATCATGCTAAGAGTGATGTGTTTTGTAAACAACAGTGAAGTAAAATAATGCTAAGAGTGATGTGTTTTGTAAACAACAATGAAGTAAAATAATGCTAAGAGTGATGTGTTTTGTAAACAACAGTGAAGTAAAATCATGCTAAGAGTGATGTGTTTTGTAAACAACAGTGAAGTAAAATAATGCTAAGAGTGATGTGTTTTGTAAACAACAGTGAAGTAAAATCATGCTAAGAGTGATGTGTTTCGTTAACAACAGTGAAGTAAAATCATGCTAATAGTGATATGTTTTGGTAACAACAGTGAGGTAAAATCATTCTAATAGTGATGTGTTTTGTTAACAATAGTGAAGTAAGATCATGCTACGAGTGATGTGTTTTGTAAACAACAGTGAAGTAAAATCATTCTAAGAGTGATGTGTTTTGTAAACAACAGTGAAGTAAAATAATGCTAAAAGTGATGTGTTTTGTAAACAACAATGAAGTAAAATCATGTTAATAGTGATGTGTTCTGTTAACAACAATGAAGTAAAATCATTCTAATAATGATGTGTTTTGTTAACAACAGTGAAGTTAGATCATGCTGAGAGTGATGTATTTTGTAAACAACATTGAAGTAAAATAATGCTAAGAGTGATGTGTTTTGTTAACAACAGTAAAGTAAGATCATGCTAAGAGTGATGTGTTTTGTAAACAACGGTGAAGTAAAATCATGCTAAGAGTGATATGGTTTGTAAACAATGGTGAAGTAAGATCATGCTAAGAGTGATGTGTTTTGTAAACAACAGTGAAGTAAAATCATGATAAGAGTGATGTGTTTTGTTAACAACAATGAAGTAAAATCATGCTAATAGTGATGTGTTGAGTAAACAACAGTGAAGTAAAATCATGCTAAGAGTGATGTGTTTTTTAAACAACGGTGAAGTAAAATCTTGCTAAGAGTGATGTGTTTTGTAAACAATGGTGAAGTAATATCATGCTAAGAGTGATGTGTTTTGTAAACCACAGTGAAGTAAAATCATGCTAAGAGTAATGTGTTTTGTAAACAACAGTGAAGTAAAATCATGCTAAGAGTGATGTGTTTTGTAAACAACAGTGAAGTAAAATCGTGCTAAGAGTGATGTGTTTTGTTAACAACAGTGAAGTAAGATCATGCTAAGAGTGATGTGTTTTGAAAACAACAGTGAAGTAAAATCATGCTAAGAGTGATGTGTTTTGTAAACAACAGTGAATTAAAATAATGCTAAGAGTAATGTGTTTTGTAAACAATAGTGAAGTAAAAATCATGCTAAGAGTGATGTGTTTTGTTAACAACAGTGAAGTAAAATCATGCTAATAGTGATGTGTTTTGGTAACAACAGTGAGGTAAAATCATTCTAATAGTGATGTGTTTTGTTAACAATAGTGAAGTAAGATCATGCTACGAGTGATGTGTTTTGTAAACAACAGTGAAGTAAAATCATTCTAAGAGTGATGTGTTTTGTAAACAACAATGAAGTAAAATAATGCTAAAAGTGATGTGCTTTGTAAACAACAATGAAGTAAAATCATGTTAATAGTGATGTGTTTTGTTAACAACAGTGAAGTAAAATCATTCTAATAATGATGTGTTTTGTTAACAACAGTGAAGTTAGATCATGCTGAGAGTGATGTATTTTGTAAACAACATTGAAGTAAAATAATGCTAAGAGTGATGTGTTTTGTTAACAACAGTAAAGTAAGATCATGCTAAGAGTGATGTGTTTTGTAAACAACGGTGAAGTAAAATCATGCTAAGAGTGATATGGTTTGTAAACAATGGTGAAGTAAGATCATGCTAAGAGTGATGTGTTTTGTAAACAACAGTGAAGTAAAATCATGCTAAGAGTGATGTGTTTTGTAAACCACAGTGAAGTAAAATCATGCTAAGAGTGATGTGTTTTGTAAACAACAGTGAAGTAAAATCATGCTAAGAGTGATGTGTTTTGTAAACAACAGTGAAGTAAAATCGTGCTAAGAGTGATGTGTTTTGTTAACAACAGTGAAGTAAGATCATGCTAAAAGTGATGTGTTTTGAAAACAACAGTGAAGTAAAATCATGCTAAGAGTGATGTGTTTTGTAAACAACAGTGAATTAAAATAATGCTAAGAGTAATGTGTTTTGTAAACAACAGTGAAGTAAAAATCATGCTAAGAGTGATGTGTTTTCTTAACAACAGTGAAGTAAAATCATGCTAATAGTGATGTGTTTTGGTAACAACAGTGAAGTAAGATCATGCTACGAATGAAGTGTTTTGTAAACAACAGTGAAGTAAAATCATGCTAAGAGTGATGTATTTTGTAAACAACAGTGAAGTAAAATAATGCTAAAAGTGATGTGTTTTGTAAACAACAATGAAGTAAAATCATGTTAATAGTGATGTGTTTTGTTAACAACAGTGAAGTAAAACCATTCTAATAATGATGTGATTTGTTAACAACAGTGAAGTAAGATCACGCTGAGAGTGATGTAATTTGTAAACAACATTAAAGTAAAATAATGCTAAGAGTGATGTGTTTTGTTAACAACAGTGAAGTAAGATCATGCTAAGAGTGATGTGTTTTGTAAATAACAATGAAGTAAAATCATGTTAAGAGTGATGTGTTTGTTAAACAACAGTAAAGTAAGATCATGCTAAGAGTGATGTGTTTTGTTAACAACAGTGAAGTAAGATCATGCTAAGAGTGATGTGTTTTGTAAACAACGGTGAAGTAAAATCATGCTAAGAGTGATATGGTTTGTAAACAATGGTGATGTAAGATCATGCTAAGAGTTATGTGTTTTGTAAACAACAGTGAAGTAAAATCATGCTATGAGTGATGTGTTTTGTAAACAACAGTGAAGTAAAATCATGCTAAGAGTGATGTGTTTTTGTAAACAACAGTGAAGTAAAATAATGCTAAGAGTGATGTGTTTTGTAAACAACAATGAAGTAAAATCATGCTAAGAGTGATGTGTTTTGTTAACAACAATGAAGTAAAATCATGCTAAGAGTGATGTGTTTTGTTAACAGCAATGAAGTAAAATCATGCTAATAGAGATGTGTTTCGTAAAAACAGTGAAGTAAAATCATACTAAGAGTGATGTGTTTTTTAAACAACGGTGAAGTAAAATCATGCTAAGAGTGATGTGTTTTGTAAACAATGGTGAAGTAAGATCATACTAAGAGTGATGTGTTTTGTAAACAACAGTGAAGTAAAATAATGCTAAGAGTGATGTGTTTTGTAAACAACAGTGAAGTAAAATCATGCTAAGAGTGATGTGTTTTGTAAACAACAGTGAAGTAAAATAATGCTAAGAGTGATGTGTTTTGTAAACAACATTGAAGTAAAATAAAGCTAAGAGTGATGTGTTTTGTTAACTACAGTGAAGTAAAATCATGCTAAGAGTGATGTGTTTTGTTAACAACAGTGAAGTAAAATCATGCTAATAGTGATGTGTTTTGGTAACAATAGTGAGGTAAAATCATTCTAATAGTGATGTGTTTTGTTAACATTGGTGAAGTAAGATCATGCTAAGAGTGATGTGTTTTTAAACAACAGTGAAGTAAAATCGTGCTAAGAGTAATGTGTTGTCACGCCCGCATTTCCTAAGGGTAGGAAGTACGGTGGACCGCGACTAGGGGAGGAATAAAGAAGCGGGGAAGAAAGGGGAAAAACATGAATATTTGACCCAAAGACATTTGATAAAAGGAAATTCATTTTAAAACCAGGTACTGTAGCGACATTTCTAGAGTTAATGTAAACAGAGTTAAATAAAACATTGTATCGGATTACAAAGCAGCGGAAAAGACCCAAAGACAGATGATGCCGGGTATGACGACACGACACCATCCAAAAGACCAAGTAAAACACTCATTTGGCTTTCACTGCTCAACATCCGTCATCCCCATCGCCGCTCAACCTGCACATTAAGAAAACGACATGCAGGGCTGAGTACTTATTGCACTCAGTGGACACACGCCAAAATCATAGTTTGTCATGCCATAACAGTGTAACCTTGGGGTTTTAAGTGTAAGAAAATAACCCAAGTACACAAAAATATATTTTCATAAATTCGACTGCGCAGTCATTTTCCGATATTGCCACCCTTATTCCCTCAATCATACACTATCTGATCCCAACGGTGACAAGGGGCGTGGCCACACCCCAGGTCACTAGACCGGCCAACTTGCTCTCAGATGGCACCCAGTCTCGTGTACACTAGCCTGAGGGTTCGCAGCCCAACAGACCCGAATTCGATTAAACATATGTGGTAAACCACTTCAGATAGGTTTCAAATCAAAACATTTGGCAAGACAAACAGTTCACCTCCATAAACAATTCCGGAACAGAGTCCGTATTAAAAACAACCCACGTAAAAGTAGGGTAGAAAAGCCCACCTCGATTGCTTAGCTTTTAAAAAGGTTCCCTTCAACCACACTTTCCTCGTAAAAGATCACCCTTTTGAAAGATAAATTGTATCATGATTAGAGTCAGAAGAGACGAGACTTTAAACGACAATGCATGATTCCTACGTGGACGACTTCAATATCTAGCACGTTACACGTACATACACTTAACAACATGTTACAAAACAAACACACAAAGTCACACGTTCGAAACACACCCCGCATGCAAACGACGTACCCAAAACGCGCACACGACACACGAACACAGCACTCCAAGTCCTGGCATACCCTTACTGTGCAAACGGCTCACTTGGCTCGGAAAAGGTTCGGAAAAACTCGGAAAAAGGATCGGCGTCTCGACATGGCTCGGTGTCTCGGCCGGTGGCTCGGCACCTCGGCCACCTGTTCGGCACCTCGGCCGCTGGCTTGGCACCTCGGCCGTCTGCTCGGCACCTCGGCCGCTGGCTCGGTATCTCGGCCGCCTGCTCGGCCGCTGGCTCGGCACCTCAGCCGCCTGCTCGGCACCTCGGCCGCTGGCTCGGCATCTCGGCCGCCTGCTCGGCACCTCGGCCGCTGGCTCGGCACCTCGGCCGCTGGCTCGGCATCTCGGCCGCCTGCTCGGCACCTCGGCCGCTGGCTCGGCATCTCGGCCGCCTGCTCGGCCGCTGGCTCGGCACCTCGGCCGACCGTCTCGCCGCCTGGCTCGGCACCTCGGCCGCCTGGCTCGGCACCTCGGCCGACCGTCTCGGCCGCCTGGCTCGGCACCTCGGCACCTGTCTCGGCACAGCTCGGCACCTGTCTCGGCACAGCTCGGCACCTGTCTCGGCACAGCTCGGCACCTCGGCACCTGTCTCGGCACAGCTCGGCACCTCGGCACCTGTGTACACTCACTTTCCTCCAACCTCCGATTCTCAAACCCTATACGACAACCACACCCCACATTCTACATCCCAAAACACACCCAGACACCTGGGATCATCCCTTCCAGACTCTCCACAAAACTGCCCTAGGCTGAACCCTACAACTCTCGGCCAACACACACGAAACCCTCGAACCAAACACTGATTTTCCCGAGCCATCTCTTGGCCAACCACACCCACATACATCACAAAAGCACAACACTCAGAAACCCAACCATTGCACATGAAAACATCTCCCAAGAACACACAACACGCAGAACTGCGCAGTTTACTTGCAAAAATCATAATAAATTCATACGACATCCAAAGAGGCTGAAAATTACACACCACACAGAAGACACACCAAAGTTTATACAGTTAAAAAATTCGTACCAAAAGGAGATCGTTTGCTCAGTCAAAAAGGGGTCGGAACCCACTGTCAGTTATCACCGAAAACATGTTCAACACAAGCACATAGCCACAAATCCTATTCAACATCTAACCCATCCAAAAACGTCCTACATGCATGTTTTTCGAATTAAACAAGAGTTGAGGCCTTGTGTTACCTTTCCCGGGTAGTTCAACGTAGTGAAAAAGCTTTACTTCCTCTTACGACTCCGATTCACGACGAAGGGGGGTATCACCTTGAGGAATCCAAGACGATGATGAGAGGGAGTGAATGAAAAAGATGAGAACCGAGAGGGAGAAGGAGAGAGGGAGCTTACCGGTGTTGAGAGCAATTGCAAGAGAGAAAAAAGAGAAACCGATGTGGGGAGAGATTGGAAAGGGAATGATGTATCGGTTAAGAGGGAGTGTGGAGGTTGAGAAAGTAGTGGGGAGGGGGTGAGAAACCGAGAGAGAGAGAGAGAGAGAGAGATTTAATTTTAATTAGGATTTTTAAAAACATGGCTTAATTAATTATTTAATTACATTTTAATTTGCCTAGGTAGAAAATACCACATCCACAACAATCAAATAAACACAAAATATTTTCCACACCATATTTTAAACACAAAAACATAGAAAAAATTTCATCCTTAATTAAAAGAATAAAATTCCACAAATTTTCGGGTATTACATTCCTCCCACCTTAACAAAAATTTCGTCCCGAAATTTGTTAGATTACTCAAACAGTTCTGGAAACTTCTCTCTCATCTTATCTTCTGATTCCCATGTTGCCTCTTCGGTTCCATGATTCCTCCACCGTACTTTCACCGAAGCAATTGACTTATTCCTCAATTCTTGCACTCTTCGATCCAAAATGGCCTCGGGCTTCTCCTCATAGCTTAGATCGGGATTTAGGACCATCATCTCTTCTTGGTGAACTATGTGTGTGGGGTCAAACACGTACTTCCTCAATTGTGACACATGGAAGACGTTGTGCACATTTCCAAAGCTTGGTGGTAGGGCCAATCTGTATGCCACCATGCCGACTCTATCCAAAATCTCGTATGGACCGATGAATCGGGGTCTAAGCTTTCCTTTCACTCCAAAACGAGTTATTCCCTTAGAAGGGGAAACTTTCAGAAAGACCTTTTCTCCGACCTCGAATTGTAAATCGGTCCTTCGAACATCCGCATAAGATTTCTGTCGATCCTGTGCCTCCTTGATCCTCCCACGGATTTGTCGGACAATCTCTATCATCTCTTCTACAGAGTCTGGTCCGAGAATTCTTCTCTCACCCACTTCATCCCAATAAAGTGGCGACCTACACTTCTTTCCATACAATGCCTCATATGGGGCCATCTTGATAGTCGCCTGGTAACTATTATTGTACGCGAACTCTACCAAGGGCAACACTTCTTCCCAACCTACGCCTCGATCTAGCACCACGGCTCGCAGCATATCCTCTAAGGCTTGAATTGTTCTCTCCGACTGCCCGTCGGTTTGTGGGTGGAAAGCTGTACTGAAATTCAACTTAGTCCCCAACTCGCGCTGCAGGCTTGTCCAAAATCTAGAAGTGAATTTAGCATCACGATCAGATGTGATTGTCGCTGGAACTCCATGCAAGCGTATAATTTCCCGTACATATACCTTAGCCAACTGATCGGATCCATAAGTGGCACGAACCGGCACAAAATGAGCAGATTTGGTGAGACGATCTATAATCACCCAAATCACCGTGTTCCCTCGCTGGGATTTTGGCAGTCCTATCACAAAGTCCATTGCAATATGTTCCCACTTCCATTCCGGAATCTCGAGGGGTTGCAATTTCCCATAGGGCCGTTGGTGTAGCGCCTTTACTTGTTGACATGCCAGGCATCTCTCCACAAATGCCGCAACATGTTTTTTCATACCGTTCCACCAAAACTGTCTTTTCAAGTCTTGATACATTTTGGTGCTCCCTGGATGGGCAGCGTATGGGGTTTCATGTGCTTCTCTCATGATTTCCATCCTCAAGCCTTCATCCTTGGGCACACACAACCTTCCCTTGTAGGTGAGACCGTTATCCGCTGCCTCACGGAAACTTCCGGGTTCACCCGTCCTCACTTCTGAGCGAATCCTTTCTAGTAGCGTATCTCGCCGTTGAGCTTCCACAATTCTGGCTCTTAAGTCGGGTTCCATCACCAACGTGGCTACTATCCCTTCCACAGTCTCGGGCATTCTCACCACTTCCAGGCGCATCTTACTGAACTCTCGGATTATACTCTCCTCGATAGTAAGAAAGGTGGCCAGCTGAGATTGAGACTTCCTACTAAGAGCGTCGGCCACTACGTTTGCTTTTCCCGGATGGTAATTTATACCACAATCGTAGTCCTTCACCAACTCGAGCCACCTACGTTGGCGCATATTCAGCTCCTTTTGCTCAAAGAAGTACTTTAGACTCTTATGGTCCGTGTATATCTCACAACGGACTCCATAGAGATGGTGTCTCCAGATTTTCAAAGCATGCACCACAGCTGCCAGTTCCAAGTCATGCGTCGGATAATTCAGTTCATGGGGCTTCAATTGTCTCGATGCATATGCAATCACTTTCCCCTTCTGCATAAGCACACATCCTAGTCCCACCTTCGACGCATCCGTATATACCGCATAGTCAGTCTCTGGCTCCGGCATAGCTAGGATTGGTGCGGTGGTCAATTTCTCCTTCAACAACTGAAAGCTCGCCTCACATTCTGGCGTCCAAATCATCTTGACTCCCTTTTTCAGTTGTTGCGTCATTGGCCTTGCTATCTTCGAGAATCCCTCGATGAATCTTCGATAATAGCCCGCCAGTCCTAAAAAGCTTCGGATTTCGTTTTGCGTAGAAGGTGACTTCCACTCCTGCACCGCTTCCACCTTGGCCGGGTCCACACGAATTCCATCTGAAGTTACTACATGTCCCAGAAAATTCACTTCCTTGAGCCAAAACTCGCATTTACTGAACTTGGCATATAGTTTCTCGTCCCTTAGAGTTGCTAGGACGGTTCTCAAGTGCTCTTTGTGCTCCTCTTCGTTCTTCGAGTAAATGAGCACATCATCGATGAAAACCAGGACAAACCGATCCAGAAATGGATGGAACACGCGGTTCATAAGGTCCCTGAACACTGCCGGGGCGTTCGTCAGTCCAAAAGGCATTACAACGAACTCATAATGACCATATCTTGTTCGGAACGCCGTCTTGGGTACATCTTCTCGCCGAACCCTCAACTGATGGTACCCAGACCTCAAATCCATCTTAGAGAAGACTCCTGCCCCTCGAAGTTGGTCAAACAAGTCGTCTATCCTTGGTAGTGGATACTTGTTCTTTAGCGTTAGTTTGTTTAGCTCCCGATAGTCGATGCACATCCTCATCGTTCCATCCTTCTTCTTTACAAACAACACTGGTGCTCCCCATGGTGACACGCTAGGTCTAATGAATCCCAATTCCAGTAGCTCTTGCAGTTGCACCTTAAGCTCCTCCAACTCTTTTGGCGCCATTCTATAAGGTGCTTTGGATATTGGTGCCGATCCGGGCTCCAGATCGATCGTGAATTCTACCTGCCTGTCGGGTGGGGGTCCCGGCAATGCATCGGGGAAAACATCGGGATATTCACTCACTATCGCCACATCTTCTATCTTCCTGTCTTTCTTCTCCTCCCCATTCAAATAAACAAGGTACGCTGGACATCCCTTCCTAATCATTGTAGTGGCTTGCAGCGCAGAGATAATGGACTTGCGTCGGCTCATTGGGATTCCGTGAAACTTCGTCGGCTCTTTTCCGGGGGTTTCAAACGAGATTTCCCTATCTCTACAATGAAGGGTAACGTGGTTCTCCGCTAACCAATCCATACCCAAGATTATGTCTACGCTACCCATCGTCATTACTTGCAAATTATAAGCCACTAAACTGAGTTCACCTATTCCAAAGTTCACACATGCACAAGATCGGGATATATCTATAGTCCCGCCTACCGGTGAGGTCACACTCATAGTGGGTTCGGTCTTAACAGTAGGTAATTCCAAAGTATCCACACAAGACGTTGATATAAAGGAATGCGACGCACCCGTATCAAACAAGACAACTATAGGCATATTGAGAAGTGTGCCCATACCTGCCAAGTTTCCTTGCCCAAAGGTTTCTTTCCCGTTTGCCGGCTGCTTCCCCCTCAAGGCGTAGGCCCTTGCTTGCGATGGTAATCCTTGGCGGCGTTGTTGCGGTGGAGGTGCAGGTAGTGCCTGGGATTGTGGACGGAAACCTAGCTGGTTCTGTCTCGTTCCCGTTCCCATGTGCTTGTTTGGGCAATTTCGGATGTAGTGGCCACTCCCACCACAGTTGAAGCACCTAGGGTCTCGACACTCCCCGGTGTGATACTTGAAGCATCTCCCACATTGAGGGTTCCTCGGCGGGGAATTTGCCCTCGGTTGAAAGGTATTCTGTCTTCCGCCATTGTAGGGTGCGTTCCTCATGTGTTGTGGCCTCTTGCCACCATACTGAGTTTGATCACCATCCCACCTCCTCTTCTCTTGATGACCTGGCTGAGCTTGTAGAGGTGTCGCGTTTGTTGTCGCCACAACTCTTGGTTTAGGGAGTGCATCTTCCACGTCCAGTGCACAAGTCAAGAGTAGATCGTACTGAAAGCAAAAACTGAAAAGACAACGAACTATTCTAATTCTAGACTACGACTCTATCATCCTCATCCATAGGTCCTTCCTCTGGGTCTTCGTCATCGTCCTCCTCGGGGTTCTCTTGCTGAGCCTCCTCGGGTTCTTCCCCGTAGTCATCTTCATACCCTTGCTCACCCTCGTACATGCTCACATACTTGTCCTGATACACAACCCTCTCTTCCACATCCTGTGGGGGCTGTTCCTCTCGAGAGTCTACCAGTGCACAATACACGGCCTTCCGAAAGCCAGCCATGTCACCCACCATGTCATCGGTAGCGGGCTCATGCCACGTGTACCTCCTCGCCGTTCTTTCGGCCCACTCTTTCCAGCTGTCGGGGAGCAATTCTATTAGCTTCTCAATGCCGTCATGCTCTGTCACTCCGAACTCCTGAGCTGCCCTCCAGAGGGTGTCGAAGTGTGCCACGAACTCGATCAGCGGTACGTGATCCTTCTTCCGGTACACTCTATAATCTCTGAGCACCCTCTGTGCCCTAAGTCTATCGCGATCACTCCGTCGCGGGGTTCGGAACATACGCGCCATCTATAGAAAAACAGAAACAACCGCCTCGCGTATAAAAACAGAGTACATAACCGAAGAAGAGAGGGAGATAAGTGTATACAGACGTATCGATGTTCTAACTCCAAACCTGCTGGTGTTCAAAGGCCAAACGTTCTTATCTACTATAGGTCCAAAAAGCACTAGTGAAATCCTATCACGTCTAAGTTCAAACATTCAAAAGGCCAACACATTCTCCCATAAAAGCTCACATCTACATTCACGTCATCATATCATCACACATCAGCCACATGCTTTCATATAAGTTCATCATACATCAACAGTTCATAACACCATAACAGTTCATAACTCAAATAATTTTCAACTTTTCCACATCACTTTGTACCCTTCCACATGTCTCAACATTTACTTAAACTTTACATAAAAACATTTTCAACACCAAAATCACAATTTCCTCCACTTCCATATACTTTCCAAAATTTCGAAATTTTCATTACCTCATTTCAGGTTGAGTGCGATGAGTCGGATGTTGAGCCAATGACACTTTTGAAAACTTAGTCAATTATTCATTTTGACACAGGGATACAAACTAAATCAAGACAGAAGAGACTCTTAGGTCCAGAGCAGAAAGAAAAAACCTAGGCTCTGATACCACTCTGTCACGCCCGCATTTCCTAAGGGTAGGAAGTACGGTGGACCGCGACTAGGGGAGGAATAAAGAAGCGGGGAAGAAAGGGGAAAAACAGGAATATTTGACCCAAAGACATTTGATAAAAGGAAATTCATTTTAAAACCAGGTACTGTAGCGACATTTCTAGAGTTAATGTAAACAGAGTTAAATAAAACATTGTATCGGATTACAAAGCAGCGGAAAAGACCCAAAGACAGATGATGCCGGGTATGACGACACGACACCATCCAAAAGACCAAGTAAAACACTCATTTGGCTTTCACTGCTCAACATCCGTCATCCCCATCGCCGCTCAACCTGCACATTAAGAAAACGACATGCAGGGCTGAGTACTTATTGCACTCAGTGGACACACGCCAAAATCATAGTTTGTCATGCCATAACAGTGTAACCTTGGGGTTTTAAGTGTAAGAAAATAACCCAAGTACACAAAAATATATTTTCATAAATTCGACTGCGCAGTCATTTTCCGATATTGCCACCCTTATTCCCTCAATCATACACTATCTGATCCCAACGGTGACAAGGGGCGTGGCCACACCCCAGGTCACTAGACCGGCCAACTTGCTCTCAGATGGCACCCAGTCTCGTGTACACTAGCCTGAGGGTTCGCAGCCCAACAGACCCGAATTCGATTAAACATATGTGGTAAACCACTTCAGATAGGTTTCAAATCAAAACATTTGGCAAGACAAACAGTTCACCTCCATAAACAATTCCGGAACAGAGTCCGTATTAAAAACAACCCACGTAAAAGTAGGGTAGAAAAGCCCACCTCGATTGCTTAGCTTTTAAAAAGGTTCCCTTCAACCACACTTTCCTCGTAAAAGATCACCCTTTTGAAAGATAAATTGTATCATGATTAGAGTCAGAAGAGACGAGACTTTAAACGACAATGCATGATCCCTACGTGGACGACTTCAATATCTAGCACGTTACACGTACATACACTTAACAACATGTTACAAAACAAACACACAAAGTCACACGTTCGAAACACACCCCGCATGCAAACGACGTACCCAAAACGCGCACACGACACACGAACACAGCACTCCAAGTCCTGGCATACCCTTACTGTGCAAACGGCTCACTTGGCTCGGAAAAGGTTCGGAAAAACTCGGAAAAAGGATCGGCGTCTCGACATGGCTCGGTGTCTCGGCCGGTGGCTCGGCACCTCGGCCACCTGTTCGGCACCTCGGCCGCTGGCTCGGCACCTCGGCCGCCTGCTCGGCACCTCGGCCGCTGGCTCGGCATCTCGGCCGCCTGCTCGGCCGCTTGGCTCGGCACCTCAGCCGCCTGCTCGGCACCTCGGCCGCTGGCTCGGCATCTCGGCCGCCTGCTCGGCACCTCGGCCGCTGGCTCGGCACCTCGGCCGCTGGCTCGGCATCTCGGCCGCCTGCTCGGCACCTCGGCCGCTGGCTCGGCATCTCGGCCGCCTGCTCGGCCGCGTGGCTCGGCACCTCGGCCGACCGTCTCGGCCGCCTGGCTCGGCACCTCGGCCGCCTGGCTCGGCACCTCGGCCGACCGTCTCGGCCGCCTGGCTCGGCACCTCGGCACCTGTCTCGGCACAGCTCGGCACCTGTCTCGGCACAGCTCGGCACCTGTCTCGGCACAGCTCGGCACCTCGGCACCTGTGTACACTCACTTTCCTCCAACCTCCGATTCTCAAACCCTATACGACAACCACACCCCACATTCTACATCCCAAAACACACCCAGACACCTGGGATCATCCCTTCCAGACTCTCCACAAAACTGCCCTAGGCTGAACCCTACAACTCTCGGCCAACACACACGAAACCCTCGAACCAAACACTGATTTTCCCGAGCCATCTCTTGGCCAACCACACCCACATACATCACAAAAGCACAACACTCAGAAACCCAACCATTGCACATGAAAACATCTCCCAAGAACACACAACACGCAGAACTGCGCAGTTTACTTGCAAAAATCATAATAAATTCATACGACATCCAAAGAGGCTGAAAATTACACACCACACAGAAGACACACCAAAGTTTATACAGTTAAAAAATTCGTACCAAAAGGAGATCGTTTGCTCAGTCAAAAAGAGGTCGGAACCCACTGTCAGTTATCACCGAAAACATGTTCAACACAAGCACATAGCCACAAATCCTATTCAACATCTAACCCATCCAAAAACGTCCTACATGCATGTTTTTCGAATTAAACAAGAGTTGAGGCCTTGTGTTACCTTTCCCGGGTAGTTCAACGTAGTGAAAAAGCTTTACTTCCTCTTACGACTCCAATTCACGACGAAGGGGGGTATCACCTTGAGGAATCCAAGACGATGATGAGAGGGAGTGAATGAAAAAGATGAGAACCGAGAGGGAGAAGGAGAGAGGGAGCTTACCGGTGTTGAGAGCAATTGCAAGAGAGAAAAGAGAGAAACCGATGTGGGGAGAGATTGGAAAGGGAATGATGTATCGGTTAAGAGGGAGTGGGGAGGTTGAGAAAGTAGTGGGGAGGGGGTGAGAAACCGAGAGAGAGAGAGAGAGAGAGAGAGATTTAATTTTAATTAGGATTTTTAAAAACATGGCTTAATTAATTATTTAATTACATTTTAATTTGCCTAGGTAGAAAATACCACATCCACAACAATCAAATAAACACAAAATATTTTCCACACCATATTTTAAACACAAAAACATAGAAAAAATTTCATCCTTAATTAAAAGAATAAAATTCCACAAATTTTCGGGTATTACATGTGTTTTGTAAACAACATTGAAGTAAAATAAAGCTAAGAGTGATGTGTTTTGTTAACAACAGTGAAGTAAGATCATGCTAAGAGTGATGTGTTTTGTAAATAACAGTGAAGTAAAATCATGCTAAGAGTGATGTGTTTTGTAAACAACAATGAAGTAAAATAATGCTAAGAGTGATGTGTTTGGTAAACAACAGTGAAGTAAAATCATGCTAAGAGTGGTGTGTTTTATAAACAACAGTGAAGTAAAATAATGCTAAGAGTGATGTGTTTTGTAAACAACAGTGAAGTAAAATCATGCTAAGAGTGATGTGTTTTGTTAACAACAGTGAAGTAAAATTATGCTAATAGTGATGTGTTTTGGTAACAACAGTGAGGTAAAATCTTTCTAATAGTGATGTGTTTTGTTAACAACAGTGAAGTAAAATCATGCTAATAGTGGTGTGTTTTACTAACAACAGTGAAGTAAAATCATTCTAATAGTGATGTGTTTTGTTAACAACAGTGAAGTAAGATCATGCTACGAGTGATGTGTTTTGTAAACAACAGTTAAGTAAAATCATGCTAAGAGTGATGTGTTTTGTAAACAACAGTGAAGTAAAATAATGCTAAAAGTGATGTGTTTTGTAGACAACAATGAAGTAAAATCATGTTAATAGTGATGTGTTTTGTTAACAACAGTGAAGTAAAATCATTCTAATAATGATGTGTTTTGTTAACAACAGTGAAGTAAGATCATGCTGAGAGTGATGAAATTTTTAAACAACATTGAAGTAAAATAATGCTAAAAGTGATGTGTTTTGTTAACAACAGTGAAATAAGATCATGCTAAGAGTGATGTGTTTTGTAAATAACAATGAAGTAAAATCATGCTAAGAGTGATGTGTTTTTTAAACAACAGTAAAGTAAGATCATGCTAAGAGTGATGTGTTTTGTTAACAACAGTGAAGTAAGATCATGCTAAGAGTGATGTGTTTTGTAAACAACGGTGAAGTAAAATCATGCTAATAGTGATATGGTTTGTAAACAATGGTGATGTAAGATCATGCTAAGAGTGATGTGTTTTGTAAACAACAGTGAAGTAAAATCATGCTAAGAGTGATATGTTTTGTAAACAACAGTGAAGTAAAATCATGCTAAGAGTGATGTATTTTGTAAACAACAGTGAAGTAAAATAATGCTAAGAGTGATGTGTTTTGTAAACAACAATGAAGTAAAATCATGCTAAGTGTGATGTGTTTTGTTAACAACACTGAAGTAAAATCATGCTAAGAGTGATGTGTTTTGTTAACAACAATGAAGTAAAATCATGCTAATAGTGATGTGTTTTGTAAACAACAGTGAAGTAAAATCATGCTAAGAGTGATGTGTTTTTTAAACAACGGTGAAGTAAAATCATGCTAAGAGTGATGTGTTTTGTAAACAATGGTGAAGTAAGATCATACTAAGAGTGATGTGTTTTGTAAACAACAGTGAAGTAAAATCATGCTAAGAGTGATGTGTTTTGTAAACAACAGTGAAGTAAAATCATGCTAAGAGTGATGTGTTTTGTAAACAATAGTGAAGTAAAATAATGCTAAGAGTGATGTGTTTTGTAAACAACATTGAAGTAAAATAAAGCTAAGAGTGTTGTGTTTTGTTAACAACAGTGAAGTAAAATCATGCTAAGAGTGATGTGTTTTGTTAACAACAGTGAAGTAAAATCATGCTAATAGTGATGTGTTTTGGTAACAACAGTGAGGTAAAATCATTCTAATAGTGATGTGTTTTGTTAACATTGGTGAAGTAAGATCATGCTAAGAGTGATGTGTTTTGTAAACAACAGTGAAGTAAAATCGTGCTAAGAGTGATGTGTTTTGTAAACAACATTGAAGTAAAATAAAGCTAAGAGTGATGTGTTTTGTTAACAACAGTGAAGTAAGATCATGCTATGAGTGATGTGTTTTGTAAACAACAGTGAAGTAAAATCATGCTAAGAGTGATGTGTTTTGTAAACAACAATGAAGTAAAATAATGCAAAGAGTGATGTGTTTTGTAAACAACAGTGAAGTAAAATCATGCTAAGAGTGGTGTGTTTTGTAAACAACAGTGAAGAAAAATAATGCTAAGTGTGATGTGTTTTGTAAACAACAGTGAAGTAAAATCATGCTAAGAGTGATGTGTTTTGTTAACAACAGTGAAGTAAAATCATGCTAATAGTGATGTGTTTTGGTAACAACAGTGAGGTAAAATCTTTCTAATAGTGATGTGTTTTGTTAACAACAGTGAAGCAAAATCATGCTAATAGTGATGTGTTTTACTAACAACAGTGAAGTAAAATCATTCTAATAGTGATGTGTTTTGTTAACAACAGTGAAGTAATATTATGCTACGAGTGATGTGTTTTGTAAACAACAGTTAAGTAAAATCATGCTAAGAGTGATGTGTTTTGTAAACAACAGTGAAGTAAAATAATGCTAAAAGTGAAGTGTTTTGTAAACAACAATGAAGTAAAATCATATTAATAGTGATGTGTTTTGTTAACAACAGTGAAGTAAAATCATTCTAATAATGATGTGTTTTGTTAACAACAGTGAAGTAAGATCATGCTGAGAGTGATGTAATTTGTAAACAACATTGAAGTAAAATAATGCTAAAAGTTATGTGTTTTGTTAACAACAGTGAAGTAAGATCATGCTAAGAGTGATGTGTTTTGTAAATAACAATGAAGTAAAATCATGCTAAGAGTGATGTATTTTTTAAACAACAGTAAAGTAAGATCATGCTAAGAGTGATGTGTTTTGTTAACAACAGTGAAGTAAGATCATGCTAAGAGTGATGTGTTTTGTAAACAAGGGTGAAGTAAAATCATGCTAAGAGTGATATGGTTTGTAAACAATGGTGATGTAAGATCATGCTAAGAGTGATGTGTTTTGTAAACAACAGTGAAGTAAAATCATTCTAAGAGTGATGTGTTTTGTAAACAACAGTGAAGTAAAATCATGCTAAGAGTGATGTGTTTTGTAAACAACAGTGAAGTAAAATAATGCTAAGAGTGATGTGTTTTGTAAACAACAATGAAGTAAAATCATGCTAAGAGTGATGTGTTTTGTTAACAACAATGAAGTAAAATCATGCTAAGAGTGATGTGTTTTGTTAACAACAATGAAGTAAAATCATGCTAATAGTGATGTGTTTTGTAAACAACAGTGAAGTAAAATCATGCTAAGAGTGATGTGTTTTTTAAACAACGGTGAAGTAAAATCATGCTAAGAGTGATGTGTTTTGTAAACAATGGTGAAGTAAGATCATACTAAGAGTGATGTGTTTTGTAAACAACAGTGAAGTAAAATCATGCTAAGAGTGATGTGTTTTGTAAACAACAGTGAAGTAAAATCATGCTAAGAGTGATGTGTTTTGTAAACAATAGTGAAGAAAAATAATGCTAAGAGTGATGTGTTTTGTAAACAACATTGAAGTAAAATAAAGCTAAGAGTGATGTGTTTTGTTAACAACAGTGAAGTAAAATCATGCTAAGAGTGATGTGTTTTGTTAACAACAGTGAAGTAAAATCATGCTAATAGTGAAGTGTTTTGGTAACAACAGTGAGGTAAAATCATTCTAATAGTGATGTGTTTTGTTAACAATGGTGAAGTAAGATTATGCTTAGAGTTATGTGTTTTGTAAACCACAGTGAAGTAAAATCATGTCATGCTAAGAGTGATGTGTTTTGTTAACAACAGTGAAGTAAAATCATGCTAATAGTGATGTGTTTTGGTAACAATAGTGAGGTAAAATCATTCTAATAGTGATGTGTTTTGTTAACATTGGTGAAGTAAGATCATGCTAAGAGTGATGTGTTTTTAAACAACAGTGAAGTAAAATCGTGCTAAGAGTGATGTGTTTTGTAAACAACATTGAAGTAAAATAAAGCTAAGAGTGATGTGTTTTGTTAACAACAGTGAAGTAAGATCATGCTAAGAGTGATGTGTTTTGTAAATAACAGTGAAGTAAAATCATGCTAAGAGTGATGTGTTTTGTAAACAACAATGAAGTAAAATAATGCTAAGAGTGATGTGTTTTGTAAACAACAGTGAAGTAAAATCATGCTAAGAGTGGTGTGTTTTATAAACAACAGTGAAGTAAAATAATGCTAAGAGTGATGTGTTTTGTAAACAACAGTGAAGTAAAATCATGCTAAGAGTGATGTGTTTTGTTAACAACAGTGAAGTAAAATCATGCTAATAGTGATGTGTTTTGGTAACAACAGTGAGGTAAAATCTTTCTAATAGTGATGTGTTTTGTTAACAACAGTGAAGTAAAATCATGCTAATAGTGGTGTGTTTTACTAACAACAGTGAAGTAAAATCATTCTAATAGTGATGTGTTTTGTTAACAACAGTGAAGTAAGATTATGCTACGAGTGATGTGTTTTGTAAACAACAGTTAAGTAAAATCATGCTAAGAGTGATGTGTTTTGTAAACAACAGTGAAGTAAAATAATGCTAAAAGTGATGTGTTTTGTAGACAACAATGAAGTAAAATCATGTTAATAGTGATGTGTTTTGTTAACAACAGTGAAGTAAAATCATTCTAATAATGATGTGTTTTGTTAACAACAGTGAAGTAAGATCATGCTGAGAGTGATGTAATTTTTAAACAACATTGAAGTAAAATAATGCTAAAAGTGATGTGTTTTGTTAACAACAGTGAAATAAGATCATGCTAAGAGTGATGTGTTTTGTAAATAACAATGAAGTAAAATCATGCTAAGAGTGATGTGTTTTTTAAACAACAGTAAAGTAAGATCATGCTAAGAGTGATGTGTTTTGTTAACAACAGTGAAGTAAGATCATGCTAAGAGTGATGTGTTTTGTAAACAACGGTGAAGTAAAATCATGCTAATAGTGATATGGTTTGTAAACAATGGTGATGTAAGATCATGCTAAGAGTGATGTGTTTTGTAAACAACAGTGAAGTAAAATCATGCTAAGAGTGATGTGTTTTGTAAACAACAGTGAAGTAAAATCATGCTAAGAGTGATGTGTTTTGTAAACAACAGTGAAGTAAAATAATGCTAAGAGTGATGTGTTTTGTAAACAACAATGAAGTAAAATCATGCTAAGTGTGATGTGTTTTGTTAACAACACTGAAGTAAAATCATGCTAAGAGTGATGTGTTTTGTTAACAACAATGAAGTAAAATCATGCTAATAGTGATGTGTTTTGTAAACAACAGTGAAGTAAAATCATGCTAAGAGTGATGTGTTTTTTAAACAACGGTGAAGTAAAATCATGCTAAGAGTGATGTGTTTTGTAAACAATGGTGAAGTAAGATCATACTAAGAGTGATGTGTTTTGTAAACAACAGTGAAGTAAAATCATGCTAAGAGTGATGTGTTTTGTAAACAACAGTGAAGTAAAATCATGCTAAGAGTGATGTGTTTTGTAAACAATAGTGAAGTAAAATAATGCTAAGAGTGATGTGTTTTGTAAACAACATTGAAGTAAAATAAAGCTAAGAGTGTTGTGTTTTGTTAACAACAGTGAAGTAAAATCATGCTAAGAGTGATGTGTTTTGTTAACAACAGTGAAGTAAAATCATGCTAATAGTGATGTGTTTTGGTAACAACAGTGAGGTAAAATCATTCTAATAGTGATGTGTTTTGTTAACATTGGTGAAGTAAGATCATGCTAAGAGTGATGTGTTTTGTAAACAACAGTGAAGTAAAATCGTGCTAAGAGTGATGTGTTTTGTAAACAACATTGAAGTAAAATAAAGCTAAGAGTGATGTGTTTTGTTAACAACAGTGAAGTAAGATCATGCTAAGAGTGATGTGTTTTGTAAACAACAGTGAAGTAAAATCATGCTAAGAGTGATGTGTTTTGTAAACAACAATGAAGTAAAATAATGCAAAGAGTGATGTGTTTTGTAAACAACAGTGAAGTAAAATCATGCTAAGAGTGGTGTGTTTTGTAAACAACAGTGAAGAAAAATAATGCTAAGTGTGACGTGTTTTGTAAACAACAGTGAAGTAAAATCATGCTAAGAGTGATGTGTTTTGTTAACAACAGTGAAGTAAAATCATGCTAATAGTGATGTGTTTTGGTAACAACAGTGAGGTAAAATCTTTCTAATAGTGATGTGTTTTGTTAACAACAGTGAAGCAAAATCATGCTAATAGTGATGTGTTTTACTAACAACAGTGAAGTAAAATCATTCTAATAGTGATGTGTTTTGTTAACAACAGTGAAGTAATATTATGCTACGAGTGATGTGTTTTGTAAACAACAGTTAAGTAAAATCATGCTAAGAGTGATGTGTTTTGTAAACAACAGTGAAGTAAAATAATGCTAAAAGTGAAGTGTTTTGTAAACAACAATGAAGTAAAATCATATTAATAGTGATGTGTTTTGTTAACAACAGTGAAGTAAAATCATTCTAATAATGATGTGTTTTGTTAACAACAGTGAAGTAAGATCATGCTGAGAGTGATGTAATTTGTAAACAACATTGAAGTAAAATAATGCTAAAAGTTATGTGTTTTGTTAACAACAGTGAAGTAAGATCATGCTAAGAGTGATGTGTTTTGTAAATAACAATGAAGTAAAATCATGCTAAGAGTGATGTATTTTTTAAACAACAGTAAAGTAAGATCATGCTAAGAGTGATGTGTTTTGTTAACAACAGTGAAGTAAGATCATGCTAAGAGTGATGTGTTTTGTAAACAAGGGTGAAGTAAAATCATGCTAAGAGTGATATGGTTTGTAAACAATGGTGATGTAAGATCATGCTAAGAGTGATGTGTTTTGTAAACAACAGTGAAGTAAAATCATTCTAAGAGTGATGTGTTTTGTAAACAACAGTGAAGTAAAATCATGCTAAGAGTGATGTGTTTTGTAAACAACAGTGAAGTAAAATAATGCTAAGAGTGATGTGTTTTGTAAACAACAATGAAGTAAAATCATGCTAAGAGTGATGTGTTTTGTTAACAACAATGAAGTAAAATCATGCTAAGAGTGATGTGTTTTGTTAACAACAATGAAGTAAAATCATGCTAATAGTGATGTGTTTTGTAAACAACAGTGAAGTAAAATCATGCTAAGAGTGATGTGTTTTTTAAACAACGGTGAAGTAAAATCATGCTAAGAGTGATGTGTTTTGTAAACAATGGTGAAGTAAGATCATACTAAGAGTGATGTGTTTTGTAAACAACAGTGAAGTAAAATCATGCTAAGAGTGATGTGTTTTGTAAACAACAGTGAAGTAAAATCATGCTAAGAGTGATGTGTTTTGTAAACAATAGTGAAGAAAAATAATGCTAAGAGTGATGTGTTTTGTAAACAACATTGAAGTAAAATAAAGCTAAGAGTGATGTGTTTTGTTAACAACAGTGAAGTAAAATCATGCTAAGAGTGATGTGTTTTGTTAACAACAGTGAAGTAAAATCATGCTAATAGTGAAGTGTTTTGGTAACAACAGTGAGGTAAAATCATTCTAATAGTGATGTGTTTTGTTAACAATGGTGAAGTAAGATTATGCTTAGAGTTATGTGTTTTGTAAACCACAGTGAAGTAAAATCATGTCATGCTAAGAGTGATGTGTTTTGTTAACAACAGTGAAGTAAAATCATGCTAATAGTGATGTGTTTTGGTAACAATAGTGAGGTAAAATCATTCTAATAGTGATGTGTTTTGTTAACATTGGTGAAGTAAGATCATGCTAAGAGTGATGTGTTTTTAAACAACAGTGAAGTAAAATCGTGCTAAGAGTGATGTGTTTTGTAAACAACATTGAAGTAAAATAAAGCTAAGAGTGATGTGTTTTGTTAACAACAGTGAAGTAAGATCATGCTAAGAGTGATGTGTTTTGTAAATAACAGTGAAGTAAAATCATGCTAAGAGTGATGTGTTTTGTAAACAACAATGAAGTAAAATAATGCTAAGAGTGATGTGTTTTGTAAACAACAGTGAAGTAAAATCATGCTAAGAGTGGTGTGTTTTATAAACAACAGTGAAGTAAAATAATGCTAAGAGTGATGTGTTTTGTAAACAACAGTGAAGTAAAATCATGCTAAGAGTGATGTGTTTTGTTAACAACAGTGAAGTAAAATCATGCTAATAGTGATGTGTTTTGGTAACAACAGTGAGGTAAAATCTTTCTAATAGTGATGTGTTTTGTTAACAACAGTGAAGTAAAATCATGCTAATAGTGGTGTGTTTTACTAACAACAGTGAAGTAAAATCATTCTAATAGTGATGTGTTTTGTTAACAACAGTGAAGTAAGATCATGCTACGAGTGATGTGTTTTGTAAACAACAGTTAAGTAAAATCATGCTAAGAGTGATGTGTTTTGTAAACAACAGTGAAGTAAAATAATGCTAAAAGTGATGTGTTTTGTAGACAACAATGAAGTAAAATCATGTTAATAGTGATGTGTTTTGTTAACAACAGTGAAGTAAAATCATTCTAATAATGATGTGTTTTGTTAACAACAGTGAAGTAAGATCATGCTGAGAGTGATGTAATTTTTAAACAACATTGAAGTAAAATAATGCTAAAAGTGATGTGTTTTGTTAACAACAGTGAAATAAGATCATGCTAAGAGTGATGTGTTTTGTAAATAACAATGAAGTAAAATCATGCTAAGAGTGATGTGTTTTTTAAACAACAGTAAAGTAAGATCATGCTAAGAGTGATGTGTTTTGTTAACAACAGTGAAGTAAGATCATGCTAAGAGTGATGTGTTTTGTAAACAACGGTGAAGTAAAATCATGCTAATAGTGATATGGTTTGTAAACAATGGTGATGTAAGATCATGCTAAGAGTGATGTGTTTTGTAAACAACAGTGAAGTAAAATCATGCTAAGAGTGATGTGTTTTGTAAACAACAGTGAAGTAAAATCATGCTAAGAGTGATGTGTTTTGTAAACAACAGTGAAGTAAAATAATGCTAAGAGTGATGTGTTTTGTAAACAACAATGAAGTAAAATCATGCTAAGTGTGATGTGTTTTGTTAACAACACTGAAGTAAAATCATGCTAAGAGTGATGTGTTTTGTTAACAACAATGAAGTATAATCATGCTAATAGTGATGTGTTTTGTAAACAACAGTGAAGTAAAATCATGCTAAGAGTGATGTGTTTTTTAAACAACGGTGAAGTAAAATCATGCTAAGAGTGATGTGTTTTGTAAACAATGGTGAAGTAAGATCATACTAAGAGTGATGTGTTTTGTGAACAACAGTGAAGTAAAATCATGCTAAGAGTGATGTGTTTTGTAAACAACAGTGAAGTAAAATCATGCTAAGAGTGATGTGTTTTGTAAACAATAGTGAAGTAAAATAATGCTAAGAGTGATGTGTTTTGTAAACAACATTGAAGTAAAATAAAGCTAAGAGTGTTGTGTTTTGTTAACAACAGTGAAGTAAAATCATGCTAAGAGTGATGTGTTTTGTTAACAACAGTGAAGTAAAATCATGCTAATAGTGATGTGTTTTGGTAACAACAGTGAGGTAAAATCATTCTAATAGTGATGTGTTTTGTTAACATTGGTGAAGTAAGATCATGCTAAGAGTGATGTGTTTTGTAAACAACAGTGAAGTAAAATCGTGCTAAGAGTGGTGTGTTTTGTAAACAACATTGAAGTAAAATAAAGCTAAGAGTGATGTGTTTTGTTAACAACAGTGAAGTAAGATCATGCTAAGAGTGATGTGTTTTGTAAACAACAGTGAAGTAAAATCATGCTAAGAGTGATGTGTTTTGTAAACAACAATGAAGTAAAATAATGCAAAGAGTGATGTGTTTTGTAAACAACAGTGAAGTAAAATCATGCTAAGAGTGGTGTGTTTTGTAAACAACAGTGAAGAAAAATAATGCTAAGTGTGATGTGTTTTGTAAACAACAGTGAAGTAAAATCATGCTAAGAGTGATGTGTTTTGTTAACAACAGTGAAGTAAAATCATGCTAATAGTGATGTGTTTTGGTAACAACAGTGAGGTAAAATCTTTCTAATAGTAATGTGTTTTGTTAACAACAGTGAAGCAAAATCATGCTAATAGTGATGTGTTTTACTAACAACAGTGAAGTAAAATCATTCTAATAGTGATGTGTTTTGTTAACAACAGTGAAGTAATATTATGCTACGAGTGATGTGTTTTGTAAACAACAGTTAAGTAAAATCATGCTAAGAGTGATGTGTTTTGTAAACAACAGTGAAGTAAAATAATGCTAAAAGTGAAGTGTTTTGTAAACAACAATGAAGTAAAATCATATTAATAGTGATGTGTTTTGTTAACAACAGTGAAGTAAAATCATTCTAATAATGATGTGTTTTGTTAACAACAGTGAAGTAAGATCATGCTGAGAGTGATGTAATTTGTAAACAACATTGAAGTAAAATAATGCTAAAAGTTATGTGTTTTGTTAACAACAGTGAAGTAAGATCATGCTAAGAGTGATGTGTTTTGTAAATAACAATGAAGTAAAATCATGCTAAGAGTGATGTATTTTTTAAACAACAGTAAAGTAAGATCATGCTAAGAGTGATGTGTTTTGTTAACAACAGTGAAGTAAGATCATGCTAAGAGTGATGTGTTTTGTAAACAAGGGTGAAGTAAAATCATGCTAAGAGTGATATGGTTTGTAAACAATGGTGATGTAAGATCATGCTAAGAGTGATGTGTTTTGTAAACAACAGTGAAGTAAAATCATTCTAAGAGTGATGTGTTTTGTAAACAACAGTGAAGTAAAATCATGCTAAGAGTGATGTGTTTTGTAAACAACAGTGAAGTAAAATAATGCTAAGAGTGATGTGTTTTGTAAACAACAATGAAGTAAAATCATGCTAAGAGTGATGTGTTTTGTTAACAACAATGAAGTAAAATCATGCTAAGAGTGATGTGTTTTGTTAACAACAATGAAGTAAAATCATGCTAATAGTGATGTGTTTTGTAAACAACAGTGAAGTAAAATCATGCTAAGAGTGATGTGTTTTTTAAACAACGGTGAAGTAAAATCATGCTAAGAGTGATGTGTTTTGTAAACAATGGTGAAGTAAGATCATACTAAGAGTGATGTGTTTTGTAAACAACAGTGAAGTAAAATCATGCTAAGAGTGATGTGTTTTGTAGACAACAGTGAATTAAAATAATGCTAAGAGTGATGTGTTTTGTAAACAACAGTGAAGTAAAATCATGCTAAGAGTGATGTGTTTTGTAAACAACAGTGAAGTAAAATAATGCTAAGAGTGATGTGTTTTGTAAACAACATTGAAGTAAAATAAAGCTAAGAGTGATGTGTTTTGTTAACAACAGTGAAGTAAAATCATGCTAAGAGTGATGTGTTTTGTTAACAACAGTGAAGTAAAATCATGCTAATAGTGAAGTGTTTTGGTAACAACAGTGAGGTAAAATCATTCTAATAGTGATGTGTTTTGTTAACAATGGTGAAGTAAGATTATGCTTAGAGTTATGTGTTTTGTAAACCACAGTGAAGTAAAATCATGTCATGCTAAGAGTGATGTGTTTTCTTAACAACAGTGAAGTAAAATCATGCTAAGAGTGATATGGTTTGTAAACAATGGTGATGTAAGATCATGCTAAGAGTGATGTGTATTGTAAACAACAGTGAAGTAAAATCATGCTAAGAGTGATATGTTTTGTAAACAATAGTGAATTAAAGTAATGCTAAGAGTGATGTGTTTTGTAAACAACATTGAAGTAAAATAAAGCTAAGAGTGATGTGTTTTGTTACCAACAGTGAAGTAAAATCATGCTAAGAGTGATGTGTTTTGTTAACAACAATGAAGTAAAATCATGCTAATAGTGATGTGTTTTGGTAACAACAGTGAGGTAAAATCATTCTAATAGTGATGTGTTTTGTTAACAATGGTGAAGTAAGATCATGCTAAGAGTTATGTGTTTTGTAAACCACACTGAAGTAAAATCATGTCATGCTAAGAGTGATGTGTTTTCTTAACAACAGTGAAGTAAAATCATGCTAATAGTGATGTGTTTTGGTAACAACAGTGAAGTAAAATCATTCTAATAGTGATGTGTTTTGTTAACAACAGTGAAGTAAGATCATGCTACGAGTGATGTTTTTTGTCAACAACAGTGAAGTAAAATCATGCTAAGAGTGATGTATTTTGTAAACAACAGTGAAGTAAAATAATGCTAAAAGTGATGTGTTTTGTAAACAACAATGAAGTAAAATCATGTTAATAGTGATGTGTTTTGTTAACAACAGTGAAGTAAAATCATTCTAATAATGATGTGTTTTGTTAACAACAGTGAAGTAAGATCATGCTGAGAGTGATGTAATTTGTAAACAACATTGAAGTAAAATAATGCTAAGAGTGATGTGTTTTGTTAACAACAGTGAAGTAAGATCATGCTAAGAGTGATGTGTTTTGTAAATAACAATGAAGTAAAATCATGCTAAGAGTGATGTGTTTGTTAAACAACAGTAAAGTAAGATCATGTTAAGAGTGATGTGTTTTGTTAACAACAGTGAAGTAAGATCATGCTAAGAGTGATGTGTTTTGTAAACAACGGTGAAGTAAAATCATGCTAAGAGTGATATGGTTTGTAAACAATGGTGATGTAAGATCATGCTAAGAGTGATGTGTTTTGTAAACAACAGTGAAGTAAAATCATGCTATGAGTGATGTGTTTTGTAAACAACAGTGAAGTAAAATCATGCTAAGAGTGATGTGTTTTGTAAACAACAGTGAAGTAAAATAATGCTAAGAGTGATGTGTTTTGTAAACAACAATGAAGTAAAATCATGCTAAGAGTGATGTGTTTTGTTAACAACAATGAAGTAAAATCATGCTAAGAGTGATGTGTTTTGTTAACAACAATGAAGTAAAATCATGCTAATAGTGATGTGTTTTGTAAACAACAGTGAAGTAAAATCATGCTAAGAGTGAAGTGTTTTTTAAACAACGGTGAAGTAAAATCATGCTAAGAGTGATGTGTTTTGTAAACAATGGTGAAGTAAGATCATACTAAGAGTGATGTGTTTTGTAAACAACAGTGAAGTGAAATCATGCTAAGAGTGATGTGTTTTGTAAACAACAGTGAAGTAAAATCATGCTAAGAGTGATGTGTTTTGTAAACAACAGTGAAGTAAAATAATGCTAAGAGTGATGTGTTTTGTAAACAACATTGAAGTAAAATAAAGCTAAGAGTGATGTGTTTTGTTAACAACAGTGAAGTAAAATCATGCTAAGAGTGATGTGTTTTGTTAACAACAGTGAAGTAAAATCATTCTAATAGTGATGTGTTTTGGTAACAACTGTCACGACCGCCCTTTAGGGTTATTAAATACGGGCGATCGTGATGAAAAGAATTTAATGAAACGGACGAAAAGAATTAGGGTTTCAACACAAGTTGGACCAACAATTAATATCCAAATAAATAACCAAGAGTTTAATATTATCCAACAAGGAATTCAGAATATCCATTACCCCAACAATTAAAGTTGTCGGCCCAAATAAATCATAATTTAAGACACGTCACAGCGGAAACGACCAAGAGAAAGAGTGACGCCATGTGTGAAGACACAACGACACTCAAGGTTCAAAGACATCAATAATATATTATACTCCCTCCGTCCCGAGCTACTCGCTCCTTTCCTTTTCGGCACGGAGATTAAGGAATGAGTGTATAGGAAAGTCAAAAATGACGGCTGTAGGTGAAAATTTTTACTAAAAATGGAAAGAGTGCAAGTAACTTGGGACGCCCAAAAAGGAAATAAGTGCGAGTAGCTTGGGACGGAGGGAGTATTCATTTGCTCAACACCACCACATCCTCGTCGCCGCTCAACCTGCACATAGGGAAAACACATGCAGGGCTGAGTACTATAAAATATACTCAGTGGGCTCACGCCGAAAATATTTTCAATAAAAGTTGTCAATTTATCATGCCACACTTAAGTAACCGTCGGGGTTTAGCTTTAGAAAGGCCCGAGGCACTAAAATCATTTTCCCATAGTAAAAGTCGACTGATCAGTCATTTTCCCATAGACGTTTGTCATATCTGCCAATACATGACTTGGAATGTGGCCACAAACCAAGCCACTAGACCGGCCAGCTCGTACGCTAGCACACGATCTACCATAGGTGTACACTAGTCCAAGTAGGGTTTGCGGCCCTACAAGGACCCGAATTCGATTTATATAACAATGGCACATAGCCATATCAGATAGGCACGTTAAAACACAAATCACGGCATGATAAATACAGTTTCATTTCCATCGATAAAATATTTAGGACGTTGTCCTTATTTAAAAGAAAGCCCACCTCGAGTGTTTAATCCGAAACTATTTTCTTTCCTTTGCGTTCGCGATTCACTTGCAATGATTCACCTTTAACATTTAGATAGCATATATATCAACACACTTTTCAAATAAATAAATAAATAAAAATGCATGCCTCCTAATTAAAGTTATTTATCTCATTTTTTCTCGGTTTTCGATTATTCGGCGGCCGCTTACGCCCCTAATTCCTCCGTTGACTCCTCGTATTTTTTTTTCCTCAACGATATCGAAATAAAATCCCCAAAATTATAAAAGTGAACAATTAAACTATCGCAACTATTTCTCTTTGTTAAGAAAATTATATATATATTCCGGGCCTGAGGTATATTATTCACACTTCAAAAATTAATTCGGGATTTAATTAAATAATTCCGTCACGATTAAGTACCGGCCCAAAGATTTATTTAAAAGCCCCAAAGCTTAATTACTTCCCCACCTTATACATCCATATAAAATTTTAAGGCATAAAGATTTAAATGGAGCCCATAGATTTAATAAATTCTCCAATTTAATTTGAGGCCCAAATCCTTTAAAATTACAAAGGCCCAAATCCTTACTCCCACCTTCTCCTTCATCCCTCACTCACGTCTATCTCTTCCTCACTCTCTATCTCGATTTCTCTCTCGTCCCAAATCGGAACAGATCCTCCATCTGCCGTCGCCTCCTCCGATTCACCGGCTGCTCCATCATCGCTTCCCGGACGCGTCGACCACCACGCCGGGGACCACCGCTCGCCGGGAGAACTGGTGCTGCTGTCGTGCCGCTGCTCCGTCGCCACCGGGCAAAGCTGCTGCTGGCTGTGTCGTCTACACAACCGTCCAGCCGAGCCGCCGTTCCTCCGTCGCACCGTAGGCATCGTTGCCGTCGGCAGGCGCTGCACAGAGCGTCGCTCAGCGCCTCAGTCACCGCCGCCGTCAGACGCCACTGCGGTCATCGCTCCCGGCGTTTAGTCGTTGCACCACCAAACTCCACCAGAGCCGTCGGTCAGTCTCTGCCACTCCGTTGCCCCGATTGATCCCGATACAGCCCCGACGCCTCCGATACCAACCCGATTCATTAAAGGTTCAATCTTTATTCGATTTTGTTTTGATTATCAGATTGTTAGATTGGTTACGAGCTTATGAGGTGCACAAAATTGAGGCTATTGTTGAGGGGAATTGGTGTACCTTTGATTGGGAATAAAATGGCTCGAACAAAAGAGATTTCGGCTTCCGTTCTCTCCCCTCTTAATTTTTCAGTTTCTGCCAAAGAAAATTTGCAATGGTTTGATATCCAAAACTAGTAGAATAGTGAGAGGTAATGTTTTGCAGATTACCTTGAACTCGACTAGATTGGAATGGAGAGAAAGGTAGTTTTGTCCTTGCAAACGACTTGAATTCGAATTCGATCTTTGAGCTGCTGCTTGTACTCTATTGAGTGAGAGTTGTCTTGTTCTTGTGAGTCGTTGCAACGAATTAAAATAGGGAAGAATGATTGTGAAGAAGTATTATAGAGAGGGGGGTGGTTAATTGATATGGAGAGATTTAGGGAGTGGGGAGAGGGGGAAACGGTTTAGACGTGTATTGAGGGGGAGGTTTGTTTTTATTTCATTTTTTTCCTTATTTTTGATTTAATTGAATTTATTTGGTATTTTATTTGTAGATTATGGAGGATGAATATCTCATTACGGAGGATGAAGATATCTGTAGGATCTTTATTTAGTAATTGAATTAATATCAAGGAGAATCTTTAATTCACGGTCCATTGTATTTTATTTTAAATTGTGTAGTACATAATTTATTTATCACGGACTGGACCTTTATATTATTGTCCAATTATTCGATCCAGTACGCAAATTGAGTTGAATTTAAATATATTCCTCACAGAAAGGAATTATTTAAATTCGCGAAATATTTTATTTCACAACTTGTAGTCCAACGACAAATTTCACTCAACAATTAATTCACTAGCAATTAGTTCACGGACTTTGCAATATTATCATTAAACCAGTAATTTAGGGTTCGCAAATTAGGTCTAGAAAAACGGGGCGTTACAACAACAGTGAGGTAAAATCATTCTAATAGTGATGTGTTTTGTTAACAATGGTGAAGTAAGATCATGCTAAGAGTGATGTGTTTTGTAAACCACAGTGAAGTAAAATCATGCTAAGAGTGATGGGTTTTGTAAACAACAGTGAAGTAAAATCATGCTAAGAGTGATGTGTTTTGTAAACAACAGTGAAGTAAAATCGTGCTAAGAGTGATGTGTTTTGTAAACAACAATGAAGTAAAATAAAGCTAAGAGAGATGTGTTTTGTTAACAACAGTGAAGTAAGATCATGCTTAGAGTGATGTGTTTTGTAAACAACAGTGAAGTAAAATCATGCTAAGAGTGATGTGTTTTGTAAACAACAATGAAGTAAAATAATGCTAAGAGTGATGTGTTTTGTAAACAACAATGAAGTAAAATCATGCTAAGAGTGGTGTGTTTTGTAAACAACAGTGAAGTAAAATAATGCTAAGAGTGATGTGTTTTGTAAACAACAGTGAAGTAAAACCATGCTAAGAGTTATGTGTTTTGTTAACAACAGTGAAGTAAAATCATGCTAATAGTGATGTGTTTTGGTAACAACATTGAGGTAAAATCTTTCTAATAGTGATGTGTTTTGTTAACAACAGTGAAGTAAGATCATGCTACGAGTGATGTGTTTTGTAAACAACAGTTAAGTAAAATCATGCTACGAGTGATGTGTTTTGTAAACAACAGTCAAGTAAAATAATGCTAAAAGTGATGTGTTTTATAAACAACAATGAAGTAAAATCATGTTAATAGTGATGTGTTTTGTTAACAACAGGGAAGTAAAATCATTCTAATAATGATGTGTTTTGTTAACAACTGTGAAGTAAGATCATGCTGAGAGTGATGTAATTTGTAAACAACATTGAAGTAAAATAATGCTAAGAGTGATGTATTTTGTTAACAACAGTGAAGTAAGATGATGCTAAGAGTGATGTGTTTTGTTAACAATAGTGAAGTAAGATCATGCTAAGAGTGATGTGTTTTGTAAATAACAATGAAGTAAAATCATGCTAAGAGTGATGTGTTTTTTAAACAACAGTAAAGTAACATCTTGCTAAGAGTGATGTGTTTTGTTAACAACAGTGAAGTAAGATCACGCTAAGAGTGATGTGTTTTGTAAACAACGGTGAAGTAAAATAATGCTAAGAGTGATATGGTTTGTAAACAATGGTGATGTAAGATCATGCTAAGAGTGATGTGTTTTGTAAACAACAATGAAGTAAAATCATGTTAATAGTGATATGTTTTTTTAACAACAGTGAAGTAAAATCATTCTAATAATGATGTGTTTTGTTAACAACAGTGAAGTTAGATCATGCTGAGAGTGATGTATTTTGTAAACAACATTGAAGTAAAATAATGCTAAGAGTGATGTGTTTTGTTAACAACAGTGAAGTAAGATCATGCTAAGAGTGATGTGTTTTGTAAATAACAATGAAGTAAAATCATGCTAAGAGTGATGTGTTTTTTAAACAACAGTAAAGTAACATCATGCTAAGAGTGATGTGTTTTGTTAACAACAGTGAAGTAAGATCATGCTAAGAGTGATGTGTTTTGTAAACAACGGTGAAGTAAAATCATGCTAAGAGTGATATGGTTTGTAAACAATGGTGATGTAAGATCATGCTAAGAGTGATTTGTTTTGTAAACAACAGTGAAGTAAAGTAATGCTAAGAGTGATGTGTTTTGTAAACAACAGTGAAGTAAAATCATGCTAAGAGTGATGTGTTTTGTAAACAACAGTGAAGTAAAATCGTGTTAAGAGTGATGTGTTTTGTAAACAACATTGAAGTAAAATAAAGTTAAGAGTGATGTGTTTTGTTAACAACAGTGAAGTAAGATCATGCTAAGAGTGATGTGTTTTGAAAACAACAGTGAAGTAAAATCATGCTAAGAGTGATGTGTTTTGTAAACAACAGTGAAGTAAAATCATGCTAAGAGTGATGTGTTTTGTAAACAACAGTGAAGTAAAATCGTGCTAAGAGTGATGTGTTTTGTAAACAACAATGAAGTAAAATAAAGCTAAGAGAGATGTGTTTTGTTAACAACAGTGAAGTAAGATCATGCTTAGAGTGATGTGTTTTGTAAACAACAGTGAAGTAAAATCATGCTAAGAGTGATGTGTTTTGTAAACAACAATGAAGTAAAATAATGCTAAGAGTGATGTGTTTTGTAAACAACAATGAAGTAAAATCATGCTAAGAGTGGTGTGTTTTGTAAACAACAGTGAAGTAAAATAATGCTAATAGTGATGTGTTTTGTAAACAACAGTGAAGTAAAATCATGCTAAGAGTTATGTGTTTTGTTAACAACAGTGAATTAAAATCATGCTAATAGTGATGTGTTTTGGTAACAACATTGAGGTAAAATCTTTCTAATAGTGATGTGTTTTGTTAACAACAGTGAAGTAAGATCATGCTACGAGTGATGTGTTTTGTAAACAACAGTTAAGTAAAATCATGCTACGAGTGATGTGTTTTGTAAACAACAGTCAAGTAAAATAATGCTAAAAGTGATGTGTTTTGTAAACAACAATGAAGTAAAATCATGTTAATAGTGATGTGTTTTGTTAACAACAGGGAAGTAAAATCATTCTAATAATGATGTGTTTTGTTAACAACTGTGAAGTAAGATCATGCTGAGAGTGATGTAATTTGTAAACAACATTGAAGTAAAATAATGCTAAGAGTGATGTATTTTGTTAACAACAGTTAAGTAAGATGATGTTAAGAGTGATGTGTTTTGTTAACAACAGTGAAGTAAGATCATGCTAAGAGTGATGTGTTTTGTAAATAACAATGAAGTAAAATCATGCTAAGAGTGATGTGTTTTTTAAACAACAGTAAAGTAACATCATGCTAAGAGTGATGTGTTTTGTTAACAACAGTGAAGTAAGATCATGCTAAGAGTGATGTGTTTTGTAAACAACGGTGAAGTAAAATAATGCTAAGAGTGATATGGTTTGTAAACAATGGTGATGTAAGATCATGCTAAGAGTGATGTGTTTTGTAAACAACAATGAAGTAAAATCATGTTAATAGTGATATGTTTTGTTAACAACAGTGAAGTAAAATCATTCAAATAATGATGTGTTTTGTTAACAACAGTGAAGTTAGATCATGCTGAGAGTGATGTATTTTGTAAACAACATTGAAGTAAAATAATGCTAAGAGTGATGTGTTTTGTTAACAACAGTGAAGTAAGATCATGCTAAGAGTGATGTGTTTTGTAAATAACAATGAAGTAAAATCATGCTAAGAGTGATGTGTTTTTTAAACAACAGTAAAGTAACATCATGCTAAGAGTGATGTGTTTTGTTAACAACAGTGAAGTAAGATCATGCTAAGAGTGATGTGTTTTGTAAACAACGGTGAAGTAAAATCATGCTAAGAGTGATATGGTTTATAAACAATGGTGATGTAAGATCATGCTAAGAGTGATTTGTTTTGTAAACAACAGTGAAGTAAAATAATGCTAAGAGTGATGTGTTTTGTAAACAACAGTGAAGTAAAATCATGCTAAGAGTGATGTGTTTTGTAAACAACAGTGAAGTAAAATAATGCTAAGAGTGATGTGTTTTGTAAACAACAATGAAGTAAAATCATGCTAAGAGTGATGTGTTTTGTTAACAACAATGAGGTAAAATCATGCTAAGAGTGATGTGTTTTGTTAACAACAATGAAGTAAAATCATGCTAATAGTGATGTGTTTTGTAAACAACAGTGAAGTAAAATCATGCTAAGAGTGATGTGTTTTTTAAACAACGGTGAAGTAAAATCATGCTAAGAGTGATGTGTTTTGTAAACAATGGTGAAGTAAGATCATACTAAGAGTGATGTGTTTTGTAAACAATAGTGAAGTAAAATCATGCTAAGAGTGATGTGTTTTGTAAACAATAGTGAAGTAAAATAATGCTAAGAGTGATGTGTTTTGTAAACAACAGTGAAGAAAAATAATGCTTAGAGTGATGTGTTTTGTTAACAACAGTGAAGTAAGATCATGCTAAGAGTGATGTGTTTTGTAAATAACAGTGAAGTAAAATCATGCTAAGAGTGATGTGTTTTGTTAACAACAGTGAAGTAAAATTATGCTAATAGTGATGTGTTTTGGTAACAACAGTGAGGTAAAATAATTCTAATAGTGATGTGTTTTGTTAACAATGGTGAAGTAAGATCATGCTAAGAGTTATGTGTTTTGTAAACCACAGTGAAGTAAAATCATGCTAAGAGTGATGTGTTTTGAAAACAACAGTGAAGTAAAATCATGCTAAGAGTGATGTGTTTTGTAAACAACAGTGAAGTAAAATCGTGCTAAGAGTGATGTGTTTTGTAAACAACATTGAAGTAAAATAAAGCTAAGAGTGATGTGTTTTGTTAACAACAGTGAAGTAAGATTATGCTAAGAGTGATGTGTTTTGTAAACAACAGTGAAGTAAAATCATGCTAAGACTGCTGTGTTTTGTAAACAATGAAGTAAAATAATGGTAAGAGTGATGTGTTTTGTAAACAACAGTGAAGTAAAATCATGCTAAGAGTGGTGTGTTTCGTAAACAACAGTGAAGTAAAATAATGCTAAGAGTGATGTGTTTTGTAAACAACAGTGAAGTAAAATCATGCTAAGAGTGATGTGTTTTGGTAACAACAGTGAAGTAAAATCATGCTAATAGTGATATGTTTTGGTAACAACAGTGAGGTAAAATCATTCTAATAGTGATGTGTTTTGTTAACAATAGTGAAGTAAGATCATGCTACGAGTGATGTGTTTTGTAAACAACAGTGAAGTAAAATCATGCTAAGAGTGATGTGCTTTGTAAACAATAGTGAAGTAAAATAATGCTTAAAGTGATGTGTTTTGTAAACAACAATGAAGTAAAATCATGTTAATAGTGATACGTTTTGTTAACAACAGTGAAGTAAAATCATTCTAATAATGATGTGTTTTGTTAACAACAGTGAAGTTAGATCATGCTGAGAGTGATGTATTTTGTAAACAACATTGAAGTAAAATAATGCTAAGAGTGATGTGTTTTGTTAACAACAGTGAAGTAAGATCATGCTAAGAGTGATGTGTTTTGTAAATAACAGTGAAGTAAAATCATGCTAAGAGTGATGTGTTTTTTAAACAACAGTAAAGTAAGATCATGCTAAGAGTGATGTGTTTTGTTAACAACAGTGAAGTAAGATCATGCTAAGAGTGATGTGTTTTGTAAACAACGGTGAAGTAAAATCATGCTAAGAGTGATATGGTTTGTAAACAATGGTGAAGTAAGATCATGCTAAGAGTGATGTGTTTTGTAAACAACAGTGAAGTAAAATCATGCTAAGAGTGATGTGTTTTGTTAACAACAATGAAGTAAAATCATGCTAATAGTGATGTGTTGTGTAAACAACAGTGAAGTAAAATCATGCTAAGAGTGATGTGTTTTGAAAACAACAGTTAAGTAAAATCATGCTAAGAGTGATGTGTTTTGTAAACAACAGTGAATTAAAATAATGCTAAGAGTGATGTGTTTTGTAAACAACAGTGAAGTAAAATCATGCTAAGAGTGATGTGTTTTGTAAACAACAGTGAAGTAAAATCATGCTAAGAGTGATGTGTTTTGTAAACAACAGTGAAGTAAAATAATGCTAAGAGTGATGTGTTTTGTAAACAACAGTTAAGTAAAATCATGCTACGAGTGATGTGTTTTGTTAACAACAGTGAAGTAAAATCATGCTAATAGTGATGTGTTGTGTAAACAACAGTGAAGTAAAATCATGCTAAAAGTGATGTGTTTATTAAACAACGGTGAAGTAAAATCATGCTAAGAGTGATGTGTTTTGTAAACAATGGTGAAGTAAGATCATGCTAAGAGTGATGTGTTTTGTTAACAACAGTGAAGTAAGATCATGCTACGAGTGATGTGTTTTGTAAACAACAGTTAAGTAAAATCATGCTACGAGTGACGTGTTTTGTAAACAACAGTCAAGTAAAATAATGCTAAAAGTGATGTGTTTTGTAAACAACAATGAAGTAAAATCATGTTAATAGTGATGTGTTTTGTTAACAACAGGGAAGTAAAATCATTCTAATAATGATGTGTTTTGTAAACAACTGTGAAGTAAGATCATGCTGAGAGTGATGTAATTTGTAAACAACATTGAAGTAAAATAATGCTAAGAGTGATGTATTTTGTTAACAACAGTGAAGTAAGATCATGCTAAGAGTGATGTGTTTTGTTAACAACAGTGAAGTAAGATCATGCTAAGAGTGATGTGTTTTGTAAATAACAATGAAGTAAAATCATGCTAAGAGTGATGTGTTTTTTAAACAACAGTAAAGTAACATCATGCTAGAGTGATGTGTTTTGTTAACAACAGTGAAGTAAGATCATGCTAAGAGTGATGTGTTTTGTAAACAACGGTGAAGTAAAATAAAGCTAAGAGTGATATGGTTTGTAAACAATGGTGATGTAAGATCATGCTAAGAGTGATGTGTTTTGTAAACAACAATGAAGTAAAATAAAGCTAAGAGAGATGTGTTTTGTTAACAACAGTGAAGTAAGATCATGCTTAGAGTGATGTGTTTTGTAAACAACAGTGAAGTAAAATCATGCTAAGAGTGATGTGTTTTGTAAACAACAATGAAGTAAAATAATGCTAAGAGTGATGTGTTTTGTAAACAACAATGAAGTAAAATCATGCTAAGAGTGGTGTGTTTTGTAAACAACAGTGAAGTAAAATAATGCTAAGAGTGATGTGTTTTGTAAACAACAGTGAAGTAAAATCATGCTAAGAGTTATGTGTTTTGTTAACAACAGTGAATTAAAATCATGCTAATAGTGATGTGTTTTGGTAACAACATTGAGGTAAAATCTTTCTAATAGTGATGTGTTTTGTTAACAACAGTGAAGTAAGATCATGCTACGAGTGATGTGTTTTGTAAACAACAGTTAAGTAAAATCATGCTACGAGTGATGTGTTTTGTAAACAACAGTCAAGTAAAATAATGCTAAAAGTGATGTGTTTTGTAAACAACAATGAAGTAAAATCATGTTAATAGTGATGTGTTTTGTTAACAACAGGGAAGTAAAATCATTCTAATAATGATGTGTTTTGTTAACAACTGTGAAGTAAGATCATGCTGAGAGTGATGTAATTTGTAAACAACATTGAAGTAAAATAATGCTAAGAGTGATGTATTTTGTTAACAACAGTTAAGTAAGATGATGTTAAGAGTGATGTGTTTTGTTAACAACAGTGAAGTAAGATCATGCTAAGAGTGATGTGTTTTGTAAATAACAATGAAGTAAAATCATGCTAAGAGTGATGTGTTTTTTAAGCAACAGTAAAGTAACATCATGCTAAGAGTGATGTGTTTTGTTAACAACAGTGAAGTAAGATCATGCTAAGAGTGATGTGTTTTGTAAACAACGGTGAAGTAAAATAATGCTAAGAGTGATATGGTTTGTAAACAATGGTGATGTAAGATCATGCTAAGAGTGATGTGTTTTGTAAACAACAATGAAGTAAAATCATGTTAATAGTGATATGTTTTGTTAACAACAGTGAAGTAAAATCATTCAAATAATGATGTGTTTTGTTAACAACAGTGAAGTTAGATCATGCTGAGAGTGATGTATTTTGTAAACAACATTGAAGTAAAATAATGCTAAGAGTGATGTGTTTTGTTAACAACAGTGAAGTAAGATCATGCTAAGAGTGATGTGTTTTGTTAACAACAGTGAAGTAAGATCATGCTAAGAGTGATGTGTTTTGTAAATAACAATGAAGTAAAATCATGCTAAGAGTGATGTGTTTTTTAAACAACAGTAAAGTAACATCATGCTAGAGTGATGTGTTTTGTTAACAACAGTGAAGTAAGATCATGCTAAGAGTGATGTGTTTTGTAAACAACGGTGAAGTAAAATAAAGCTAAGAGAGATGTGTTTTGTTAACAACAGTGAAGTTAGATCATGCTGAGAGTGATGTATTTTGTAAACAACAGTGAAGTAAAATCATGCTAAGAGTGATGTGTTTTGTAAACAACAGTGAAGTAAAATCATGCTAAGAGTGATGTGTTTTGTAAACAACAGTGAAGTAAAATAATGCTAAGAGTGATGTGTTTTGTAAACAACAGTTAAGTAAAATCATGCTACGAGTGATGTGTTTTGTTAACAACAGTGAAGTAAAATCATGCTAATAGTGATGTGTTGTGTAAACAACAGTGAAGTAAAATCATGCTAAAAGTGATGTGTTTATTAAACAACGGTGAAGTAAAATCATGCTAAGAGTGATGTGTTTTGTAAACAATGGTGAAGTAAGATCATGCTAAGAGTGATGTGTTTTGTTAACAACAGTGAAGTAAGATCATGCTACGAGTGATGTGTTTTGTAAACAACAGTTAAGTAAAATCATGCTACGAGTGACGTGTTTTGTAAACAACAGTCAAGTAAAATAATGCTAAAAGTGATGTGTTTTGTAAACAACAATGAAGTAAAATCATGTTAATAGTGATGTGTTTTGTTAACAACAGGGAAGTAAAATCATTCTAATAATGATGTGTTTTGTAAACAACTGTGAAGTAAGATCATGCTGAGAGTGATGTAATTTGTAAACAACATTGAAGTAAAATAATGCTAAGAGTGATGTATTTTGTTAACAACAGTGAAGTAAGATCATGCTAAGAGTGATGTGTTTTGTTAACAACAGTGAAGTAAGATCATGCTAAGAGTGATGTGTTTTGTAAATAACAATGAAGTAAAATCATGCTAAGAGTGATGTGTTTTTTAAACAACAGTAAAGTAACATCATGCTAGAGTGATGTGTTTTGTTAACAACAGTGAAGTAAGATCATGCTAAGAGTGATGTGTTTTGTAAACAACGGTGAAGTAAAATAAAGCTAAGAGTGATATGGTTTGTAAACAATGGTGATGTAAGATCATGCTAAGAGTGATGTGTTTTGTAAACAACAATGAAGTAAAATAAAGCTAAGAGAGATGTGTTTTGTTAACAACAGTGAAGTAAGATCATGCTTAGAGTGATGTGTTTTGTAAACAACAGTGAAGTAAAATCATGCTAAGAGTGATGTGTTTTGTAAACAACAATGAAGTAAAATAATGCTAAGAGTGATGTGTTTTGTAAACAACAATGAAGTAAAATCATGCTAAGAGTGGTGTGTTTTGTAAACAACAGTGAAGTAAAATAATGCTAAGAGTGATGTGTTTTGTAAACAACAGTGAAGTAAAATCATGCTAAGAGTTATGTGTTTTGTTAACAACAGTGAATTAAAATCATGCTAATAGTGATGTGTTTTGGTAACAACATTGAGGTAAAATCTTTCTAATAGTGATGTGTTTTGTTAACAACAGTGAAGTAAGATCATGCTACGAGTGATGTGTTTTGTAAACAACAGTTAAGTAAAATCATGCTACGAGTGATGTGTTTTGTAAACAACAGTCAAGTAAAATAATGCTAAAAGTGATGTGTTTTGTAAACAACAATGAAGTAAAATCATGTTAATAGTGATGTGTTTTGTTAACAACAGGGAAGTAAAATCATTCTAATAATGATGTGTTTTGTTAACAACTGTGAAGTAAGATCATGCTGAGAGTGATGTAATTTGTAAACAACATTGAAGTAAAATAATGCTAAGAGTGATGTATTTTGTTAACAACAGTTAAGTAAGATGATGTTAAGAGTGATGTGTTTTGTTAACAACAGTGAAGTAAGATCATGCTAAGAGTGATGTGTTTTGTAAATAACAATGAAGTAAAATCATGCTAAGAGTGATGTGTTTTTTAAACAACAGTAAAGTAACATCATGCTAAGAGTGATGTGTTTTGTTAACAACAGTGAAGTAAGATCATGCTAAGAGTGATGTGTTTTGTAAACAACGGTGAAGTAAAATAATGCTAAGAGTGATATGGTTTGTAAACAATGGTGATGTAAGATCATGCTAAGAGTGATGTGTTTTGTAAACAACAATGAAGTAAAATCATGTTAATAGTGATATGTTTTGTTAACAACAGTGAAGTAAAATCATTCAAATAATGATGTGTTTTGTTAACAACAGTGAAGTTAGATCATGCTGAGAGTGATGTATTTTGTAAACAACATTGAAGTAAAATAATGCTAAGAGTGATGTGTTTTGTTAACAACAGTGAAGTAAGATCATGCTAAGAGTGATGTGTTTTGTAAATAACAATGAAGTAAAATCATGCTAAGAGTGATGTGTTTTTTAAACAACAGTAAAGTAACATCATGCTAAGAGTGATGTGTTTTGTTAACAACAGTGAAGTAAGATCATGCTAAGAGTGATGTGTTTTGTAAACAACGGTGAAGTAAAATCATGCTAAGAGTGATATGGTTTGTAAACAATGGTGATGTAAGATCATGCTAAGAGTGATTTGTTTTGTAAACAACAGTGAAGTAAAATAATGCTAAGAGTGATGTGTTTTGTAAACAACAGTGAAGTAAAATCATGCTAAGAGTGATGTGTTTTGTAAACAACAGTGAAGTAAAATAATGCTAAGAGTGATGTGTTTTGTAAACAACAATGAAGTAAAATCATGCTAAGAGTGATGTGTTTTGTTAACAACAATGAAGTAAAATCATGCTAAGAGTGATGTGTTTTGTTAACAACAATGAAGTAAAATCTTGCTAATAGTGATGTGTTTTGTAAACAACAGTGAAGTAAAATCATGCTAAGAGTGATGTGTTTTTTAAACAACGGTGAAGTAAAATCATGCTAAGAGTGATGTGTTTTGTAAACAATGGTGAAGTAAGATCATACTAAGAGTGATGTGTTTTGTAAACAACAGTGAAGTAAAATCATGCTAAGAGTGATGTGTTTTGTAAACAACAGTGAAGTAAAATAATGCTAAGAGTGATGTGTTTTGTAAACAACAGTGAAGTAAAATAATGCTTAGAGTGATGTGTTTTGTTAACAACAGTGAAGTAAGATCATGCTAAGAGTGATGTGTTTTGTTAACAACAGTGAAGTAAGATCATGCTAAGAGTGATGTGTTTTGTAAATAACAGTGAAGTAAAATCATGCTAAGAGTGATGTGTTTTGTTAACAACAGTGAAGTAAAATTATGCTAATAGTGATGTGTTTTGGTAACAACAGTGAGGTAAAATAATTCTAATAGTGATGTGTTTTGTAAACCACAGTGAAGTAAAATCATGCTAAGAGTGATGTGTTTTGAAAACAACAGTGAAGTAAAATCATGCTAAGAGTGATGTGTTTTGTAAACAACAGTGAAGTAAAATCGTGCTAAGAGTGATGTGTTTTGTAAACAACATTGAAGTAAAATAAAGCTAAGAGTGATGTGTTTTGTTAACAACAGTGAAGTAAGATTATGCTAAGAGTGATGTGTTTTGTAAACAACAGTGAAGTAAAATCATGCTAAGACTGCTGTGTTTTGTAAACAATGAAGTAAAATAATGGTAAGAGTGATGTGTTTTGTAAACAACAGTGAAGTAAAATCATGCTAAGAGGGGTGTGTTTCGTAAACAACAGTGAAGTAAAATAATGCTAAGAGTGATGTGTTTTGTAAACAACAGTGAAGTAAAATCATGCTAAGAGTGATGTGTTTTGGTAACAACAGTGAAGTAAAATCATGCTAATAGTGATATGTTTTGGTAACAACAGTGAGGTAAAATCATTCTAATAGTGATGTGTTTTGTTAACAATAGTGAAGTAAGATCATGCTACGAGTGATGTGTTTTGTAAACAACAGTGAAGTAAAATCATGCTAAGAGTGATGTGTTTTGTAAACAACAGTGAAGTAAAATAATGCTTAAAGTGATGTGTTTTGTAAACAACAATGAAGTAAAATCATGTTAATAGTGATACGTTTTGTTAACAACAGTGAAGTAAAATCATTCTAATAATGATGTGTTTTGTTAACAACTGTGAAGTTAGATCATGCTGAGAGTGATGTATTTTGTAAACAACATTGAAGTAAAATAATGCTAAGAGTGATGTGTTTTGTTAACAACAGTGAAGTAAGATCATGCTAAGAGTGATGTGTTTTGTAAATAACAGTGAAATAAAATCATGCTAAGAGTGATGTGTTTTTTAAACAACAGTAAAGTAAGATCATGCTAAGAGTGATGTGTTTTGTTAACAACAGTGAAGTAAGATCATGCTAAGAGTGATGTGTTTTGTACACAACGGTGAAGTAAAATCATGCTAAGAGTGATATGGTTTGTAAACAATGGTGAAGTAAGATCATGCTAAGAGTGATGTGTTTTGTAAACAACAGTGAAGTAAAATCATGCTAAGAGTGATGTGTTTTGTTAACAACAATGAAGTAAAATCATGCTAATAGTGATGTGTTGTGTAAACAACAGTGAAGTAAAATCATGCTAAGAGTGATGTGTTTTGAAAACAACAGTTAAGTAAAATCATGCTAAGAGTGATGTGTTTTGTAAACAACAGTGAATTAAAATAATGCTAAGAGTGATGTGTTTTGTAAACAACAGTGAAGTAAAATCATGCTAAGAGTGATGTGTTTTGTAAACAACAGTGAAGTAAAATCATGCTAAGAGTGATGTGTTTTGTAAACAACAGTGAAGTAAAATAATGCTAAGAGTGATGTGTTTTGTAAACAACAGTTAAGTAAAATCATGCTACGAGTGATGTGTTTTGTTAACAACAGTGAAGTAAAATCATGCTAATAGTGATGTGTTGTGTAAACAACAGTGAAGTAAAATCATGCTAAAAGTGATGTGTTTATTAAACAACGGTGAAGTAAAATCATGCTAAGAGTGATGTGTTTTGTAAACAATGGTGAAGTAAGATCATGCTAAGAGTGATGTGTTTTGTAAACAACAGTGAAGTAAAATCATGCTAAGAGTGATGTGTTTTGTTAACAACAATGAAGTAAAATCATGCTAATAGTGATGTGTTGTGTAAACAACAGTGAAGTAAAATCATGCTAAGAGTGATGTGTTTATTAAACAACGGTGAAGTAAAATCATGCTAAGAGTGATGTGTTTTGTAAACAATGGTGAAGTAAGATCATGCTAAGAGTGATGTGTTTTGTTAACAACAGTGAAGTAAGATCATGCTACGAGTGATGTGTTTTGTAAACAACAGTTAAGTAAAATCATGCCACGAGTGACGTGTTTTGTAAACAACAGTCAAGTAAAATAATGCTAAAAGTGATGTGTTTTGTAAACAACAATGAAGTAAAATCATGTTAATAGTGATGTGTTTTGTTAACAACAGGGAAGTAAAATCATTCTAATAATGATGTGTTTTGTTAACAACTGTGAAGTAAGATCATGCTGAGAGTGATGTAATTTGTAAACAACATTGAAGTAAAATAATGCTAAGAGTGATGTATTTTGTTAACAACAGTGAAGTAAGATCATGCTAAGAGTGATGTGTTTTGTTAACAACAGTGAAGTAAGATCATGCTAAGAGTGATGTGTTTTGTAAATAACAATGAAGTAAAATCATGCTAAGAGTGATGTGTTTTTTAAACAACAGTAAAGTAACATCATGCTAGAGTGATGTGTTTTGTTAACAACAGTGAAGTAAGATCATGCTAAGAGTGATGTGTTTTGTAAACAACGGTGAAGTAAAATAAAGCTAAGAGTGATATGGTTTGTAAACAATGGCGATGTAAGATCATGCTAAGAGTGATGTGTTTTGTAAACAACAATGAAGTAAAATCATTTTAATAGTGATATGTTTTGTTAATAACAGTGAAGTAAAATCATTCTAATAATGATGTGTTTTGTTAACAACAGTGAAGTTAGATCATGCTGAGAGTGATGTATTTTGTAAACAACATTGAAGTAAAATAATGCTAAGAGTGATGTGTTTTGTTAACAACAGTGAAGTAAGATCATGCTAAGAGTGATGTGTTTTGTAAATAACAATGAAGTAAAATCATGCTAAGAGTGATGTGTTTTTTAAACAACAGTAAAGTAACATCATGCTAAGAGTGATGTGTTTTGTTAACAACAGTGAAGTAAGATCATGCTAAAAGTGATGTGTTTTGTAAACAACTGTGAAGTAAAATCATGCTAAGAGTGATATGGTTTGTAAACAATGGTGATGTAAGATCATGCTAAGAGTGATTTGTTTTGTAAACAACAGTGAAGTAAAATAATGCTAAGAGTGATGTGTTTTGTAAACAACAGTGAAGTAAAATCATGCTAAGAGTGATGTGTTTTGTAAACAACAGTGAAGTAAAATAATGTTAAGAGTGATGTGTTTTGTAAACAACAATGAAGTAAAATCATGCTAAGAGTGATGTGTTTTGTTAACAACAATGAAGTAAAATCATGCTAAGAGTGATGTGTTTTGTTAACAACAATGAAGTAAAATCATGCTAATAGTGATGTGTTTTGTAAACAACAGTGAAGTAAAATCATGCTAAGAGTGATGTGTTTTTTAAACAACGGTGAAGTAAAATCAAGCTAAGAGTGATGTGTTTTGTAAACAATGGTGAAGTAAGATCATACTAAGAGTGATGTGTTTTGTAAACAACAGTGAAGTAAAATCATGCTAAGAGTGATGTGTTTTGTAAACAACAGTGAAGTAAAATAATGCTAAGAGTGATGTGTTTTGTAAACAACAGTGAAGTAAAATAATGCTTAGAGTGATGTGTTTTGTTAACAACAGTGAAGTAAGATCATGCTAAGAGTGATGTGTTTTTTAAATAACAGTGAAGTAAAATCATGCTAAGAGTGATGTGTTTTGTTAACAACAGTGAAGTAAAATTATGCTAATAGTGATGTGTTTTGGTAACAACAGTGAGGTAAAATAATTCTAATAGTGATGTGTTTTGTTAACAATGGTGAAGTAAGATCATGCTAAGAATTATGTGTTTTGTAAACCACAGTGAAGTAAATTCATGCTAAGAGTAATGTGTTTTGAAAACAACAGTGAAGTAAAATCATGCTAAGAGTGATGTGTTTTGTAAACAACAGTGAAGTAAAATCGTGCTAAGAGTGATGTGCTTTGTAAACAACATTGAAGTAAAATAAAGCTAAGAGTGATGTGTTTTGTTAACAACAGTGAAGTAAGATTATGCTAAGAGTGATGTGTTTTGTAAACAATGAAGTAAAATAATGGTAAGAGTGATGTGTTTTGTAAACAACAGTGAAGTAAAATCATGCTAAGAGTGGTGTGTTTCGTAAACAACAGTGAAGTAAAATAATGCTAAAAGTGATGTGTTTTGTAAACAACAGAGAAGTAAAATCATGCTAAGAGTGATGTGTTTTGGTAACAACAGTGAAGTAAAATCATGCTAATAGTGATATATTTTGGTAACAACAGTGAGGTAAAATCATTCTAATAGTGATGTGTTTTGTTAACAATAGTGAAGTAAGATCATGCTACGAGTGATGTGTTTTGTAAACAACAGTGAAGTAAAATCATGCTAAGAGTGATGTGTTTTGTAAACAACTGTGAAGTAAAATAATGCTAAAAGTGATGTGTTTTGTAAACAACAGTGAAGTAAAATCATGCTAAGAGTGATGTGTTTTGGTAACAACAGTGAAGTAAAATCATGCTAATAGTGATATGTTTTGGTAACAACAGTGAGGTAAAATCATTCTAATAGTGATGTGTTTTGTTAACAATAGTGAAGTAAGATCATGCTACGAGTGATGTGTTTTGTAAACAACAGTGAAGTAAAATCATGCTAAGAGTGATGTGTTTTGTAAACAACAGTGAAGTAAAATAATGCTAAAAGTGATGTGTTTTGTAAACAACAATGAAGTAAAATCATGTTAATAGTGATACGTTTTGTTAACAACAGTGAAGTAAAATCATTCTAATAATGATGTGTTTTGTTAACAACAGTGAAGTTAGATCATGCTGAGAGTGATGTATTTTGTAAACAACATTGAAGTAAAATAATGCTAAGAGTGATGTGTTTTGTTAACAACAGTGAAGTAAGATCATGCTAAGAGTGATGTGTTTTGTAAATAACAGTGAAGTAAAATCATGCTAAGAGTGATGTGTTTTTTAAACAACAGTAAAGTAAAATCATGCTAAGAGTGATGTGTTTTGTTAACAACAGTGAAGTAAGATCATGCTAAGAGTGATGTGTTTTGTAAACAACGGTGAAGTAAAATCATGCTAAGAGTGATATGGTTTGTAAACAATGGTGAAGTAAGATCATGCTAAGAGTGATGTGTTTTGTAAACAACAGTGAACTAAAATCATGCTAAGAGTGATGTGTTTTGTTAACAACAATGAAGTAAAATCATGCTAATAGTGATGTGTTGTGTAAACAACAGTGAAGTAAAATCATGCTAAGAGTGATGTGTTTTGAAAACAAAAGTTAAGTAAAATCATGCTAAGAGTGATGTGTTTTGTAAACAACAGTGAATTAAAATAATGCTAAGAGTGATGTGTTTTGTAAACAACAGTGAAGTAAAATCATGCTAAGAGTGATGTGTTTTGTAAACAATAGTGAAGTAAAATCATGCTAAGAGTGATGTGTTTTGTAAACAACAGTGAAGTAAAATAATGCTAAGAGTGACGTGTTTTGTAAACAACATTGAAGTAAAATAAAGCTAAGAGTGATGTGTTTTGTTAACAACAGTGAAGTAAAATCATGCTAAGAGTGATGTGTTTTGGTAACAACAGTGAGGTAAAATCATTCTAATAGTGATGTGTTTTGTTAACAATAGTGAAGTAAGATCATGCTACGAGTGATGTGTTTTGTTAACAACAATGAAGTAAAATCATGCTAAGAGTGATGTGTTTTGTTAACAACAATGAAGTAAAATCATGCTAATAGTGATGTGTTGTGTAAACAACAGTGAAGTAAAATCATGCTAAAAGTGATGTGTTTATTAAACAACGGTGAAGTAAAATCATGCTAAGAGTGATGTGTTTTGTAAACAATGGTGAAGTAAGATCATTCTAATAGTGATATGTTTTGTTAACAACAGTGAAGTAAAATCATTCTAATAATGATGTGTTTTGTTAACAACGGTGAAGTTAGATCATGCTGAGAGTGATGTATTTTGTAAACAACATTGAAGTAAAATAATGCTAAGAGTGATGTGTTTTGTTAACAACAGTGAAGTAAGATCATGCTAAGAGTGATGTGTTTTGTAAATAACAATGAAGTAAAATCATGCTAAGAGTGATGTGTTTTTTAAACAACAGTAAAGTAACATCATGCTAAGAGTGATGTGTTTTGTTAACAACAGTGAAGTAAGATCATGCTAAGAGTGATGTGTTTTGTAAACAACGGTGAAGTAAAATCATGCTAAGAGTGATATGGTTTGTAAACAATGGTGATGTAAGATCATGCTAAGAGTGATTTGTTTTGTAAACAACAGTGAAGTAAAATCATGCTAAGAGTGATGTGTTTTGTAAACAACAGTGAAGTAAAATCATGCTAAGAGTGATGTGTTTTGTAAACAACAGTGAAGTAAAATAATGCTAAGAGTGATGTGTTTTGTAAACAACAATGAAGTAAAATCATGCTAAGAGTGATGTATTTTGTTAACAACAATGAAGTAAAATCATGCTAAGAGTGATGTGTTTTGTTAACAACAATGAAGTAAAATCATGCTAATAGTGATGTGTTTTGTAAACTACAGTGAAGTAAAATCATGCTAAGAGTGATGTGTTTTTTAAACAACGGTGAAGTAAAATCATGCTAAGAGTGATGTGTTTTGTAAACAATGGTGAAGTAAGATCATACTAAGAGTGATGTGTTTTGTAAACAACAGTGAAGTAAAATCATGCTAAGAGTGATGTGTTTTGTAAACAACAGTGAAGTAAAATAATGCTAAGAGTGATGTGTTTTGTAAACAACAGTGAAGTAAAATAATGCTTAGAGTGATGTGTTTTGTTAACAACAGTGAAGTAAGATCATGCTAAGAGTGATGTGTTTTGTAAACTACAGTGAAGTAAAATCATGCTAAGAGTGATGTGTTTTGTTAACAACAATGAAGTAAAATCATGCTAATAGTGATGTGTTGTTTAAACAACAGTGAAGTAAAATCATGCTAAGAGTGATGTGTTTATTAAACAACGGTGAAGTAAAATCATGCTAAGAGTGATGTGTTTTGTAAACAATGGTGAAGTAAGATCATGCTAAGAGTGATGTGTTTTGTTAATAACAGTGAAGTAAGATCATGCTACGAGTGATGTGTTTTGTAAACAACAGTTAAGTAAAATCATGCTACGAGTGATGTGTTTTGTAAACAACAGTCAAGTAAAATAATGCTAAAAGTGATGTGTTTTGTAAACAACAATGAAGTAAAATCATGTTAATAGTGATGTGTTTTGTTAACAACAGGGAAGTAAAATCATTCTAATAATGATGTGTTTTGTTAACAACTGTGAAGTAAGATCATGCTGAGAGTGATGTAATTTGTAAACAACATTGAATTAAATAATGCTAAGAGTGATGTATTTTGTTAACAACAGTGAAGTAAGATCATGCTAAGAGTGATGTGTTTTGTTAACAACAGTGAAGTAAGATCATGCTAAGAGTGATGTGTTTTGTAAATAACAATGAAGTAAAATCATGCTAAAAGTGATGTGTTTTTTAAACAACAGTAAAGTAACATCATGCTAAGAGTGATGTGTTTTGTTAACAACAGTGAAGTAAGATCATGCTAAGAGTGATGTGTTTTGTAAACAACGGTGAAGTAAAATAAAGCTAAGAGTGATATGGTTTGTAAACAATGGTGATGTAAGATCATGCTATGAGTGATGTGTTTTGTAAACAACAATGAAGTAAAATCATGTTAATAGTGATATGTTTTGTTAACAACAGTGAAGTAAAATCATTCTAATAATGATGTGTTTTGTTAACAACAGTGAAGTTAGATCATGCTGAGAGTGATGTATTTTGTAAACAACATTGAAGTAAAATAATGCTAAGAGTGATGTGTTTTGTTAACAACAGTGAAGTAAGATCATGTTAAGAGTGATGTGTTTTGTAAATAACAATGAAGTAAAATCATGCTAAGAGTGATGTGTTTTTTAAACAACAGTAAAGTAACATCATGCTAAGAGTGATGTGTTTTGTTAACAACAGTGAAGTAAGATCATGCTAAGAGTGATGTGTTTTGTAAACAACGGTGAAGTAAAATCATGCTAAGAGTGATATGGTTTGTAAACAATGGTGATGTAAGATCATGCTAAGAGTGATTTGTTTTGTAAACAACAGTGAAGTGAAATCATGCTAAGAGTGATGTGTTTTGTAAACAACAGTGAAGTAAAATCATGCTAAGAGTGATATGTTTTGTAAACAACAGTGAAGTAAAATAATGCTAAGAGTGATGTGTTTTGTAAACAACAATGAAGTAAAATCATGCTAAGAGTGATGTGTTTTGTTAACAACAATGAAGTAAAATCATGCTAAGAGTGATGTGTTTTGTTAACAACAATGAAGTAAAATCATGCTAATAGTGATGTGTTTTGTAAACAACAGTGAAGTAAAATCATGCTAAGAGTGATGTGTTTTTTAAACAACGGTGAAGTAAAATCATGCTAAGAGTGATGTGTTTTGTAAACAATGGTGAAGTAAGATCATACTAAGAGTGATGTGTTTTGTAAACAACAGTGAAGTAAAATCATGCTAAGAGTGATGTGTTTTGTAAACAACAGTGAAGTAAAATAATGCTAAGAGTGATGTGTTTTGTAAACAACAGTGAAGTAAAATAATGCTTAGAGTGATGTGTTTTGTTAACAACAGTGAAGTAAGATCATGCTAAGAGTGATGTGTTTTGTAAATAACAGTGAAGTAAAATCATGCTAAGAGTGATGTGTTTTGTTAACAATAGTGAAGTAAAATTATGCTAATAGTGATGTGTTTTGGTAACAACAGTGAGGTAAAATAATTCTAATAGTGATGTGTTTTGTTAACAATGGTGAAGTAAGATCATGCTAAGAGTTATGTGTTTTGTAAACCATAGTGAAGTAAAATCATGCTAAGAGTGATGTGTTTTGTAAACAACAGTGAAGTAAAATCATGCTAAGAGTGATGTGTTTTGTTAACAACAGTGAAGTAAGATCATGCTAAGAGTGATGTGTTTTGTAAATAACAATGAAGTAAAATCATGCTAAAAGTGATGTGTTTTTTAAACAACAGTAAAGTAACATCATGCTAAGAGTGATGTGTTTTGTTAACAACAGTGAAGTAAGATCATGCTAAGAGTGATGTGTTTTGTAAACAACGGTGAAGTAAAATAAAGCTAAGAGTGATATGGTTTGTAAACAATGGTGATGTAAGATCATGCTAAGAGTGATGTGTTTTGTAAACAACAATGAAGTAAAATCATGTTAATAGTGATATGTTTTGTTAACAACAGTGAAGTAAAATCATTCTAATAATGATGTGTTTTGTTAACAACAGTGAAGTTAGATCATGCTGAGAGTGATGTATTTTGTAAACAACATTGAAGTAAAATAATGCTAAGAGTGATGTGTTTTGTTAACAACAGTGAAGTAAGATCATGCTAAGAGTGATGTGTTTTGTAAATAACAATGAAGTAAAATCATGCTAAGAGTGATGTGTTTTTTAAACAACAGTAAAGTAACATCATGCTAAGAGTGATGTGTTTTGTTAACAACAGTGAAGTAAGATCATGCTAAGAGTGATGTGTTTTGTAAACAACGGTGAAGTAAAATCATGCTAAGAGTGATATGGTTTGTAAACAATGGTGATGTAAGATCATGCTAAGAGTGATTTGTTTTGTAAACAACAGTGAAGTAAAATCATGCTAAGAGTGATGTGTTTTGTAAACAACAGTGAAGTAAAATCATGCTAAGAGTGATATGTTTTGTAAACAACAGTGAAGTAAAATAATGCTAAGAGTGATGTGTTTTGTAAACAACAATGAAGTAAAATCATGCTAAGAGTGATGTGTTTTGTTAACAACAATGAAGTAAAATCATGCTAAGAGTGATGTGTTTTGTTAACAACAATGAAGTAAAATCATGCTAATAGTGATGTGTTTTGTAAACAACAGTGAAGTAAAATCATGCTAAGAGTGATGTGTTTTTTAAACAACGGTGAAGTAAAATCATGCTAAGAGTGATGTGTTTTGTAAACAATGGTGAAGTAAGATCATACTAAGAGTGATGTGTTTTGTAAACAACAGTGAAGTAAAATCATGCTAAGAGTGATGTGTTTTGTAAACAACAGTGAAGTAAAATAATGCTAAGAGTGATGTGTTTTGTAAACAACAGTGAAGTAAAATAATGCTTAGAGTGATGTGTTTTGTTAACAACAGTGAAGTAAGATCATGCTAAGAGTGATGTGTTTTGTAAATAACAGTGAAGTAAAATCATGCTAAGAGTGATGTGTTTTGTTAACAATAGTGAAGTAAAATTATGCTAATAGTGATGTGTTTTGGTAACAACAGTGAGGTAAAATAATTCTAATAGTGATGTGTTTTGTTAACAATGGTGAAGTAAGATCATGCTAAGAGTTATGTGTTTTGTAAACCATAGTGAAGTAAAATCATGCTAAGAGTGATGTGTTTTGTAAACAACAGTGAAGTAAAATCATGCTAAGAGTGATGTGTTTTGTAAACAACAGTGAAGTAAAATCGTGCTAAGAGTGATGTGTTTTGTAAACAACATTGAAGTAAAATAAAGCTAAGAGTGATGTGTTTTGTTAACAACAGTGAAGTAAGATTATGCTAAGAGTGATGTGTTTTGTAAACAACAGTGAAGTAAAATCATGCTAAGACTGCTGTGTTTTGTAAACAATGAAGTAAAATAATGGTAAGAGTGATGTGTTTTGTAAACAACAGTGAAGTAAAATCATGCTAAGAGTGGTGTGTTTCGTAAACAACAGTGAAGTAAATTGTAATAGCCGAAAAAAAAAATTTGATTTCTTGTTAGTTAAGGTTTGATTTTGTGAATATCTTGGTTAAGATATGTGTGGAAAGTCTTAATTGATTTATATTATTTATGTGTGTGGATATTTAGTTTTTATGATTAATTGAAAAACAAAATAAAATCCTAATTAACAATTAAATCTCTCTCTCTCTCTCTCTCCCTCTCTCTCTCGGTTTCTCTCCCTCTCCCCACTACTTCCTCAACCTCTCCCCACTCCCACTTAACCGATACACTCTCTCCTTTCCAATCTCTCCCCCACATCGGTTTCTCTCTTTTCTCTCTCGCAATCGTTCTCTCATCACGGTAAGGTTTCTCTCTTTCTCCCTCTCGGTTCTCACCTTTCCCCCATTCACTCCCTCTCATCGGTTTCTTGGTTTCATCAAGGTGTTACTTCCTCTCGTATTGAATCGGAGTCGGAGAAGGGAAAGCTTTCGACCCTTATTTGAACTCTCCGGGAAAGGTAACCCAAGACCCTAACCCATGCTAATTTCGAAAACACATGCATATAGGACGTTTTTGAGTTGTTTAGATGCCGTATAGGACTTGTGGCTATGTGTTGGTGTGAGTTTGATTTTGGTTGTGACCGACAGTGGGCTCCGAACCCTTTTTGACTGAGCAAACGATCTCCTTTTGGTACGAAATTTTAACTGTATAAACCTTGGTGTGTCTTCTGTGTGGTGTTAAAATTTTAGCTTCTTTGGAGGTCTGGTGATTTTATAATGATTTTTGTAAGTGAACTGCGCTTTTCTGATGGATGTATGTTTTTGGGTGATGTATTTATGTGCAATGGGTGTGAATCTGAGTGTGTGGTCTTTGGGATGTATGTGGGTGTGTTTGGCCAAGAGATGGCTCGGGGAAAACAGCGTTTGGTTCGGGTGGTTTGTGTGTGTTGGCCGAGAGTTTTGGGGTTCGGCCTAGGGCAGTGTTGTGGGGAGTTTTGAAGGTTTGATCTCATGTTTTCGGGTGTGTTTTGGGTTGTGGAATGTGTGTTGTGATTGTCGTATAAGGTTTGAGAATCGTTGGTTGGGGGAAAGTTTGTGTGCACGTGATCGAGCCAGCGGCCGAGACGCCGAGCCAGATGTCGGGCCAGGTGCCGAGCCAGTGCCGAGACAGGTGCCGCGCCAGGTGCTGAGCCAGATGCCGAGACAGGTGCCGAGCCAATGCCGAGACAGGTGCCGCGCCAGGTGCCGAGCCAGATGCCGAGACAGACGCCGAGCCAGTGCCGAGCCAGGCGGCCGAGACGGTCGGCCGAGGTGCCGAGCCAGGCGGCCGAGACGGTCGGCAGAGGTGCCGAGCCAGGTGGCCGAGACGGTCGGCCGAGGTGCCGAGCCAGGCGGCCGAGACGGTCGGCCGAGGTGCCGAGCCAGGCGGCCGAGACGGTCGGCCGAGGTGCCGAGCCAGGCGGCTGAGACAGTCGGCCGAGGTGCCGAGCCTGGCAGCCGAGACGGTCGGCCGAGACACCGAGCCAGGCGGCGAGACAGCCGGCCGAGGTGCCGAGCCAGGCGGCCGAGACACCGAGCCAGGCCGAGACGCCGATCCTTTTTCCGAACCTTTTCCGAGCCAAGTGAGCCGTTTGCACAGTGAGGGTATGCCGGGGGTATGAGTGTTGCGTGTGTGTCGTGTGCGCGTCTTGAGTACGTTGTATGCGTGTCGGGTGCGTGCGTGGTGTGTTTCGGACGTGTGTTTTTGTGTGATTGACTTATAAGATGTTGTTAAGTGTGCGTACGTGTAACGTGCTAGATGTCGAAGTCATCCACGTAGGATTCATGCATTGTCGTTTAAACCCCGTCTTTCCTGATTCTAATTATGATACTTATTTATCTTTCAAAAGGGTGATCTTTTACGAGGAAATTGTGGTTGAAGAAGGAAACTGTTTAAAAGCTAAGCAATCGAGGTGGGCTTTTCTACCCTACTATTTTGTGGGTTATCTTTAATACGGACGTTGTTCCGGAAATGTTTATGGAGATGAACTGTTTGTCTTGCCAACTGTTTTGTTTTGAAACCTATCTGAAGTGGTTTACCACATATGTTTAATCGAATTCGGGTCTGTTGGGCTGCGAACCCTCAGGCTAGTGTACACGAGATCGGGAGCCATCTGAGAGCAAGTTGGCCGGTCTAGCTGACCTGGGGTGTGGCCACGCCCCTTGTCACCCGTTGGATCAGATAGTGTATGATGGTGGGAATAAGGGTGGCAATATCTGAAAATGACTGCGCAGTCGAATTTATGAAATATGTTTTAGTGTACTTGGGTTATTTTCTTTACACTTAAAACCCCAAGGTTACACTGTTATGGCATGACAAACTATGATTTTGGCGTGTGTCCACTGAGTGCAATAAGTACTCAGCCCTGCATGTTGTTTTCTTAATGTGCAGGTTGAGCGACGATGGGGATGACGGATGTTGAGCAATTAAAGTCAAAATTGTGTTTTTACTTTGCCTTTTGGATGGTGTCGTGTCGTCATACCCGGCATTATCTATCTCTTGGTCTGTTCCGCTGCTTTGTAATCCGATACAATGTTTTCATTTAAACTCTGTTTACTTTAACTTTAGAAATGTCGCTACAGTACTTTGTTTTGAAGTGAACTTCCTCTAATTAAACGTTTCGGGTCAAGTATTCTTGTTCTCCCCTTTCTTCCCCGTTTCTTTATTCCTCCCCTAGTCGCGGTCCACCGTACTTCCTATCCTTAGGAAATGCGGGCGTGACAAAAATAATGCTAAGAGTGATGTGTTTTGTAAACAACAGTGAAGTAAAATCATGCTAAGAGTGATGTGTTTTGGTAACAACAGTGAAGTAAAATCATGCTAATAGTGATATGTTTTGGTAACAACAGTGAGGTAAAATCATTCTAATAGTGATGTGTTTTGTTAACAATAGTGAAGTAAGATCATGCTACGAGTGATGTGTTTTGTAAACAACAGTGAAGTAAAATCATGCTAAGAGTGATGTGTTTTGTAAACAACAGTGAAGTAAAATAATGCTAAAAGTGATGTGTTTTGTAAACAACAATGAAGTAAAATCATGTTAATAGTGATACGTTTTGTTAACAACAGTGAAGTAAAATCATTCTAATAATGATGTGTTTTGTTAACAACAGTGAAGTTAGATCATGCTGAGAGTGATGTATTTTGTAAACAACATTGAAGTAAAATAATGCTAAGAGTGATGTGTTTTGTTAACAACAGTGAAGTAAGATCATGCTAAGAGTGATGTGTTTTGTAAATAACAGTGAAGTAAAATCATGCTAAGATTGATGTGTTTTTTAAACAACAGTAATGTAACACCCCATACTTTTGTGACCCTTTTTATTATGTTATTGGAATTTTGGGGAATTCTGAAACGTTTGATTCAATGTGATTAAGTGCTTTGTATGAAATAAATTGACGTGGTTATTGTGGAATGACGAGCTTGAGATTTATGTTATTTCAATGTGGGGAAATAATTAATAGGATCATGCATTTATCCTTTCTCGAGTCGATTCATTGAAATATTCGGCCCTTCCTAATTATTGAAATAATACTTCTTCTTGTGGATTTAATTAATTATTTTGGGATACTTATCCAAATTAAATCCAAACCAAATGACCCCTAAGTTGTACTACATGAAATTCGAACTCCATTTTATTTTTCCTTGGGAGTTTTCGAAAATTTCCTATAGGAGAAAGAATTAATTTCCTTTTGATTTAATTGGTGCTTTATTGACTCCCTTCCTTTGAATTTAATCTAATTAAATCATGTGATAATGTATTTCTTCACCCAAAATAAATAGAGAGTTGGGATATTTTTCCTTGGCTATTTAGCCTAGCATTTTCGGCCCCCTCCAATAAAATTGGAGAATATTTTAATTGTTCCTAATTTGTGGGATCCCTTTTTATTCAAATAAATTACTATGTCTAATTAATTGGGGATGTGAATATTTTTTTCTTCTATTGTTCCTCCATATCACACGCCACTATGCATTATTTCCTTTGTGGGAATTTAATTAATTATTGCCTTTTTATGGGAGCCTTTTTCCATAAAGAAATTACCTAATTTAAATCCTATTCTATTTAATTGGGGATTTAAATAATTTCCTTGTACAAATTTCCTCTTGAAATTTTCGGCCCCCACCATATTAATTCCTACTTGGAGATTTAATTTATTTTGTTCCCTTGTTTATGGAATATTCACCTTTAATTCCTAATTTGTGAATATTCTCTCCAAGTAAATATTGCTATATCTCCTAGTAATTAAATTAACAAATTTTGACTTCCCCACCATTCAAACCACACGCCTACTTCTATACTTAATTGTGGGAATTTTATTTTTTTTTATCTCCCACAATTTAATTAATTCATGAGGTGTGGATTATTTTAACCTAGACTATAAATATTAATAACATCAACCCTAGCCCCCATTCCCCAAAAATATCATCCACTCCTTTCTCCCTCACTCCCACACGGTTTGTCTCCTCCATCACTCTCCCCTCTCCAAAAACCTTCCATTCAAGCTTTGATCTTGCTTCCGTTGAAGTTATCTTCGAGAAACTCCGACGAATCGCTCCATTCCACGTTTCTACCGTTTTCGTTTTGTCAAAAGGAAGGTATAATCGCACACTTCTCCTCCTCATCCGTTTTTGAACCATGTTTTGGGTCCTACATGCATGTAGAGAGTGTAGGTTGATAGATCGCAAGTTTTAACGGGGGAAAAATCGTGTGTCGTAAGAACTTGTTTGATTTTTGCATTTCTTGGTTGAAATCATGTGTGTTGGATCGAAAGCCCAAGGAAGAGTACTAAACAAGCCCAACAGCAATGACGGCCCATCAGCCCAAAGCCCAAGGAAGAGTATGAGTTCGGCATTACCAAAGAGTTCGGCCTCAGCCTACAGCTCGGTAAAAGCCAACCAATCAAGCTCTGCTCTCAGGTCGGCATCAAGCTCTACTCTCAGATCGGCAACCAAAGCAGTTCGGTCTCAGTATTCGACCGAACAAGGAGTTAGTGGACCCATACAGGATTTCCACAACTTCCAACACACCCACTACCACGTGGTGTCAACTCAGGCCACGATCGTAGGCCATGACCTACGCTACATCCACGATCTTAGGCCATGACCTACACGACATCCATGACTTAGGGTGGTGATGCAAGCCACGATCTTAGTTCAATATATAAATAGAACTTAGATCTGATAGAGGGGGGTTAAGCTCTCTAGAGATAAAATATCATATAGCAAGTCTGTGTTGTAAGCTGTAATCCCAGATCAAGCAATACAATCTTGCCCTCCCTTCTTCCCGTGGACGTAGATTTACTTCAGTAAATCGAACCACGTAAATTCTTTGTGTCGTAGTCTTTATTCTCTACCAGCATTTACTAACATCAGAAATTCGCGGACTCATCATATGCAAATATGTGTATGAGTAACGTGTAAGCATGATGATGTGTTTTCGAGCATGAAGAATCGGTGTTTTCGTTGTGGAAATTTAAAAACCCTATTTTCGAATTTGAACCAGAACTCTGTGACGCTCGACCAGTGACTTATGATCTGTATTCGACCCATCAAACGAACGAATTTTGCTACGGAATTTTTACTGAGTAAAGTTCAAGATGTTTTCTGTGTCTCGTGTGAATTTCAGCCTTTTTTATCGAAAAATGAATTTTTAATAAATATTTTAAGTCGACTGCGCAAATCTGCCAGAAACGTGAGTTCTCGCCATGAATGTTTCGTTTTCTGTTTGACTGACCAAATGAACTCCGATTGATGTAATTCTTGAACTATATGAAAATTTGAAGTGTTGTCTGTGTTTTATTAAATTTTCAGCCTTTTTGGGCATCGTATGAATTTATGGTGAATTTTTCAAATGAACTGCGCAATACTGCCAGAAATTGTATGTTCCGACCAGAGAGTTCAATATGTGATATGACTGATTAATGACGGGATTTCGATATGAAAATTTTCATGGATGAACTTGAATGTGTCCTCTGTATCGTGACCAAAATTTAGCATGTTTTGAGGTCGGGTGAATTTAAAGTGATTTTTACAAAACGGTCGCGCAATTCTGCCAGTTTTCTGCCTTGATTAAATGACACTTAGTTTCAAGTTTAAAAGTGTTATTTGATGCATGTATGTGCAAGGAACGTGTTTAAATGTTGAAATCACTTGCGATAAGTTGAAAGGTGTTACGTGTGTTTTATACCCTTGTGATGCATGTTGGGTTTTGGGATTGAGGAGAACGATGAGAGAGAAACGATAGGACATGCATAGTGATATGTTGTTGTGTGAGACTGACTTGTGTTGTCGTTGACAAGGGTGTTGTGTTTTCGTGAACTCGAGGATCGAGAGTTGCTAGGTTGGGTTGTGATTTTGCTAAGAGAACGAGGTGGGCTTTCCTTTCAAACCTCTTTATTTTTCCGAAAAATATTATGTGGAGATACAAGGGTGGTTTAACTGTTATGTCATGCCATGGACTGTTTTTGTTATGAGATTGTGTGCCTGATGCCTAGTTCGTATGAGTTTACTCCGTTAGGCTATATGGCTGTTTTGTGAAACGAATTCGGGTCCGAGTAGGGCCGTAAACCCTATCGGGCTGTGTACACTGGTGGGATCGTGAGCCGTCCTTGCAAGTCGGCCGGTCTCGTGGGCGAATAGTGTGGCCACACTTTCGTCGCACTGTGGTTGTGACTGTTGGATTGATGTGAAAAGTGGGGAGATTATTTGACTGGCCAGTCTATGAAATGTTTTTGTGTTCTCGTGGTAATTTCTTAATCTCATATAAAAACTCGAGATCACTGGTATGGATGACATAACTATATAAAATGTTTTCGGCATGAGCCCATTGAGTACAACAAGTACTCAGCCCTGCAATTTCTTTTAAAATTTTGCAGGTTGAGCAGGATGTTGCAAAGGATGTTGAGCTAGCCTTAGGACGCGTTGTGTCTTCATACATAGGCGTGATCCTTGACTCTCTTTAAACCTTATTTTCCGCTGCTATATTTTAAACTATGTCTCAAGACTTTAATCTTTTCGTACTGTGGTTGAACATGTATGGTTGTGTTAGGTTTTCACCAAGTAATTACGTTATCTTTTGAAAATGGTGTTCTCGTGAATTAAATTAAATGGTCTACTTTAGAAGTTAATTGGTTTTCTTTAAGTTATTTTCTCCGTTTTTTTTTTCTTTTAAAAGTATTTATTATAAGCCTTTTCTAAGTGATAGTAAAATTTTAACCTTAAACTTCTTTAAACTAAAATGTCTTTCTTCCTTTAAGTTAATTAGGATTTTCTTTTAAAAACGTTATCCATGCATGTCGGTCACGATCGCCACGTTTGTGGTACCCCTAGTATGGGCGGTCGTGACAGAGTGGTATCAGAGCTTTGTTCTTTTGCTCTGGTCCGAGAGTCTTCTTTCACTTTGAGTCTAAGTTAGTGAACCCTTTTTGACTAGATGTGTCACGAAGGCTCAACATCCAAAGCATCAAGCTCAACCAAGGAAAGTATGGTATGTTTTAAGTTGTTGATGAAATGTGTGAACGATGTATAAAATTGACGATATGATGAGGATGTTTTGGGCAAAAGAATGCATGAGCAAGTAATTACGTGATGATGTGATTTTCATGATTGAAATTCGTGAATAAATGATGTGATGACATAAAGAAGTTGAATGTGAGCATGATTGGCATGATGATCTAAACACGTGTATAATGTGAAAACAATATCGTGATAGTATGAATATGTGGAATATGACAATATAATTTAAGCACGTGTTGTATGTACGAACATGATATTGGTATGGTATGAGTATGTGAGATATGAGCAAGATTGGCATGATGACCTATGTATGTGTTATGTGTGTGTAAGTGATATGACAAAAGCATATGAGCATAGGATGATGGAGTGTTTTACATGAAGGATGAAGGTTGATGAGTTGTTTTGAGCATGTTGAAATTTTTGAGAAAAAAAAAACAATTTAAAAAAAAATGTTGTTTCAAACGTATATGTGAAGTGCATGAGTGTTTTGTTTGGAATACAAATGTGTTATGAGTTTTGAAAGATTTGCATGGTTTGATATGTAAAAGAGAAAAATGGAAAAATGATTTTGTGGTTGATGTTTTGTAATATTAATGACTAGTTGTTCTAGTGGAGTTTGATTGAGGAAAAATGTTTATGTTGTGAAAAGTTCTTTCTTTTGGGAAAATTAATTGATCAATGGAAAATGTTGTGTTTATGAATTGTTTAAAAAAAATTAAAATTACCTTTTCATTTGAAAAATTGAGCCATGGAAGTGTGATGTTATAAATGTTATGAGGTGCGAAGTATGATGCGTCATTCTATGGAGTGTTTTATAAGAGTGATGAAAGTTGATGCGAAAGTACGTTTCAGTTTGAGTCAAAATTTTTACCTTAAAATTGAGATGTGGAAAAAAAATTTGGAAAGTGTGAAAGTGTAAAGAAATTTTGTTTCAAAAATTTTGAATATAATGTGAAGTTCGAAAGTGTTTTGCTATGGGATGTGAAAATGTGGTGTGTTTATCTTGAGGTATGAATGACGTAAACTGAAGTAGATGATGATCTATGAGATGATGATTGATGTTGTGAACTTAGAGTACCTAAAATATAAGCCTAGTTGACCGCGCAAATCGTAGTTCTAAGTTGAAAACTTAACAATTGCTTTTCCGAGCAATGAAACGTACGAGAATATGAGAGTTTAGGCAAACGCTTAAGTCAAGGTGCGAGACAAGAAGAACCGATGCTAAGAGATATTTTCATGCAACGACGGGCGATCATACTCGCGATTTAAAATAGTATAGTTTAATCTTGCGTAAGTGGAAGCACGAGGGAGATGATCTTCATACCCTTGTAAGGAGCACGAGGATGATAACAATGTCCAACTAGGATAGTCATTATGACATGCAAAGGATTTTATGAAGATATGGATTCCGACTATCATTATTAGCGGCAATGACATGAAGAATCTCAGCATGGAATCCACAGTTCTTAGATCGACGTTACCAGTTTCGGCTTGCGAAAGATGAACAAGGAGGTGCGACTCTAATAGCTGGAACAAACTATTCTAATCAACAGTTCTTACTTGGATTATAAGAAGTTATCTTTCAGGACCTTTCAAATAGCCGTGAGCCATTGTCTATTTAACAGCTTGTTTCATTCACCCCTTGCAAGTGATGCATATTATTTCTTTTCCTCCATTGAGTCATAACTCACTTTCAATTCTTGGAAAGTGGTGTTGCCTTCATAACTTTGGACAATTGGATTGATTGTAGTCTTCTTTGACTTATTATTTATACGAACAATATTTTGACTTTGTGAGCCTTTGCTATTGAACTTCATTCCTAAGACTGCTTGCAGTTATGTCCTTCAATACAATCACGTTTCGCAGACATGTTTTCTGTGGGATAATTCTCTTGGAACTTTTGTTCAACTTTTCATTTGGTCACCATGTCTGTGTCAAGTTCTTTCTTACAGAGTGAAATTCTTTTGGTTCAGTTCCACTATATGTACCCTTTCCATAATAGGACCTTTCTTTCTACAAAACAAAGTTAAGGCCTACATTCTGTTCCTTGCCTTAACAAACTTAATCCACTTGATTTTTGTTTTCAATAGCCCATTTGACTTTGATTGCCTTTCACAAACTTATGAACCCATTGATGTGATTTTGTCAGTCCATATTATGATTTTCCTTGAACCATGATCAGTACCTCATGCAACTGATCATTTCTTTTCCTCAACCCTTTAAGTCATTATCCATTGATGTGTGGACCTTTCAAATTTGGTCGAACAACTGAATTATCTTTTGGTAGCCTACTATGAGAATTGACATTTATTTGATTTCATCCCATATTGATGACCTATCTTATGTTCTTTCAAGCTCCGTGGGGATGATCATAACCAATTGTTATATTTCAAAATCGGTTCATATCCAAGTTAAGACTGTTTGACTAAAGTTTATGTTAGGAGAGTTAAGAGTAGTAGCTCGACTTTTACACGTCATGCCTTGGAGAGCGTTGATATAATTTTGGGAATGTATTGGCTTGCCGAGAACCACACGACTATTCACTGTAAAGGGAGACACATTTCTTTTCAAGCCCCGGGCAAAGAGCCGACGATCTTATATGGGATCTCCATGAACCGACGAACCTCTATAATCTCTGCATTGCAAGCAACCACGATGGTAAGAAAAGGGCGTCCAACGTATCTTGTGTACTTGAACGGAGAGGAAAAGAAGGATTTGAGAGTGGAAGACGTGGCAGTAGTACAAGATTTTCCCATTGTGTTTCCCGAAGCTTTATCTGGACCGACATCCGACAGACAATTATAGTTCACTATTGTTTTGGAACAAGGGTCTACGCCAGTATCGAAGGCGCTATACCGAATGGCCCTAAGGAATTGGCCGAGTTGAAGATACAGTTGCAAGAAATGTTAGACTTGGGTTTCATTCGACCCAGTGTGTCACCGTGGGGAGCGCCAGTTTTGTTCGTTAAGAAGAAGGATGGGACGATGAGGATGTGCATCGACTATCGTGAGCTCAACAAGATGACCTTGAAGAATAAGTATCCACTGCCAAGGATTGATGACTTATTTGACCAACTTCGAGGAGCGGGCGTATTCTCAAAAATGGATTTGAGATCAGGGTATCATCAACTAAAGGTCCGACGAGAGGATGTGCCTAAGACTGCTTTCCGCACTCGTTATGGCCATTATGAATTCGTCGTGATGCCATTTGGGCTGACCAACGCCCCGGCTGTCTTCATGGACTTGATGAACCGAGTTTTCCATGAGTATCTCGATAAGTTCATGTTAGTCTTCATCGACGATGTTTTAGTATACTCGAAGAACAAGGAGGAGCTGGATGACATCTACAAACAGTGTTGGAAACGTTGTGAAATGAGAAGCTTTATGCCAAGTTTAGTAAGTGTGAGTTTTGGTTGACTCGAGTGAACTTTCTGGGTCATATTATGACGGCAAATGGAATTCAAGTAGACCCAGCAAAGGTCGAGGCCGTACAGAATTGGAAGTCGCCGAAAACGCCAACTGAAATCCGCAGTTTCTGGGGATTTGCGGGATATTATCGACGCTTCATCGAAGGATTCTCTAAGATTGCGAGACCGATGACGCAACTACTAAAGAAGGGAATCAAGGTAGTTTGGACGCCAGAGTGCGAGGCGAGTTTCCAACTGTTGAAGGAGAAATTGACTACAGCACCAGTCCTAGCAGTACCAGAACCCGACAAGGACTTCGCCGTCTACACGGACGCGTCAAAAGTAGGACTAGGATGCGTGTTGATGCAGGATGGGAAGGTGATAGCATATGCTTCCCGACAGTTGAGACCAAATGAGTTGAATTTTCCGACGCATGATTTGGAGTTAGCAGCAGTGGTGCACGCGCTGAAAATTTAGAGACATCATCTCTATGGAGTGAGATGCGAAATCTACGGATCACAAGAGTCTCAAGTACTTCTTCGAGCAGAAGGAGCTAAACATGCGACAACGACGTTGGTTAGAGGTCGTGAAAGACTATGACTGTGGTATTAACTACCATCCGGGCAAGGCGAATGTGGTCGCCGACGCTTTGAGTAGGAAAAACCAACCACAATTGGCTTACTTCCTAACGCAAGAGGAAGCGTTGATTCACGAGTTTGACAAGATGAGATTGGAAATAGTGAAAGCTCCCGAGACGGTAGAAGCAAGATTAGCGACGCTAGTGATTGAGCCAGACTGAGAACCAAGCTCATAGAAGCCCAACGACGTGATGGAAAGTTGGAGGAGTTACGTGCAAAGGTGAGAGCCGAAAAGCTTGATCATTACCGCGAGGAGGCGGATAATGCTTTGACGTTCGATGGACGTTTGTGTGTGCCGAGCGATGAGGCGCTAAAGGAGGAGATTTTGAGTGAAGCGCACGACACGCCTTACACCGCACACCCCGGAAGCACGAAGATGTATCGGGATTTGAAGCAACGGTTTTGGTGGAATGGAATGAAAGGGGACGTCGCGTCATTTGTGGAACGATGTCTGGCATGCCAACAAGTGAAGGCCTTACACCAACGGCCATATGGAAAGTTACAACCGCTTGAGATTCCCGAATGGAAGTGGGAGCATCTAGCTATGGATTTCGTGACGGGTTTTCCAAGGTCACAAAGGGGCAACACCGCAATCTGGGTAATCGTTGATCGACTTACTAAAAGCGCGCACTTCTTACCGATTAAGATTACTTATGGCGCGGACAAACTAGCAAAGCTCTACGTGAACGAGATTGTGCGATTGCACGGGGTGCCAAAGACCATTGTATCCGACCGCGATACGAAGTTCACATCAAAGTTTTGGATGAGTATGCAACGCGAATTGGGCACACATCTGAACTTCAGCACTGCATATCACCTGCAATCGGATGGGCAGTCCAAGAGGACGATTCAAACACTTGAAGATATGTTGCGAGCAGTTGTCTTAGATCGAGGGGAAAGTTGGGAAACAGTTCTACCATTGGTTGAATTCGCCTACAACAATAGCTATCAAGCGACGATCGACATGGCTCCGTACGAAGCTTTGTATGGCAGGAAGTGTCAATCCCCACTTTATTGGGATGAAGTCGGCGAGAGGAAGATGTTAGGGCCCGATGCTATAAAGGAGATGACTGCAATTGTGCATCAAATCTGCGCAAGGATCAAGGAAGCTCAAGATAGACAGAAGTCGTATGCGGACGTGCGTCGAACGGAAATCAAATTCGACGTTGGTGACAAAGTGTTCTTGAAAGTGTCCCCGACGAGAGGAGTTGTGAGATTTGGAGTGAAGGGCAAGCTGAAACCGCGTTTTGTGGGACCGTACGAGATCATCGACGAAGTAGGTCCTGTAGCGTATCGTTTGGCGTTACCTCCCAGCTTTGGGAACGTGCACAACGTGTTCCACGTGTCGCAGTTGCGCAAGTACGTGTTCGACCCCAAACATGTGATTCACCAAGAGGAAGTGATCCTAACCCCCGACATGAGTTACGAGGAAAGGCCCGAAGCAATACTAGATCGGAAGGTCCAAGAGCTTCGAAACAAGTCGATAGCGTCCGTGAAGGTGTTGTGGAAGCACCATGGTCCCGAGGAAGCTACGTGGGAGTTAGAAGATAAGATGAAAGAAAAGTTTCCCGAGCTGTTTGTGTGAGACGTTTAAATTTCGGGACGAAATTTCTGTTTAGAGGGGCAGTAATGTAACACCCCATACTTTTGTGACCCTTTTTATTATGTTATTGGAATTTTGGGGAATTCTGAAACGTTTGATTCAATGTGATTAAGTGCTTTGTATGAAATAAATTGATGTGGTTATTGTGGAATGACGAGCTTGAGATTTATGTTATTTCAATGTGGGGAAATAATTAATAGGATCATGCATTTATCCTTTCTCGAGTCGATTCATTGAAATATTCGGCCCTTCCTAATTATTGAAATAATACTTCTTCTTGTGGATTTAATTAATTATTTTGGGATACTTATCCAAATTAAATCCAAACCAAATGACCCCTAAGTTGTACTACATGAAATTCGAACTCCATTTTATTTTTCCTTGGGAGTTTTCGAAAATTTCCTATAGGAGAAAGAATTAATTTCCTTTTGATTTAATTGGTGCTTTATTGACTCCCTTCCTTTGAATTTAATCCAATTAAATCATGTGATAATGTATTTCTTCACCCAAAATAAATAGAGAGTTGGGATATTTTTCCTTGGCTATTTAGCCTAGCATTTTCGGCCCCCTCCAATAAAATTGGAGAATATTTTAATTGTTCCTAATTTGTGGGATCCCTTTTTATTCAAATAAATTACTATGTCTAATTAATTGGGGATGTGAATATTTTTTTCTTCTATTGTTCCTCCATATCACACGCCACCTATGCATTATTTCCTTTGTGGGAATTTAATTAATTATTGCCTTTTTATGGGAGCCTTTTTCCATAAAGAAATTACCTAATTTAAATCCTATTCTATTTAATTGGGGATTTAAATAATTTCCTTGTACAAATTTCCTCTTGAAATTTTCGGCCCCCACCATATTAATTCCTACTTGGAGATTTAATTTATTTTGTTCCCTTGTTTATGGAATATTCACCTTTAATTCCTAATTTGTGAATATTCTCTCCAAGTAAATATTGCTATATCTCCTAGTAATTAAATTAACAAATTTTGACTTCCCCACCATTCAAACCACACGCCTACTTCTATACTTAATTGTGGGAATTTTATTTTTTTTTATCTCCCACAATTTAATTAATTCATGAGGTGTGGATTATTTTAACCTAGACTATAAATATTAATAACATCAACCCTAGCCCCCATTCCCCAAAAATATCATCCACTCCTTTCTCCCTCACTCCCACACGGTTTGTCTCCTCCATCACTCTCCCCTCTCCAAAAACCTTCCATTCAAGCTTTGATCTTGCTTCCGTTGAAGTTATCTTCGAGAAACTCCGACGAATCGCTCCATTCCACGTTTCTACCGTTTTCGTTTTGTCAAAAGGAAGGTATAATCGCACACTTCTCCTCCTCATCCGTTTTTGAACCATGTTTTGGGTCCTACATGCATGTAGAGAGTGTAGGTTGATAGATCGCAAGTTTTAACGGGGGAAAAATCGTGTGTCGTAAGAACTTGTTTGATTTTTGCATTTCTTGGTTGAAATCATGTGTGTTGGATCGAAAGCCCAAGGAAGAGTACTAAACAAGCCCAACAGCAATGACGGCCCATCAGCCCAAAGCCCAAGGAAGAGTATGAGTTCGGCATTACCAAAGAGTTCGGCCTCAGCCTACAGCTCGGTAAAAGCCAACCAATCAAGCTCTGCTCTCAGGTCGGCATCAAGCTCTACTCTCAGATCGGCAACCAAAGCAGTTCGGTCTCAGTATTCGACCGAACAAGGAGTTAGTGGACCCATACAGGATTTCCACAACTTCCAACACACCCACTACCACGTGGTGTCAACTCAGGCCACGATCGTAGGCCATGACCTACGCTACATCCACGATCTTAGGCCATGACCTACACGACATCCATGACTTAGGGTGGTGATGCAAGCCACGATCTTAGTTCAATATATAAATAGAACTTAGATCTGATAGAGGGGGGTTAAGCTCTCTAGAGATAAAATATCATATAGCAAGTCTGTGTTGTAAGCTGTAATCCCAGATCAAGCAATACAATCTTGCCCTCCCTTCTTCCCGTGGACGTAGATTTACTTCAGTAAATCGAACCACGTAAATTCTTTGTGTCGTAGTCTTTATTCTCTACCAGCATTTACTAACATCAGAAATTCGCGGACTCATCATATGCAAATATGTGTATGAGTAACGTGTAAGCATGATGATGTGTTTTCGAGCATGAAGAATCGGTGTTTTCGTTGTGGAAATTTAAAAACCCTATTTTCGAATTTGAACCAGAACTCTGTGACGCTCGACCAGTGACTTATGATCTGTATTCGACCCATCAAACGAACGAATTTTGCTACGGAATTTTTACTGAGTAAAGTTCAAGATGTTTTCTGTGTCTCGTGTGAATTTCAGCCTTTTTTATCGAAAAATGAATTTTTAATAAATATTTTAAGTCGACTGCGCAAATCTGCCAGAAACGTGAGTTCTCGCCATGAATGTTTCGTTTTCTGTTTGACTGACCAAATGAACTCCGATTGATGTAATTCTTGAACTATATGAAAATTTGAAGTGTTGTCTGTGTTTTATTAAATTTTCAGCCTTTTTGGGCATCGTATGAATTTATGGTGAATTTTTCAAATGAACTGCGCAATACTGCCAGAAATTGTATGTTCCGACCAGAGAGTTCAATATGTGATATGACTGATTAATGACGGGATTTCGATATGAAAATTTTCATGGATGAACTTGAATGTGTCCTCTGTATCGTGACCAAAATTTAGCATGTTTTGAGGTCGGGTGAATTTAAAGTGATTTTTACAAAACGGTCGCGCAATTCTGCCAGTTTTCTGCCTTGATTAAATGACACTTAGTTTCAAGTTTAAAAGTGTTATTTGATGCATGTATGTGCAAGGAACGTGTTTAAATGTTGAAATCACTTGCGATAAGTTGAAAGGTGTTACGTGTGTTTTATACCCTTGTGATGCATGTTGGGTTTTGGGATTGAGGAGAACGATGAGAGAGAAACGATAGGACATGCATAGTGATATGTTGTTGTGTGAGACTGACTTGTGTTGTCGTTGACAAGGGTGTTGTGTTTTCGTGAACTCGAGGATCGAGAGTTGCTAGGTTGGGTTGTGATTTTGCTAAGAGAACGAGGTGGGCTTTCCTTTCAAACCTCTTTATTTTTCCGAAAAATATTATGTGGAGATACAAGGGTGGTTTAACTGTTATGTCATGCCATGGACTGTTTTTGTTATGAGATTGTGTGCCTGATGCCTAGTTCGTATGAGTTTACTCCGTTAGGCTATATGGCTGTTTTGTGAAACGAATTCGGGTCCGAGTAGGGCCGTAAACCCTATCGGGCTGTGTACACTGGTGGGATCGTGAGCCGTCCTTGCAAGTCGGCCGGTCTCGTGGGCGAATAGTGTGGCCACACTTTCGTCGCACTGTGGTTGTGACTGTTGGATTGATGTGAAAAGTGGGGAGATTATTTGACTGGCCAGTCTATGAAATGTTTTTGTGTTCTCGTGGTAATTTCTTAATCTCATATAAAAACTCGAGATCACTGGTATGGATGACATAACTATATAAAATGTTTTTGGCATGAGCCCATTGAGTACAACAAGTACTCAGCCCTGCAATTTCTTTTAAAATTTTGCAGGTTGAGCAGGATGTTGCGAAGGATGTTGAGCTAGCCTTAGGACGCGTTGTGTCTTCATACATAGGCGTGATCCTTGACTCTCTTTAAACCTTATTTTCCGCTGCTATATTTTAAACTATGTCTCAAGACTTTAATCTTTTCGTACTGTGGTTGAACATGTATGGTTGTGTTAGGTTTTCACCAAGTAATTACGTTATCTTTTGAAAATGGTGTTCTCGTGAATTAAATTAAATGGTCTACTTTAGAGGTTAATTGGTTTTCTTTAAGTTATTTTCTCCGTTTTTTTTTTCTTTTAAAAGTATTTATTATAAGCCTTTTCTAAGTGATAGTAAAATTTTAACCTTAAACTTCTTTAAACTAAAATGTCTTTCTTCCTTTAAGTTAATTAGGATTTTATTTTAAAAACGTTATCCATGCATGTCGGTCACGATCGCCGCGTTTGTGGTACCCCTAGTATGGGCGGTCGTGACAAGTAAAGTAAGATCATGCTAAGAGTGATGTGTTTTGTTAACAACAGTGAAGTAAGATCATGCTAAGAGTGATGTGTTTTGTAAACAACGGTGAAGTAAAATCATGCTAAGAGTGATATGGTTTGTAAACAATGGTAAAGTAAGATCATGCTAAGAGTGATGTGTTTTGTAAACAACAGTGAAGTAAAATCATGCTAAGAGTGATGTGTTTTGTTAACAACAATGAAGTAAAATCATGCTAATAGTGATGTGTTGTGTAAACAACAGTGAAGTAAAATCATGCTAAGAGTGATGTGTTTTGAAAACAACAGTTAAGTAAAATCATGCTAAGAGTGATGTGTTTTGTAAACAACAGTGAATTAAAATAATGCTAAGAGTGATGTGTTTTGTAAACAACAGTGAAGTAAAATCATGCTAAGAGTGATGTGTTTTGTAAACAACAGTGAAGTAAAATAATGCTAAGAGTGATGTGTTTTGTAAACAACATTGAAGTAAAATAAAGCTAAGAGTGATGTGTTTTGTTAACAACAGTGAAGTAAAATCATGCTAAGAGTGATGTGTTTTGGTAACAACAGTGAGGTAAAATCATTCTAATAGTGATGTGTTTTGTTAACAATAGTGAAGTAAGATCATGCTACGAGTGATGTGTTTTGTAAACAACAGTGAAGTAAAATCATGCTAAGAGTGATGTGTTTTGTTAACAACAATGAAGTAAAATCATGCCAATAGTGATGTGTTGTGTAAACAACAGTGAAGTAAAATCATGCTAAAAGTGATGTGTTTATTAAACAACGGTGAAGTAAAATCATGCTAAGAGTGATGTGTTTTGTAAACAATGGTGAAGTAAGATCATGCTAAGAGTGATGTGTTTTGTAAACAACAGTGAAGTAAAATCATGCTAAGAGTGATGTGTTTTGTTAACAACAATGAAGTAAAATCATGCTAATAGTGATGTGTTGTGTAAACAACAGTGAAGTAAAATCATGCTAAGAGTGATGTGTTTATTAAACAACGGTGAAGTAAAATCATGCTAAGAGTGATGTGTTTTGTAAACAATGGTGAAGTAAGATCATGCTAAGAGTGATGTGTTTTGTAAACCATAGTGAAGTAAAATCATGCTAGGAGTGATGTGTTTTGTAAACAACATTGAAGTAAAATAAAGCTAAGAGTGATGTGTTTTGTTAACAACAGTGAAGTAAGATCATGCTAAGAGTGATGTGTTTTGAAAACAACAGTTAAGTAAAATCATGCTAAGAGTGATGTGTTTTGTAAACAACAGTGAATTAAATTAATGCTAAGAGTGATGTATTTTGTAAACAACAGTGAAGTAAAATCATGCTAAGAGTGATGTGTTTTGTAAACAACAGTGAAGTAAAATCATGCTAAGAGTGATGTGTTTTGTAAACAACAGTGAAGTAAAATCATGCTAAGAGTGATGTGTTTTGTAAACAACATTGAAGTAAAATAAAGCTAAGAGTGATGTGTTTTGTTAACAACAGTGAAGTAAAATCATGCTAAGAGTGATGTGTTTTGTTAACAACAGTGAAGTAAAATCATGCTAATAGTGATGTGTTTTGGTAACAACAGTGAGGTAAAATTATTCTAATTGTGATGTGTTTTGTTAACAATAGTGAAGTAAGATCATGCTACGAGTGATGTGTTTTGTAAACAACAGTGAAGTAAAATCATGCTAAGAGTGATGTGTTTTGTTAACAACAATGAAGTAAAATCATGCTAATAGTGATGTGTTGTGTAAACAACAGTGAAGTAAAATCATGCTAAAAGTGATGTGTTTATTAAACAACGGTGAAGTAAAATCATGCTAAGAGTGATGTGTTTTGTAAACAATGGTGAAGTAAGATCATGCTAAGAGTGATGTGTTTGTAAACCACAGTGAAGTAAAATCATGCTAAGAGTGATGTGTTTTGTAAACAACAGTGAAGTAAAATCATGCTAAGAGTGATGTGTTTTGTAAATAACAGAGAAGTAAAATCGTGCTAAGAGTGATGTGTTTTGTAAACAACATTGAAGTAAAATAAAGTTAAGAGTGATGTGTTTTGTTAACAACAGTGAAGTAAGATCATGCTAAGAGTGATGTGTTTTGAAAACAACAGTGAAGTAAAATCATGCTAAGAGTGATGTGTTTTGTAAACAACAGTGAATTAAAATAATGCTAAGAGTAATGTGTTTTGTAAACAACAGTGAAGTAAAAATCATGCTAAGAGTGATGTGTTTTGTTAACAACAGTGAAGTGAAATCATGCTAATAGTGATGTGTTTTGGTAACAACAGTGAAGTAAAATCATTCTAATAGTGATGTGTTTTGTTAACAACAATGAAGTAAGATCATGCTACGAGTGATGTGTTTTGTAAACAACAGTGAAGTAAAATCATGCTAATAGTGATGTGTTTTGGTAACAACAGTGAGGTAAAATCATTCTAATAGTGATGTGTTTTGTTAACAATGGTGAAGTAAGATCATGCTAAGAGTGATGTGTTTTGTAAACCACAGTGAAATAAATCATGCTAAGAGTGATGTGTTTTGTAATCAACAGTGAAGTAAAATCATGCTAAGAGTGATGTGTTTTGTAAACAACAGTGAAGTAAAATCGTACTAAGAGTGATGTGTTTTGTAAACATCATTGAAGTAAAATAAAGCTAAGAGTGATGTGTTTTGTTAACAACAGTGAAGTAAGATCATGCTAAGAGTGATGTGTTTTGTAAACAACGGTGAAGTAAAATCATGCTAAGAGTGATATGGTTTGTAAACAATGGTGATGTAAGATCATGCTAAGAGTGATGTGTTTTGTAAACAACAATGAAGTAAAATCATGTTAATAGTGATATGTTTTTTTAACAACAGTGAAGTAAAATCATTCTAATAATGATGTGTTTTGTTAACATTGGTGAAGTAAAATCATGCTAAGAGTGATGTGTTTTGTAAACAACAGTGAAGTAAAATCGTGCTAAGAGTGATGTGTTTTGTAAACAACATTGAAATAAAATAAAGCTAAGAGTGATGTGTTTTGTTAACAACAGTGAAGTAAGATCATGCTAAGAGTGATGTGTTTTGTAAACAACGGTGAAGTCAAATCATGCTAAGAGTGATATGGTTTGTAAACAATGGTGATGTAAGATCATGCTAAGAGTGATGTGTTTTGTAAACAACAATGAAGTAAAATCATGTTAATAGTGATATGTTTTGTTAACAACAGTGATTTAAAATCATTCTAATAATGATGTGTTTTGTTAACAATAGTGAAGTTAGATCATGCTGAGAGTGATGTATTTTGTAAACAACATTGAAGTAAAATAATGCTAAGAGTGATGTGTTTTGTTAACAACAGTGAAGTAAGATCATGCTAAGAGTGATGTGTTTTGTAAATAACAATGAAGTAAAATCATGCTAAGAGTGATGTGTTTTTTAAACAACAGTAAAGTAACATTATGCTAAGAGTGATGTGTTTTGTTAACAACAGTGAAGTAAGATCATGCTAAGAGTGATGTGTTTTGTAAACAACGGTGAAGTAAAATCATGCTAAGAGTGATATGGTATGTAAACAATGGTGATGTAAGATCATGCTAAGAGTGATGTATTTTGTTAACAACAGTGAAGTAAAATCATGCTAAGAGTGATGTGTTTTGGTAACAACAGTGAGGTAAAATCATTCTAATAGTGATGTGTTTTGTTAACAATAGTGAAGTAAGATCATGCTACGTGTGATGTGTTTTGTAAACAACAGTGAAGTAAAATCATGCTAAGAGTGATGTGTTTTGTTAACAACAATGAAGTAAAATCATACTAATAGTGATGTGTTGTGTAAACAACAATGAAGTAAAATCATGCTAAAAGTGATGTGTTTATTAAACAACGGTGAAGTAAAATCATGCTAAGAGTGATGTGTTTTGTAAACAACAGTGAAGTAAAATCATGCTAAGAGTGATGTGTTTTGTTAACAACAATGAAGTAAAATCATGCTAATAGTGATGTGTTGTGTAAACAACAGTGAAGTAAAATCATGCTAAGAGTGATGTGTTTTGTTAACAACAGTGAAGTAAAATCATGCTAATAGTGATGTGTTTTGGTAACAACAGTGAGGTAAAATTATTCTAATAGTGATGTGTTTTGTTAACAACAGTGAAGTAAGATCATGCTAAGAGTGATGTGTTTTGTAAACAACGGTGAAGTAAAATCATGCTAAGAGTGATATGGTATGTAAACAATGGTGATGTAAGATCATGCTAAGAGTGATGTGTTTTGTTAACAACAGTGAAGTAAAATCATGCTAAGAGTGATGTGTTTTGGTAACAACAGTGAGGTAAAATCATTCTAATAGTGATGTGTTTTGTTAACAATAGTGAAGTAAGATCATGCTACGTGTGATGTGTTTTGTAAACAACAGTGAAGTAAAATCATGCTAAGAGTGATGTGTTTTGTTAACAACAATGAAGTAAAATCATACTAATAGTGATGTGTTGTGTAAACAACAATGAAGTAAAATCATGCTAAAAGTGATGTGTTTATTAAACAACGGTGAAGTAAAATCATGCTAAGAGTGATGTGTTTTGTAAACAACAGTGAAGTAAAATCATGCTAAGAGTGATGTGTTTTGTTAACAACAATGAAGTAAAATCATGCTAATAGTGATGTGTTGTGTAAACAACAGTGAAGTAAAATCATGCTAAGAGTGATGTGTTTTGTTAACAACAGTGAAGTAAAATCATGCTAATAGTGATGTGTTTTGGTAACAACAGTGAGGTAAAATTATTCTAATAGTGATGTGTTTTGTTAACAATAGTGAAGTAAGATCATGCTACGAGTGATGTGTTTTGTAAACAACAGTGAAGTAAAATCATGCTAAGAGTGATGTGTTTTGTTAACAACAATGAAGTAAAATCATGCTAATAGTGATGTGTTGTGTAAACAACAGTGAAGTAAAATCATGCTAAAAGTGATGTGTTTATTAAACAATGGTGAAGTAAAATCATGCTAAGAGTGATGTGTTTTGTAAACAATGGTGAAGTAAGATCATGCTAAGAGTGATGTGTTTGTAAACCACAGTGAAGTAAAATCATGCTAAGAGTGATGTGTTTTGTAAACAACAGTGAAGTAAAATCATGCTAAGAGTGATGTGTTTTGTAAATAACAGTGAAGTAAAATCGTGCAAAAGTGATGTGTTTTGTAAACAACATTGAAGTAAAATAAAGTTAAGAGTGATGTGTTTTGTTAACAACAGTGAAGTAAGATCATGCTAAGAGTGATGTGTTTTGAAAACAACAGTGAAGTAAAATCATGCTAAGAGTGATGTGTTTTGTAAACAACAGTGAATTAAAATAATGCTAAGAGTAATGTGTTTTGTAAACAACAGTGAAGTAAAAATCATGCTAAGAGTGATGTGTTTTGTTAACAACAGTGAAGTGAAATCATGCTAATAGTGATGTGTTTTGGTAACAACAGTGAAGTAAAATCATTCTAATAGTGATGTGTTTTGTTAACAACAATGAAGTAAGATCATGCTACGAGTGATGTGTTTTGTAAACAACAGTGAAGTAAAATCATGCTAATAGTGATGTGTTTTGGTAACAACAGTGAGGTAAAATCATTCTAATAGTGATGTGTTTTGTTAACAATGGTGAAGTAAGATCATGCTAAGAGTGATGTGTTTTGTAAACCACAGTGAAATAAATCATGCTAAGAATGATGTGTTTTGTAATCAACAGTGAAGTAAAATCATGCTAAGAGTGATGTGTTTTGTAAACAACAGTGAAGTAAAATCGTGCTAAGAGTGATGTGTTTTGTAAACAACATTGAAGTAAAATAAAGCTAAGAGTGATGTGTTTTGTTAACAACAGTGAAGTAAGATCATGCTAAGAGTGATGTGTTTTGTAAACAACGGTGAAGTAAAATCATGCTAAGAGTGATATGGTTTGTAAACAATGGTGATGTAAGATCATGCTAAGAGTGATGTGTTTTGTAAACAACAATGAAGTAAAATCATGTTAATAGTGATATGTTTTTTTAACAACAGTGAAGTAAAATCATTCTAATAATGATGTGTTTTGTTAACATTGGTGAAGTAAAATCATGCTAAGAGTGATGTGTTTTGTAAACAACAGTGAAGTAAAATCGTGCTAAGAGTGATGTGTTTTGTAAACAACATTGAAGTAAAATAAAGCTAAGAGTGATGTGTTTTGTTAACAACAGTGAAGTAAGATCATGCTAAGAGTGATGTGTTTTGTAAACAACGGTGAAGTAAAATCATGCTAAGAGTGATATGGTTTGTAAACAATGGTGATGTAAGATCATGCTAAGAGTGATGTGTTTTGTAAACAACAATGAAGTAAAATCATGTTAATAGTGATATGTTTTGTTAACAACAGTGAAGTAAAATCATTCTAATAATGATGTGTTTTGTTAACAACAGTGAAGTTAGATCATGCTGAGAGTGATGTATTTTGTAAACAACATTGAAGTAAAATAATGCTAAGAGTGATGTGTTTTGTTAACAACAGTGAAGTAAGATCATGCTAAGAGTGATGTGTTTTGTAAATAACAATGAAGTAAAATCATGCTAAGAGTGATGTGTTTTGTAAACAACGGTGAAGTAAAATCATGCTAAGAGTGATATGGTTTGTAAACAATGGTGATGTAAGATCATGCTAAGAGTGATGTGTTTTGTTAACAACAGTGAAGTAAAATCATGCTAAGAGTGATGTGTTTTGGTAACAACAGTGAGGTAAAATCATTCTAATAGTGATGTGTTTTGTTAACAATAGTGAAGTAAGATCATGCTACGTGTGATGTGTTTTGTAAACAACAGTGAAGTAAAATCATGCTAAGAGTGATGTGTTTTGTTAACAACAATGAAGTAAAATCATGCTAATAGTGATGTGTTGTGTAAACAACAGTGAAGTAAAATCATGCTAAAAGTGATGTGTTTATTAAACAACGGTGAAGTAAAATCATGCTAAGAGTGATGTGTTTTGTAAACAACAGTGAAGTAAAATCATGCTAAGAGTGATGTGTTTTGTTAACAACAATGAAGTAAAATCATGCTAATAGTGAAGTGTTGTGTAAACAACAGTGAAGTAAAATCATGCTAAGAGTGATGTGTTTATTAAACAACGGTGAAGTAAAATCATGCTAAGAGTGATGTGTTTTGTAAACAATGGTGAAGTAAGATCATGCTAAGAGTGATGTGTTTTGTAAACCATAGTGAAGTAAAATCATGCTAAGAGTGATGTGTTTTGTAAACAACATTGAAGTAAAATAAAGCTAAGAGTGATATGTTTTGTTAACAACAGTGAAGTAAGATCATGCTAAGAGTGATGTGTTTTGAAAACAACAGTTAAGTAAAATCATGCTAAGAGTGATGTGTTTTGTAAACAACAGTGAATTAAAATAATGCTAAGAGTGATGTGTTTTGTAAATAACAGTGAAGTAAAATCATGCTAAGAGTGATGTGTTTTGTAAACAACAGTGAAGTAAAATCATGCTAAGAGTGATGTGTTTTGTAAACAACAGTGAAGTAAAATCATGCTAAGAGTGATGTGTTTTGTAAACAACATTGAAGTAAAATAAAGCTAAGAGTGATGTGTTTTGTTAACAACAGTGAAGTAAAATCATGCTAAGAGTGATGTGTTTTGTTAACAACAGTGAAGTAAAATCATGCTAATAGTGATGTGTTTTGGTAACAACAGTGAGGTAAAATTATTCTAATAGTGATGTGTTTTGTTAACAATAGTGAAGTAAGATCATGCTACGAGTGATGTGTTTTGTAAACAACAGTGAAGTAAAATCATGCTAAGAGTGATGTGTTTTGTTAACAACAATGAAGTAAAATCATGCTAATAGTGATGTGTTGTGTAAACAACAGTGAAGTAAAATCATGCTAAAAGTGATGTGTTTATTAAACAACGGTGAAGTAAAATCATGCTAAGAGTGATGTGTTTTGTAAACAATGGTGAAGTAAGATCATGCTAAGAGTGATGTGTTTGTAAACCACAGTGAAGTAAAATCATGCTAAGAGTGATGTGTTTTGTAAACAACAGTGAAGTAAAATCATGCTAAGAGTGATGTGTTTTGTAAATAACAGTGAAGTAAAATCGTGCTAAGAGTGATGTGTTTTGTAAACAACATTGAAGTAAAATAAAGTTAAGAGTGATGTGTTTTGTTAACAACAGTGAAGTAAGATCATGCTAAGAGTGATGTGTTTTGAAAACAACAGTGAAGTAAAATCATGCTAAGAGTGATGTGTTTTGTAAACAACAGTGAATTAAAATAATGATAAGAGTAATGTGTTTTGTAAACAACAGTGAAGTAAAAATCATGCTAAGAGTGATGTGTTTTGTTAACAACAGTGAAGTGCAATCATGCTAATAGTGATGTGTTTTGGTAACAACAGTGAAGTAAAATCATTCTAATAGTGATGTGTTTTGTTAACAACAATGAAGTAAGATCATGCTACGAGTGATGTGTTTTGTAAACAACAGTGAAGTAAAATCATGCTAATAGTGATGTGTTTTGGTAACAACAGTGAGGTAAAATCATTCTAATAGTGATGTGTTTTGTTAACAATGGTGAAGTAAGATCATGCTAAGAGTGATGTGTTTTGTAAACCACAGTGAAATAAATCATGCTAAGAGTGATGTGTTTTGTAATCAACAGTGAAGTAAAATCATGCTAAGAGTGATGTGTTTTGTAAACAACAGTGAAGTAAAATCGTGCTAAGAGTGATGTGTTTTGTAAACAACATTGAAGTAAAATAAAGCTAAGAGTGATGTGTTTTGTTAACAACAGTGAAGTAAGATCATGCTAAGAGTGATGTGTTTTGTAAACAACGGTGAAGTAAAATCATGCTAAGAGTAATATGGTTTGTAAACAATGGTGATGTATGATCATGCTAAGAGTGATGTGTTTTGTAAACAACAATGAAGTAAAATCATGTTAATAGTGATATGTTTTGTTAACAACAGTGAAGTAATATCATTCTAATAATGATGTGTTTTGTTAACAACAGTGAAGTTAGATCATGCTGAGAGTGATGTATTTTGTAAACAACATTGAAGTAAAATAATGCTAAGAGTGATGTGTTTTGTTAACAACAGTGAAGTAAGATCATGCTAAGAGTGATGTGTTTTGTAAATAATAATGAAGTAAAATCATGCTAAGAGTGATGTGTTTTTTAAACAACAGTAAAGTAACATCATGCTAAGAGTGATGTGTTTTGTAAACAACGGTGAAGTAAAATCATGCTAAGAGTGATATGGTTTGTAAACAATGGTGATGTAAGATCATGCTAAGAGTGATGTGTTTTGTAAACAACAATGAAGTAAAATCATGTTAATAGTGATATGTTTTTTTAACAACAGTGAAGTAAAATCATTCTAATAATGATGTGTTTTGTTAACATTGGTGAAGTAAAATCATGCTAAGAGTGATGTGTTTTGTAAACAACAGTGAAGTAAAATCGTGCTAAGAGTGATGTGTTTTGTAAACAACATTGAAGTAAAATAAAGCTAAGAGTGATGTGTTTTGTTAACAACAGTGAAGTAAGATCATGCTAAGAGTGATGTGTTTTGTAAACAACGGTGAAGTAAAATCATGCTAAGAGTGATATGGTTTGTAAACAATGGTGATGTAAGATCATGCTAAGAGTGATGTGTTTTGTAAACAACAATGAAGTAAAATCATGTTAATAGTGATATATTTTGTTAACAACAGTGAAGTAAAATCATTCTAATAATGATGTGTTTTGTTAACAACAGTGAAGTTAGATCATGCTGAGAGTGATGTATTTTGTAAACAACATTGAAGTAAAATAATGCTAAGAGTGATGTGTTTTGTTAACAACAGTGAAGTAAGATCATGCTAAGAGTGATGTGTTTTGTAAATAACAATGAAGTAAAATCATGCTAAGAGTGATGTGTTTTTTAAACAACAGTAAAGTAACATCATGCTAAGAGTGATGTGTTTTGTTAACAACAGTGAAGTAAGATCATGCTAAGAGTGATGTGTTTTGTAAACAACGGTGAAGTAAAATAATGCTAAGAGTGATATGGTTTGTAAACAATGGTGATGTAAGATCATGCTAAGAGTGATGTGTTTTGTAAACAACAGTGAAGTAAAATCATGCTAAGAGTGATGTGTTTTGTAAACAACAGTGAAGTAAAATCATGCTAAGAGTGATGTGTTTTGTAAACAACAGTGAAGTAAAATAATGCTAAGAGTGATGTGTTTTGTAAACAACAATGAAGTAAAATCATGCTAAGAGTGATGTGTTTTGTTAACAACAATGAAGTAAAATCATGCTAAGAGTGATGTGTTTTGTTAACAACAATGAAGTAAAATCATGCTAATAGTGATGTGTTTTGTAAACAACAGTGAAGTAAAATCATGCTAAGAGTGATGTGTTTTTTAAACAACGGTGAAGTAAAATCATGCTAAGAGTGATGTGTTTTGTAAACAATGGTGAAGTAAGATCATACTAAGAGTGATGTGTTTTGTAAACAACACTGAAGTAAAATCATGCTAAGAGTGATGTGTTTTGTAAACAACAGTGAAGTAAAATAATGCTAAGAGTGATGTGTTTTGTAAACAACAGTAAAGTAAAATAATGCTTAGAGTGATGTGTTTTGTTAACAACAGTGAAGTAAGATCATGCTATGAGTGATGTGTTTTGTAAATAACAGTGAAGTAAAATCATGCTAAGAGTGATGTGTTTTGTTAACAACAGTGAAGTAAAATCATGCTAATAGTGATGTGTTTTGGTAACAACAGTGAGGTAAAATCATTCTAATAGTGATGTGTTTTGTTAACAATGATGAAGTAAGATCATGCTAAGAGTTATGTGTTTTGTAAACAACGGTGAAGTAAAATCATGCTAAGAGTGATATGGTTTGTAAACAATGGTGATGTAAGATCATGCTAAGAGTGATGTGTTTTTTAAACAACAATGAAGTAAAATCATGTTAATAGTGATATGTTTTTTTAACAACAGTGAAGTAAAATCATTCTAATAATGATGTGTTTTGTTAACATTGGTGAAGTAAAATCATGCTAAGAGTGATGTTATTATTAAACAACGGTGAAGTAAAATCATGCTAAGAGTGATGTGTTTTGTAAACAATGGTGAAGTAAGATCATGCTAAGAGTGATGTGTTTTGTAAACCATAGTGAAGTAAAATCATGCTAGGAGTGATGTGTTTTGTAAACAACATTGAAGTAAAATAAAGCTAAGAGTGATGTGTTTTGTTAACAACAGTGAAGTAAGATCATGCTAAGAGTGATGTGTTTTGAAAACAACAGTTAAGTAAAATTATGCTAAGAGTGATGTGTTTTGTAAACAACAGTGAATTAAAATAATGCTAAGAGTGATGTGTTTTGTAAACAACAGTGAAGTAAAATCATGCTAAGAGTGATGTGTTTTGTAAACAACAGTGAAGTAAAATCATGCTAAGAGTGATGTGTTTTGTAAACAACAGTGAAGTAAAATAATGCTAAGAGTGATGTGTTTTGTAAACAACATTGAAGTAAAATAAATCTAAGAATGATGTGTTTTGTTAACAACAGTGAAGTAAAATCATGCTAAGAGTGATGTGTTTTGTTAACAACAGTGAAGTAAAATCATGCTAATAGTGATGTGTTTTGGTAACAACAATGAGGTAAAATCATTCTAATAGTGATGTGTTTTGTTAACAATAGTGAAGTAAGATCATGCTACGAGTGATGTGTTTTGTAAACAACAGTGAAGTAAAATCATGCTAAGAGTGATGTGTTTTGTTAACAACAATGAAGTAAAATCATGTTAATAGTGATGTGTTGTGTAAACATCAGTGAAGTAAAATCATGCTAAAAGTGATGTGTTTATTAAACAACGGTGAAGTAAAATCATGCTAAGAGTGATGTGTTTTGTAAACAATGGTGAAGTAAGATCATGCTAAGAGTGATGTGTTTTGTAAACAACAGTGAAGTAAAATCATGCTAAGAGTGAAGTGTTTTGTTAACAACAATGAAGTAAAATCATGCTAATAGTGATGTGTTGTGTAAACAACAGTGAAGTAAAATCATGCTAAGAGTGATGTGTTTATTAAACAACGGTGAAGTAAAATCATGCTAAGAGTGATATGGTTTGTAAACAATGGTAAAGTAAGATCATGCTAAGAGTGATGTGTTTTGTAAACAACAGTGAAGTAAAATCATGCTAAGAGTGATGTGTTTTGTTAACAACAATGAAGTAAAATCATGCTAATAGTGATGTGTTGTGTAAACAACAGTGAAGTAAAATCATGCTAAGAGTGATGTGTTTTGAAAACAACAGTTAAGTAAAATCATGCTAAGAGTGATGTGTTTTGTAAACAACAGTGAATTAAAATAATGCTAAGAGTGATGTGTTTTGTAAACAACAGTGAAGTAAAATCATGCTAAGAGTGATGTGTTTTGTAAACAACAGTGAAGTAAAATCATGCTAAGAGTGATGTGTTTTGTAAACAACAGTGAAGTAAAATAATGCTAAGAGTGATGTGTTTTGTAAACAACATTGAAGTAAAATAAAGCTAAGAGTGATGTGTTTTGTTAACAACAGTGAAGTAAAATCATGCTAAGAGTGATGTGTTTTGTTAACAACAGTGAAGTAAAATCATGCTAATAGTGATGTGTTTTGGTAACAACAGTGAGGTAAAATCATTCTAATAGTGATGTGTTTTGTTAACAATAGTGAAGTAAGATCATGCTACGAGTGATGTGTTTTGTAAACAACAGTGACGTAAAATCATGCTAAGAGTGATGTGTTTTGTTAACAACAATGAAGTAAAATCATGCTAATAGAGATGTGTTGTGTAAACAACAGTGAAGTAAAATCATGCTAAAAGTGATGTGTTTATTAAACAACGGTGAAGTAAAATCATGCTAAGAGTGATGTGTTTTTTAAACAATGGTGAAGTAAGATCATGCTAAGAGTGATGTGTTTGTAAACCACAGTGAAGTAAAATCATGCTAAGAGTGGTGTGTTTTGTAAACAACAGTGAAGTAAAATCATGCTAAGAGTGATGTGTTTTGTAAATAACAGTGAAGTAAAATCGTGCTAAGAGTGATGTGTTTTGTAAACAACATTGAAGTAAAATAAAGTTAAGAGTGATGTGTTTTGTTAACAACAGTGAAGTAAGATCATGCTAAGAGTGATGTGTTTTGAAAACAACAGTGAAGTAAAATCATGCTAAGAGTGATGTGTTTTGTAAACAACAGTGAATTAAAATAATGCTAAGAGTAATGTGTTTTGTAAACAACAGTGAAGTAAAAATCATGCTAAGAGTGATGTGTTTTGTTAACAACAGTGAAGTGAAATCATGCTAATAGTGATGTGTTTTGGTAACAACAGTGAAGTAAAATCATTCTAATAGTGATGTGTTTTGTTAACAACAATGAAGTAAGATCGTGCTACGAGTGATGTGTTTTGTAAACAACAGTGAAGTAAAATCATGCTAATAGTGATGTGTTTTGGTAACAATAGTGAGGTAAAATCATTCTAATAGTGATGTGTTTTGTTAACAATGGTGAAGTAAGATCATGCTAAGAGTGATGTGTTTTGTAAACCACAGTGAAGTAAAATCATGCTAAGAGTGATGTGTTTTGTAAACAACAGTGAAGTAAAATCATGCTAAGAGTGATGTGTTTTGTAAACAACAGTGAAGTAAAATCGTGCTAAGAGTGATGTGTTTTGTAAACAACATTGAAGTAAAATAAAGCTAAGAGTGATGTGTTTTGTTAACAACAGTGAAGTAAGATCATGCTAAGAGTGATGTGTTTTGTAAACAACAGTGAAGTAAAATCATGCTATTATGCCCATAACCAACTCCATTTGTTATTTCCTATTATGCCCTTTACACGGTTAACATGATTTAAATTTTAATGTTTCAGCTTAATATGTGAACCGCTAGATCAGTGCAAATCGACGGTGGAGATTAAGAAGGATAAAAGATTTATTAGGTGAAAAGGATTTGAATACAATCCTAACGAGATAATTTTATAAAGATTCTAACGAGATATCACTTGCATATGTTCTGATGTCAAAATTTGATATTCAAATATCAAATTTTGACATCAGAACATATGCAAGTGATATCTCGTTAGAATCTTTATAAAATTATCTCTAAGTTGATATATTTTGTGTAAAAAATGATATGAATTGAGATAGTTATAGTCATTTAAAGTTTTGAGATATTTTTTAAAAATTGGTTATAACTAACTTTTTGTTAATTTACATTAATACCCCTAATTGACATTTTTTGTGTATCGTATTGATATTCGTGGATGAATGATCTTCTACCTTGATTTAGTGATCTAATGCCTATCATGTAACGACCCAAAATTTCATAAATTTGAAAATTAGTTAAAATGCAATAGAAGTCGTTAGTTAAATTAGAAGTCTAAGTGAGTGAAGTTTTGTGTGCCGGACTAGTAGGAAAATAAATAGATTTGAAATGTGTTTACGTTAATATTATAATGCAAAATCTAAGTTGTGGGGTTTTAAATTTTAGAAATAATGTGTTTTGAAAAAGGATAACTGCCTTAAAAGTCACCAACTTTGCCCAAATTCTGATTTTTCCCACGACCTTTAAAATTGGCGTATAAAGTCATCAACTTCGTCGGGTCACTGGTATATCCCAAATTGACCCAATGTAATAGCCGAGATCCAATTTCTCGAAATTCATGAAATAAAGACTAGAAATTTATTTAAGGAAGATGAAAGGGTATTTAATTATATTCTTGAGTGAACCAAACATGATAATTAGAAGTTCCAAGTTAAGCTTAATTTCACAAAATGCTTGACGACAAAAACAAAGACAAACGAAATACTCGCCAACTAGCTATTTCATATTGAAGAAAGTTACATGTAGAGCTACTCTTCTACAATATGAGGAAGGAGTGTGAACTAGCTACGACATGTTTAACACCGGTTGTTGCCTCAACTGCCGACGGATGATGGGCCGAGGAAATGAGCTAATAGCCGGCAACGAATAGTCTCTTTTCCCTGCAAAATGCAAATAAGTGAGCCAAGGAAAACGAGGAAAGGAAGCGGCAACTTACGACTGATGGGGGAAGGGTAGTACTACCTTTCTATGAGTGGGAAGGAGCTGCACATAAAGATGGCAGACAACCCCTGCAGCGGACTGCACTCTACGGCCAAGGCTGCCGCGAGTCCGGCGAGGGAAGAGAGGCTGCAGCAACACCCTGCACTCCTGCCACCTGCCCCTGCTTCACCTTACACCTGCAAAACCGTAAAAAGACCTCAGTGTTTATGCTGCAAAAGAATAGAGAAATAGGACGCTGCAGAGCTACAGTTAACAACCACCCCAGCCCTATGTACACACTGCAGAAATCAAACAAGAAACATAATTTCAAGAGTCCTTTTTGTCCCAAGCTAAACACCAAGCAACATTAATTAAAAAGTACTGCAGGATCATGAAGGGAAGATATGTGGCATATGGAAAACAAAATGGGAATCGGTTTTTGTAACAAACATGAGTACACTCTCACAACCAACAAAAATGTCCCTGCAAGAGGATCAAGAGTAGCAGATTTGTAGTTACCAAATCACCTATAAAAACCCCACCATACACCACAACACTTTCTCATTTCCATACTTGGAAATCTCCTAGAAGTTAGAATAGTGGTGTAAGTCCAGCAAGAGAATACCTTACAAATCATGGTCCCAACAGGTAATCAAAATACTCCCCTCTGCATCATATTCGAATCTCATACTCAAGAACTTAGAGCTTTAGATTTCCCGCATCACACAATTTTGAAACAAGAACAATCATAGACTGCCTCAAAGCTTATAATCTCAACAGTAAGCTCAAATAATTAGACTAACAGAGTTGCTATCTAAACCATAACGCATTATGCTAGAGAAGACAATAGAAGTCTTAACTTATAGAAAGGGGGGGCTTAGCTTTAAGGCAGAGGGGCTCGGAGACCACCGGCGACGGCGAAGCCGCGAAATCAGCCACGGGAACTCCCTGGTGCAGCGGCGACCTCGAACCAGCGGTGCGAATCGACAGCGACGGCTGATGCCTCGCGAAGCGTCGGCGAGCACTGCTGATTCCAGCAGCTGCTGTGCGAGCGCCGGAGAGGAGATGACGGCGACGCTGGTTCCTTCCTCCGGTCTAGACCCCCGTCTCAGTTGGAGGATTGGATTCATATTTTTGTTTGCTCCAGATTGGGGACGTAGTGAAAAGCCAGAGAGAGGCGAGGGTTCGAGAGAGGAAGGAGAAGTAGGATCCGGTACAGTGGCGATGGAGCTAGGGTTTGCCTATTTCATTTGGGGTTTTTGAAGAAGAAATGAGAAATTGGGGAGAAGAGAAAGGAGAGAGGCAGTAGACGGATGGGAGAGTATTTTTTTTACCAATTGGGCCATAGTTAAATTTTATTATGGGCCTCCTCCCTTAATAAAAGAAAAGAAATGAAGATGAATAGAAGAGATGGTTTGGGGCCATGGTATAAAATTTACTGGGCCGAAATCTAATTAATTCGGGCCATCAGATTTAATAATCTGGGCCATAGCTCTTCAAATTAGATTGAGACACCACCTCAAGTAAATTCAAAATTTAAGAACAGAAATTTCATTGAAGCCACAGAGGAAGGAGAATATTAGCCGTGATAAAATAAAATTCAGTAAATACTTAGACGGGAACTTTATTAGCCAAGAAAGTATTTCAAAATACTTCAGATAATCCGGGAATTTTTTTTATACCCGAACAGTTCGGCCAGATTCCGAATAAATTAAATCGCCGATTTAATTAAGAGATTGAGATTGCTAATTTTTAGAAAGAAGAGAATAAAATAATAAGCACACGCTTAGGCATGCATTCATGCAAGATGAATAGTTACCTAAAGCCTAATTTAAGTATATTAATTTTGTAAAGGAACGTCGTCGCTCGACGCGTAATCTCAGGACAGGAAAAGCACTCGTTCGAAAGAGTTTAAGCAGACAAGGTGGGCTTTCTCTTCCTTCTTTTAAAGCGTGTTTTATGTGAAAACATGATTATTTGAATGAGTTGTCATACCATGTTTTTTTTTATGATTGCCTATCTGTTGGCGATGCCAACCCAATTAAATCGAATTCGGGTCCCAGTAGGTCAGTAAATCCTACTCGGACTAGTGTACACATACGGACTGTGAGCTAGCGCCAGGTTGGCCAGTCCAGGGGTCGTGAGCTAGCGCCAGGTTAGCCGGCCCTGTGATCGTGGAATGTGGCCACATTCCCGATTCACGCATGGAGATATGGTATATCATCAGAAGTTTAAAAGACCGCAGTCTATTTTCAGAAAGAAACAACAGTTTTAGTGACCGGGACTTATTTTTAGAAAAACCCCGTGTTCACTCAGCTTGGCAGGCAACTAAAAGAAAACAGTTTTTGGCATGAGCCCACTGAGTGCATCAAGTACTCAGCCCTGCATATTGTTTTCCTTAATGTGCAGGTTGATCGTTGTCAAGGCCGAGGAGGTGTTGAGACAGAAGGCTAAATAAGTAGGAAGATAGCTGGTGTAGTATGTCTTCATACATATTATATCTGTCTTGGTACTCTTCCGTTGCGCAAATTTAGAACTTGCTTTTAGCAAAGACAATTGTTCCATAACTACTCTGATTCAGTATGATTTGTACCCTCAACACATTTCAGACAATGTTTCCTTTGATTTAAGCATCTTGATGAGTTGAGACAGTTTCAGTAAGTTTTAGTCGCGATATAGCTACACTTTCTTTGACTATGGATATGTGGTCGTGACACCCGACCCTGTGTTTTCCGGCAACTAAGTGTCCTATGTGGCATGCCTGAATGTTGACATGGATGGCATCAGAAAATCGTAAAACGACGTCGTTTCTAACACCTAAAACGACGACGTTTCATCCCTTTAATCTGCAATTAGGTTTAAATCAAACCTAAAATTGAACCCAAAATCAAACACTCATCCTTCAAATCGCGATTCATCCACACACTGTCGATTTTCAGAATCAAATCGTGATTCATCCTACAAATCTGCTGCAATCTCGATTTTCCTTCCATTTGCGGCGAACGATTCACCTGTGACAAGGTAAGATCATAGCTTCATTTAGGGCTTGAAATCCCGATTTTTGAGAACTCACATTTGAAATCCCAAATTTTGAATATGCGATTGATTTTGTTGGATTTAGGGTTCGATCTAGGGTTCAATTTTAGGGCTTGCTTGTAATCCCGATTTAGGGTTCAATTTTGAATATGCGAATTTGTGGTTCCCGATTTTTGGTTGGATTGGGCGATTTCGAATGTGCAATTGGAAATTTGTATTTAGGGTTCATGACTGTGGTTTTGAAATCCCGAATTTTGAATTTGCAATTTAGAGTTGTGTTCGTTTCTGGGTTCCAAATTAATGTTTAATCCAGATTTAGGGTTCATGACTGGTGTGAATGTTCAATTGGGTTAATAGTTGTGGTTTTGGTGTAGGATGTCCACGTCTTCCTAGAATTCGAGCAGAATGACTTGGCCGAGGTTTGAGGTAGTGGTCTGTGATCACGGTCTTGAAGCTGATGTGGTGACATCAAATACAGATGCTAATCCCGGATGACGCTTCTATCGTTGCCAAGTCTGGAAGGAGGACGATTGCAAATTCTTTCATTGGATTGATCCATCGTTGTCACCGAATCAAGAGTACTTCTTTAAAAAATTGAAGATGGATAGGGGCAACGTGCAAAGAGCATTGAGAGATAGAGTTGCTAAGCAGGATGCACTTGACGAGAGCGTCCGTTCCAAAACCGCTGAAGTTGAAGCACTCCAAGGTGTTGTCGCAGATTTGCAGCGTCAAAACCGGAACTTGAAGGTTGTCATTTGCATTTTATGTATCGTCATTTGGATATTGTCATAGCTTATCTAATAGAACTCCAATGTAATAGTCTATGCAAGTTGAACTCCAATGTAATACACTACGGAACCAAGAACATTGTAATGATTTTTCCCCTATGAATGCATTGAGTTATGAGTTCAAAAACAGCTTATTGTTACTTCTGGGACTCCGCTTGGTAGCTACCTTTGTCGATGGTTAAAGTGCATACCATTTGAAACTATAAGCATTAGGAACTTTGTAATGATGGAAACTGAAAGGAATTGTTGGTATGATGTAAGTTTGCAAAGACAAGGGTTAAATACACATAATAGTTTGGTTTTTTAGTGTAATACACCTTGTTTACACATAATAGTTTGGTGCCACAAACACATGGTTTACACATAACAGTTTGGTGCCACTAAACACACGGTTTACACATAATTTAGCACCCAATCATATATAGTTTGGTGTTCACAAAACACATTGTTAACACATAGTTTGGTGCTCACAAAAAAAAACATTGTTTTCTTCCAAATACAATTACTTCCCAATTCCAAATACATAAGGTGTCTTCAACCATCTTCAACCATTGTTGTTGTTGCTTTGCTGTGTGGGGATTGAGGCATCACCTACTCCACGGTCTCCTCCACGGCCTCCACCACGTGCTCCAGTACGGCCTCCACCACGGCCCCCTCCACGACCTCCCCTTCTTCCAGCTCTCCATGTTATTGCGGTGGTACCACTTTCTGCATTGGATGGTGTCTTGCGAGGCCTTCCCATCTTGGCCTATAAGTTGAGTACTTGCAATGTTAGTAATAACTATAACAAAATAGAGCGTACGTTGATCAAAACTAGAGTTTAATACATTTGGCTTAGGTAAAACTTCAACTGGATCGTTTTTGCAAGTTCTGGAGTTGTGGCCTTCTTGGAAACACTTATGGCATGTCATCACACATATTTTCCTCATTCTATTGGGTCTGGCTGGATCCTTCTCGAATGGATCCCTCTTTCTCACCTTCTTGGGCCTACCGGGCATCTTCTTCACAGATGGAGGTACAACCTGGTACCCATTTAATGCTGGCAACCCATATCCATAGGCCAACTTGTACTTGCTCAAGGAGAAGTATTCATGTACATAATAATCAACATTCTGCTTAAGGAAATGAATAGCAGCGCATGTGTGACGCCCCGACTTTTCCTATTTCTTTTAAGTTAGTTTTTGGATGACCGTCAAACTTTTAGTCGAATATCGGTTTTTAGAGTTTATGGAATTATTTTTTTTTAGCTCGTGTTTTCCTTAAGCCTTACTTGATTAGAGAGTAGAGAATTTTAAGTAGCAATGGAAGTCGAATTTTGTGAATTCTCAAAATTATTGGAGATTTGTGTTGCATAAGAAATCGAGGAATGTTACACGTTTTTTGAGGAGAAAATAGAATTTAAATTTATGTTTAGCCAAAGAATAAAATTTTAGAGCCTATAATGTTTTTTTTATGTACCCAGCCCAATTTTCTTTCTATGAAACTACTTTTGAAGAATCCAATATGAGACCAACCGTAGATATGCTCAAATCTACTCAAATCTTGCATTCAAATCTCTTCGCAGAGAATTAGGAGGCATTCAGTAACAATTTCATAAATCCGAGAGAGAATTTCTAGAGAAACCGCCTTTCAGGTAAAATCTTCACCTTCACCGCTGAGACATTCGTCCATACTGCCGAACATATGCATTATTACACACACAAACCCAACACGTTTTTCATATATAGGAGTATAACTTTCTTTAGCAATAGTCAATCGACTTAAGAAATTAGAGAAGAGAGTTTGGGAGTAAAGATCCTAATTTGATTTGGGAAAGGAGGAGAAGAAAGAGGGAAGGTAACGACGGAGGAATGACAGCAGGCAGAAACGGCGGCCGGTCTTCGACAGTTAGGGGCTGGGGTCGGCGAATAAACGTAGGATGGAGGAGAAAGAAATTGAGAGAGAGTGCGATTTAGAGAGACGAGTTTAGGATTTTCAGTTTCGAATTGGGAATTTTATTTGGGACTTAACGAGAGGAGGATTGTGTGTTGGAAGAAGAAGGTGAGATGTAGGGGAGAGAGAGAGAGAGAGAGTTGAAATTGGGGATATAAAAAGAAAACGTAATATGATTGGGATGAGTATTTTAACTTAGTTGGTTTGTTTAATTTTTACGAGTTCCTTTTTTTAATTTTAGGATTTTGGGCCACTTGATTTTATTTTTTATGTTGGGCCGGCAGTGGTAGTTTAGTAATGGGTTGGAGTATTTTGTTTGGTTGGCTATGTTAATTGATCCCTACCGATTAATTAAGAAACTCTTGACCTGGTGTTCAACGGAGCTTTTAAGATACGTTCCCTAAGAAGAGACCAAGGACAAAATGAGCACTCACTTAGGATACATACATTCTTTTAATTAGATGTTTTCTAGAGTTTTAATGAGCTTATTATTTTTATTTTAAAAGGATTTCTTTCGCAAGCTAGTTAAGGCGGAGTGAGAATTTTCAAGTTAAGAATTATAAGAGAACGAGGTGGGATTTCGAACTAAAGTTTTGCTGTGGGCTTTCTATCCTACATTATTGTGTAGGCTTACTTTTAAATTTACGCAATATCTTTCAAGTATGAGTTATGTGATTAAATTCCAAATATATTGTGTCATGCCGTATTTTGTTTTGTGAATGTGCCTATGTGATCGCCCTAGTGGGGAGTGAGTCCCTACTAGAAGTTATGAATTTAATCGAATTTGGGTTTGTCTAGGGAGTGAGTCCCTATTCAAGCTAGTGTACACAGAGGGGATCGTGCGCTATCTTTCGAGTTTGCCGGTCCAGTAATCGAGAATGTGGCCACGTTCTCGTTTTGCATATGAGGTTCAGATATGGTACAAGGAGAGAGAAAAATTGGTTGCAGCCATACTTTTGAGCGAGAAAAATTTTTGGTGACTTGGCCGTTTATAAAACCCCGAGTTCACTTTTAAATGCTGACACAATATTTTATGAAAATTATTTTGCCATGTGTCAACTGAGTGCATCAAGTACTCAGCCCTGCATTTCTTTTTAAAATTGTGCAGGTTGAGTGTGACGGGTGTGGTGGGTGTTGAGCAAAACCATTGAAGAAATTTAAGTGTCTAGAATGTGTCATGTCTTCACACGTGGTATATTCCTTCTCTCAAATGCTTCCGCTGAGTAGTTGTCCTTCTTTTGAGTTCTTGTATCCCTCAGATAATATTCATTTTTGGAGTTGTTGATTGTTGAGATACTCTGATTTTATTCGAGCTATTCCCATTTGTTTCGAGTTATGATCGATTTGTGTTGTTTTCCCCTTTCTTCCTCGCTTCTTTAATCCTCCCCTAATCGCGATCAACCGTGTTTTCTGTCCTTAAAAAATGCGGGCGTGACAGCATGTGTGAAGACAAGGGATGCCAGTCAAATCCCATTTCCTACACCCACACTGCCTTAAGGAAGGAGTCACTACAAACCTATCCTCAAAGTGACTAACTTCAAATTTTCCCCCAACTACAGGAATGGTGGTACAGTTTCTACTTTCATAGACCATAGCTTCTATTTTTTTCCTCACTTTTGGACACCCAGTTGAATTGATCCCAGCACTCTCCATTTCCACACCCTTTCTATAAAGTCTCTCCATTAGTTTCGTTCTCATTTCATCTAGCATGTCTAACACATGTTTACTCCTTGCCTCCAGAATATAGGAATTGAAACATTCACAAACATTGTTTAGAATGGCATCAGAGCAGTTGTCAGGTGTTAGAAAAGCCTTACAGAATCTGCTCGGGTTCTTGTCCATTAAATCTGCATATGCATGTCCATCTTCCTTCTCCAGCTCTCTGCAAGCAATCTCATACTCTTCCATGTAAGTACTCCTAACCAGCTTCCAGAAAAGCCTTCAACAGTGGACATTTGTGTGTTTTTTTCCAGTTTGCATAGATATGCCTTGCACAATTTCTATGCTCAGCCAAAGGAAGTAGACTCTGTACTGCATTTTCAAGTCTCTATCAAGCAACATTGTAAGTGTCAACATAACAAAGCAGACAACAAATAACAAAGCAGGCAACATAACAAATAAGTTAGCATAGTATATACCTTTTGCTGATCACTGATAATGGTAATTCCTACTCCTTCACCCAATGTCAACTCTTCAACAAGAATTTTAATGAATCAAGTCCAGCAAACTTCATTCTCAGCTTCAACCACTGCCCAAGCAATGGGGTACATCTGATTGTTTCCATCAGTCCGTACAACGGTTGGCAATATCCCACCAAGATATGTCTTAAGGAATGCCCGATCTAGACCAATCACAGGTCTACATCCCTCGTTGAATCCCTTTCTTAGACCTCTGAAACCAATGTACACAGCCTTGAAAACAGCACCTACATCTGCATGTAGTTCAAACCTCCCTTCTCTGTCAGACTTACTTAACTCCAGAATATAGCTCCTCATTTTAGCATAATGAGCTTCCTCTGTTCCCCTTAGCATGTCAATTACCTTTCTCTTGGAGTGGTATAACCTCCACTTGGTTGCATCAAATGCAAACCGCTGCATCAAGTCCTTACCCAATTCCTTGCAACTGAACTTTGGTCTAAGTCTAAACACATGCAAGTATTTTCTGGCAATCCAATTAGAGGTCACAATCTTGTTTCTCATAGCCCTAGGACATGTGTGCTCTGGTTTAAGTTTATTTATTACTACAGTACCATGTATTGTATCTTCACTAGACTCCCAGAACAGAACCATTTGCAAGGACTTTTGCAATCTGCCTCAAATGCCTTCCTACTTGCTCTTTTAAAATGAATCTCCCAACCATTCTCAACTGCCTTGTCTGTCAGAGCATCTCTTGCTTGAAAACCATCAATAAAACCCATTCCAATACACAATTTCAAATTCTTATGATCGCACCGTGGATCATACATCACTTTAGCATGACTTTCCAACCTTCTTCTCCATTCATCCTGAGAATCAGTTGAGCTAGAGTACATATCACCTTCTTCAGAATTCTCCTCCTCGGACACATAGTCACTTTTCTTCCATCCACTGACTAAGCCATAGAAGATGTCATTAGTAACAACAAACTCTTTCTCCTTATTGTCTTTTGCTTTCTTGCTTTCTTCCTTCCCTGTGTGTGTTCCTCATCCTCAGACACCAACTCCTCAGCATCCATGTCATCATCAGTTTCCTCATCTTAAGAAGATGGTATATAACTCTCATCATCCTCACTATCATATCCATACCCACTCCCATACTTTGATCAGCCTTATCCCCCATACTCTCATCAGTTATATCTCTCATTCCCACAGATACATTTACAACTCCCACATCATCACCCAAATCCTCAGCTTCATTAATCCTACATCCCACCTCCTCACCCAAAACCTCAGCATCAAAATTCTTATCTGCCTCATCCTCAACAACACTCCTACCCACATCCTTAGCTGCATAATCCCTAGCTCCCACATCCTCACCCACACTCTTACCAACCTCCTTAGCTGCAGAATTCCTAGCTCCCCCACTCTTACCCACACTTTCAACCACTGACTTCTGTGAAGAGTGGAACAAACTCTTCTTCATACTGCTTTCAACACTCTTCTCCATAATATCTTGGGTAGAAACTGACTTTAACTTGCCAGCCTTTGAAGTTGTTTCCTTTCTACTTCTTTTGGTACACTTACTCTTATTTACAGACTCAACATTACTCCTTTTCACTGACTCAAACTCAACCACTCGATGTCTGACAGCTTCATCACCCATAGTGTCCCTCCCACCCACGGATTGATCTTCGTCAATATGCTCTAGGCCACCCTTCTTCCCACCAACAACATACACATCACATACTTGCTCCTTAACTGTGGTTAGAAACTTCAGCATTAACATCACCTCTGCATCACCTTTGATGTTAATAACTCCATTTCCCACTTTCTCTTGAAGCTAAGTCTATCCCAGCTATCTAACCCTAGTTTGTTCAGTTCATCCACTAAGTCGAAGTAACCAAATCTATCTAGATCAAACCCACTGCCTTCCCACATTTCCCCAACTATGTATTTCTCGCAAATCTTCCCATCAGGATTGAAAATCTCCCCATGGTAAATCCGAAGCAGAAAAGGCTTGCTGAAAAAATAAAAAAAAAAACAGAACCAAAGCATGTTTAAGATAATGTAAACTAAATTGATGCAAACTGGGGACCAACCAACGCTTTTGCTGTAAAAATAGCAAAGATATACTTACTGGTTGGGATTTGGCTTGTCTGGGAAGAAACCCGGCCACATCTCCATGTTGAGGAAACCTTACGCATAGCTCGTCGCCCGTCCATCGCCGTTGCAGGTAAGCCTATGGACTCGTCGTCGTCTTACTCGTCGTCGTCTTTCTCGCCGTCGCCTCAACGTCGCTCGTCAATTTAGGTTAATTAGGTCGCTCGTCAATTTAGGGACGAATTGGGGGAATTGGGGGTGAATTAGGGTTATTTTGATTTTTAATTTTATTTTTTAAATTTATTTTTTATTTTATTACACAGTCAATAATTGTTGACCATGTCAGCCTCCACGAGCCGGCCACGTCAATTAAAAATGACACGTCAGCTCACTCGTTGGCCGAAAAACCATCATGGGAAATCGGCGACTAAATGCAAAGTTGGTAACTTTATACACCAATTTTAAAGGTCGTGGGAAAAATCAGAATTTGGGCAAAGTTGGTGACTTTTAAGCCAGTTATCCCTTTTAAAAAAGATATAAGAATTGAAAAAAAAATTAATTAAAGAAATAGAAAAAGAAATTGGAAAATGGAATGAGATTTTTTATCTCAATTCCCCCCACTTACGGGAACCTTCTACACCCACATTTTCACTTTGTAGCACACACACCTCACTTTTTCTACACCCACACACCGTGACACACAGCCACATTTTCCTTCGTCGGCGAAGCTGATCCAGCAACCACCGTCCTCCAACCACCGCCGTCTCTGACTTTTCGTCTCTCTCTCTCTCTTTCAAACTCTCTTCCACTGCACGAACACAAATAGGACGCCCTCCGTCTCTTTCTTTGCGTCACAGCTGTCCGGCTGTTCCCTGCGCCACCATCGTCGATTTCCGGCAGCTCTAGGCTGTAATTGTCTCACATTTGTGTAAGAAAGTCTCTTAGAGCATCCACAATGCCGCCCTTCCCGGCGGACGTCGGAGAGGCTTCAGGAAAGGTCGCGCGGGACGTCCAGCATTGGGGCGGAGAGGGGCGGACACGCCCGTGGCTTGCGGACACGGGAGGGGCGCGGTCGTCGCGGGACGTCCGTGCCGACATCCGCCGCGACGTCCACCATTGCGGCGATGCGCAGACTTCCAATTTTTTAATTTTAATTTTTTTTGGTACCATGTATGTTTTTTTTAAATAAAATGGTTGCAATTTCTCCGTATTTGTGTCGAAATTTTAATTCCGTAAATTATTTAATTTGGTGAATTTGTGAATTTTTATTATTGTGGGAAGTCTGTCGGGATGTCCTTGGGGATATCCGTCACTGTGCAGTGGGATGTCCTTATGACGTGGCAGTGCAGTGGGAAGTCCTTATGACGTGGCAAGAGGTGTTTTTGGAATGTCCGCGGGGATGTCTGTCGGGACATCCGCACCACTGTGGATGCCCTTACACCTCTTATTTATTCAATTTCTTCTTCACTTAAAGCTATGGTTCATAATCAGGTTTTTCCCTAATTTGGAATTCAAGTAAATTAGGTGCAAATCTGCAAAATCTGACCTTTTAATTTCTGACTCCTTGCCTAGAGATAGTTGGAGGGATGATACAGGATGAAATGTTTATCTTGATGTGTGAATGTTGTAAAGCTTATGATTCTTCATTTTGGTTTGAGAAATTTGTTAAGCTGCTTGAGATTGACCATGGCGTTGATCTTTTACACACAATTTTCACCTTAATAAACATGAAATGTGTATTCTTGGCATGGGAAGGTTTGGGACAGCCCATACACGACATAGAATTTGGAGGAGTTTTATATATTTCTGACTGATTATGTTCACACTAATTAAGATGTGCGTGTTTGAGAATATCTATCATAAGATTAAGTCAAAGTTGGAGAAAAATGGTGAATCTGTATGCTATGTTATTTAATTTGGTCTTAGAACTCAAGTTTCTAATGTTATAGCTATAATTTGGTTACACGATTTTGTAATTATGTTGATGCATGGAATATATTTTGTAATGATGTTGATGCATGGAATATATATGTGAAAAGGTAAGGTATTACGAGCAAGGAGGAACAAGAATCTGGGATTTCGATGTCAAAGGCTCGTTGGACTTGAGGTAGTGTATTCTACATTAGGTCTTAATTCCTGAAATAAGTCTCTGTGAATGCATATCGAATATTGTGTGCTAATCAGTGATACAATCTGGATTTTAATATATTCATTTGATATGATATGGTCTGACTAATTTGCTGATGTGTTATGTCGAAATTATTGAGAATAAGTAGTGAAATGAGAATGATTATATTTGACTGTGTTTATGCCCCGTGCTTGAGTGTATTCTGTGGGTACAATTGCCATGCCATAGGACAGCAGCGCTGCATTATCTGTGATCACTCGTCTTCTGGATAACTGAAGTGAGGATCGTCTCTGATCTTACTCTGATCTGTCTCTAATATCTGATCTCTGCGGAGTCCTCTCGAGGACAAAACCTGCGTCTGTATCTGATTCTGTTTCTGATCTAGTCCGCGTACCCTAGTCTGTCGCTAAGCACTTAAAGGGGCTATATGTGTTTGAATATGTGAATATATTGATGATCTGCTTGCTTAAGCGTTGCATGTGTTGGTGGCTGGATACTATTGCTATATATTTTGTGTTTCACTCGATCATTGGTGTTATGCAATTTATTTTGTACTCTCATATGTGATTTATGAATTGATACGTTATTATGAATCTGATAAACTTCATTAAATCAAAGTTTGACGACATAAGTGTAAGACTTTACTATGGTTCGTTTCTGATACTAAATACACATGAGCATGAATATGACGATCGTTGGTTTAGTGTATTCTCGTATTTAATAATCGTGTAAACGTGTAGGTTGCATAACGGTTACTTAATTCTAGAAATTAGCCTCTAATGTTGAGTATACTACTGAGCTTGTTGAAGCTCATTCCTTTATTTTCCCCCTGCAGATTTGGTGGTCAGATTAGCTTCTTTGCTTCACAGCTGCTCAAGTCGAGTCAGTACCTAACCTTTTGTGTTTGAATAATTATTTTTGATATATTAGTTGTGGCATGTATAGGAAGTGTAATGTAAGTGGAACGATTTTGTTACTCCATACAAGTTTACTAAAATATGTGGAGTATATATTTGTAGATGGTTGTTGTTGTTGTATAAATACATATAGACTTTTGAAAACAGGTTTACGGCCTAATTTTAGATGTTATATAGCAGTTTTCTCGTTTACTAAGCAAAGAAAAATAATGTATCTATATATATAAAAAGATTTTCTATTAAATTCGAGTTTTGTACCAAAGTGTGATATCACTTATCCGAGATTATTAAATTAATCGGGTAAGCGGTGTTACATATCATTTAGTTGTAGTTAGCAATTTAAGAGGGAGTTAGCAGTATAACACACCCCTATATGATAATTATCGTTATTTTTTTATTATGATTCCTACATTTCATTTTGACATTATCATTTGGATCATAAGTTAACTATCACGTTTAACCTAAGATAACAAATATTTCATTTGTAACGTAATTTTATCAAAAATATATATTTATTATATCATATATATTGTCTCATCCGACCTCACGATTTTGAATTCCTAGATCCGCCATTGGATCCTCGTGATTCCTCGAATTCCTCGGCATGCTTGGTGAGTCACAGGTTCATCAGAGAGTGAAGCTAGCGAGCCGCCAGCTATGTTCGACCCTTCCTCCGCTACAGCTTGTCGACCCCCCATGTTGACTCCAAATTTCCTCCTCCAAGAGCGGCGCTTATCACCTCTTGTCGCTTTCAAGTCATCGCTTTCGTCATTGGCCAGCGTAGATCATGCACGACATAATGTTTGTCTTGGTTTGCATCAATGATACCATTTCTTAAATAGACAGACGGCGCCGAGCCTCCCATGCTAAACTAGGAATGGGGTATCGAAGCACACTTTAAAAAGATAGTTTAGGGGATATTTATAGCAAGCTTCCAAGTTTCTGTCATCTTCCGTATAATCAAAGCGAGGATCGTCTGCTATCTGTCATCTAATTTGTCTGATATGCACCCTCATGGGTGGTCTGATGATCTGCTATCTGATCTGTCTGCACCCTAAATGGGTGGTCTGTGCGGAGTCCTCTCGAGGACAAAATCCGATTTGCATCTGATTTTGTATCTGATATAGTCCGCGTACCCTAGTTTGTCACTAAGCACTTTAAGGGGCTATACTTGTTATGGTATGCAATGATGTATGTGATGTGTAGGCGTGTTGGTATGTGGATAAAAATGCAGTATGTGTTTTGATATGTGAGAATAATAATGATTGGTATATTTGTTTCTATGCATGATAATGTGCGAACTAGCATATGTGATCAAAACGTGTAATAATGTGTGAATATATGGAATATATGGTAACTTTGATATGATGTGTTGATATCTGGACTACGTAATTGGATTTTGTTATGTGATTCTATTCAGTTCAGATACTTGTTGTATTAAATGACAAATTCTGCTATAAGTCTCGATATGATGTCAAAAATGCTTTCCTTCATGGTGGTTTGGATAAACCTATCTATATGAAACAACCTAAGGGTTTTGTGGATCCAAATTCTCCCAATCATGTTTGTTTGCTTAAAAAGGCTTTGTATGGTTTAAAACAGTCCCTCAGACAGTGGAATATCAAGTTTAATACATGCATGCAGAAGTTAAGCTTTGTTAGAAGTACCTTTGATGCTTGTTTGTATGTGAAAAATCTTGATAATGTGTATGTGTTCTTGCTGCTTTATGTTGATGATATGCTCATCATGGGTCCTTGCATTGAGTCTATTAAACATGTGCAATCTGCTTTATGTGATAATTTTGACATGAAAGATCTTAGTGATGCAAAAAAGATTTTGGGGATCAATATCCTTAGGGATAGGAAGTCATCTTCTCTGGTTCTTCACCAGGAACCTTATGTGCAAAATTGTTTCTGTTCCTTTAGCTGCCCATTACATGCTGAGCAAGGACCTTTGTCCTAAGACTAAGTCTGAAATTAAAGCTATGAACAAGGTCCCTTATTCTAATGCTATTGGCTCTGTGATGTATCTCATGGTTAGTACTAGGCCTGACATTGCGTATGCTGTTTCTTGTTTAAGTAGATACATGTCTAATCCAGGACCTGTGCATTGGGAAGCTCTTAAATGGTTGCTTAGATATTTGAAAAATACTTCCAAGTATGGTCTCTGTTTTTCTAAGCATGATCAAGGTGTTGAGCTATGTGGTTTTGTGGATTCTAACTATGCTAATGACAAGGATAAGAAGAAGTCAACCACTTCCTATGTGTTTCAAGTTTGCAGGTCTTGTGTTAGTTGGAAATCCCAACTCCAGCATATTGTAGCCCTGTCTACAACAGAGTCAGAATATATAGCTATCACTGAAGCTATGAAGGAGGCAACATGGTTAAAGGGAGTTCTTTCTGAACTCAAGTTTATTAAATCTGCTCCTATGTTATATTCTGATAGTCAGTCTGCTATACAATTGTGCAAAAATCCTGTTTTCCATGATAGAACTAAGCATATAGATGTTAGGCTCCATTTCATTGGAGATATTGTGGAAAAAGGTGAAGTTCTTTTACAAAAGGTGCATACTGATAATAACCATGCTGATATGGGTACTAAATGTCTTGTTGTGGATAAATTGCTCTCATGCATCAAAAAGTTGCATTTTGATTTTGGTTGAGCATGTGCATGTCCCGGGGAAAGACCTTGCTGACTCATGAAGTCACTAGGCAACTAAAGTCCTACAAAACTAATTGGTTTACCATTTGGTGTTTTGTTAGGCAACCTGGTTTTCTTATGTAATGAACCTTGTGTTCATTGGTGGTAGGAATTCCTTGTAGGCTATGATGAAGCAACAGCTGACTAAGCCTCTCCCCATGTGCTCCCAATAGGTCCAAGGTGGAGAATGTTGGATATTATGTGGACTTTTATTGGTGTGGACTTATGTATTAATTGAATTGGGCTGGCCTGATTTAATTAATTGGATAGGCCCAAACCCTTGGTGAGTTTGGCCCGTTCTGTGGCTAGTCTGTTACTTACCTGATGAAGCCAATGGCTGCCATGTAGCAGCTCCACGCGGATCAAGCGTCTAGGTCGTTGGATTGATGAGTGTGTTTGTTATTAGTCTGTTACTCCTCTCTTTCTCATTCATTCTCTCTTTCTCTCTCTTGCGATAACTCTCCGCCTTCTCTCTACTCTCTCTCCCTCTGGTTTTCCGGCCTTGTTTGCCGGTCATCTTCTCCGATCTCTTAGTTGTACCGATGATTCTCGGTTTTAGAGAGGTCCATCGGATTAGATCTTGAGTTGGGCGATTTCTTCGGTGTCCTTCTCAGATCTAGGGTTAGGTCCAATTCTTATGTTGGATCTAGTTGTGATTGGAGATATTCTGGAGGGTTCTTATGTTGTGAAGCGGTGTAAGGGATCTGTGTTGATCCGTGTGTTGAGTAGGCTGTGTTGGCTGGTGGTCGGTGAAACTAAGGTTTCTGGCCACTGTGTTCATCAGTGCTCATCTTGTGACTGTCGGTTGAAGCTGTGGGGAGGTCCCGGCATAGTCGCCTGTTGCGACCTGAGCCATATTCCAGTGCTTGTGACCTTGTCTCTTCGAGTTCTGTTCTGTTTTGATCCTTAGGGATCTTATCTCTGTTATTGATTCGTTTACTAAGTGTGCAGGTATTGTTGGAAGAGATGGAGTCTCAAGTCCAGTGGTGTACTTGAGATTAGTCTAGGGTTTCCGATTGTAAATCTTGTTCTTAGTCAACTTGCAATCTTAGAGTTGCGTTTGTATCTGGCTTGTGTCTCTGAGATTAGCCATCTCATAAGGCCATCTGCAATGGCGCCTAGCGCACCGCCTAGCCGAGCGCCGGCGCTAGGCGGTCCATTGCAACCGCTCAGCAGATTTCGGAATTAAAAACCGCCGAGTGCTCGGCGGTTTCGCAGCGCTATGCGGTGCACTGGGCGATCCGCTCGGCGCTATTGCAGCGCCCGGATCACCTAGCGCACCGCCGAGCAGAATTTTTTATTTTTTATTTTTTTTTCGAAACACTATATATACACGATTTGCACGTCATTTTCATTCGCACCACTTGTTTTAACTAGTACCCTCTCTATATTAATTTTTGTACAAGATCAACACCGAGAACTGAGTAACGCCGGTGGTAGTAGTGGTGGTAGTGGTGGGGATGCTGAGGAGTACGATCGTATAATGAACGAAGCGCTAGAGGCCTATACGAACCGTGAGATTGATCGATGGATGCAGAGGGCCTTGCAGCCGGCGGTACCTCGACCTCGCCCAGTGTCCACCGCCGAGAAGTGATTGATCGTGATCACGTAGCTGCACATCAGCGCCTATACGAAGACTACTTCGCACAGGAGCCGCGGTTCAACGCCAACCATTTCAGGCGCCGTTTTAGGATGAGTAGGGCCCTGTTTATGCGTATTGTTAACGCTTTGGAGCATCGATATCTGTATTTCCGCTTCAGGTGCGATGCGGCTGGCAGACCCGGCCACACACCTATTCAAAAGTGCACTGCGGCAATCCGGCAGTTGGCCTACGGCGGCGCGGCAGACATGTGGGACAAGTACCTCCACATCAGTGAGTCGACTGCCCTTGAATGTATGAAGTATTTTTGTCTGGGCGTGATTGAAATATTCAGTGATCAGTACCTTCGAAGCCCTACCCCCGAAGGCTGCCAGGATCTTTTGCGGATGCACGGAGAACAGCATGGGTTCCCGGGGATGTTAGGCAGCATAGATTGTATGCATTGGGAGTGGAAAAACTGTCCCGCTTCCTGGAAGGGGTTCTACACGACCGGCTACAAGGGAAAGAATCCCACGATGATCCTCGAGGCCGTAGCTGATTACCGGCTGCGGATTTAGCATGCGTATTTTGGGATAGCCGGTTCGAACAACGACCTCAACGTCCTCAACTCGTCGCCACTTTTCAACGAGCAGTGCCAGGGTGTCGGTCCGGCCATCAGTTTTGTCGCCAACGGCAACGGGCATGATATGGGCTACTACTTGGCGGATGGGATATACCCTAGGTGGCCCGTCTTTGCGAAGACGATCCGATGCGCATCAGATGAGAGGAAGGCCTACTTTGCGGCACGGCAGGAGTCGGCGCGCAAGGACGTGGAGCGCGCATTTGGTGTGCTCTAGTCTCGATGGGCGGTAGTTAGGGGTCCAACGCGTTTGTGGCATGTCGACTGCATTGCTGATATAATGTACGCCTGTATTATCATGCACAACATGATTGTCGAAGATGAAGTTGTACAACTGACCAGTTGGACCAACGACGATAATGAAGCCAGTCCAAGCCACGACGTGGCCGCCCCCAACGTACGGAGTGGGGTACCTTAGGATGAAGCCGGCCGCCTCCAAGCACATGCCGACATGCGCCAAAAGGAGGCTCATATTCGACTTCAAAAGGATTTAATTGAAGATTTATGGGCGCGGAGGACTGCACGACGTTAGTTTTTTTTTAAATTATGTATTTTTTTTAATTAATGTACTTTTTTTAATTAATGTACTTTTTTAATTATGTAATTTTTTTAAATTAATGTACTTTTTCAATTTGTAATAATATTATTGAATTTTCTCGTATCTGTGTCGTAAATTTAATTCCGTATGTTGTGTGATTGTTAATTATTTGTTTTATATAATTTTGAGTGATGTGGCTAGGCTATGGCTATGCTATGCCTGGGCTATTTGGTTGTTTTGATGATGTGGCATGAGGATTTTTAGTGTTGATGATGTGGCAGAAGGAGTTTGTGGCTAGACTATAACTGGGCTATTGCTGTGTTATTCCTATTGTGGATGGCCTTATTGGGCTTGTGAATTTCACCCCTGTCAGATATTCTTCTTATATATTTGTAGACTATGATTTTAATCTCATCATGTTAAACATGCAGCTGAAGGCCAGATCACTAAATTTCTAAGTGAGTTTTAAGCTCGTTAGTTCAGTGGCATGTAATAAGTTTTTTTAAAAAACTTTGTTTATGCAAGTATCTTTTGACTCTTTTGTATAGATTGAAATAATCATTGGTAATTTTAAAGATAATTGAATAAAGAAAATTAAATTCTGAGATGACAATAACTTCTTTTTTTTGAAAATCTAGTAGAGAGAGTGTTACACAAAGCACCGAGACTTCTTTTTTTTTTGAAAATCTAGTAGAGAGAATGTTACACAAAGCACCGAGACTCCCATGCTAAACTAGGAATGAGGTGTCCAAGCACACTTTCAAAAGAGAGGTTAGAGGATATTTATAGCAAGCTTCCAAGTTTCTAGAGTTCTCTTTATTTATTTTCTTATTTGATTTACTAGATTTTTTTATTGTTTTACATTGTTTGTCTTTATTTTATTTTATATCTTCTACTAGAAGATTTAGTCATTGGATCATTTCATACTTTCCAACAAGGTAAAAACGTCCACCACATATCTATCTAGAAATAGATATGTTACTATATTTGAAGAATTATTTTCTTGTATTATTTAATTTCTTATTATATAATCCATCATATTTCTAGTTACCAATATTTAGTACTATTACAATAAATTATTTTTTTAAACCACACTTGGTAGTTTATTCGATCGATTTTCCTACACATTCTACTAAAATAATTTCCATTATTCTAATTCTCATATTAGACATTTCTTAGTTCCTTAATTTCATATAAAAATTTTTATTGACTCATTAATTAATTCTATTCTTGATTTCTAAGGATTTCACTCCAAATCGGCGAATTTCAGGTTAGAAAATGCTTTCAACTAGGCCATGTTTTGGAATGTTACAAAAGTAATGAGACTAAACTTATTAAGAAATGAGATTAAAATATAGAGTAGAGAATACAATAAAGATGGAAGAAAATAAGAAAAAGATAAATATATTTAATTTTACCAAAATGAAAAAAATAATCTAATTGTAATTCTCGTCCTCAAAAAATAGACTAATTTTACCATTTTGGACCGTTTTATACCAAATTTAAATATATAAAGTATTTAATAAATAATAATCTTACACATCATTTATAATATGGACCATACGATCCTCTAACACTTCTTTCACTATATTTTTTTTCCTATTTCTTGTTTTTTCTCATCTTTTTCTTACTTTATGAATGTAATTAAAATATGTATTATTTATAAATATGTCTAATTTTTCAGAACGAAGAAAGTAGATAATAATGAACACGACTCAGTCCATAAGAGCATCTCCAATGGCGGACGTCCGGTCGGACATCCGCGACGGGCGACCGGGACGTCCGCCATTGTAACGAAGCAACTCGGATACGGACGTCCCGTAAGGACGTCGGATGTCCTCGGACGTCCGGGTCGGACGTCTGGTATTATTTTTTTTTAAACTCTATATATACGACTCGTTGAACTTCATTTCATTCGCACCACTTGTATTTTTTTTTCGAATCATGTATGTTTTTTTAATGAAGTTGTTAGTTTTTCCCGTTCGTATTCGTGTTGAAATTTTATTTCCGTAAACGTAAATTGCTTTATTTGTGAATTTGTGATTTTTTTTTATTGCGGGAAGTCCTAGTGGGAAGGGCGATGGGAAGGGCGGATTGTGCAGGGGAAGTCCTACTGACGTGGCAGTGGGATGGGAAGTCCTAGTGACGTGGCAGGAGGTGTTTTTGGGAAGTCCTAGTGGATGTCCGAGTGGGAAATCCGTGCATTGGAGATGCTCTAAATGAATATGAATTGAGGAAATTACCTTTCCAACGAATAATTACTATTCCACTGTTTATAATATATTGTACGCGTATATCTACTTTATATGCACGCATATAATAATACAGTGGTTGACTTATTGACTTATCTCATTTGGCATTGCTCCCCAGGCTTTTTTTTTTCTTTTTTTGGCCTTATATAAATCCACACAACTAAGAAAGCTCACATCCATTCACTCATCATCTCAACTCACATTTAGCCAACCAAAATGAAGAAATAGGGTCGCCAAAATGGCATGGCCAAGACCTATCCCGTCATATCCGCTATGTGGAACACGCGACCTAGACTGCGGGCTTCCAATGGCCCCACCTCCGCCCCCAAGGCCGATCAAGCTCAGATCAAGCCCACCAATCACTCAAAGTTTGCAGGCAAGCGTGGTCGTCCAACGTGCCATGAATGTTATATGTGCCCGTCTTCCAAGTCCAAAGACAAGAGGACTAAGGAGGCGCAAAGGCTTAAGTCGTCGGTCGACGTGGTTCCAGATTATAGATTGACCACTTGGAGGGTGGTGGATACCAAGTCTAGTATGAAATTGTCGGGATTTTCAACCATTGATATTTTGGACTATTTAGATAGGATCGATCGTGCGGATCATTATTACAAAGGTGGTGATGAAGACGAAGATACACAATGTTAGAATTATCTTCTATCAAATTGGAAGTTAGTGAATGCTAAATGGGATGAAGATTGGTAGTACTTGATTTGAAGTAATTTGATCGAGTCAAATTATTTATATTTTATAACAACTTCAAGTTGTTTTTGATTCAGTGTCTTTTCATCAGGTAAGTTAGGCTTATAATTGTCAACTTAATAAAAATAAGTGATATGAAGAAAAACATATTCTTCGAATCACTTGTTTGATGTCTAAATAAAATTATTTCCCATTAACCATGTTTTTGAATATCGATTTATTTCTCCGGTTTTATGCAATGTTAAGTTAAAAGCATAAATCGCTTTTCAAGCCGTATATCGACTTTAGAGTCGCTGAGCATAAAACACAGATTTGTTTCCCACTTGATAAGATTGGAGTGAAAGTTACAGCAGAGGCGCCGCTCCTCTCTCTCTCTCTCTCTCTCTCTCTCTCTCAATCTCTATCCACCGCGCTACTCTCTGAGTTCCGTCTCACTTCAACGGCGGAGCGGATCCGACGTCGTTTGGAGCATCTTCATTTTACTCCTTCTTCAATCAGGTTTCCTCTGGCTGCATATTTCTATATCAAATTGAACATGAATGGAAGCAAAATCAATCTCTATTTTCAGTTTTCATATATGTATGTATATATACGTATATTCTCTGATGGACTTAATATAGAATAGAAGAGCCGATTTTTTTTTCATTACTATTTGTTCGACCTAGAGCAAGCAGTTAACAAATTCCCAGTAGGTTTTGGTTTGGGGATTTTGCATAATTAGCCTATTGTGCGATACAAACTTCATGGAATTTAAATTTAAGCTTAGTTTTTCGATTTTTGAAGTTCATGCAATGTAATTATGGCTCTTTGTTCCCTGGAGGCATGAAACGGGATAGATATACCTCTGGAGGCAAACATGGTATTTTGTTTTATGAAATGCAGAACTATGGAAATTAATCTTTAGTTATGTCAATGCAGCTTGTTTATAAACAGATCGAAGATTCAATAATTCAGTAAAAACTTTTATTGATTGTTTCAGCTATAGATATCAAAGAATTTGATATTATTCCAACTTAGTACAATTTGGTTAGCCATTATTGGTGGTTTTGTTTTGATGCATTAGTCTGGAGGATAACTGAGATTATAATCACTATCTTTCTTAGCCTGTATAGATCGATGCGTATGAAATTAAGAATTCGTTTTTTCAGGATTCTTTGGTGTAAATGAAGGCCCATGGACTCTGGCCTTGGTGTTGGGGTGAGGGATAGTTCTGCGGATGCGGTCATAGGGGAATGTGATCCTACTGCACTAGTGGATGCTAGTGTAAATCAGATACGTGAAGTTTCAAGCTTCTCGTATGATGCAAAGGGGGTCTTTGTTGTTGAGTCAGGAAGCTTCTTCTACTGAGAAAGATGGTATGGATGTGGATAGTGAGAGCACATATAGCTGCCTCAATTCTTCGTCATCAGAGGAAAAAGGTTTTAATAGCAGTGGTAAACGTGAGTTCGCGAGCCAAAATGGTTGTTTAAACAGTGATGTCAATCACGAGTGTCAGAGTCCTAAGACACGCATCGGTGGCAATAATGGGAGAGATATTGAGAGTGAGCAGGATAACCGTAGTCCTGGTGTTTCCTCCGACAATCAGCTGGGAATGGATACTGATGATAAACGAGTTTTTATAGCTGAAACCCCTTCTAATGCCTCATCTGGATCCATTCAAGATGTAAAAGATGAAGCTGAAGAGTACATTGTGCCGGAACTTGGGGTGGAGTTTGTATCTGAGGAGCATGCGCACAAGTGTTACAATAGATATGCTCTGATTGAAGGGTTCAGCATCCGAAAAGATTTTGTTAATAAAAGTAAGATTACTGGCTTGGTCGTATCAAGGAGGTATACATGCCATAGACAAGGCTATGGATCCAGTAAGCGTGATATGAACACAAAACCCCGGAAAGAAACAAGAACTGGTTGTCTAGCTCACATGACAATTACACGTCAAACAAGCGGAAAATATCGTGTCATCCATTTCGAGACAAGGCACAATCATGTGTTCGTGACACCATTCACAGCCCATTTGCTACCATCGCAGAAGCGGATATCCTTTGTTGAGGCTGTTGAGGCCGAATTAGCTGCTGCTCCGGTGCCAGATGGGGTTCCAAAGCTGGGTATGGGTTTTGACTCGGAGGATCATGCTTATGAATTCTACAATGCATATGCTGGGCGACTAGGTTTCAGTATTCGAAAGGATTATGTGAACAGGAGTAAAGTAGATGGAGCTGTGGCATCTAGGAGATATACTTGTTTCAGAGAAGGCTATAGGCAGAACGACAAAAGAGGTTTAAAAGTGAAGAGACCTCGAAAGGAAACCAGAGTTGGGTGCATGGCACAATTAGTCATTTCTCGTCAAGCTGATGGTAGATACCGTGTTACCCACTTTGATGAACGCCACAATCATGAGCTTGTACCTGCCTGTAAAGTTCGTATGCTGCGATCACAGAGGAGGTCTATGACAAATCAAATTGTGGAAGCATCTGCATCCGGAGCTTCTGATATGCTGCCAAAGTCAGTTGCTGAGATGTTACTAACAGGAGTAGGAGGTCAGGATGATCCCATTTTTGACCCCATAGATCATGAGATGAATCTTACATCCAAACGTGCGTGGAACATGACGCAGGAAGAAGCTGAAAGTTTCCACCAGTATTTCCAGAGCAAGAATCTGAAGGATCCATATTTTGTTTATGCTGTACAACTTGATGTTGAAGAGGAAATGACCAATTTCTTCTGGGCCGACGAGAAGATGCTGGTGGACTATGGGGATTTTGGTGATGTAGTTTGCTTTGATACAACATACCGTCTCAACAAAGATTGGCGGCCTTTAGTCCTGTTTCTTGGAATAAATAATCATAAGCAGATACTGGTCTTCGGTGCTGGATTTCTTTACGATGACACAGCTCAGTCTTTCAAGTGGCTAATGAGAACTTTCATAAAAACAATGTCCGGAAAAATCCCAAAGACTGTTCTCTCTGATAAAGATGCTGTTTTATCGCAAGTAATCAGCTCTGAACTGCCTAAAACTCAACACGGGTTATGCACATGGCAAATATATCAAAATGCACTCAAACATCTCAACCAAGTAGTTGCCAGCTCAGATTCTTTTTCCAGCGATCTATGTGGTTGCTTTCTCCACTCGGATGAGGAAGACTTTGTTAACTCCTGGAAAGTCATGCTGGATGCTTACAGTCTATGGGAAAACAAGTGGTTGCATGGTGTATTTGAAGAGAGAGTGATGTGGGCTTTGCCATACAGCAAGCATATATTTTCAGCTGACATAGAAACTACTCTCCTCTCTGAGTGCTCTATCGCTAGCCTGAAAAAGTACGTGAAGCACGAATCGCACATTCTCCAGTTTGTCAAGCATTTTGGAAGGGTGGTAAACGATTGGCGCTACAAAGAATTGGAAGCTAACTATGACATGGGCCAGCACGTGCCAAGACTGATGGGAGACGTCATAATGCTGAAGCAGGTAAGGGAAATATACACGCCCATCATTTTAAAAGCATTTCACCAAGAATACGAAAACTCTCTCAATATCGTGATCAACCAATGCATGGATGCAATGTCCTCAGTCGAGTATAAAGTCAGTACATATGGTGAGGTCCGTCATTACACTGTTTTATACAGCTTAGAAGATGATTTAGTTGCTTGCAATTGTATGAAGTTCGAGTCTGGAGGAATTTTGTGTAGCCATGCACTGAAAGTGCTAGACTATAGGAATATAAAGATAGTCCCTAGCCGATATATATTGAAGCGTTGGACCAGAGACTCAAGGGCATGAAATTAATTTCTAGCTTGTATTTTGGCATGGAAATGTATCTATCATGTAACAACCCTATACAGTTGTATATTCGCTGATTGTACAGTTTTGTGGAAATTAATTAAGGTTCTATAAAGTGGTCAATTGGCTACTAATTTAGATAAGTTTTTGTTGCCTCTTGTACTTCTGCAGCATCTGTTTGATATAGATTTAAATTTGAAACAGAAAAAGTCCTTTTATACCAAACTGAGACAGATAATAATTCATCTTTTTGGGGTTGAATTCTAATCTCAGAACACACACAAACACAGTTTTATATATATGTAAAGATTACATCTCCCACATTAAACAATGACAAATTGAATTTGATCATGAAAAAGAATTTATGCACAGCATATCCACTGATCACTGCTGGATATTTGGAGAAGCATTTTCATGTGCCATTCTTTCAGGTAGTGAAGTACTGAGAAATTTGCTTTGGTTGATAACTTTCTTTCTTGATAAATTCTTGGAAACACTGCTCTTGGCTATGATTCTCGGTGGTGGAGGAGGAGGCGGCATTGAGATGGTGCCGTGCTTCTTGTTTGGGACACTTCTTCCTAGTACTGCTGTCTGCGGTTGCACTGCTGGAGGCTACACAACGTTAAAAAACGTCTGTTAGAAGATACATACGACAAAATCTGGAAAAAACACAACACTACAAACCATTTTTGTACCTTTTTCGTCTGATTATTTGGAGGTTCTCTTTCTTTGTAGAAGTCGGGCAAGGGACGAGCTTTGAAGCAAAGGCTACAGCTTAGTTTTCTAAACTCATTTCCTGCTTTCTCCTACAAAAAGAATCAATCCCTTTGCCAATTTAGCACAGGAACAACTGATGCTACAATCAGAAGAAGAGAAGACATGAATTTGGCTTCGACTAGTCAACCTTTAATGTCTTTTGCTGTGTCTTCTGCACCTCTGTTGCATTGAATTTCTCCTCAAGTTTCTGAATATTTCGTAAGAAAATTGATTTTAGGAAGACTACTAAACTACAAATCCAATAAAAAAAAGACAGGAAGTCAAATGTATGAATGAGACAAGTTATGCATCAGTTTCTTGCCTGTTTTCTCTTTGCAGCTCTTTCTTCAGTTCTCAGCATGAATGGAGTGGATACAGTAGGTGACTGTAGTTTGTTCCTGTAGGCCGACAACGACTTTGTGCAGCTGACACACAGGTAACATCATTTTATCAGATCACATTGAACCAAGTATTGCTATTAAACCAAGTTACAAACATTGTTTCACATTCTTGAATTGATCATAAAGATATAAGGTTTAATTATCATGCTCATACATGAGTAACGTCCGAATTTATGTATAGTTCGCTCCCAATCAATATAATTGCAGCAACTTTAGGAAAATATGGACTTACACTGCAGACAAGATGTGCCATTTAGGACCAGTAGTTTTTCTCCCTGAGGCTGAGGGATCTGGTGTTTTCTTCCTGTGAATTTTACATACAGGGCAAGTTTATCGTTGTTGAACAGCATTAGATGGATGAAATATTTGGAAACACGTTGAATTAGTTACCTTCTATTCTCAGTTTGAGGGGTGGCTGCTGCAGGATATGAAGACACACTACTCTTAGTAGATGCCTGCAATGAAAAAATAGGATTAGTTTCTTAAAAAATAAGCACGAAACGATCAAATTGAATTCCACAAGAATCACCGGAGCAGGTGTCTTGAAAGGAGTCGGGCACTCTCCAGTCGTTCTAGTGGAACTTTGTGCAAGGCCCGAGCTTTCAGGCCCCTTGTTCTTGGAAACCGGCTCTTTTTCAGACTCCCGGAAAGAGCCCAAGCTTAGCAAGGCACGCAACGACTTTGGAGACGATCTTCTCCCATCCAATGCGTCCACATTGGACTTCCTCGTGCTGCGATTGACATTGCTCTCTCTATTGAGTTGTGGAGTCATGGCCTTTGCAGGCGTGGATGGGACTCTTCGAGGCTTGTGATGAGCGGACGTCTTCATTGAAGGAAGGCCTGTTCTTCTCTTGCTAATCATCCCTGACGACACTTCCTCACTATCAACATTTTTGTTCTGCAAAAACACCAAAAAATTCAGAACACAAACATTCCAATTAAACAAAAATAGAGATAGCAATTAGTTAGCCAACCACCTTTAGCAATGGCTTCTCTATCTGTGAAGAAGTCTCACTACTCTCTGAAGCAGCAGAAACTGCAGCACAATTTTCAAGATTACTTCTTCTAACTGAAGGCTGCTTTGATACTTTATTTCCTCTCACCACACCACTCTCTCTCCCTCCATTACTGATTCTCACTCCATCATCTCCCTTCACATCAAGAGTCTTGACACTCCCACTTCCCAAATCAGCTAAATCCGGTGGAGGGTTCAAGGAAACCCCTCCCTCTTCATGATCACCACCATCATCCTTCAAACCAACATTCTCATTTTGAGCCTTTTGAGTCAAAGCAGCATTTTCTTGCTCAAGAAGAGCTGCAGCAGCAGCCCTTTGAGCTGCAATCATTTTGTAATGAGCCTCGAAGAAGGCCTTCTTTTGCGCGACAGAGCCCGGTCTCGCGTAGCTCTCGGCCTCCTCCACGTATTTCTTGTGAGGGAATGTGGACCATCTCTCCCATGACAAGGAATCTGCTGTGAACCTCCAAAATGAAATGGATTCACCTAAAGCATGCATGTGATTCCCCTGCAAAGCAAACATTTTTTTCAGTTTCCCAATTCAAACAAACCAAATATCAACTCATTCACAACCACAGACATGAAAACTGAAAAATGAGAATCTTGATTCACCACTGCAACTGCAAAGCAAACATTTTTTTCAATTTTCCAATTCCTAAAAAGAAAATCTCAACTCATTCACAACCGCAAAATTGAAAAATGAGAATCTTGATTCACCACTGAAACTGCAAAGCAAACATTTTTTCAATTTCCCAATTCAAATAAACCAAATATCAACTCATTCACAACCGCAGACATGAAAACTGAAAATTGAGGATCTTGATTCACCTCTGCAACTGCAAAGCAAACAGTTTTTCCAATTTCCCAATCATAAAAAGCAAATATCAACTCATTCACAACCGCAAAATTGAAAAATGAGGATCTTGATTCACCACTGCAACTGCAAAGCTAACTTTTTTTCAATTTCCCAATCAAATAAAGCAAATATCAAGTCATGAAAATGAGATTCCTGATTCAGCAACCCACAAAGAAAAAGAAAACAAGATTTGATTTTGAAATGTATGGCTACCTGTTTGGATTCATTTGGTACAGCAGAAGCATAAGAGAAGCCATGCAAGAGACAAGAAGAATCTCCCATTGTTTTTTACAGACGAAATAAACGGCTTCAAACCAAAAATGGAAAGAAAGAAGGGCGAAAGGAAAATAATAATAATAATAATAATAATAATAATAATAATAATATAATTATCATTATTTTAGTGGAATGGAATGTTAGTTTTGAGGTGTGAGGTATGAAGGTTATGTTTAACGGCGTGTGCATAGTGAGCGATTTGAATTTCAAAAGAGAAAAGCAGACGTTGGGACGCAAAAAGGTGGGCCCATGCGTATAAAAGAGTACAACTAACATTTAAACTCTCTCACCTCTTTGTTTATGGGATAAACTTTCCACTTTATACATAACGTTCGATTTCTCTTTTTCAAATCCGAAATAATGTACCGATTGAGTTTATTAAGTAACGTTGAAAAATTAAGCATATGGACTTTACTTGTAAAGTGTTGGTGAGAGCATCCGCAACGCGTCTCGTTGCTATCTCTATCTCGTCTCACAGAGACTAGACGGCAGCGAGACGGCGTTGCAGGGATACGTCTCGGCGGGTGTCTCGTCCCGGAGGGATGGCTGGCGCGACAGCTCGCCACGCGCCAGTGCCACGTGGCGCGCGGTGGCGCTAGGCGTGACGCTCACTCGCTGGCTCGGGAGTGGGCGTCGTCAAGCTGACGCAATAAATAATTTTCTTAAAAAAAAACGATTTTAATTAAAAAAATAAAAAATAAAAAATTTAAACGGTAATGTTACCGTTTTTTTACCGTTTTCAACGGTATTTTTTTATTATTTTTTCCTTTTTTTACTCTATAAATACTCATCTTTCATCCTCATTATACACACAAACACACATCTATTCTTCTCAAATCATCTCTCTTTCCTCTCCAATTTTCATCTCAAAATGTTCGGCGACCGAAACGAGGGCGGCTCCGGCGGATATGACTTGAACACGTTTGGCGATTAGGGGGTATGTACAATGTCTTGAGTGCTGCCGGTTCCGGTTCGTCGACGGCGGCGGCGTACCAACCACCCTATTTTGATGTGGATGCATACTCTCGTCCCTCCGTCCCGAGGTATGGGCAATCGCAGGGATTATCCCAAATTAGGGAGGATTTTCCGGATGAACCCAATCCGGAAGGAGGACGAGGTGGTGGAAGCTCCAGGGGTCGCGCATTCAACGCCGTGGAGGAAGAGGAGGAGGCGGCCGAGGAGGAGGAGGATATAGACCGTCATCCATACAGCCGCAAGGACAGGATGACTCTGTTCAACGCTTGGGTCAGCGTCTTGTACGATCCCATCGTTGGGAATCAACAAACCCGCAAGTGTTTTTGGGTAAAGGTCACCGACGCCTACAACGAGAACAAGTCGTCTCGGTCCCGCCGCCGCACCATGAAGATGCTCCGCAGTCATTTTGATCGAGTCGACAGAGATGTCAAAAAATTTTGCGGCATCTACAAGAATGAAGCGGCTCAATACCAAAGCGGAGCCAGTGGAGCCAACATTATGAGAGTGGATATGCGAGTCTTTTTTTACGACAAAGAATTCAAACATGTCAATGTTTGGGAGGCCGTCAAAGACGTTGAAAGGTGCACCGGCGGTGTCCAGTCCAGCACGGGCTCGAGCTCGAAACGCACGAAGCACACGGCGGGTGGCCAATACTCGTCTAGTGAGGGCGGGTCAGGCAACGCCTCACAAGAGGTTGAGGGCACGACCACCGATGCAGGGGGCTACTCTCGTGGGCATCGTCGGCCGCATGGGGCCAAAGCGGCGAAGGCGGCTAGAGGGAGGAGGGGCCGAGGCGAATCTAGCCAAGCTGGCTCGGTCTCGGGCTCGAACACTCTATTGTCCATGTATTTGACCACCACGATGGCAGACACTTCCCGCATGACGCCTCCCCAATACCATGCCCATCTTGTCGGAATTGAGTATATGGCAAGACAAATTGGTATTCCGCCTTCAGGTAGCTTGAGTGCTCCGCCACCGCCTTCGGGGGATGATTCGCCGGCGGAGTAGTTCTACTCAATTTCTATAAAATTGTATTTTAAATTATGTAATTTTTATTTTTTTTAGGATTTTAATTATGTATTTTTTTTATTTTTTTGAATTTTAAGTTGGTATTTTTATTTTATTTAATGAAGTGTGTTTTTATTAATTGAATTTGTTGGAAATAAAAATAAAATTGAATGAATAGTTAAGGGATGAGATGGTTAAGAGATGGAGGGTTGCAGGTGTTGTCTCTTAGTTAAGAGATGAGATGAAAAGTACAGTGGGGCCCATGAATAGTAAAAAGATAAGACGATTAAGAGACGGATAAGAGACAGCGTTGCGGATGGCCTGAGATTTAAATCTAAGACATTTAATTTGATTAAGCATTATGACTTGATAATTGTGTCATTTTAGATCGGAGCTGATCCCCTACTCCACAATTCCTACTCCACCTACTCACAACAAAATAAAATAATATTATAATTATGTGCAATTTTAATAATTGATGGTGGATTATTTTATTTTGTTGTGAGTGTGGAGTAGGAGTTGAGTAGAAATTGTGGAGTAGAGGATTCGCTCCAATTTTAGATAGTTTATCATTTTAGGATGATAGGCAAAATAAGTGTAAAATTGAATTATACTCCCACGGCCATAAAAAAACAGAACAATTTTACTCTTTTGGGTCGTACCCAAAAATTAGACAAAGTGTAAATATAGAAAGTTTTAACCAATTACACACCACTAATAATATGGACCCCACATTCCACTGCTTTCAATATTTTTTCTCTCTCTTTCTTATTTTGTTCAATCTCTCTTATTTTACCAATTGCATATTAAAACTCGTGCTAATTTTTTGGGAACAAATGGAGTATTTTTTTTATTTTCAAATTAGTTTTCTTGAGCATTTGCATAGTTGATATAATTGGAATTGCAACATTTGGTCAAATGAGAAATGACGGCATGTTTTTATACGACAACTTCATTATTAGTATAAGAATCTTTATCTTAACCAACTTTTAACGATTAATAATTAAATTGTAAAGGATACTCATTCCAGCAACCAAATTTTAAAACTCAAATTTAATTACAAAATACAAACGATATCTCATGTACTTATAAAAATAGGGTTTGACTAAATGTCAAAATCGTTCCTTTCTTCCTCTTAGAATATCAAAATAGTGCAAGTGGGCATTTCTTAACGTAAGGTGCATGTCGATTTTGTCTAAAAGTGAAGTAAAAATTGATTAAGGCTGTGTTGGTTAAACCTTGGGTAAAAAATGTGATGCTTTTGCTTGTGAAAAAGGGTATTAATCCGCTGGAAAAATTGGTGAGGAAGAGTTGTTTGTTGAAGTGAAGTATTTAACGATGTAAAGCTTCGATCTTCCTCTAGTTACTACATCGCCACACAACAACTATCACTTTTAATAACAACTGTTACTTTTATTCCAACAATTAGATTGTTGTCACATGCATTTCAGAAATCCCAAATCCACCCGTTAAAACTAATAGCAATGAATCGGGATTTCTCGAGATACATGTGACAACAATCTCGTATAAAAGATGAAACACCATCTAGTGATTCAGGATCTCTGAAGATAAAGGAACTAGACCAAACTACTAGAAAAACAACCAAGATTTTATAAATCATCTTTCTCATTCGATTTACCAGTTAAAAGGGTGTTCTTTTTCGAGATGCAAAACGACAGAGTTTTACTATGAACACTACCATTCTCAGATTAGTTGAGCCACCTTAAGTCTATTTACAAGGTTTTGCTATTCTGTAATATACCAATGCTGGCTCATTGATTTTCTTCCTTCATTGCCCTCAGAATAGGATTTTCACTATCAAGAGTTTCGTCGTCATCATCTTCATCATCCAACTCGTCTAGTATGGACTGGTTTACCGTCTTGCGTGATTGCCTCCTGTGCTTCTTGGGTTCCAATCTTGGTTCAGCTTGCTTCACACCCAGTTCTCCAACCTTGAGCCTTAACCAAATTTCATCACAAGACGTTTATTGGAAGCAAGTATGTACATATAGCTTTCATAATTTAAAATGAACATACCTCACACCACCCTCTCTTTTAGTTCCAAAAGTCCTGAGCTGAAACTCCTCTCTAATTTTAATCTCATCGAGCAGTTGAAGATAGTACGAAAATCTTTCCCAGTCTCCTTTGACTAGACACCCAGGCTCACCTATATGCAAGCAATCACTGAAAGAACACTTCCCAGGCCCATCCTGTTCCAGCATTTTCCGAATCTGGGAAAAGAATCAATCACTCAATCATTCAGCTCAGTTTCCCGATAGCATCTAAAATTCAAGCAAATCTAGAAAAGCATCACTAGCAGAACCTCGGGGAAATATTGTGCGAGGGACTGCTTTGTTACTTTCATCAAACTAGGCTGGTTAAAGCCGGGGGTATCCGCAAGATATCCTCCTCCAGATAATGGAAGGAGCGACACATTTCGAGTAGTGTGTTTTCCTCTCCCACTCCTTGTCGACACTTCTCCAACACGCTGCTCTTCAAACCACTTGCTTCCTAGAGTCTGAACAATTCATTATTTGAAGGAGGATTCAGAAATCATCAAACACGGAGCAACGTGTATGTAATAGCCAAACCTACTCTAGAAACAACAACGAAAGGCAAACATACATTTTCAAACAAATTTTCATCTTCAACAGCCCCAACAACACTTCTGTTGCCCCTTAAAGCATTGATCAAACTTGATTTACCAACACCGCTGGGACCAACAATCACAGAGGTCTGCTCTCTCAAAATAAATTGCAGCGTATCAAGGCCTCGTTTGGTATCATTACTACAGAATACTGGTTCATAGCCCCACTGATGAAGCCGAGACTTCCATTCCTTCAGAGCCTTCAAAAGCCAATTAATTATAAGCACAAGTCAAAAACACAACCATATATGAGAGAAATAGGTACAAAAATGACATTTGATTTGAGTAAAGATGTGAAACGATACTTCTAAAGCAAGACCTAATCCAATCAAAAAAAGCCTAAATTAGGCCCTAAAACATAAACAACTCCATGCCAAAAGAAATATGAATTCAAATTCAAAGAAACAAAAAACTGAAGTTGCAATTTCATACCCCTTCGTCAGCGAGCTCTACTTTGTTGAGCGCAAGCGTGAGCGGAATTCCAGTGGATTCAGCCTCCACAAGGAACCTAGTAAGAGTAAACGGCTCGACGGTGGGCTGCTCAATCGAGAAAAGCACCAGCAAATGATCGACATTCGCCACAGGTGGATCCAAAATCTCGCTCTTACGCTCAAACACATTCTCAATCCGGCCTCCTTTATCCACCCAATCAATCGCCCCTACCAGAACCCTATCCCCCACCAAAACGCGCCTCTTTATCTTCTTCAGCACATCCTTCACCACGCACAGCAGCTCCATCCCCAAATTCCCCCAATCTTCCGACTGCGACGCCGAATTGACAACGACGCGCATGAAATTAGCCTGGGACGAAACAACCGTGCCGATTGCCTGATTCTCGGTGAGCGGCGGCTTGTCGTCGGGGGAGAGGAGCGGCGCCAGAGAGGAGAGTTGCTTTTTGAAGGTATCTCGAGCTCTGAGCACGTTTTTGTTGGGTTGATGTTGCTTCTGCTGCTGCTGCCTTCTCGCATTGATAGGGTTTTGAACGGCGGAGATGAAACGGTGCTGGCGGATGAGGAACGGCGGTAACTTCTGGCGGAGAGCTGAAATTGATGCGATTGTCATGAAGAAAACACAGAATTTTCGAAGGTGAATGAGTTGAGAAAGAAGGAATGAAGAAAGCGGTTATGGAGTGGAGTAATTCAGCTTCTGGAATTTTCCGATTCATCACCAAATATAATAAGCTCAGTAAAAAACTAGAAAATTAAATTATCCATTAATTTCATCGAATACTCATGCCACTTTTTTATTTTTATTTCACTTTATTCATTATAAAATACTATAATTGAAATGTAGAACTAGTTAAAATTTATTTAATTAAAATTCAAAGAAAATCCAAAATAATTAAACTAGAAACCCAAACTTCTTTTCGAGTCCCACAATCATCTTCAGAAATAATTTTGAATTTTAAAATATTTTTCTTTGTTTTTATAAAAAAAATAAATATTCGGAAAAAGAAGTTCGTTCACATTCCCGTAAGTAATAAACAGTTTCTATATGCATGTCTAAGACCAAATTTGAGTGCACTGAGAACATAAGATCTCTTGTGTCATGAGTCGAAGCAGATAAATAAGCAACACTTGCATAAATGTGTGTGCGTTGGTTCGATGTTAGCATCGTCAATGTATGAGACCAAATATCTTAGATGCGTGTCCACCTTCACATGATCCTTGGAATTGATTGTCCATTAACCAAATTAGAAAAAAAAATGTAATTTGCCTAAAATTATAATACTCCGTAAGAGTCTTGCCAAATTCAGGTTTTGCATACCAACTTTAGAACTTTTAAAATTACCAAACATTGATTTGTTTTGACAATCAATCACGATTCTAACATTAACATATATCATCGCACATTAACCAAAACGACATCACTTTTTAGGCGACAAACAAATTCGTATTATATTAAATTAAATAATTCATTTGTTGAATTAGAGTTTATATTAAGAAAAATGAGAGTGTAGGGAGAAAATGAAAAATGATATTGAAGAGAAAGAGAGTACAACATACTTATAAATTACTTTAATTTCGTTAATACAAGGTTTCGCTGCTTATAATTTGATTTCATTTTGGTTGACGTGCCACGCAAGGAAGTCATACAGTCATGCTCGAAGATCTTGATTGATTGCAAAATCAAAATAAATCATTAGTTTAGTAATTTATAGACAAATTTAAAAGTTGGTATGCAAAACTAGTACTCCACTTAACAAAAGTTAAAGGAACCAACTCGAAAATACCCTTGAAAATAGGAGTACAATTTATCGTGTAGGTATACATTCATAGACCTTACAATCAAACATACACATATACCACATGAAATCAAACTGGGTATTAACCAAGCCAACCAAAATGGACTGCAAATACAATTTTTCATTTAGTTTCACTTCATTCTATAAGCTACACAAGTTGAGAGAAAAAAAAAGGTGTATTTGTACATAAATTACCTCCATCTCCAAGGAAATTGGAAGGTGTGTGTTGAAGAATTTGACACTTCCTTGAGCTGTGTATATACACTCCGTGTAGGCCGATCACACAGTGGAATAAATACTCATCCATTTTCCGAAGCTAACCAAAAAATGTGTTCCTCTCTTCAACCCGGTGGGGCTCATTCAGTGCTCGTTGTTGGTGGTTGCTATATCCTCCAAGCGCTTCCAAGTTGCTTCACGTCTGCTCTTGGTTTCTTCTTGCCCTGCTTCGTCTTCTTGGTGCTTGAGGAGACGCTCCTCAAAGAGCTCCGGATCCACATCAGAGAAGATTTTCCGGACATTAGGCTCTGCACGGCTTGATTCCAGTGGTTCCTTGCATTGTTCTCCAATGCCGGGAAGATGATTGGCAGTATGACTGTGCAGTTTTGTTTGATCAGATTCTCGATGTGGCTGTTGTTCCATAGAAAGAGAGCCCTCTCTGCAACCTGCAGATACAAGAATCGGATAGAAAGTGAGTTTGTGCGCAGGGGAGGTGGGAGACGAGGATGATCGTATAATTTTATTCATAACTGTTTATTATTGTTCCTCTAATTCATAAGAGCCATCAGAACCTACATTAGTTCATTTTAAAATCAAGAAAATGTTCACAGCAATGGACAAAGACAAGAAATCGCCACAAATCAACATCACGTCGTATAATTTTGCAAGAACGTGGGACCATACAACACTGGAACGGCCAATCTGGCGGAATAGTGGGACCATACAACACTGGAACTCTGGGGGCTGGGTCACTTCCAACACTTCCTCAAGCTTGCCCAAGAACATTCCCTCCTTAGAACTACTTGTAAAATGCCAGTATTTGAGTAAGTCCCTTATAACTGTATCAGCGAGTTTGCAGTCCTTCTCCACAAACTGTGTGACGCAATAGGATAGCTGTTGATGGTATGTGGATACGCACTTTGGTTTGTGGAGTGGAACCAGAGCACGAACACGGAAGAGCTTATGTTCTTCCTAGAGTGGCAATGCAAATCCATTTATGATGCTCCCTAAGATTTCTAACAGCTCAGCAATCCCGTTGTGCTTCTCCGTCTCAAAAATGAAACGGTAGAATATATTGTTGATAGCTTTTCTGATGAACGGCCAATGCACCAAGAACTTTCCGTATATCCGGTGTAGGACAGTCTTTAAGTAGTCTCTCTCTCTCTAGTATCCTCTGAGTCGAAGAGGTGTAATAACCTTAACACAAAGGAGTGATTAACGTAGCGTTTTGCCAACTTGGCATCCGTCTCCGGTGAAGCTACAAACCTCAGGAGAAATTCATACACAATTTGCAAATGGGGCCATGCTGGATCCACCAAGGGCTCGTCTTCTACCAAATCAAAGCCATCTATGGATTTGTTCTCACGAGGCTGAGTTGAGAGTGTCCGGAATAGATTCACAGACACCATCTTTACTATATCGTGCGTAGCTGTCTCACTGAACTTCCCATTTGCTAAGGTGACATAATCCACTTTCTCGGCTAATGTTTGTCGTTTGATGTCTTTCTCCTTTAAACTCTTCGAGGGATCAGTGAAGTCAAACACTACACAACACAAACTCAATTTTCTGATAAACAAGGTTTGCTTCTCAGAATTTGGAATGTCTCTAAAACTAGGAAGAGCCTCATACGGTGCACTTCCAATAACCCCGTTTGCCTTCACATTTGATGGATCATATTCAAGAAGATTGTTCACAACTGGATTCAACCCAGCTTCAGCATTCAAATTTCCTGACCTAGAACCTGCAACTACATTGCTTTTCAAATTCGTTGAGGAGAGTGTCATGGCCCCTCCATCGCAACCTTCTCCTAACTTCCCTTGCTTGCGAGGGATCCTATTGAGTATATTCTTGATCATCACTCGGAGCCACAGATCAAAGTCTTTTTCAAACAAATCCAACCAACCACTCTTAAAGAATCACCAGCCACAAATGCAGAGGTAAATGACCTAAACATAACGCGACATACTGATCATCAACCCAATTTCACACTGACTTTCCCTTCCCCTCTTCACCATCAAATGCCAAAAATGGCCTAATGGATTCAATTTCTGCTGCCAAAGCCACAGCCTCATGAATTCTCCTATGTTAACATAAAATGACAGAGAAATCACAAATAAACAAAGAAATTCAGATAGAATCAACTCCAAAAAAAAACAACTGCAGAAGCCAGATTGAACAAGAATGAGATTTAACCAGCTCTCTCAATCTCTGAAATGAAACCTAAAATAAATAAATTAAGTTCCACCTCTAAAAAAGCAACATAGATCTTATCACAATTTCCTCAATGCTCAAACTCCAAGGTGCAGAAATCGAGTTCAAATCATAACTCAACTGGGCATAAAACGATATTCACTTCGAAGAGCTCTAATCACACCATAAACACACAGAATTTTAAAAATACAAGATTTGAACTGACCTCAAAGTTCGTTTTCTCCCAAAATTCAAACTTTTTTAGCTGGATCAGGAGGTGTGAAGATCTGAGCGCGATCTAGGAAACCCAAGTTGCAATTTTGTCGAGAATTGCGAAATTCAAATAGATCACTTTAACTATATGGGTTGAAAAAAAAGCTGAAATTTTTGGGAATGAAAATGAATGGCGCAATGGGAAGAGTGAGAGAATTTATATGTTTTCAAATACCGAAATAGATTTACTCTTATTTGTGACTTAAGAGCATCCGCAGCGGTGGCGGTTGGCGCCACCGCCGTCCGTGCCAGCAGCAAGGCGAAGAACCGCCGCCGCTGCAACCGCGCCGCTGGCACGGCGCTGCTCGATGTATCGAGCACGTCCGTGCCAGCGGACGCACACGTGTCACTCTCCCATTCGCCAACGGCATAGCCGTTGGTTTCAAACAATTTTTTATTTTTTTTTTTTAAAAATCGGTTTTTTATTAAAAAAACCGATAAAAAATAAAAAAAAAAATTTTTCACTTCCCCAAAAAATTATATCCGTTTATAACCGTTTTTCCCCACTTTTTAATTTTTTTTTATGTTTTTTACCCCAAAAATACACACTTTCATCTATAAATACCCCCAATTTCACTCCCAAAAATTCACACTTTCACTACACAATTCTCATCATCATTCTCTCATCTCCATTCTCATCTTCAATCTCTCATATCCATTTTCATCTTCCTCTCACACCCTACAACACCACTATGTCCGGTAACGACGACAACCCAAGCGGCTCTCACGGTTGGAACCCCGAATGGTTCGGTTCGCAACCGTTTCCTAGTCCGGAAACGGAATATTCGGCCCCTCCTCTCACCCAAGATTCGGGGTGTAATATTCGGAATATTTTAATTATGTAATTTTTAATTTTTAGGATTTTAATTATGTCTTTTTATTTTATTTGTAATTTGTAATTTTTATTGTGGTTTTTTTAATGAATTTTAGTATTATGAAAATATTGTTGTGTAATTGAATTTTATATTAATTGTGCTCGTCCTTGCGGAAGAGCACAGTTGTGGGTGTTGTGCTCTTGCCAGAGAGCAGGCATGAATAGTACCGCCCGGGCCCACAACCGTGCCGCTGGCAAGAGCACGGTTGTGGATGCTCTAATACATTTTTGTGTTTAATTAATTAAATACATATCAGATGAATTTCTTTAAACTATGGAGTACTAAAGCATATTTGTCACAAAACAATATGCCCATTGGCTTTACTTTTAAAAAACTTTTTTCTTTTATGTATTGCAGAAAAAATGAAAAAAATGGATATGAAAATTATGAAAGGTTGAGTGAGTACCACTTTCACTATAGAAAAGATGTTAAGTGCATCACATGATGCGATAATTGATAAAAGTAGTTGAAAACTCACATGAAACTAGAGTGTGACTTTGGCATGCACACGGTTTGAAAAACCGCCGGTTCCGACGGTTCAAGATTTCCTTGAACCTGAATCGGCCCGCCAAGGTCCCCGGCGGTTCCGGTTCCGGTTTAAAAAATCAGCGGTTCAAAACCGCCGGTTCAGCGGTTCGTAATTTTTTTTTGCATTTTTTTATTTATTTATCTATAAAATGTGCGTAAATAAAATTCAAAAAATCACGATGAAAATTGCAATTTTATTGAGATTACAAGTTACAACAATTACAAATCACAAAAAACTTGAAGTCTTAAACAAAAAATTTAAATACAACGAGACTACTAGTCTACAACGAAGCTAATTACAAAAAAGACTTGAAGTTTTGAACAATAAATTTATAAGTATATATACTCTTAGTCGGCGAAGGAGATGTTTCTACATAATTAAATTGAGGACATCTTTAGCAATTCAACCTTAAATGTTGAGTTTAGTCTAACAATCAACAATTATAGTAGAATTGTCAAAAGTTTCCCGGATTTAGCCTTATAGAGAAATATATTTCACCGAGTAGAGTATATACAAATACAATTATTTAATTGTATTTACATATTTTTAAAGTAGAAACAAATGGGAAAAAAATTAAGGAAAAAGGACTTGAGCTCAACTTAAATTTAAAATTTAAGTTGAGGTGCCTACGTATCCCCAATGCTCATTTTCATTAGGGAATCAACGCCCATGTAGTTCTCTTGCCTTACTTACCTATTTGGGTTGGCCGGCGGTTGACGGTTGGCCTACGATTCATCCCCGGTGCATTCTTCTTATGATTCCTCCTGACGATCATCCCAATCATTTTCTTGTTCTCTGACGTCAGCTTTGGCCCAAATATCAAGTAACATCACGGCTTCCATATTTTTCGCGGAGAGCTTACTTCTTGATTCATCCAACACACGTGATCCAACACTGAAAGCGGACTCGACTGCGACAGTGGAAGCCGGAACCGAAAATATCTCCTTGGCGGGAGGAGTAGGACCTTCATCACCAAAGGAAAAGAGTGAATCGAAATATAAATCTAACTCACTTACCATACCTGAGTACGACCTTCCGCTGATGCTGTAGTTGTATAGGTCGGCTAATTGGGATTGCGCGACGGGTTCATCATTTTGAAATGCGAAGCCAAAGTTATGTTGTTGAGGAGGGGTAGGTCTTCTGACTTGGTGGGTACTGTTATACTTGGTTTCATATTCGGTGTAGAGAGCACGCAAGTTAAACTTGAAGGTTTGTTGGATAATTGACCGGTCCGGGAGGTTTATTTGAAATGTTTCGGTTAGGTTTACTCTCCATTGGTCATTGGTATCCGCTTGCAATGCTTGAAGTGGAACAAGATCAATAGAACTCAAATTGTTTTAATAAAAATCTAAAATCCTGGAGGTACCGGCTAATTTCCATTTTGGATCCAAGACCTTTGCAATCAAAAACACCGTTGGAATCTCACTGAAATACTTAAGCCATTTTTCAATCATATAATATAAAACAGACATCAATTCAGGAGGAGATGAAGCATTTTTCATCGCAGTTTTAAAACTAAGTGATATATACATGTAATGCTCTAAAACAAGAACAGCGGTGCAATAATAAACACCTGATAACTCAACAGTAGCATTTTTGAAATATTTGAACAATTTAAATAAAGTCACGATATGATCCCAACAACTATGCGACAGATATAAATCATAAACGGGATAGGTTCTAAAAAATCACACAAAGAATCTTTATGCGTCAAAGTAGAATTCAGACAATCATATGTCGAATTCCATCTATGAGACACATCCATGGTAAAATTCGTATATCTTACCTTCTTTTGATGGCAATATTTCTTCCAAGCTTTGCCAATAGGCGGCTTTTGATGGATTAATCTAACTGCAGTTCTAATAGGACTAACATGCTTTTTGAAATAACGTGATAATTCAACTTTTTTCTCCTAACATTATTGAACGGTAGATCGTTGAACGGTCATTCGACCTACTCTTTTGACAGCTACGTTCAAACCTCTTTGCATAGTAACCTCAAATTTTTTTGTCATCATAAACATTAAAAGGAAAATGCTTCATTGCAGCCCATTTAGTCATAACGTCAGCAAAATTTTTAGGATCATATTTAAAAAGAGGAGTACCTGACGAACCTGAGCCACCGGGTTGGAAGTTTAGTTGGGTTTGGGTAGAGGCAGTGCCAGATTCTACCGGATGCTTTGTCACCAAATGACGACGGAGGGTACCATATCCCCCACCACTAGCAAATTTGTAGACTTTATCACAATAGTTCCAATATGCATGAAACGCCAATGTCTCTTCTTGAGAGAGCGGATCATTAGGACTTTGAATTACCATCGGGACCTTCTTGTAGTGTTTAACAAAATATCAGATTTCAATGCTTTTTTAGTGGGTGGAGGGGGAGGCATGTCCTCATTTACGCCGGTGCTAGACGGAATATGAGAATGAGATCTATCATCATTGTTGTCCGAGTCCGACGATATAGACACGTCGTACTCGTCATCTTGTTGTTGGGAACTACCACCGCCCCTCCCCCACCTTGATGCATTTTCAGCAAGTAGCATGGTCATCCTATGATCTTCTTCTATCTTTAAATATTATATAAGTTGAAGTTTTAATTAGGAACACAAAAAAATATTAAAAAACTCAATCTTATGAAATTATGAATTGTAAAAATAATTTTATTTTTTAGAACTTACTTGCATGCGTTCAGCCGCCACTCGGGAAACCTAGGTCGCTTTGATCTTTGGGGACTACTACTTTGATCTTGGGCAATTCCTTTGCTCCGATTATCACGTCCCGGTCCACCACGAGAAGAAGACATAGTGCAAAATGAAAGTAGTATGGAATATGGAGTATTGAATAAATGGTAAATTGCGAACACAACAACAAATATAGTAGTAAACAACTAGAGCAATTAGAGAGAATGAGAATAGAGAATAGAGAAATTGAGATTGAGAAGGAAATCATTGTTAACACAAGAATGGGGTGAGTAAAAATGATGGGGGAAGTGGGGTATTTATAGGAGTAAAATTGGAAGAAATAAAAAAAAATCAAATTTCAAATTTCGGTCGGTTTACTGCCTGAACCGGCGGTTCAGTCCACTGTTTCTGATGGCAACCACCAGTTTCTGACCGGTTTTCAGGCCTATACACTGCCACCTATACGCTGCCACCTGAAAAAGGTGCTGAACCGTCAGAAACCGGCGGTTTATGTCAGAAACCGGCGGTTTATGTCAGAAACCGCCGGTTTCTGACGTAAACCGCTGGTTTTTCTGCACACCTAGCCTGAAAACTTACGCTCTAGCCGGAATCCTACCGTTGGAACCGCTGAACCGCTGGTTCAAACTGGCGAACCGACTGAACCGCCGGTTATGGTTCACGCTTTTTGAACCTGAACCGGCCTGCTTGAACCGCCGAACCGCCGGCGCCGGTTCCGGTTCCGGTTTGTGAACCGCCGGTCCGGTTCGGTTTGTGCATGTCTAGTGTGACTGATTGTATATATGTCGATTACTAAACTAATAATATTGGTTATAATCAAATAAAAAAAGCAAATTGGTTATCACTTATGATTGATATTTTGTCACATATATTACTTGATCTTCAATTGTAAGCAAAGGAAGGTCGTTAGAAACCATATTGATGTTATGTCTTACAAATCATACAATCTATTGCTACTTCTTTAATAGTATAATAGATACTTTTTACAAAATATTTATTTATGATATATATTTTTTTTAATTGAGAGAAGGAGAACAGTGAGAATTGATCCCTCTATATACATTGTTGCGGATGTTGCATCATGTTGCGGCGGCACGAGGAGGGGCGTAAGCCGCGTTTCCTCCCGGGGTGGGTTATGCGGAGGGGTGAGTATGGGCAGGCTGTTCGGCCATGCACCCTCCCTCCGAGAACCAATGGGCGGTTGGCATGACTCGCCCCTGTGATTAGAGGTGCCCAAGGTTTACGATTCCAGTCGGTTCGAAATCAGAACCGTAAAAAACCGTCGGAAAATCGTGAAACCGATCCGGAACCGCCAAAACCGTTGGTTCAAAACCGTGAAAAATCCTAAAAAATCATTGGAAAACCACCGGTTCGGAACCGAAACTAAAATCGGTGGTTTTGGAACTGGAACCGTAACCGCAAAATACTATCGCAGTTCGGTTCCGGTTCGACAATTTTCAAAACCGTAACCGCCGATTCCGGAACTGTGGGCACCTCTACCTGTGATTGGAATTGCAGCAGACCGTTGTAGATTAGGGATTTTTTTTTATTAAAAAATGAAAATTAATTGTTAATTCAAATTTTATCTCATTATTCCAAATATATACTAGTACTGTATGTTAATAGTATTACACTTTTTAATCTAATATTTTTTTACTATCTTTTTATCCAACAATACTATCCCAAACTCATCTATAAATATCTCATTCAATCCACAAATTTTTTCACACTAAAAAACCTTACCGTTCCCTCTTTCAAACCTCTTTCATGCACGAACCCGACCTGCTACCCTCAAACCCCAACATGACACGAACCACCTTGAGTCGACACGACACGATAAGTAATTTAAGTATTAACAAATTCAGACTTTAGGAATCAAAAATCACATTTCACTCACACTGCGTATCCTAACTCAAATTTTAAAATAATAAAAATTAATAATATTATAATAATATTTCATAACGGATAACCCGACACGAAATTTTCGTGCTCTTACCGAGTCAACCCAATAAGAACACGAGCCAATAAGAGCAACCACAATAGACCGGACTAGCCAGCGGACTAACACTAGGACTAGCCAAAAACACCTCCTGCCACATCATTAGGACTAGCCACTGCACTGCCACATCACTAGGACATCTCACTGCACAATAGTGGACAAGCACTAGGACTAGCACTAGGACATCCCAACAAACAAAATAAAAAATTCACAAATACGGAATTAAAATTTCGACACGAATACGGGAAAAATGCAATCATTTTATATAAATTAAAAAAAACATACATAATAAAAAAAAATACATAGTTCACGAAAAAAAAGAAGTACAACGAGCCGTATATATAGAGTTTTGGAATAAAAAGATAAAAAAAATCGACAAAACCGCTAGTCCGTCGGGAGCCCACAATAGCTGACTAGCGCGTTATCTGACGGACAAGAGATTGTCCGTCGGCCTCGTCCTCCAACCGCTAGTCCGCCACAATAGTGGACTAGCTCGCGGACTAGCCGCTAGTCCGTGAGCTAGTCTACTATTGTGGATGCTCTAAGCTTTGATCCAAACTTATTAATTTTGGTGAATTCTTGTCTAGTTATCGTATCATGCCAAAAATTGTGAGTTCTACTTGATCTGTTAAATGAAGGAATGGTGGATTGTGGTGCTATTTCTTGAGTGAAAAATAGGGTAAAAAGTGGTGTCAGACGTTAGACTCAAGAATAATGTAGTGAGCAAATGATTTAAGAAATGAGGCTGTGGATAGCTAAAGACCTTCGTTACTTGAATATCCCTTCAAGTGATCCATCTAAATGCAAACGCATATAACTTGATACAGTTTCATAGAATAGCTTTTACGATCGAGCCAAAAAATATTAATCTTCACAATCAATTACTACTAGTATTACCTAAAAGTGAACAAATGCTTATAAAGCCTAATTGCACATAATCAACCATTATCAGGAATTATATAATTAAACTAAGATACAAGAAATTGAAATCGAAGTAAGGTAAACTAAAAAACTAATAGTGGTACACACAGTTTAATTAACTAAAATGAAATAAATGCAAAAATGATTACAAAGCCTAACTGCCCAGAATTAACCCTCATCAAGAATTACAAGAAATTGCAGAAAAAATCAATAAGCCAAACTAAAACCCAATAGTAGGATACCAAAAGTCGAATAGAATGTATATTTGAAGAAGTTCTTAGTAAAAATTGAAAAATAGTAAGCCACTCACTCTATTGCAAAAAAAAATCCTAAAACTCTTTCAACTGTTAATAACTTTTACAATGAATGGTTCACATCAACATAGAAATACAAGTCTTGATTGATCTCAACAACATTTCTAAGAGCTAGAGATGAGAAAACCTTTGATCACTGGGGCTAAAGCACCTATAACCCCACCTGCAGTTGGCTGGCAATCCATTTTATGTATGTACATTCCCTCTGATCTCGTATCGGAACGACAAGGTCATAGACCGTCGATCAGATTGTGCTTCTTCAAAATGTTAAGTAATCAATAAATTATGCAGAGTTTCATTTCAGGTTTCCACCTTCAAGCACATGATGCATCTGTCATAACGAAACATATGCAAGCAAAAGAAAGATGTGGTGGAGTAACTTAGCCGGATAGTGGCAGCATGGCCTTGCGAGGGACGACCACTGCTTCGCTGCTTGCACCCTTAGAGATTGCAATCTCCTCGAGGCGTCTCCAGGTTGCTTCGCGTTTCACCTTGTCTTCTTCTTCCCGCCCTTCGTCTTCTTGGAATTTCAGCAAGCACTCCTCGAATAGCTCGGGGTCCACGTCAGAGAAGATTTTTCTGACGTTTAGCGTCAAGCTGTGCACCGCCTGATTCCAGTGGTTTCGTGCGTTCTTCTCCAATGCAGGGAAGATGATTGGAAGTATAACTCTGCGGTTTTGCTTGATCAGGTTCTCGATGTGATCATTGTTCCATAAAAAGAGAGCCCTTTCTGCAACCTACACGAGCAGGGAGGATAAGTGGATAGCACAAACGAAATCGGGGAAAACATAATACTGACATCACAAGAGGATAGAGATCATATAGGATGAAAAAAATGATTTTTTTTAATCATTGTGATTAGTGTTGTTAGGGTCGCGGGGCGCACCGGGTCGATGGGGTGAAAATTCGGGTCGCGGGTCGACGAGTCGACGGGGTCGAGAGACCCACAAAGCTAGGTTAATTTTTTTGCCTTTTAATATTAAATAAAATAAATATATTGCTCTAATGTTTATAATATATCAAATAATATAAATGTAGACGCAATTCATAAGTCATAACACAATAAATAATTGAAACCATTGTCTGAAAATAGAAATGATCAAAATATCAAAACAATTCATAAGTCATAACACAATAAATAATTGAAACCATTTTCTGAAAATATCAAAACAAAGGAATATATGAAGGGTGGCGGCAACAGATCTTTGAATTGTTTATTTGTTTAGGAGTGAAGAGGCCGAATTCTAAAGTGTAGAAAGTAGGTTTGAAAAGTTTGATGTGGTGCATGCATATATATATAGAGAATTGTGATTGAGAGAGTCAGAAAACATGTGAGAGATTTGAAAAAATCAGAGATAGCATGTGTTTAGGGCGACCCAGGCGACTCACTCGACCCAGGCGACCCACTCGACCCAGCCGACCCAGCGGCGACCCTGTATCTCGATCGACCCACCCATGTTGGGGCGGTGATGGTCTCAACCCAGGCGACCCGGGCGACCCGAGCGACCCGAGCGACATTTTGACAACACTGATTGTGATCATATCAATCTAGAAACCACTGTTTCTATTAGACCTCTATGACCAGACTGAATCTTCATCTGTAAAGTTAGAAATGGCTCCTTCAGCAGCGGTATTGGACAAGAAGGTGTAGTTTGTTAATACTATCTGCTAAGATCAACGTCTATGCAAGTACAGAGTTAAGATAATCCAGATGGTGTGTCGTAGGCAGCCATCAAGAATGAAAGTAAAAATTGGTTCTTCTAATTTTCCACATCGTAAATTATTTTAATTTTCCAATCCTTATGTTGGTTGGCAAGGACCGCATTTGCTGTCCAAAATAATTCAATGAGTGCATTCTTTGACCACAGTCACCACACACACACAGAGATAGTAAAGACAGCATCTTATTCAGTTATTTGGCAATCTCAAACTTGCGGTTTCATCGTTTTTTTATCACCAAAAACAATAGACAACATAACACATAAAGTATGTATGGAAGACGGTGATAAATATGTAGAACATGGACGGACAAAGGGAAAACCTAAACAAAGGATTGGCTGATTTTATAATATCAGTAATTTTCACCAATTGATTCATGACTCATAAGCAACGCGAATATATCATTTTATAACATGAGAGCCTCATAATACCAACATACTGTAACTAAGCTCCACAGGCCACATCTGTCGGTATTTAAGGTGTGAAATGAAACCAAAGTAATGAAGACAGTGGCACAATATAACAAGGAAAATATGAGCATCAAACACGAACCAAATTCTTTATGAGTTTAACATTGTTTAATGTTAAAAAACGAGGGCAGGATGCAAATACATAAACAAAAGGATACTGTTTAGATGGAGTATGGAGCAAGAAATAACAAGACGGTTTCTCACAAATTCACAAATGACAAGAATCATAAGCAATTTAAAATGTAGCCAACCTGAAAATGAGAGCTGCTCATGCAACGACCAATTTGGCGGAATAAAGGAACCATACAGCGTTGAAACTCTGGAGCCTGAGTTGCTTCCAGCACTTCCTCTAGCTCACCCAAAAACATGACCTCCTTTGAACTGTTTGTTACTGGCCAATATTTAAGCAAGCCTCGGATAACAGTATCTGCAAGCTTACAGTCCTTCTCTACAAATTGTGTGATGGAATAAGTTAGCTGTTGATGATACATAGGTATGCACTTTGGCTTGTGAAGTGGAATGAGTGCTCGGACAAGAAAAAGTTTGTGCTCTTCTTTCAACGGCAGCGCAAATCCATTTATAATACTTCCCAAAATTTCTAACAGCTCTGCAATCCCATTATGCTTCTCTGTTTCAAAGATAAAACGGTAGAAAATATTGTTTATGGTTTTTCTAATGAACGGACGATGCACCATGAACTTTCCGTATATGCGGTGCAGCACTGTCTTTAAGTACTCCCTTTCTCTCGGATCTTCCGAATCAAACAGATCCAATAACCTTAGAATAAAAGCGTGGTCAATGTAGCGCTTTGCCAGCTTCGCATCAGTCTCTGGGGAAGTCACAAACCTGAGGAGAAACTCATACACGATTTGTAGATGGGGCCACGCAGGATCCATTAGGGGCTCCTCTTCTTCTACGTCAAGACCTTCCAAGACTTTGTTTTCACGAGGCTGGGTAGAGAGGGTGCGGAACAAATTCGTAGACACCACTCGCACGATCTCTTGCAAGACCACATCACTGAATTTCCCATTTGCTGAAGAGACATAGTCCACAAGCTCCACCAAAGTCTGTCGTTTGATGTCCTTCTCTTTCAAATGCTTCGTGGGGTCAGTGAAGTCAAATACTACACAACACATGCTCAGTTTCCTGATAAACAAGTTCTGCTTCTCCGCACTCGGGACATCTCTAAAACCAGGTAAAGCCTCATAGGGCACGGGCGGACTACTTCCATTTGCTTTGTTATGTAATGGGTCTTGCAGTTTGTTCCCATGATTCACACCAGAATTCTGATTAGAATTGGTCCCCGTCGAATTCACATTGCCTGACCGAGCACTTGAAGCAGAATTGCTTCTAGAAGAAGTCGAAGAATTTGAAGAGAGAGCCGAAGACCCTCCATCGCGACTCTCTGCCGACTTTCCCTGTTTCTTTGGAAGCTTGTTAAGGAAATTTTTAATCATCACTTCACTTAATGCCACCAAATGCAACCTTCTTCAAGCAAACTCAACAGCAGCCACCAATCAACTGCTAGGATGCAGACGGCACACCCTCCTACTTATGATGTAGTGAACTCAACTGATCATATATCGAAAACAACCGCGGTCAGCTCAGAATCTAGTCCCTTCTACACTTGCAATCTCCTCTCCCACAAAGAGTACTGCATATTCAAGTTAATGTACAAAACTATCTTCAGCAAAAATTAGGGCAACTACTCAAACATTAGCAATTGGGGAAAAACTGAAACAATACATCTACACCAAAATTTCATCAACCCATATTACAAAAACAAGTTTATCAAAACCTTACAAAGAAAGAAAACAATGCTAAAATTCCACCACCACTAAATAGAGAACTACATCAAACTACAAATCCCGCAAAATAATCAGCATATCAGAGTCATAAAGCTTATAAAAACTCCCAATTGGCGAAACAAGTCAAAATTAGAGACTAAACTAAAGTAACTAAATAAAAACAAGATAGCACCCAATTGCACAATCTAAAAGGAAAAGAAAGTAAGTGAAGCAAGATTCTGACCTCAAATTCAACTCCATGTCAGTTCTAGATCAGCAAATAATAAGATCCGGGCACGATCTAGACAAACCCAGCTACGATTCCTTTATAGGGAATCACAATGGCAAAAAGTAACAAAAGAATCAGTGCAGAGAAAAGTTAGAAAGTATTCATGAAAAAAGAGGGATTGAGAGTGCAAGAATTGTGGGTCATTGAAGCATATATAGCTGGTTGATTTTGATGGAAAAACAGGCTAAAAGATCGAGACTATGTGAGTAGGGGGCACTGATTGAAGCCTGAAAATTAGGCCCAAGAGAGTAGAGAGAGAAAGAATTATTGTTTATTTCATTTTATTTTTATACTTTTTTTTGTTTAATTTTATCAGCCAAAACTATCTTTGGTTTAATTTTATCATTAATTACTGGTTTCATTTGAAATTCATTTAAATCCAGATTCCAACTTCATAATGGATGATGATAAATGCTAGTAGTAGTAATTAAATAGGTCAATCTGTTCCACTATTGTATACATGGAGTATTTATTTACACCAAATCCTTGTCTTTCTTTCTTGAGCATCCGCAATGGGATGGATGTCCCGGCGGACCTCCCGATGGACTTCCTAAAAACACCGCATGCCACGTTATAAGGACATTCCACTGCACTGTCATGTCATAATGACATCTCACTATACAATGGCGGACATCCACAAAAAACAATAAAAAAATCGGGACGTCCGCTGGGACGTCCGTCGTGTCAACGCAATGGCAAACGTCCCGGAAAGCCGCAGAACTCTGGTGTCCACAGCGGACGTCCGTATCCGTATGCATGCTGCCTAATGGCGGATGTCCCGCGCGGACATCCGGCACGCCGGTCCGACGTCCGCCGGGACATCTGCCATTGTGGATGCTGTTACGCTAACAGGTAGTAGTGCTCAAATTCATCACCTCCAAAAATTTTAACCGAAACGTGCGAGTCGATCTAGGAATGAATATTCAGGTAGTTGATTACCGATTAACCATCAATTAAGATCAGTATTCGATACCTAAATGGTTATATTCTCATAGAGATATTCGATCTAAATATTACTCTAATTTATCTAAATTTCGTAACTTATATACAAACAACTTCTACATCTTAGTTAAAGATAGTGTGAGGTTGAAACTTGTTCCTTTTTTTTTAAATAATTAAGTTTAAACACATAATGTCTTCTATATAGGGATATGGAGTACTAATATGGTAGTCCATCTGTCCCCTATTAATTCTCCACTTTTATCATTTTCATTCATCCCCCATTAATTATCCACTTTCACTTTTTACCATAAAAGGTAAATAAGTCTCACATTCCACTAACCCATTTCACTCACATTTTATTATATAAAATTAATATATAAAAGTGAGACTCATATTCCACTAACTTTTTCAACCCAGTTTCCTTTACATTTCTTAAAACTAGTGTCGAAATCAAAGTGGACAATTAATGGAGGACGGAGGGAGTAACTTATTTTAAAGTGTTAACGTACTTCCAACCTCATGTTAGCACATGGCACAAAACATGTAATATAGTAAACACTAAAATGTAATATACATTTGTAAGAGTGATAGATGGATTTTGGCGGATTACATTTTAGTTATATGTCGATTGCATTTTTTTATTGTTGAATTTTGCATTTTAGATATAGACAATTTAATTTGCATTTTATATATAGACGGATTGCATTTATATGTAGTTTATTTTGCATTGTAGACAATTTATGTTAAAATGCAAAACTCAACAATATAAAATGCAATTTGCCTATAACTAAAATGCAATCTGCGGAAATGCATACACACGTGCAGAAATGCATATACAATTTGCCTATAATTTTGCATTGTATATTGCATTTTAGTGTTTACAATATTGCATTTTTTGTGCCACGTGGCAACACGAGATTAGATGTATGTTAGAGCATCCACAATAGCGGACGTTCGGACAGACGAGCGACCGGCTAGCGGCTCGTCTGTTGCCTTCGTCCACTATTGTAGTCGGCGAGCGGGCAACGGACTAACGGGTAGGACGAGCAGTCATCCGCGATGAGCTAGCGTTAGTCGGTCGCTCATCCGCTATTGTGGAGACGCGACGGACGAACGCATTTTTTTGATTTTTTGTTTTCTTTTTAAAACTCTATATATACGGCTCGTTGCATTTTATTTCATTTACACCACTTGTATTAACGAGTTTCTCTTCCTTCTCTCTACATTTCTCATTTGATTTGTGGATCGAAAAATGGCTAGTGGTGGGGATGCAGACGAGTCGAGGCGAATTAACGGAGAGTTGTGGGTCTATACGTCCGCGGAGATAAATCGGATGGTGCAAGATAACTTGCGCCAGCAGCAGCAGCCGGCGGTACCTTGCCTCAACCATCATCGAGACGTAGTAGCCCGGGACCACGTTGGTGCCCATCAATGGTTGTTTGACGACTACTTCGCTGAGCAGCCGCAGTTTGGGGAGGCCTTTTTCCGGCAGCGTGTTAGGATGCACCGGGATCTATTTATGAGTATCGTGAACGCTTTAGAGCGTCGGTACAAGTATTTCTGGTTCAGGGATGATGCAAGTAGCAGACCCGGTCACTCGTCCATATAGAAGTGCACTTCCGCAATCAAGCAGTTGGCCTACGGAGGTGCGGCCGACATGTTCGACGAGTACCTTCACATCGGCGAGATAATTACCCGCGAGTGTCAGCAGCATTTTTGTCGGGGCATCATTCACATATTCGGGGAGAGGTATCTTCGAAAGCCTACCCCCGAAGACTGCCAGGGTCTGATGCAGATGCACGAGAATGTGCACAGGTTTCCCAGAATGTTGGGGGCATAGATTGTGTGCATTGGAAATGGAAGAACTGCCCCACCGCCTGGAAAGAGATGTACACGATCGGCTTCAAAGGCAAGAATCCCATGATGATCCTCGAAGCCTTAGCTGACTACCGGCTGTGGATTTGACATGCGTATTTTGGGGTAACCGGGTCGAACAACGACATCAACGTCCTCCAGTCGTCGCCCCTTTTCAACGAGCAGTGCATGAGCGTTGGTTCGGCCATCAGTTTCGACGCAAACGACAACTAACACGATATGGGCTACTATTTGACGGATGGGATATATCTAGGTGGCCCGTCTTTGTGAAGACGATCAGATGCCCAACAGATCCAAAGAAAATTTACTTTGCGCAACGACAGGTAGCGGCGCGCAAAGATGTGGAGCGGGCATTTGGTGTGCTCCAGGCTCGATGGGCGGCAGTGAAGGGTCCAACACGGTTGTGGTATCAAAACTGCATTGCTGATGTCATGTATGCATGTATTATCATACACAACATGATCGTCAAACATGAAGGTCTAGAACTAACTGATTGGGCCAATGAAGATGTTGTCGGTCCAAGCCACGACGTGGCCACCGCCAATGTACGAATGTGGATACCTCATGCAGACGCCGAACGGGTCGCCGCATTTGCCGATCTTCAACAACAAGAAACCCATATTCGACTACAAAAAGAAATAATTGAAGAGTTATGGGCACAGATGAGTGCACGTTGATATCTATAATATAATTTGTTTTTATCAGCGGTTTTTTTGTTGAGTTAGTACTGTGTAAATTTGTTTTTATTTAATGAAATTATTATTATATTTTATCCGTCCGTATCCGTGTCAAATTTTTAATTCCGTATTTGTGAATTTCTGAATTTGTTTTATTGGCTAGGCTGTTGGTTAGTCCTAGTGCTAGGATATTATTATGCAGTGGTTAGTCCTAGTGATGTGGCAGTGGTTAGTCCTAATGACGTGGCAGGAGGTGTGTTTGGTTAGTCTGTCTTATTGTGGATGCTCTTAGCACTCTAATTGTTGGGGTTTGAAGCCCCTTGAACAACGGAAAACTTGTACAAAACAAATAAATCGGATAAGGATCTATTTGACCGATTATGCGATTAATCAATTCACATGTTAAACAGATAATTGCATGCTAGAACGCAAATAATTCATGCTCAAGGAAAATATATCCTAAACATGAATACTACGGTTTAGAGTTACCGATTTGATTCTCCAAAGAATCGTCGATTGCTCGCGCCTTCTCCACGTGGTGGTCTTCAATACTAGACCACGGATCTTCTGACTAGTTCCCGAACTGTATCTCGATATCAGGGTGGGCTGATCTTATCAAAATATTAGGACTCGAATAAAGAAGATAGAACTTTCTCACGGAGGAGAGCTGAAAAACTCACGGAGGATAAAATCATGAAAATTTCATCTCCTACTAAAGAGAGGAGATGGACTGAAAATTATCAATAAAAATAAGTGTGTTTTATGTCTCATTTATTCTCCTATTTATATTAAATTCATATTGGGTCATGTCAGAGATCTATGAAATGTTTTGGATATGGCCTCTACCAATTAGCTTTTTACTAATTAAATTGAGCCCACAATTTAATATAAGCTTATATTGAAATATTACGAGCAGCCACTACAGAAGTAATATTGCACTGTCCATCCAAATCCGAAATTACAAGTAATCTAGGTTTCCGTTTTGTTTATTGTTTATTTCTCACGCTTAAGATATAAATGTCTATTAATTTATTAATGTCTGCTATGGACTTAATTAATCAACATCTTATTTATTCCAGGAGTGGACTTAGCAAGAAACACTTATTTATTATTCATAGAGTAATAAAACTCCAACTGACTAGTTTTCGAATAATAAAACCTTGTTCAAGCTCCTCTTGAGGACATTATCAAACGAGACTCACCTCGCGCACGATTCAACATAATAGCAATCTTAGCACCGCTAGATATTAATCACCACTACCCAATATATCAGGATTATTGGGTTGCGAAAAACCTGCACCATTTGATAAGTCAAAGTAGTGCATAACCAATACAGTATGCTCAATGCTAACGTATGTAGATTAAGAAATAGTATTTTATCAAGACCTAGTCTTTCAGTAGATAGCATAAAGACACGTCTTGCTATTAGATCCATTCCGTGCTATACCACACCAACGTCGTCTTATTTCAGAAAGGCTTAGAAATAATCGAACTGACATTGTAACCTTTCACGATAGGTAGTCTAAGCCTATCTGGGTTGTGAAATTCTTTTTTTTTCTTATGCAAAGCATTGCATAGAACCGACTGTGTTACCTTAAAGTGGACGACGCCCACAACCAATTTACTAAGTAAAAGACTTAGACTTTGTTTGCTTCTTATATATTTAAATGTTTATAAAACATCTTATAAATGCACAAGCAAACACAATATAATAATATACTAATTCTATTCGTGCAAAACTGCTCGAATAATACTGAATCGGGTTAAAAGTGGATTGTAGAGTTTTTCATAAGCAAGATTCTATTCGCGCGAACTTGCTCGAAACATGCTTTTCAGTATACCAAACCTAACACTAAGAGCATCTCCATCCATGCTCTTGCCAAAGAGCATAGATGTGGGCCCGAACCCACATTTATTCATTTTTAATTTCCTACTCTTCCACAAGAGCACAACACCTACATCCATGCTCTTCCGTAAGAGCATGCTTTTACACCATTCAAGGGTCCCATCATTTTATTATTCAATTTAAATACTTCAATTACTAAAACGTTTCCGCATATTAAAATGCATTCAAAATACCCGAATTACTATTACAAATTACTAAAAAATTTAAAATTATATAGTTAAAATCCTAAAAAATAAAAATTACATAATTAAAATACTAAAAATTGAGATTGAGAGAGTTGTTTGATGTAGTGTGATTTTTTGTGTTGAAATGGGGGTATTTATAAATAAAAGTGTGAATTTTGAGGTAAAAATAATGAAAAAATAAATTAAAAGTGGGGAAAAAACAGATATATTTTATTGGGAAGTGAGAAAATATTTTTTTTATTAAATTTGAATTTTTCAGATTTTTTCAAATTTTAAAAAAAATGATAAACCAACGGCATTGTCGTTGGCCAACTAGAGCATGCCACATTGGTTGTTCGTGCTCTTGTCGTCGGCACGGACGTTCTCTTAGCAAGAGCGCAGCGGCAAGCACTGACGTGCTCTTGCATCGGCAAGAGCCTGCAAGAACACCGATGCAGATGCTCTAATTTAAGGATTCACCATTCTTTATAAATGTATTGAACCTCGAATCCTTTCTTTTGTAATTTTCAAGTGTCATTTTCATTAGTTTTAATGCTTTAACACGCTTTTTGAATGAATTAAATCATTTTGTTATAGGAGTAGTATAAGTGAATAAATTAAATTGCATTTCATAATGTATATCATTCATAAATTTAATTTGAAATTGGATTAGATATCTTCTCGTTGTCTCTATAACATGTGAAGCACGATTAAAACAACTTACTATAATACTCTCTCCGTCCCACAAGAATATCTACTTTTTTCTTTTTATTTTGTCCCACAAAAATACGTAGTTTCTAAATTTGAAAACTTTTTTCTCTCTAATGAAGTGGGAGTAAGACTCATTCTCCACTAACAATACTTTAATTACTTTTTCTTTTTATTTTTTTCTTATTTTACCAATTATATATTAAAAATCATATCCAACCAAAAATATATATTTTGGGAAAGAGAGAGTACTCATGGCCAACAAGGTGCTACGTAGTACTACCCAGTGTTAATTATAGCAATTTGAATGGCCCACGGCAAGAAATAAAGTCAATTTTTTTTCTGTTAACCAACTAGTCGATTAGGGGTGGCAAATCGTGTGTGTCGGGTCGTTATCGTGTCGACATGATAACCACACGAACACGACCTGTTAAGAAAATCCCAAACAGAACACGAACACGACCCGCTACCCTCAGACACGAACACGACACGAACCCATTAACGACACGAATCACTTCGGGTCAACACGACACGATAACAACACATATTGGAAAGTGATTAAATATTTAAATGATTTAAATGAGATATGACTCTTGAAGATGGTAACCGAGAGGGATAAGGGATAAAAGGCTAGGCATGGTGAATAGCAGATAACAAAGTTTATGATTCTCTTATTTCTGTATTTCTGTGTGTTTTACATTGTATACAATGATCTCTTTTTATAGGAGAGAAATACAAGTATATTTGGAAACATATCAATCTATTCTAGGTATAATCACTAATTAGTATTCTCCTAAAATAGATTTATTTCTTTCATTGATTCTTTCCTTGAATTGTGTCTTCTAGGGTTTGACACTCCCCCTCAAGTTGAGCCGCGGCATCTCCGATGCTCAACTTGCCAAGAACTTTTTTGAACACTTTAGAATTCACAGCTTTGGTTAAGATGTCTGCCAGCTGATCCTCTGACCTCACAAATGGAAATTCTATGACTCCTTTTTCTAGGTTCTCCTTAATGAAATGTCGATCTACTTCCACATGCTTAGTCCTGTCATGTTGCACTGGATTTTCTGAAATACCGATCGCCGCCTTGTTGTCGCCGAATAACTGACTCTTCTTCGTTGGAGGAAATCCTATCTCCGTAAGTAACCTCCGCAACCACATAATCTCCGTTAAACCACTCTTGATTCCTCGGAACTCCGCTTCCGCACTAGATAAGGCAACGACCTTTTGTTTCTTGCTTCTCCAAGTGACCAGGTTTCCCCATACGAACGTGAAGTATCCTCCCGTAGATTTCCTGTCAACTGGATTGCTTGCCCAATCAGCGTCAGTGTATCCATGAACCTCCAGATCTCCTCTTTTTGTAGGAGTACTCCGTATCGTACAGTCCCCTTCAGATATCTTACAATCTTCAAGGCAGCCTCCATATGGTCTTCTTGCGGTTTGTGCATAAACTGACTGACTATACCAACTGCATAGGTAATATCTGGTCGAGTATGTGAGAGATAGATCAACTTTCCCACCAATCGTTGATACTTCTCCCGGTCTGCTAGCTTTGCTCCTTCTTCTATCTTCAATCCATGGTTGGGTACCATCGGAATATCTGAGGGCTTGCAATCTAGTAAACCAGTCTCTGCTAGTAAATCCAGTACATACTTCTTCTGTCTCAAGAAGATTCCCTTCTTCGATCTCAAGACTTCGATTCCAAGGAAATATTTCAGTGCCCCCAACTCTTTCATCTCGAACTCCTTAGATAGATTCTCTCCTTCAGATTCTTGATTTCCTCTTCATCGTCTCTTGTGATAATCATGTCGTCCACAGAGATGATCAGACATGTCACCTTGTCGCCCTTCTTCTTAATGAACAATGTGGGCCTATTCGCGCGAACTTGCTCGAAACATGCTTTTCAGTATACCAAACCTAACACTAAGAGCATCTCCATCCATGCTCTTGCCAAAGAGCATAGATGTGGGCCCGAACCCACATTTATTCATTTTTAATTTCCTACTCTTCCACAAGAGCACAACACCTACATCCATGCTCTTCCGTAAGAGCATGCTTTTACACCATTCAAGGGTCCCATCATTTTATTATTCAATTTAAATACTTCAATTACTAAAAACGTTTCCGCATATTAAAATGCATTCAAAATACCCGAATTACTATTACAAATTACTAAAAAATTTAAAATTATATAGTTAAAATCCTAAAAAATAAAAATTACATAATTAAAATACTAAAAATTGAGATTGAGAGAGTTGTTTGATGTAGTGTGATTTTTTGTGTTGAAATGGGGGTATTTATAAATAAAAGTGTGAATTTTGAGGTAAAAATAATGAAAAAATAAATTAAAAGTGGGGAAAAAACAGATATATTTTATTGGGAAGTGAGAAAATATTTTTTTTATTAAATTTGAATTTTTCAGATTTTTTCAAATTTTAAAAAAAATGATAAACCAACGGCATTGTCGTTGGCCAACTAGAGCATGCCACGTTGGTTGTTCGTGCTCTTGTCGTCGGCACGGACGTTCTCTTAGCAAGAGCACAGCGGCAAGCACTGACGTGCTCTTGCGTCGGCAAGAGCCTGCAAGAACACCGATGCAGATGCTCTAATTTAAGGATTCACCATTCTTTATAAATGTATTGAACCTCGAATCCTTTCTTTTGTAATTTTCAAGTGTCATTTTCATTAGTTTTAATGCTTTAACACGCTTTTTGAATGAATTAAATCATTCTGTTATAGGAGTAGTATAAGTGAATAAATTAAATTGCATTTCATAATGTATATCATTCATAAATTTAATTTGAAATTGGATTAGATATCTTCTCGTTGTCTCTATAACATGTGAAGCACGATTAAAACAACTTACTATAATACTCTCTTCGTCCCACAAGAATATCTACTTTTTTCTTTTATTTTGTCCCACAAAAATACGTAGTTTCTAAATTTGAAAACTTTTTTCTCTCTAATGAAGTGGGAGTAAGACTCATTCTCCACTAACAATACTTTAATTACTTTTTCTTTTTATTTTTTTCTTATTTTACCAATTATATATTAAAAATCATATCCAACCAAAAATATATATTTTGGGAAAGAGAGAGTACTCATGGCCAACAAGGTGCTACGTAGTACTACCCAGTGTTAATTATAGCAATTTGAATGGCCCACGGCAAGAAATAAAGTCAATTTTTTTTCTGTTAACCAACTAGTCGATTAGGGGTGGCAAATCGTGCGTGTCGGGTCGTTATCGTGTCGACACGATAACCACACGAAAACGACCTGTTAAGAAAATCCCAAACAGAACACGAACACGACCCGCTACCCTCAGACACGAACACGACACGAACCCATTAACGACACGAATCACTTCGGGTCAACACGACACGATAACAACACATATTGGAAAGTGATTAAATATTTAAATGATTTAAATGAGATATGACTCTTGAAGATGGTAACCGAGAGGGATAAGGGATAAAAGGCTAGGCATGGTGAATTGCAGAGAACAAAGTTTATGATTCTCTTATTTCTGTATTTCTGTGTGTTTTACATTGTATACAATGATCTCTTTTTATAGGAGAGAAATACAAGTATATTTGGAAACATATCAATCTATTCTAGGTATAATCACTAATTAGTATTCTCCTAAAATAGATTTATTTCTTTCATTGATTCTTTCCTTGAATTGTGTCTTCTAGGGTTTGACACTCCCCCTCAAGTTGAGCCGCGGCATCTCCGATGCTCAACTTGCCAAGAACTTTTTTGAACACTTTAGAATTTACAGCTTTGGTTAAGATGTCTGCCAGCTGATCCTCTGACCTCACAAATGGAAATTCTATGACTCCTTTTTCTAGGTTCTCCTTAATGAAATGTCGATCTACTTCCACATGCTTAGTCCTGTCATGTTGCACTGGATTTTCTGAAATACCGATCGCCGCCTTGTTGTCGCCGAATAACTGACTCTTCTTCGTTGGAGGAAATCCTATCTCCGTAAGTAACCTCCGCAACCACATAATCTCCGTTAAACCACTCTTGATTCCTCGGAACTCCGCTTCCGCACTAGATAAGGCAACGACCTTTTGTTTCTTGCTTCTCCAAGTGACCAGGTTTCCCCATACGAACGTGAAGTATCCTCCCGTAGATTTCCTGTCAACTGGATTGCTTGCCCAATCAGCGTCAGTGTATCCATGAACCTCCAGATCTCCTCTTTTTGTAGGAGTACTCCGTATCGTACAGTCCCCTTCAGATATCTTACAATCTTCAAGGCAGCCTCCATATGGTCTTCTTGCGGTTTGTGCATAAACTGACTGACTATACCAACTGCATAGGTAATATCTGGTCGAGTATGTGAGAGATAGATCAACTTTCCCACCAATCGTTGATACTTCTCCCGGTCTGCTAGCTTTGCTCCTTCTTCTATCTTCAATCCATGGTTGGGTACCATCGGAATATCTGAGGGCTTGCAATCTAGTAAACCAGTCTCTGCTAGTAAATCCAGTACATACTTCTTCTGTCTCAAGAAGATTCCCTTCTTCGATCTCAAGACTTCGATTCCAAGGAAATATTTCAGTGCCCCCAACTCTTTCATCTCGAACTCCTTAGATAGATTCTCTCCTTCAGATTCTTGATTTCCTCTTCATCGTCTCTTGTGATAATCATGTCGTCCACATAGATGATCAGACATGTCACCTTGTCGCCCTTCTTCTTAATGAACAATGTGGGCCTATTCGCGCGAACTTGCTCGAAACATGCTTTTCAGTATACCAAACCTAACACTAAGAGCATCTCCATCCATGCTCTTGCCAAAGAGCATAGATGTGGGCCCGAACCCACATTTATTCATTTTTAATTTCCTACTCTTCCACAAGAGCACAACACCTACATCCATGCTCTTCCGTAAGAGCATGCTTTTACACCATTCAAGGGTCCCATCATTTATTATTCAATTTAAATACTTCAATTACTAAAAACGTTTCCGCATATTAAAATGCATTCAAAATACCCGAATTACTATTACAAATTACTAAAAAATTTAAAATTATATAGTTAAAATCCTAAAAAATAAAAATTACATAATTAAAATACTAAAAATTGAGATTGAGAGAGTTGTTTGATGTAGTGTGATTTTTTGTGTTGAAATGGGGGTATTTATAAATAAAAGTGTGAATTTTGAGGTAAAAATAATGAAAAAATAAATTAAAAGTGGGGAAAAAACAGATATATTTTATTGGGAAGTGAGAAAATATTTTTTTTATTAAATTTGAATTTTTCAGATTTTTTCAAATTTTAAAAAAAATGATAAACCAACGGCATTGTCGTTGGCCAACTAGAGCATGCCACGTTGGTTGTTCGTGCTCTTGTCGTCGGCACGGACGTTCTCTTAGCAAGAGCACAGCGGCAAGCACTGACGTGCTCTTGCGTCGGCAAGAGCCTGCAAGAACACCGATGCAGATGCTCTAATTTAAGGATTCACCATTCTTTATAAATGTATTGAACCTCGAATCCTTTCTTTTGTAATTTTCAAGTGTCATTTTCATTAGTTTTAATGCTTTAACACGCTTTTTGAATGAATTAAATCATTCTGTTATAGGAGTAGTATAAGTGAATAAATTAAATTGCATTTCATAATGTATATCATTCATAAATTTAATTTGAAATTGGATTAGATATCTTCTCGTTGTCTCTATAACATGTGAAGCACGATTAAAACAACTTACTATAATACTCTCTTCGTCCCACAAGAATATCTACTTTTTTCTTTTTATTTTGTCCCACAAAAATACGTAGTTTCTAAATTTGAAAACTTTTTTCTCTCTAATGAAGTGGGAGTAAGACTCATTCTCCACTAACAATACTTTAATTACTTTTTCTTTTTATTTTTTTCTTATTTTACCAATTATATATTAAAAATCATATCCAACCAAAAATATATATTTTGGGAAAGAGAGAGTACTCATGGCCAACAAGGTGCTACGTAGTACTACCCAGTGTTAATTATAGCAATTTGAATGGCCCACGGCAAGAAATAAAGTCAATTTTTTTTCTGTTAACCAACTAGTCGATTAGGGGTGGCAAATCGTGCGTGTCGGGTCGTTATCGTGTCGACACGATAACCACACGAACACGACCTGTTAAGAAAATCCCAAACAGAACACGAACACGACCCGCTACCCTCAGACACGAACACGACACGAACCCATTAACGACACGAATCACTTCGGGTCAACACGACACGATAACAACACATATTGGAAAGTGATTAAATATTTAAATGATTTAAATGAGATATGACTCTTGAAGATGGTAACCGAGAGGGATAAGGGATAAAAGGCTAGGCATGGTGAATTGCAGAGAACAAAGTTTATGATTCTCTTATTTCTGTATTTCTGTGTGTTTTACATTGTATACAATGATCTCTTTTTATAGGAGAGAAATACAAGTATATTTGGAAACATATCAATCTATTCTAGGTATAATCACTAATTAGTATTCTCCTAAAATAGATTTATTTCTTTCATTGATTCTTTCCTTGAATTGTGTCTTCTAGGGTTTGACACTCCCCCTCAAGTTGAGCCGCGGCATCTCCGATGCTCAACTTGCCAAGAACTTTTTTGAACACTTTAGAATTCACAGCTTTGGTTAAGATGTCTGCCAGCTGATCCTCTGACCTCACAAATGGAAATTCTATGACTCCTTTTTCTAGGTTCTCCTTAATGAAATGTCGATCTACTTCCACATGCTTAGTCCTGTCATGTTGCACTGGATTTTCTGAAATACCGATCGCCGCCTTGTTGTCGCCGAATAACTGACTCTTCTTCGTTGGAGGAAATCCTATCTCCGTAAGTAACCTCCGCAACCACATAATCTCCGTTAAACCACTCTTGATTCCTCGGAACTCCGCTTCCGCACTAGATAAGGCAACGACCTTTTGTTTCTTGCTTCTCCAAGTGACCAGGTTTCCCCATACGAACGTGAAGTATCCTCCCGTAGATTTCCTGTCAACTGGATTGCTTGCCCAATCAGCGTCAGTGTATCCATGAACCTCCAGATCTCCTCTTTTTGTAGGAGTACTCCGTATCGTACAGTCCCCTTCAGATATCTTACAATCTTCAAGGCAGCCTCCATATGGTCTTCTTGCGGTTTGTGCATAAACTGACTGACTATACCAACTGCATAGGTAATATCTGGTCGAGTATGTGAGAGATAGATCAACTTTCCCACCAATCGTTGATACTTCTCCCGGTCTGCTAGCTTTGCTCCTTCTTCTATCTTCAATCCATGGTTGGGTACCATCGGAATATCTGAGGGCTTGCAATCTAGTAAACCAGTCTCTGCTAGTAAATCCAGTACATACTTCTTCTGTCTCAAGAAGATTCCCTTCTTCGATCTCAAGACTTCGATTCCAAGGAAATATTTCAGTGCCCCCAACTCTTTCATCTCGAACTCCTTAGATAGATTCTCTCCTTCAGATTCTTGATTTCCTCTTCATCGTCTCTTGTGATAATCATGTCGTCCACATAGATGATCAGACATGTCACCTTGTCGCCCTTCTTCTTAATGAACAATGTGGGCCTATTCGCGCGAACTTGCTCGAAACATGCTTTTCAGTATACCAAACCTAACACTAAGAGCATCTCCATCCATGCTCTTGCCAAAGAGCATAGATGTGGGCCCGAACCCACATTTATTCATTTTTAATTTCCTACTCTTCCACAAGAGCACAACACCTACATCCATGCTCTTCCGTAAGAGCATGCTTTTACACCATTCAAGGGTCCCATCATTTTATTATTCAATTTAAATACTTCAATTACTAAAAACGTTTCCGCATATTAAAATGCATTCAAAATACCCGAATTACTATTACAAATTACTAAAAAATTTAAAATTATATAGTTAAAATCCTAAAAAATAAAAATTACATAATTAAAATACTAAAAATTGAGATTGAGAGAGTTGTTTGATGTAGTGTGATTTTTTGTGTTGAAATGGGGGTATTTATAAATAAAAGTGTGAATTTTGAGGTAAAAATAATGAAAAAATAAATTAAAAGTGGGGAAAAAACAGATATATTTTATTGGGAAGTGAGAAAATATTTTTTTTATTAAATTTGAATTTTTCAGATTTTTTCAAATTTTAAAAAAAATGATAAACCAACGGCATTGTCGTTGGCCAACTAGAGCATGCCACGTTGGTTGTTCGTGCTCTTGTCGTCGGCACGGACGTTCTCTTAGCAAGAGCACAGCGGCAAGCACTGACGTGCTCTTGCGTCGGCAAGAGCCTGCAAGAACACCGATGCAGATGCTCTAATTTAAGGATTCACCATTCTTTATAAATGTATTGAACCTCGAATCCTTTCTTTTGTAATTTTCAAGTGTCATTTTCATTAGTTTTAATGCTTTAACACGCTTTTTGAATGAATTAAATCATTCTGTTATAGGAGTAGTATAAGTGAATAAATTAAATTGCATTTCATAATGTATATCATTCATAAATTTAATTTGAAATTGGATTAGATATCTTCTCGTTGTCTCTATAACATGTGAAGCACGATTAAAACAACTTACTATAATACTCTCTTCGTCCCACAAGAATATCTACTTTTTTCTTTTTATTTTGTCCCACAAAAATACGTAGTTTCTAAATTTGAAAACTTTTTTCTCTCTAATGAAGTGGGAGTAAGACTCATTCTCCACTAACAATACTTTAATTACTTTTTCTTTTTATTTTTTTCTTATTTTACCAATTATATATTAAAAATCATATCCAACCAAAAATATATATTTTGGGAAAGAGAGAGTACTCATGGCCAACAAGGTGCTACGTAGTACTACCCAGTGTTAATTATAGCAATTTGAATGGCCCACGGCAAGAAATAAAGTCAATTTTTTTTCTGTTAACCAACTAGTCGATTAGGGGTGGCAAATCGTGCGTGTCGGGTCGTTATCGTGTCGACACGATAACCACACGAACACGACCTGTTAAGAAAATCCCAAACAGAACACGAACACGACCCGCTACCCTCAGACACGAACACGACACGAACCCATTAACGACACGAATCACTTCGGGTCAACACGACACGATAACAACACATATTGGAAAGTGATTAAATATTTAAATGATTTAAATGAGATATGACTCTTGAAGATGGTAACCGAGAGGGATAAGGGATAAAAGGCTAGGCATGGTGAATTGCAGAGAACAAAGTTTATGATTCTCTTATTTCTGTATTTCTGTGTGTTTTACATTGTATACAATGATCTCTTTTTATATGAGAGAAATACAAGTATATTTGGAAACATATCAATCTATTCTAGGTATAATCACTAATTAGTATTCTCCTAAAATAGATTTATTTCTTTCATTGATTCTTTCCTTGAATTGTGTCTTCTAGGGTTTGACACTCCCCCTCAAGTTGAGCCGCGGCATCTCCGATGCTCAACTTGCCAAGAACTTTTTTGAACACTTTAGAATTCACAGCTTTGGTTAAGATGTCTGCCAGCTGATCCTCTGACCTCACAAATGGAAATTCTATGACTCCTTTTTCTAGGTTCTCCTTAATGAAATGTCGATCTACTTCCACATGCTTAGTCCTGTCATGTTGCACTGGATTTTCTGAAATACCGATCGCCGCCTTGTTGTCGCCGAATAACTGAATCTTCTTCGTTGGAGGAAATCCTATCTCCGTAAGTAACCTCCGCAACCACATAATCTCCGTTAAACCACTCTTGATTCCTCGGAACTCCGCTTCCGCACTAGATAAGGCAACGACCTTTTGTTTCTTGCTTCTCCAAGTGACCAGGTTTCCCCATACGAACGTGAAGTATCCTCCCGTAGATTTCCTGTCAACTGGATTGCTTGCCCAATCAGCGTCAGTGTATCCATGAACCTCCAGATCTCCTCTTTTTGTAGGAGTACTCCGTATCGTACAGTCCCCTTCAGATATCTTACAATCTTCAAGGCAGCCTCCATATGGTCTTCTTGCGGTTTGTGCATAAACTGACTGACTATACCAACTGCATAGGTAATATCTGGTCGAGTATGTGAGAGATAGATCAACTTTCCCACCAATCGTTGATACTTCTCCCGGTCTGCTAGCTTTGCTCCTTCTTCTATCTTCAATCCATGGTTGGGTACCATCGGAATATCTGAGGGCTTGCAATCTAGTAAACCAGTCTCTGCTAGTATATCCAGTACATACTTCTTCTGTCTCAAGAAGATTCCCTTCTTCGATCTCAAGACTTCGATTCCAAGGAAATATTTCAGTGCCCCCAACTCTTTCATCTCGAACTCCTTAGATAGATTCTCTCCTTCAGATTCTTGATTTCCTCTTCATCGTCTCTTGTGATAATCATGTCGTCCACATAGATGATCAGACATGTCACCTTGTCGCCCTTCTTCTTAATGAACAATGTGTGGTCAGAGTGGCTTCGTTCATACTCATGCTTGAACATTGCCTGGCAGAATCTCCCAAACCATATCCGGGGAGACTGTTTTAGTCCATACAAGGTTTTCCTCAATCTGCACACCTGTCCATCTCTGAATTCTCCAAGAAAACCTGGAGGGGCTTCCATGTAGACTTCCTTATTTTCTTCCAACTCTCCTTGTAAAAAGGCGTTAATGGCATCCAGCTGATGTAAAGGCCAATCTCTAGATGCAGCTATAGACAGCAGTGTTCTAATTGTATTTAGCTTGGCTACCGGAGAGAACGTCTCTGCATAATCCACTCCATAGACCTGAGTGTATCCCTTAGCCACCAGTCGTGCTTTATACCTCTCGATTGAACCATCTGCTCGTCTTTTGATTGTGAAGACCCATCGACATCCTACTGGCTTCTTTCCCTTTGGTAGAGTACACTTCTCACATGTTCCATTCTTTATTAAGGCATCTATCTCTTTCTTCATTGCCTCCCTCCAATGTTTGTGTTTCATCGCCTCCTCAAAGGATTGAGGAATCTCATCCTCATAGAGGGCAGCCTCAAAATCTCTAGCCATTTCTGTGAGATGTCCATGCACAAGATTAGTTACAGAATATTGGGACTTTCGTCCTTTCCAGTCTGGAGAGTATCGCCGAGGAGGAACGCCTCTCGTACTCCTTAGCGGTAACTCATAACCCATGTCTGCTTGTTCCTCAATTTCCTCATTCTCCCTGTCACTATTAGTTTCTTCCACAGGAGTAATATTTCCAGAGTTATGACTATTTACCTCAGGATCCCTGACCGGGGTAGATAGCGAGGTGTCGCCGAACTCCTCGTCCTGCACATTGGAACTTGACGGCCCGGCGTTACCGCTAACTGTCTCTGGTGGACCGACGTTTAGAACAGGTTGACTTGGACTCGTCAAGTTTCCCTCCCCCTGACTGTTGTGATTCTCTTCCTGGTTTGGTGTAGGCTCGGGTATTGGTGTAGGTTCGGGTACGGGTGCAGGTGTAGGTTCGGGTATTGGTGTCGGTAGCCAGCCTAGTGAGTCATTTTCCGGAATTTCTGGTCGACTCTCCCCCTGACCGCTAGGTTGGCTATAGAAGTATTCTCCCTCAACAAAGTCGCAGTTCATGGTGGTATACATGGTTCTTGTTTTAGGATCATAGTATCTGTAGCCCTTTTGATTCCGGCCATACCCTAGGAAAACACATTTAACAGCACAAGGGGAAAATTTAGACCGCTCGTGTTTGGGAATATGGACAAAGACGGAGCACCCAAATATCCTAGGTTCTAGACGAAAAGATGATGGGATAGTGGCTTGGGCAGATAGGATGTCCAAAGGTGTTTTGAAGTCCAGGATTTTGGTAGGGACACGGTTTAGAAGGTAGACAGCAGTGGCTACGGCTTCTGGCCAAAGAGATTTTGGGATTCGGGATTCGATTAGGAAGGCTCGTGTGACGTCTAGAATATATCGGTTTTTCCTTTCTGCTACCCCATTCTGTTCAGGAGTATGTGGACAGGTGGTTTGGTGTACTAATCCCTTTTCAGTGAAGAAAGACTGCATTTTAGAATTGACAAACTCCCCCCCATTATCGGATCGAAGGATTTGGATATTGTGTTTGTATTGAGTTTGTACGAAGGTATAGAATTGGGTGAACTTGTCAAAAACTTCAGATTTTGTTTTTAAGAAATAAACCCAAGTCATGCGTGTATAATCATCAACAAACAACAAAAAATAGCGAAAGCCCGATCCCCCAGTAACAGGTGCAGGCCCCCACACATCCGAATGAATTAATGAAAAGGGAGTTTTCACTCTAGTATTATTTAACTTAAACGAATGTCTATGGCTTTTGGCCAAAAAACATGTTTCACAATTAAAGGTAAAAGAAGAATTCAACTTAGGAAAAAGCAGACGGAAATTTCCTATAGATGGGTGCCCTAACCGGCGATGCCAAAGCCAAGCCTGCTTATCGGTCAGTCCGTGAGACAGCAACGCATTACTCTGATGGGCCACCTTATCCACATAGTACAGTCCGTGTCGTTCAGTGCCACGCCCAACTATCGTCCCCGTTTGGGTATCCTGCAGTAAACAGAAACGAGGCTGCATTAGTAACTTGCAGTTCAATTCTTTAGTCGCATGACTAACTGACAATAATTTGTGAGATAGTGACAGAACAAATAAGCAATTCGAGAGTCGAAGGGTTTGGGAGATAGTGATGGTTCCCGCCCCCTGAACAGGTGCCAGATCTCCACTCGCAGTTTGAACATGGGTTTTATTTGACTTGGAAATACTTTCAAAATCAGACATATCAAAAGACATTGTGTCAGTTGCACCGCAATAAAAAAAATCCAATTTTTATTCTTTTCTCCTATTTCTGAGGTAGATGACATGGCCAAGGCTTCAAAGGAATTTTGGCATTTTATTGTGGGATGTATCACAAGATTTTCACAAGGTTTAGGGGTTGGAATGTGTTTATGAGTAATTTTGGGGAGTTTAGAGGAGTTATTTTCGAAGTGGGATACGGGGTGCAATATGTGAGGAGTTTTGGGGCTGGAAACAATAAGTCTATGGGGATGGGGTAAAAAACGTGATTTGGAAGAACTTGGAGGGTTCAAATGAGAGAACCCCCCTTTACCTTCACTCCAAACCCTAGACGGGTCCGCCGCGTTTGCTTCTCCTCCAATCTGCACTCTCGCCGCCGTGACAGTGGCCACGGCTTTCTCCTCCCCGCGTTCGCCATAATTTCCGGTGGTGGTTGGAGTACCGAAGCCACCCGCCGCTGCTCTGATGTCGATGCCCTCGGTCCGCCGCGATTCGCCGCCCTCTGGAGCTTGGATTTCTTCATTTCATCCCACCATTCGGGATACCCATGAATGAGGAAGCAGGTATCTTTTGTATGCCTCTTTCCTCCGCAATGGCTACAAAACAATTTGCTTTTATCTTCGTCGCCTTTGCGGTGATTGGCTGGATACCGGGACGGCACCGGTGGTGGCGGTGGAGGCTGACTGGTCCTGTTGCGGTCGAATACGATCAGTCCCACTCCAATTCCGGAGCCTGGTTGTTCGGTAGGTTTCAATATTCGCGCATTGTCGGCATTGTGCCTCACCATCGCGTGTGCCTCTCGAGGAGTCGGTAATGGCTCTTTGTTGATTATCTCCTTCTTGACTGATTCATACCGTTCATCGAGTGCGGTAATAAACTGATACACCCTCATCCTTTGGGTCCGTTGATTGTGTTTCTCGATTGACGGAGGATGGTCAATCGTGCTTGGATCTCGGGCGTCTATGGATATCCACAGATCCTGTAATTTTTGCCACAATGCTTCCAAGGTCATTCCTCCTTGTTTGATCGTCATACATTGTCTGTGTAGGTCGTACACCTGAAATGGATCTCTCCCGCTGCCATACGTGATTGCCAGGCCCTCCCAAAGGTCCTTGGCGGTCGCGTATTGAGAAACTTCATTTACAAGGTCGGATTCGATATTGTTGATAATCCAATTGAAGGTGTAGTGATCTCTCTGCTGCCACCTCAGGTAATTTGGGTCTGTTATCGGCGGTTCGGGGTCTGAAACTTATATTATGTGAGAGGTCAGCCCTTTACCGCCAATAGCCCTCTTCGTCAGGTTGGCCCATAGGGGATAGTTGTTCCCGTTGAGCTTTGTTTTGATGGTTACTTCCCCCAGCGATTCTGGCTGGGTTGAGGGTTTTTTTAGCTTTGCCCTGATGAAAATTCCTTAAATTTCAGGAATTCGGCAAATTGTGCCGCGAAATCTGGTGGAAAATTGGTTTGGTTTGAAGTGTTTGTGTTATGTGGATCTGTGTTTGAACTCTCGGTGGTTTCTGACATTTTGTTTGCTCACAGGGTTAAGGACAGACGGTCGGGAAAGGTAGCCTTGGGACGGTGATGAACTCTCTCTGAGTCCCCACCTTAATAACCTGCTCTGATACCATCTTGAAGATGGTAACCGAGAGGGATATGGGATAAAAGGCTAGGCATGGTGAATTGCAGAGAACAAAGTTTATGATTCTCTTATTTCTGTATTTATGTGTGTTTTACATTGTATACAATGATCTCTTTTTATAGGAGAGAAATACAAGTATATTTGGAAACATTTCAATCTATTCTAGGTATAATCACTAATTGGTATTCTCCTAAAATAGATTTATTTCTTTCATTGATTATTTCCTTGAATTGTGTCTTCTAGGGTTTGACAATGACCATATGAGACTATGAGTGTCAATTTAATAAGTATTGAAAAATGAAAATAATAAGAATTAATGATATTAAAATATTATTTGTTAACGGATAACACGAACCCGACACGAACCCGACATGAACACGTATTGTTAACGGATAACACGAACCCGACACGAACCTGACACGAACAAGACACGAAATTTTTGTGTCTTTAATGGGTCGACCCGATAAGGACACGAACCCAATAAGCTCTGACCCAAACCTATTAATTTCGTGCCGGTTCGTGTCGTGTTGTCGTGTCGTGTCAAAAATTGCCAGCCCTATAGTCGATCAATTAGTAGATTAATTGATTGGCTAATTCGATGTGGTTATGGACTTATGGTTATGGGCAAATTCCTTAGTCATTTAACTGAAAAATGGTTTAGTACTAACTTAGCCAACCGATTAACCACCCATAAGTCGATTGTAATAATTATTTTATTGTTACTATAAGTGTAAATGATAAACTTTAAAAATATCAATGTAGAATAATTTTTTAATATCAAGGTACCTAGTTTGCTTGATGAATTTTTTAAGTGATAGTACTATTTAAACTGAAATTTATTGGCGTCAGAGATGGTTGTTAACATGGTCTTTAGAGCATCCATATCGGAGAGCAGGCTCCGTCCGTCCGTCCGTGTCGCTGGCAAGAACACGCTTGTCCGTCGCTGCGCTCTTGCCGCTGGCACGAACGTGCTCTTAGCTAAGAGCACGAACGTGCTCTTAGCTAAGAGCACGTCCGTGCCAGCGAGCAGGGCGACGTGACACGTTTCTATTGGCCGTTGGCATTTTGTTTTTCTTTTCTTTTTTTAAAAAAATCGAAAATAATACCAAAAATTAAAATATATATATTTTCGTATTCCCAAAAATATACAGATTTTATTACCATTTTTTTGAATTTTTTTTAAAAGTTTTTAAAAAAATTTAATCCCAAAAACATATATAAATACATACATTCATCATCCATTTGGGCGAAATTCAGCCACGAGTAGTGGGTTTTTAAAATTTTATGAATTTAATTATGTAATTTTTAATTTTTAGGATTTAAATTATGTAATTTTTAATTTTTAGGATTTAAATTATGTAATTTTTAATTTCTAGGATTTTAATTATGTAATTTTTAATTTTTTTGTAATTTGTAATATTATTTCGGTTATTTTTAATGAATTTTAATTTTGTGGAAACGTTTTTATTTAAATTGAATAATGGAATGGTGGGGCCCATGTGCTCGTCCTTGCGGAAGAGCACGGATGTGGGTGTTGTGCTCTTGCCTAAGAGCAGGGAGTAAAAGTGGGGCCGGGCCCATGTCCGTGCTCGTTGGCAAGAGCACGGATGTGGATGCTCTTAGGTTAGAAGATTTGAAGTACATATTTTCAATATGGTAAATTGTCCCACCGTTTGTCAAAATTTATTGGCATCGAAGACGGTTGTCAGCATGGTTTTTAGATTAAAAGATTTGGAGCATATACTTTTAATAGGATAAATGGTTGATTTTGTCACGTCGTTTTAAGTATTTACTCGAACATGTCTCATTGTTTAGATACTTTTCATTTGGTACCCATTGTATCATCCCATAAAAAATATCTGATAGCCATATTTCTAATGTGTCAACCGGACGTATAAATTATCTATAATATGCATGTACTAAAAATTAAATAAGTAAAAAGCAAAAAAAAATACTTTTAACGTCTTAGTGCAGTCTCATAAATACGGTCGCCAGAATGTTTTTGCAGAATATTTTATTCCAAAAATAAAATGTAGGATACCAAACGATAATTACGTGAAACATTTTTGAATAAACCCATTTAATCACCATTTTCCTTGTAAATAAACTCAGTCTATTGATATTTGAAGTTGCCTCCATCATTCATTACAATAAACTCAATTGCTTGATATTTGAAGTTGTCTCGATCATGAGACCCATTAACGAGATGAGATGATTAGACTTGGAAATGTAGCTAAGATGGATTAATTTGACAATATGAGACATGTGAGTGCTGACAAAGTCACTACTCTTTAAGAAAAACTTACCTTGTACTTATCAATCAAAATTAGCAAATTGGAACATTTTTGCATTTCAAGCTAAGCTAAAAAAACACAATTTTGTGGTTTGGTATAAGTGAAATAAATAGCTTTAATAATTAATAGTAATTGATAACCACCCTTAACCAACCCATCACACTTGACCGAATCACAAGATTGAAAAACCTATCATCAAATTATAATTATAAAGCATACCGATTCCAAGCAAAATCCAATAATATGAATCACAAATTACATTGACCAATTCTTACACAATAGATAAGTATAATCTACTAACTAGATTTATCTAATTCAAAGTCATCAATCAAGCTACAACAAGACAATCCCATTAACTAGTGACCACAATAATACAGTACAGAATTCAAAGAATTTAACAAGAGCACATGGGAAACATATCTGATTCACAAGCCATGAAAACAAATGGAATTGGAATGGAACAAAATATGATGATAATCTACAACCACCAATCAATGCATTAGTGTAATGTACGATTAGGACAGGACATACATCTACACTTATAGTGTGACATGTATCTACACTTATACAAGTGTGCGGCCAACGAGAAGGGTTGTCGAATATTTTAGGTCGCTGTGAAGCAAAATGTCGGTTACCTCAAGACAAAAAAACAATAGTGAGGCTTCTTTATAAACCAGCATTAATCTTTTCCAAGACCACATTTCTGCCTCTAAGACACGAGTAATGTTGCCATACATAGTTACACTCCAGTATGCTTCTAGCCAAATCAGCAATCCTCGTCAAACTGAGAAGATGTCACGTACATATATGCAAAACAAAGAAGGGAGTAGACAGATCATACAAGTACCACATCAGGACAGAAACTCCAGTTGAAAAGAAAGCAAATGCATTCGGCAAAAGATATATATCTCTTGAAGAGATGCAGCAAGTTTTCTACACTTATTTACTGTCAGTGATCCATCAAGGCTGCTTCAGTATCAGATAAGGGAGCTGCAACAAGACAAGATTTTTTCATCAAATAATGGTAAAAAAATGTGAAGCATCCATTTATGGAAAAGGACAATAAGTGATCCATCAACACGGAAGTGAAGCATCCATCTGAGGCACAAGACATGGAAGTTGATGGAAAAGGGCAGTAAATGTTCCTTATCTAATATGCAGAGACTCAGAAGATTTTAGACAGCAATCCATCAACATTCATGTTCTCTTACTGTGCGAGGACAGAAATAAAAGGCACTAAAACAATAGGTAATAAGAAACCAAAACACATGTGCATACTTATAACATTTGCTGTCTCTTAAATCTAGGGTCATAAATCAGATTACGAGTTAGAAGCAACCTGAGGGAAAGACAGCAAAAGTGACTTCTAAAGAAGCTCAACATATTTGAGCATGCATAATCATTTTATCATAATTTAGTAGACATTACTGCTTAATGATTTCATACTTAACAGAATGGAAAGCATGTCAACAACCAGAAACATCCAAGAGTATCAGTACCATCTAGAAACTAGAAAACTAACAAGCCTTGTGTGCACTATGAATTATGACATACCAAGCAAATCCTCATATGAATCTGCCAAAAATGCAGTATCCATTAGCAAAGGAGGAGAAAAAACTTGATCCTCGGCCTCATCAATATCATAGAATGACCTATGTGCATCAGAAACCGACGAGTTTGACCCAGCAGCGGAGAGGAAACTGTTCACCCCATCAAATTCATCAAGGGAATCCATATCATTCAGTATGTCTGTAACTCCACTGTACCTTCTTCCAAGATTATTGTCCTTAACATGGGTCTGAAGCAAGGAGGAATCTGCTTGAGATGTGAAAAGTTGTCTACTCTTAAGAGAATTAATTTTGTTATCCTGAACATGACGAGACAATCCAGTAACAGAAAGCGGAACAAAGTAGTGCTCAGAACCATCATTAGAACGACTGTCTTGTGAAGATTCCGAGTTGCTTGTTTTAGACAAAAGAGCAGCTTCTCGTACAGACCTCTTCAAATATTGTAGAGAAAGAATATCCTCATCTACAGAGACATTTGTATCAGAAAAAGGTTAGGCAGACACTAACAAATTGATATCACCAAGGACAGGAAACAAATCACGAACCATGTGTAGGATTATCAATGTGACTGTTTGATGGGGGATTTTCTACAAACTTTTTGTCTATTATGGTTTCTGCTGGAATGACTTGAGCCATATTATGTCGCTTTTGCACGTTTACACCTTTTCCAGAAGAACAAGGTGTCGAACTAAATAGTGGAGGCAGTTTCAGAGTAGGGGGGCTAGCAGATACATTTTTAATCTGAATGGATGACAATCTAGAGGTTATTTCAGCCACATCATCAACACCACTTTCCTGTGCATACACAAATTCATTGAAAGCAGTTAGATACATCATGAACCCCAGAAATTTCCTAAAGAAACAAAAGGGGAAGAGTATAGATATATAAGTTACCAACGTCCTTCCACTGCTCTGTGTCTGGATGGGTGAGTTTAATCTAAAATTCATGACAGGAGGGGGATTAGATGATATGCTATTCACTTCCTCGGTAAGTTCGGAAATTGAGTTTTGTATGGTTGGAGCTACATCCTTTAGTTGATTAATGAGCACCTGCATTCACAGAATTTCATAATACATCATGCACTCAAGCCATTCGCTGAAATCAATTTACAGGACAAAGCCATATGCTGTAAGTAAAGAGGATAAAGTACCAAGAGTCATAACAAACCTTGGACCCCTGCATCATAGCAGGTGCAACCATATTGAGTATGTCAATAACATTTGATTACCTGTATGCTGTCTAGGTGCTGCCTGTGTTCAGCCAGTGTCGCAGCCAATGACTCAGCATGACTGCCGGTATCACCATCATGCCCACTTTGGAGGAGCTGTGGGCCCTCTCCATCATTGGCTTTTGACTGCAATAAAATAACATAAAGAGTTCACTACATTAGAGAATTAAACTGCAAGCATGCTACCCAATGTTAATGTTAAGAACAAGAATATATACATTGTGAAATTCATTGCATCAGCAATTGCAGCATAGAAGGGTAGAGGAAAACATCTAGAGCAATCAGATAGTGCACCTCATAATACACCAAGGCCACTAAAGCAGAAAATGAAAGGAAAAAAACGGGTTCTGCATAAAAGAGCATACCAGTTGGAGGGACTGTTTATGAATCCGCTGCAAGGCATGCGTCCAACGTCGTAAAACTTCAGCAATATCAACTGTTGGCTGCCCTCTAGTATTTCTATCATCAAGTCGAGAATACTTTTCTTCATTTTTGCTCTCCGTAGTTACATCTGTTTGTGAACTCTCAGTTTCCTCATTACTTAGTTGTTGAGAAGACACACTAGAAGATGATACTAACGAACTTTGATCCATCGCTGCCAACAAGGCCGAACCAGAGATGCGATACCTGTGAGAGAATTCCCAGCATAAGTCCATTACAGAGCTAATGCCAACCAGTAGGACCCATAATCATCTCAAATATTACCTATGCTCTCGATGAGCAATAAGATCCTCAATTGGGCCTGAAGCAAGGACCTCGTGTTGACCTGTACAAATAGGAAATATGGGATCATTCAACATTGCAAGAGATAGATTAATCTACTCTTGTAGTTCGTACACAGTAACAGGAAAAAGAAAATGCAGGCATTTTACGAAGATTTCACTATAAACTAAGTACACGTTTTAAATATTAATTTGTAGGTTATTGACACACAAAATATCTGATATGGGATTTTAGAGTGAAAATCTCATTGTAGTTCATCGAAAGGCAAAATAAAGTATGCTAACTGAATATGATAAAACGTTCTCGCAGTATACAAAACAAAATGGGTGTTTCATTTTATTTATGAGATTCCAAGCTGTAACTTAGAGTAAATAAGTTAAGAAAATTAAGAGAACCACGTAGGAGTACAAGTTGTACAACTTACTCTTGCGGGATAACAAAGATTCCCACATGCGTGTAGCTTTTTGAACTATATGAGAATTCTGACTTGAGCTAGATACAAGCTGATCCCAGGATTCACCTTCGAGTTTTACTTTGTTTCTCAAATCATGAAGTTTTTCAAGCTCTTGCTGTAAGTATGCCTATATAAGCAACCATAAAGGAGTTGAGACGAAGTCTTCCTTCCATAAACAATGTTGCATAATTCACCTTATTCTAAATAGTCAAATACACCATTAGGATATCTTACCTCTTCGGCACATAGACCACGGAACTCAGCTGTCATTTCATGAGCCAGATCAGACCACATTGCTTGCCTTTGCACTGCAGTCTCTGCATTTTTCAGAAATCTCCTTCTTTCAAGAGCTATCCTCGCCTGCATAGAATTTTTTTAAGGATATTTTAGGATAGCATATAGAAACCAGAAAACTCCTCCTTACTGTTATCAAACTAAGGTAGACATTAAACAATAAACTATCCTTAAAGAAGCAAGTGTGCAGATATACTACATATGATCAATGAAGGTATTACTAACTTGAAAACCAATATCACCACAATCATATCCTGATTTTATAATGTTGATAAAGAAACTAAAACGGTTAACGAGCAAAAATAACATAACAAATAAAATTGAAGTGAACTGAATTAAAGCAGCTCGCAAGTTCCTTTGTTCAAACTTCAAACATAGAGGACAGCAATAAAAAAATTAGCATGCTATTCTCATATGAAACAAACTAATATGGTTCTACAAATAACGAACAAAATTCTGATACTATAAAACAACCACATTTCCAATAAAAGTAGCCAAGATCCCCTTCAACCCAGAGCATGGAGAGAGCATCTACAAGCTGATAATAAATCCTGCTAATCCTCGTTCTAGGTGAGCTAAATCAAAAATGACTTACCTTAGTAACAGGAAGCAGCGTAGCTGCATGTGAGAAAGCTACATCAGTTAATGGAGCAGGCAGTGGATTTGAAGCAACATCAGCTGCAAATGTTCGCCTATGGACCTCTCTCAGAGCATGCAGTGAAAGCTGCCATAAGAGTTCGACGAATCTGTAACAAGAACAGGAAACATCTTATTGCAACAGCACTCTAGGAGTTTTGAAGAAATTGACAAGTCCAATTTATGGAAAAGGGCCATAAATGTAGTCTTGAAACATATCAGAGTAAAAACTCAAGCCAAACTTCCTCAACAAGGTCAAAGTGGAAGTTATTCTTTCCAAAATTTCAAATCAGGATCAATCCTTCCCATTTCTTGGATAGCAAAGTTTAAAACAACTTACACCGGGAAAGATTTGTGGTAGTTTGCTTCAATCCAGGTCAAAACCGCTTTGTCCATAATCATCTCCCAACTTTATTACTAAGATACTTGATCATACTTCTAGTTTACTATAACTATCTACATATATTGATTTGGGTGGATCATACTAGCTAAATTTCCAGATTCTGAGTGATAGAACAAAATCACATCAAGGTAAAAGCTACCAAAACCAATCCAAACTATTATTAAGATACCAGATACCAAACTAATCGGTAACTGCTGAACCAACCTTGGTCCGCAGCAGGTTGCAAGCGATGAAACCCTTGAATTACTCCTCGGCAATGCACCTTGTGATTCCAGCTCACTTATAATCCCTTGCACGACCTGAATTTCACTCCATATCACAGTCACAAAATTATAGAAAAATATAAAATTACAAATACAGTAACCCAAAAATTCAGTAATCATTTACCTTCCGAAAATCCCTAGACTGAGCCGAATCAAAAATCGGCCACACCTTATCAAAATCCTGCATCAAAATCATCCAAACACCATCACACAGAACTCGAAACCCCCCCATAAAAACAAGTGGAGCTTCCACACCCAACAAAAAAAACTGGATACAGAGAAATTAGAAAGAGAATTTGCCTTGGCGGATTGGAGCGGGCCACGGAGAGACGACAGGATGAAGTAGAGCAGCTGCTCGCCCAATTTAGGGTTAGAATGGCGGAACAAGCCAACACGAGGCGTGCCGTTGTTGGAGCCGACTCCGATTACGTTCGGATCCAGGCCGAGCAACAAGCAATTGGTGTACATTGCGCTCTCCAGCTCGATTTCTCTCTCCTTCTCTCTGTCCATCGTCATTCGATGGCCGCCAACACCCTCAGTGTGTGTGATTTTTCCCGGGGGGTTTGTGCTTTTCCGATTAGATTTCGTTTCTGGTTTTGATTTTTATGGGTTTCTCTCTCTAGTTGAATTTTTTTGAAAAAAGATGATCCCCATCAAATTTCACACAGGTCCTTATTTATGCCATAATTCATTTCCACGCTATGTCTGAATTATTTATTTATTTCAAATTAAAATAATGTGCTTGCTTATTGTGAATAATCATATTTTGATGTGATTATCGCTCCATATATTTTGCTTTTTAAAACAAAATTCCACACTGTGATATGGAGTTAGAGCATCAACTCCAATTACTATTTACATTAAACTCGAACACATTTTAATATAAATGTCCAAACAAATACATATTTTCACTTCAGCCATTTTCATTAAACTCAAACTTGAAAAAATATTCTATATTCATTACCTTTTTTACTCACAAATTTTGAAAATGTAATTTAGATTTGTTTTAGTTTAAATTCAAAACCAGATAATTTTAGAGTACCATTTAAGCTAATTGTCTACTTCATTTTGAATTTTAGGTTATCATTGGATATGATTTTAGTGTTTTTATTTACGGAGTATATAGTTCTTAAAAAAAGTTAACTACAAAGAAAAATCTTAGATAAATTTCACTCTTTTTTATCTAATTATTGTGTTTTCTTTTATTTTCAAAATATTTCAATTAAGTAGACATGTAACTAAGATTAAAAGTTTCCAATAACACATTTATTAATGCTAATATGACGTGACATACAGAAAAAATAGAATTATTCTTAGTGGTATTATTTTACCATTTTCATTTCTTATGAGTCTATGACATGAATTTTTAGATCTCTCTATCCCATTAAATATGAAATATTTGAAAATCGACGTAGGATTCTATGTAGTATTATTTTGTGAATTAATGAAGAGAGAATAAAGTAAGAGAGATGCAAAAGTAAAAATAGAGTTATTTCCACCTTAGGAAATGTTACATTTTAAATGGGACAATCTAAAAAGGAAAACGTTTCATTTTTAATGGATATGAACTATTTATATTAGTTCGTCTCGGAAAGATATGAATTTTCTAACTTTAGAATAGTTAAACAACACAACACTCATAAAGATAATTTTATTTACTACTTATATCATTATAGTATTATATTACTATTAATAGGAAGCTCATTCTCTACTACACTACTTACACTATTATTTATTTAATTTTTTTTTATTTTATCAATTATACATTAAAATTCATACCGAACTAAATGATTATATTTTTTTAGAGACGAAAGAATATTAAATATTTTTGTGATTACAGTTTAATCACAAAAGTTAATAGTACCTTCATATCGCGATGCTGGTTAGTATTAATAAATTATTTATTGCGGAGGATTGAAATGCAGATAAGAAATTGAAAGGGACCTATGTGATATTTTGTAAAAGTTGTTTAGAAATGAGGGGTGGGTGGGACCCAAGCCAAGGATGACGGAGTACTCATTTGCCGGCCAACCTCCGCCACCATTGCTGTCGTCATGCGGTGGTTACAAAGCTTTTGCTTTCTCATTTTTTTTGTTTCTGTATTTACTTATTTACGTTTTTATGTTTGGAGAAACATATATAATAAACATTTTTCATCCAAATTTCAAACTCCAACGGTTTAGAAATTGAAATTTAGATTAAATTATTGTTGACTGTGAGAAATCTGTAATAGTTTGTTGAGTAGCCCACATGGAATTAATCCCCATTGTTATTTGTTAGGGCATCAATAACCCCGTCCCCATTTCCGGCACCAAGTCCCCTCCACGTCATCATTCCTCTACAGTTGTGGCCCAGGCCCCAACTGCTGTAACCCTGGAGGTTGCGGCCCGGGCCGCAACTAATAAATGACACTATTCACAACTCCAACCTATTTTGAACGTAAAATAAAATACGTTGAGCAATTATAACACGAGCAATTCATTTTTAATACAAAAATAATAAATTATAAACTAAAAAATATACAAAAATTAGAGTAATAAAAAAATGCAAAAAAAAAATAAAAAAATTAAAATTCTGCAATACACGTTGCCCTTCTCCATCTCCTTCTTCCTCTTCCTTCTTCTTCCCCCTCTCCCCCTTCTTCTTCTTCTTAAAAATGCAAAAATAAAAAAAAAATTAAAATTGATGAAAAAAAACGTCGCCCCTCTCCATCTCCTTCTTCTTCCTCTTCCTCCTTCTTCCCCCTCTCCCCCTTCTTATTCTTCTTCTTAAAAATGCAAAAAAAAAAAAATTAAAATCGATGAACAGTAGCGGCCCGTCACCGTGCAACCCCGTCCCGGGCCGGGACGCGGGACGCTCCCCAGGCCGGTCACGCGTCACCGGGACGGGCCTGAGCCGTGCCGCCCTTCCGTGTAATGCATGGGACGGGCCGGGACTCGCGAGATGCGGCCCGGCCCCTTGCGTTACGCATGCTCTTAATGTCGTGGCATCGCTATTAGTACAAAACGAATTTTTCAAATATATATTTATGTGTGGTGCTAAATGACCATATTATGGCCAACCATAATTTGTCTTTTAGCTAAAAATTAAATGAGTTCACTTAATAATTAACTTACCTTAAAAGTATCAAAACTCTTAAAACAACTTTACCCCCTACCTTAGTTTATAAAGTAAGTACTTTATATTCATCCATCCAACAATGTTTTTATTATTTTTAGAAGATATTTACGTTTTATTAGAGTACTTTATATCCTTTTGCTTTTTATTCAGATGTTTATTTAAAATAATATTACTCGACATATACTGTAATCTTAAGAAATATTTTATCATTACTATTATTATTTTTATTTTTATAAATTAAGTATGACGAAATAGCTATCATAAATTCATAATTTAGTTATAACTTAATATTGACTTTCAATACTATGTTGTCATAATATTTCACAATCTAATAATCGTATCATAGTACACTATAATATATTATTATTAGATTATAATACACCTTAGTGTTTAATACATAAATTATTGATAGGGCTCGTAAATTGTGATGCTAAATGTAGAGAGAATGCTAAATAATTATGGAGAGAGAATGCAAAATAATAATGATTAGAAATAGACAAATTAAAAGGTAAGTCAAAATAAATTGTGCATAAATTATTATGGAGAGAGAATGTTGTAAATTTAAATTTGAAGTAAAAAATTGAGAAAAGGGTAATTAAGTAAAATTATCTTAGCACTAACTATTACTATTAATTTATTACATTGACTTTAATAATTATTTACAAAAATGTCATTGTGTGGCTGGCCACATTGTGGCCACATAGCATTACTCTATATTTATATGTTGTGTATGTTAAAAAAGTCTCTGTTATTTCTAATAAACTAATAATTTAAAAATTAACTCAATTAAAAATATTTACTCAAAGGAGTTATTGGGTTTACAAAAATTATTATTTTATGGTTGAATTTGTTTTGTGTTTAGTTTATAAGATTGATCCCAAAATAATAGTCTTATGATAATCAATCATAGCTTCCCTACAATTAAAATAATACAATAATTTAAATCTAGATGGATAATCATATGATAATAAGTCATGACAACCGAACCAACGACACCATATAGTATTAACCACGTTAGCATTAGATGAATCATTCACACGACAAACATTTTTTTTTGTTTGTATACACAACTTTGTTATCGTTTTCACCAAATTATCGTTCTAGTTTTAATCTCCACCATTTTTCATATGAATTTCACTTACATTTTGCGTATGAATTCATAAGCTTGATTGGAAATATACTAATTTTAGCTATAAAGCTACTCAATCCAAAATTGTCAATTTCATAACGGATCAACCGGATAAGAACATGAACCTAATAACATTTTACTGAAACATATTAATTGTGTGCACGTTCATACTACATCTTTTCATCATATAAAAAAATTGTCAGCTCTAAGAGCATCGGTAACGTTAAGGGGAGAGGGTGTTGTACTGCTAGTTCCATTGCGGAGTGAGGCACCCCCTAGTTGGAAGGGTGGCAGTAGGGATACATGTTAGGATTGGTATACTAAATAACATATTTCGAGCATGTTGCACAGATAGAATTGTTTGTATACAATAAACTCTACGATCCACTAACCTAAGGCGAGAAGAAGTAATTTTATCGCATTGATGTTTGCTTGTGCATTTATAAGATGTTTCTCAAACATTTAAATGTATAATAAGCAAACAAGTCTAATTCTTCTGCATAGTAGACTGGTCGTGAACGATGTTCACAGAAGGTGACGCAGTCGGTTCTTTATAGAAGAGAAACAAAATTTCACAACATAGATAGGCTTTGGCTACATATCGTGAAAGGTTGCAGTGTCAGTCCGCATGTTTCCTTACCTTAGGAAATAAACGGCATGGGTGTGTTATAACACTGAAGGATCTATCAGTTGAGATAAGTCTTTCTTGCTATTTGCTGAAAGACGAGGTCTCGGTGATTGTTATTTCTCAATCATTGTTGACTTAACATTAAGCATGCGATATTGATTATGTACTACTTTGATTTATCAAATGGTGCAAATTTTTCGCAATTTAAGAATCCTGATATCTTGGGTAGTGGTGATCAATGTCTAGAGGTGCTAGTATTGTTATTGCAATGTTACGTGTGTTGGGTGAGTTCAATTTGATAATATCCTCAAGAGGTGTTCGAAAAATGTTTTATTATTTAAAAACCTGGCCGGTTGGAATTTATTCCAGAATAATAAATAAAGATTTTGAATTAGACAACTCTTGGAAATAGATACTACCTCCGTCCCACATTAAGTGTCACATTTAGTGTGGGCACCGGTTTTATGAAATGTAAAGAAAAGTGAGTTGAATTTATTAGTTTTATAATAAAATGTGAGTAGAATTGATTGGTGGAATGTGGGGTCTACTTACCATTTATGGTAAAAGTGAAATGTGACTCTTATTGTGGGACGAACCGAAATGACAAAATGTGACACTTATTGTGGGACGGAGGTAGTATTAATTAATTAAAGTCAAATAGTTAATTAATGGATATTTTTATCTTAAACATGAGAAATAATAAATTAAAGAGGTAAAGCCCGGATTACTCGTAATTTGGGATTAGATGGGCAGTCAATATTATTATACTCCCTCCGTCCCAGTTTAAGAGTCATGTTTTTTCATTTCCGTCCGTCCCAGTTTAAGAGTCTCATTTAGAATTTACCATATCTGGACATAAAGTTTAACCTCATTGTTGATGAAATTTATAATCAAATGCCATTACTTTCATAAAAATAAAACAAAACAAAATCCTAAACATACAAAAAGTCAAAATGGTCTCACTTTCCACTACCTCACTTCAATTATTACACACTCTAACAACCACTACCTCACTTCAATTATTACACACTCCAACAATTTCTTAAAACCCGTGCCCTAACTAAATTGCACTCCTAAACTGGGACGGAGGGAGTACTATAGTGGATGATAATAATATTCTGTTTGGATTTGAATTAAATTGAGGCTCAATTTAATTAGTAAAAGTCCAACATGTTGGTCCAAGTCCAACCTCCATGGATCTCTAATCTAGTCCATCATAACTCTATATAAAAGGAGATTAGAAATGAGTTTTAATGAGATTTAACTCATAATTTTCGTGCTCTCCTCTAGGAGTGGACAGAAAAATCAGTTTTTGACAGAACTGATATTCTGTCTTCTTTCTTATCAAGCCCTTTTCGATTCTGACAAGCTTTGCCACCCAAAGATCATTATCGGTGTTCGGGATACAGATTAGAAGGTTCATGGTAGAGTACGAAGAACATCACGTGAAGAAGGCGCAAACAATCGTCGATTCTTTAGAAAATCTGTTCGGTAATTCTAAACCGTAGGAAATTTATGTTTAGGTTTTAATTCCTTTTACATGAATTTATGTGCGTTCTTGTATGCAATTGTTTGTTTAACATTTGAGTGATTGATCCCATAATCGGTTAAATAGATCTTTAGATATGATTTATTTATTTATGCATGACTTCCGTTGTGTAAGGGGAAACAAACCCCAACAGTACCAGGGGGAAAGTTGTGACACTAGGTGGGGGTAAGGGTAGGGGTGGTTCGAAAATAATTTTATTTTAATCTAAATTTAAAACTCGCAATCACATTTTCACTATCATTTGATACATTCTTTCATTCTCTACTTGTATATGTTCTAACAAAAAATGAATTCGGACGATGACAAATTCCTAATTGATCCAAATGAACAACAACAAATGGATGATATTGTCCATTCAAAATGGTTAGGATCCTACGAGGCTCACTAGCTGGAGCATGAAGCCAGATAGTCTTTGTAGTTGTTGATGGTGAATACCAACAAAATATAGACAAATTTAAACTTTTGACAAAATTTCATTTTTCAATTTAAATATATTCAAAACCAAAAAAAATTTGAAAGTTAAATTTAATTTTAATATATTTATATTTTATAATAAGTATGTTGACTAAAAATAAATATAGATAAATTTTTAATTTAAATATAAAAGTTTATTAATATTGGAAGATTTATCAATAAATTTTAATTTTTGGTTTTTTATATATTTTCATTTTGAATCGATTTTTGTAGTCTGAATTTAGTTTTTGCATTTTTGGAGATTTTTGTTTTTGAATAATTACATCCAGTTCGATTTTAATTTTAATAAATTTAGAGTTCAATTGCCCAAAATCGAATGATCTCACCCCATAAATAGGTGGCATGACTGCTACAAACTTGTTTCCTTAATTATGGTATGGCGGTTTAATAATGCTTCCATATCTAATCTCATAACCAAACCCAATATGGAAACCGCTAGACCCGACCCGATTCGAAGAAACCAAAACCCATTTCCCAACACTCTCATTATAAATATACAGCTCAACGGAATCGGAGAAGGGGTTGCTTTATACGGTGATGATTGAATCTTCACCATCTTGGAAGCGTAGAAGGTTCATTGCTGTTTCTCCTATGGAATCAGAATTCGCTAAGGTATTTTTTTCTACTTTTTTTTTGCCTGGGATTTGATGTGCTTTGCTTCTTGTGGCTGATTTGTTGCTTGAATCTACTGGTCTTGATGGATGATCTTCAATTCTTGTTGAAAATTATTAGTTGCATTTGTAAGTAGTGCTAATTTTGGGGGATTGAGAATTTATCAATTTCGGTGGGGAATGTTGAGGAAGTTGTTATATGCTGAGTTCAGAAGTTGATTTATCGAGAAAATTTGATGTGGTGTTCTTCTTTTTTCGTCCATCTTCGATCTGTTGAGATATTGAAGCTTTCCATCGTTTATTGAAGCACCGCGTGTGAGAAAATTGCGTTATAACTGTACTCCATATTTTACTCAAGAACCCTAGCCTTCGGGATGTGTCGGCCTGAAATTTTGTTTGAATTACGTCACTTCTTTGAATTTATCTCGACACTACAGGTGAACTAGCTATGCTTCTGTACAAAATTGAATTATCTCGCCATTCTCCATTTTAGCATTTGTAGTTGTTCATGTTTCTTGGATTAAAATCAATTATCTGGAGATTTAGTAAATTTTCGTTGTGCATCCAGGGTAAGCTTGCTGCTGCTAGAGAAAAGTATGGACGAGATATCCGAGTGTTTGAAACATCTCTGGCTTCTGCAACCCCTTCAAATGTTTCTGATACGGGTAAACCCAGATATCTAGTTAGTTGTTACTGATATGCTAATCAATTCATGATGTTTCTATTGATGGTATACTCATTGTTTTATCACTTAACTTGTACAGAAGAGGCAGATGACTTTTACGAGTTCACAGCAGAGGATTATTTTCGGGTTTTGGCTTCTAAAAAAGAAGGTACTTCAGAGTTCGTTCCCCATTTCTGATTAGTTTTTTCCTAGAATAGACATTCAATTTGATAGATGATTGAATTGTTGATCCGTGAAACTAGAAATGGTAAAAAATTTACATCATCAAACTGTGTGCAGATAAACACTTGAAGACAAGAAAGATCCGGGAAGCAGAGGAGGCTGCTAGAAGATCAAGGATACCAAAGGTGTAACTGAAATCTTTTGTCAATTGTCTTCTGTTTTTTGTAATATACTATTATTGATCATATATCATTGCTTTTCTTGAACTTATCAGCAAGCGGTGATCAGAGTGCGTTTCCCTGACAATTTTACACTAGAGGCCTCGTTTCATTCATCCGAGACAATTCAAACTTTATTTGATCTCCTGACCAAAGTGATTGCTCGCCCTGATTTATCGTTCTATCTATGTGAGGATACTATACTGCGTGTATTTCTTTCTCAAGACACACCCTTTTTTTATTAGTGTTAAGCTCACAATGTGGTTGCATTGCAGACACCACGCCCCCAAAGAAGCAAATTAAGGATTTTTCCCTGGACTTCTATTCTGCTGGCTTTGTACCTGGTGCAATCGTGTACTTTGCATATGGGGTGCCCAAAGGTAATATACTTTCTGCCTATTCAGGTCTCTCCAAAACTTTGTTATCAAAGATAGTCCTCTGATAATCTGCGTGAACTTGTTCCCTCATTAAACAAAATCGCCATAACTTGTCTTTAGCTGGCTGCATTTGGATATCTTCTTAGCTTGTCCGTTTTGAGTTTGTTCAGGTGATGATGGTGCATACACAGGTCCCTCCCTTCAAGAAGAGGTTGTGTCGTTGAAAGGTCTGGAATTTGTAGCACAAGAGGCGGCTACTGAGCCAACACCTGTGGAAGCGGCTGCAACGAGTCCCTCTGTCGTTCCTGAGCAGACCGAACAAAAGCGGAGTGAGAAGAAGCAGGTGGGCAAGCCGAAGTGGTTGAAAATGTGAGCCGTTAAGTCACCCTGTGAATATTTTATAAAAATTCAAATCTACTGGTTGTATGATGGGATTATGCTCTGAAAATGTAATGTTTGGTTAAAGATCTTGTCTATGATTGAGATTTGAATAAAATTATTGGAAGTTGGACAAGGCATTCTTGATACCGCTTGTGGTGCTCGAATTTTGTATTTTACTCTTATCATATATGTTATAAAGCAAAAGTGTATGAATATGTTTTGTTATCAATACTACTCTTACTTTTTAATTAATCAGTGTAATTATTCAAAAAATTGATGTGATCTGAAGCATGTGGCGTAATTTCATTAACATTAAATCTAACTATATTTTGTTCGAGGTCTGCAAAAATGCATATATTACTACGCCCTCTGTCCACCAATAAACTTTCCATAGCCATTTTCGTTCATTTATCAATAAACTACTTATTTGCTTTTTTAGATAATGGATTCCATATATTCTACTAACTTTATTTCACTCATATTTCATTAAAAATGAGTGAACTACGCAAATGGTCACTGAACTATGCGTTTCGCATGCAAACGTTACTTGAACTTTAAAAATATCATGGGTAGTCCCTGAACTAAGGTGTAATTTGATTATATCATGCACTAATTGCATATTTCCTTGCCTTATTCTCCTTTAGGTAAGTCTTCGTGACAAATATCATATTCAATACTCAAGAGAGATAAAGAAAATATCATATCCAGTATCTAGATATAAACTATAAAGTCCAAAAACGACATTCAAGCCTTGGGGGCATTTTTTGTACAAAATTCTGATGAATAGTGAAAAAGTATTATAAATGTGATTACACTTTAGTTCATGGACTACCCATGATATTTTTCATCTCTCTTACTTTATTATCTCCTCGTTAACTCACAAAACAACACTACATAAAATCGCGTACCGAAAAACAAATGTTTTATTTCTAATGGGATGGAGGGAGTATATAAAAGTAGGACTCACATTCAACTAACTTTTTTCAATCCACATTCTACTATATTTCTTCAAACTCGTGCCTACTCGAACATGCTCTTGTATTGGACGGTGGGAGTGTTAAAAAAAAGGTTAAAACAACAACAATAAAGCAGGAGTAGTACCAAAATTGTTGACAAAGTAAAAGAGTTAGCACCTATGCCTAAACACATGCAGATTATAAAGTCGTGTTTGGTGTGGCTAGTAGCCTCGACGGCGGCTGATTAATGCAGCCATCACTCACCAGTCAACAATCACAACAAACTCTTTTAAAGAAACACACAACGATTTTAAAGAGATGTAATATGATTCACTTCACCAACCTATAACTTCCATGTTTATCAGTTAAACAAATCGTATCCAACATCGAACTTAAAGAAAAAGGTGACATTTTTCTTGCTCTATCTTTTACTTCACTTGTCCTAAATCTTGAACACAATTTTGATTTTCTGATTGTTGCTTATGAATTTGGATTTAGATAAGTCAAGAGAGTGTTTTGTACTACTTGGTGAAATCATGAAATGCATTTATCTTGGAGTTGGTTGATCATAATTCTCGTTCATCTTTAATTTGGTGTTTTTTTAAAAATATTCTGATTGGATCATCAAACAATTGGCTTGGTTAGTTTCTGAATCATAATCACATAGCTTATATTCAAGCTGTTTCTGTTTTATAGTAGAAAGGAAGAGATTATATTTTAATTTTATAATTTATCAAGTTTAGGTCTTTGTGAACTGGGAGAATGGCAGCACATGGTGAATGGCATTGTGAAAAGAGGGCCTTCTCCAAAATTGAATCTTTGGCAAGAGACAATGAAAATATGACTGAAACTGGATGCCTTTCGATTATCGTTCTTGGTGCTTCTGGTGATCTTGCTAAGAAGAAGACGTTTCCCGCTCTTTTCAAGCTTTACCAGCAGGTTTTTTTTAATCTCATGAGTGTTGTCTGTTGCTTTTTATGAAGAATATATCATGTGCTTTTTATCTCATTCTTGATATTAGTCCTACAATTATGTGTTGTTTGCTGTCTTTATGCTGAAATTGTTCTTCTTGATCAATACAACTTTCTATCCGTACAAGATGATACTCCAAACATAGAATACTTCCGTTTTTCAGGGATTTTTGCAATTGAATGATGTTCACATTTTTGGCTATTCAAGAACTAAACTTCATGATGATGAACTGAGAGAGAGAATTCAAGGGTAGATTTCCTTATCCCTTAGTTATATACATAGTTCTTATTTGGAGACGCGTTTCTGTTTCTGCTCCTGCTTCGATGTTTTTGTATCTGTGAAGATAAAGTCGTTTCCATACCTATTCGATCCATCACCCTGTTGTAGGTATCTACCTGTTGAGAACAAAGTCAGTAGCAATGTCTCCGACTTTCTACAGCTGGTACGGGGAATCGTTGGTTGCCTATAATCGCAAAAGACACACAACATACATTGCTTATCTGAACAAGCTAATAACCTCTGGTGTAATGTAGATCAAATACGTGAGTGGAACCTATGATTCCCGGGAAGGGTTTCAAGAACTAGACAAGGCGATATCTGAGCACGAAACATCAAAGAAGAGTCGAGAAGGATCAAGTAGGAGGCTTTTCTATCTTGCTCTCCCTCCATCAGTGTATCCACAAGTCTGCAAAATGATCAAGACCTTCTGCACAAACAAATGTACGCTCTTTCCTTCGAAATATGCAGATGGCCTCGGCTCGGCTGAGCATCAAAGAGCATTAATGACATCAAGATTTTACACAGTTGTTTCTTGATCTTTTTTTTTGCAGCTTGTCTTAGTGGATGGACTCGTGTAGTACTTGAGAAGCCGTTTGGCAAGGATTTGGCTTCGGCTGAGGATATGAGTGCCCAGATAGGGGAATTGTTCGATGAGCCACAAATTTATCGTATTGATCATTATTTGGGAAAGGAATTGGTTCAGAACTTGGTAAAACCTTTTTCATATTTCAATCTTCTGCTACTTTCACTTCTATTTCTTGATCTAGAAACTCTGCAGTTGGTGCTTCGTTTTGCAAATCGCTTCTTCCTACCTCTTTGGAACCGAGACAACATTTCCAACGTGCAGGTAAAGTTCCCGAGTTGAAAGCAGATGTAATGATTTAGAATTTTACACCTTAACTTGCATCATCATCACAACAGATTGTGTTTAGAGAGGATTTTGGAACTGAAGGCCGCGGAGGGTATTTTGATCAATACGGGTATGATCTATGCGTACAATATACCCTCTTCTACTTTCTCACTTCTTCGACTGGAATTAAGCTAAGCTTACACATTTTGCAGGATTATCAGAGACATTATCCAAAACCATCTATTGCAAGTGAGATTTTGTTAGTGAAAAGTGTAAGCTTTTTCAACCAAGTGTTCACTCTTAACACATTCTTGAATTGTTGCAGATTTTTTGCCTTGTTGCTATGGAGAAGCCGGTTTCCACGAAGCCCGAGCATATTCGTGATGAGAAAGTGAAGGTAGATTCAAGACCCCCCACTCTTTAACTTCTCATCTTGATCGAGCATTGCTGCATTTGGTTGGAACTGCAGGTTCTTCAGTCAGTTAATCCAATCAGAGATGAAGACGTCGTGCTAGGTCAGTATAGAGGCTATAAGGACGACCCAACGGTTCCTGATGACTCAGTCACCCCGACTTTTGCAACAGTGGTTCTACACATACACAACGAAAGATGGGAAGGTAGACATATAACATTGCAGCTGAGACATCAACACTTGTTGAATTTCGATGCTGATTATCGACTATTTTAGGTGTGCCGTTTATACTCAAGGCTGGAAAAGCTTTGAACTCGAGGAAGGCAGAGATTCGGGTTCAGTTCAAGGACGTGCCAGGCGACATATTCAAGTGTATGCAGCAGTGAAATCCATCATCTTAAGAGAGTCTTGATTATGGCTAATCTTTGTAGGTTCAAAACAAGGAAGAAACGAGTTTGTGATCCGTCTGCAGCCCTCGGAAGCCATGTACATGAAGCTAACAGTGAAGCAGCCTGGCTTGGAGATGACGGCTACTCAGAGTGAGCTTGACTTGTCCTACAGACAACGGTACCAAGGGGTTGTCATTCCTGAGGCGTACGAACGCCTAATTCTTGATACGTATGTCTAGATACACGCTGAATGCTTCCGTTGATCGCGTTTGAATCAATTTAGGGTTCTTATTTGCAAGTAATGAGATTGGTTGATTGTGTTATTGACAGAATAAAAGGTGATCAACAGCATTTTGTGCGCAGAGATGAATTGAAGGTTACATTTTAATCATATCTTTTCTTATAAAAGCAAAATCCTACATCCAAATGTTGATGGTTTGTATAAATGTTCAGGCTGCTTGGGAGATTTTCACGCCTCTTCTTCACCGGATAGACGAGGGTGATCTGCAGCCACTAGAATATGAACCGGGCAGCCGGGGCCCGGCTGAGGCAGACAAGCTACTAGAGAAGGCCGGTTACGTGCAAACACACGGCTACATATGGATTCCTCCAACTTTGTGATGAATACGTCAAAACAGTACTTGATGTATTTTCATTCAAATTATTCAGATTTCACCCAAAGTTAATAACATTATAATATTATGTAACAAAATTTCAGTTCGTGAATTTTACCCTCTTTGGATGAATGAAAGCTAAAATTTTTAACGAACAAAGTTTAACTAAAAATGGAGTAATTTCATATCATACTTAATTGGGAGAAGAAGAGTAGTTAGATGGGAGCAAAAACTAGAAAAGATTGCTTGAAATGAAGAAAACATGATTTGAAATATAAAGCTCATTAAAAGTATTCTACTAATAGTGACAGTGACAGTGACAGAGACATTCCCTATTCACACAAGATTGAATTTTCACCGCTCTCTTTGCTTCCCTTCTTGGCGTGACCCACCATTTCTGAGCGATCCGAAGGCATTCTCTCCCGGAGCCTCCCGTCTATTTTCTTGCCACGCAGAAGACCAGTGCAAGAATTTCCTCAATTGCTAGGCAGCTGCTGTCTTCTTCACTAGCTTTGTCGTGTCTCAATGGTTGAAGCTAAGACGGGTGCTTAGCTATAGACAAAAAAGTGGTAGCTCGCCCTCCGCTCAACGTATGCCTGCCCCGCTGAGAGGGTGGTCCCGTCCTCGAACAAGAGCTCCTCCAAGCAATCGAAACAGAGGAAGTCGCAGTAGAATGTCTCTTCATATGCTTTGTTATCCAAGCAACACCCACAACGTACGCAACGAGCAATGCAGTAGATGCATGCTCTGCACGTCCTGGTGGAGTCTATCTTTGCTTGACAATTATCATTCGGGCAGTCGAAGACGTGTTTGACTTGCTGGCATATCGGACATACCTCAATGTCAATCGCACGCTCATCATCTAGTGACAGATACATCTCTCCCGGTGCTGCTGCTGCACCATAGAATCTTGGTTTGTATTCTCCCGCCTCCTCGTATGCCCCCAAAAGAAGTTTGTATTCGTTCAAGTGCTCACTCGTTAAACCATTAGGATCGCCAATCCTTAGATGATTGATGCCGGGCATTGCAACAGAGTTGTACACCTTAATCATGTTCAACACTTCTTTACCATTTATTTTAATCGATCCAGCCACACTTAACTGCACATACACCAACACAAATAGGTAAACGTGCTATTTGCAAATGCCATTAGATATCTACTATAGACCTAGAAAAGCTCTACAACAAAACACACTAATAGAAGATCATCTCATTCACCAATTACAAATATATTTATATGTATATGTGCCACTCTCGAATGTCATTAGATATCTATAACGCTATAAAAGTTGTGCAACGAAACATACTAATAGAAGATATAATCTCATTGACCAAACATAAATAAATATTTATATGTAAACATGCCACTCTCAAATGCCATTAGATATGTACATATTTATATGTAAATGTGCAACTCTGGAATGCCATTACTTATCTACAGTGCTTTGAAATCTCTGCAACGAAACACACTAATGAAGAGATCATCTCATTCATCAAACTCAGTCTACTAAGGGGCCGTTTGGTAGGGAAGATAGATTTGGCAAAACAATATAAAACGCACATTTTAAGGAGTTATCTAGCATAACAAACTAACCCTAAAAGTAAAATTCATGTTTTAATACACAATTAAGCTATGGTTATGAGATGCACAAAGGCCTAAGCAAAAGAGAAATATCTTGACATACCTTAGTCAACTCCAGATTTTTCTTAAGCACTTGCTTGAGGCCATCATTACTTATGTTAATGCACGCGATGAGACTCAAGCTGCAAAGTTTACCTTGAGCCCTATTTGTCAACCGCAAAAGATCCTCATTGGTCAGCTCAAAGCTCAACGGACAGTCAATGTGGATACTTGTCCAAAGAAAAGGATCCTTTCGGACAGCATCACGCAATGATCTGCAAACCCTTTCAATAGAAAGGAGATCCTTAATACCAAAATCAAGATACTGTAGAACAAAGATTATCACATACACACCACCATCACTTTCACTCTTGACATGCTCAGTCTCATATTTTTCACAACCAAAGCACATCAAATCATCCTTGTCACCTCCCGACATAGTACTACACTCACCATACGACCCGTCCCCCATATACATCACCGGACCAACATCATTCTCCCTACACTCCCCCTCGTACTCCGTTGAGCCAGAACAAACAAAATTCAATTCAGAACGGAAATTGCTAGAACCATTATCACTACCTCCACCCTCCTCGAAACCATTATCACTATCCCCACCCTCCTCGAAACCACTGGTTTTATGTCCAAAATCCTCCATCAAAGCAGAGATGGCCGCAAAAGTGGCATCTAAATCCATGCCAAAAGGATCTATGAGCAAATCTGGATTGAAATCCATAAAAAGTGGATCATCAGACATGCCCATATCGAACTCCATCCCAAAAGGATCATTTGGCAATTTATCAACATCTTTACAACCCTTTTCAGATTTAGAATCCTCTGCCAGGAATCCATCATCAAAATCCAAGAAAGCAAACATAATCTCTTCTTCATTCAAATCCATAGCTTCTCTCTAGCTATATTCAACAGGAAAACCCAGATTATCAAACAAGTACACCACCCAAGAAAAGACAAATAAAATCATAACCCCCAACAAATAAAAAATTACAACCCCAACTTCATCACACTCACTCTAACACCAACACCCCCAAATAATCAAAATCATAACCTAAATTAATTTCTAACCTAATCGAGCAAACATGAACAGCAATGCCAGATAATAGAAGCATTCATAATCATAAACAAAAGGCGCACCTAATTAAAAATGTATTCTTCAATATTTGAATTAGATTTTGAGTTGTGAGGGAAAGGAGCAACAGAAGCTAACTATAAGAAGGGGGTGGAAGATCCGGAAGATGCGAGCAATTTTAGAGAGGGAGACGCCTGGTGGGAATGTGCTTCATTTGTTACCGTTTATTTCTGTTTTTACAGAGTCATTTACTAAGTTAAGAAAATTAATTTGATAGTAATGTTTTTTGAAACATCAAATTTCACATTCAATTTCAACTTAAATATGAAATGTGTGGTTGCACGTGATTCATGCTTAGTAATACTCTTAAATTTCCCTTATTTTTAGTGACTTTTGTTAGTTAAATAGGGCTAATTAGTTAAAGTTTTTATTTAAAAGAAGAGTATATAATGATTCGATAATTAAAGTTAACATGTGGTTAGCTTACACATTAAATTCTATAATTTTCTCAAGCTCTAAAACGTTTGAAATATACCTTCGATTTGATATATTTGATTCACCTATAAATGACAATAATGTATGATATATTATATTTATGTCTTTATATATTATACCATTCAAAAAGTTTGTGCAGTGCTATATAAGTATGATATGTATCGTTTTGCATGTGAAGTTAAAATTTATTTATTATTTGAATTTAATAATTTTATATGGGTTAAAACATCTCATCCTTACTTGAGTGTGTAAATACATGTATAGTCATTAGTCACCATCTTGATTGATTGCATTTTGGTTTTAATTGTGATAAGTGAGGTTTACCTCTTCCATAATTCCATCTACTATTAATTGCCTGTGGACCACTAGATTGGGATTTGTGATTATTAAAGTCGATAAGTGTTGTTTTAAATTTTTTATATTATGTTATGCTTAAGGGTTCTATTCTAGTTCACTACAACCCAATATACAGAGAAAAATAATCAATTATGAATTTTTTTCGACACCCATTCAAATTTAAGGCCCAAATTCTTGAAACTATCATATTTAAAATAATTTATGCTTTCAATATTTTTTTTATCATCAAGTAAAATTGATGTCTCTTATTTTATAAAAAAACTTCTTGGACTCCAAAAGCGAGAGTCCTCCAAATAAAAAAGTAGAGCAACATGATACTGCGTAAAATTAACAACTTTTTTTTTTTCAGGAAAGGAGTATAGTAGTATATTTTTCGAGTACAAGATAAAAATTTTAATATCCTTTGTTTTTATAAAATTAAATTCGAAACGAAAAAAGGGATAGAAGAGTAGTTTGATTAAAAGTGAAGCAATTTCTTGTAAAAATCGTTGTGCAATTAAACCTGGATAGAAATTGTTCCTTGCCCAAAAATTTGTGCAACATAGGAGTACTACTACATAATTTGCTTGGATTGTATTCCAAGGAATGTTGAGCTAGCTTGTAAGAAAAGAAGAGAATGCACAATAGAATTATAGGTGCCAGCAAGTATCTCGACTCCAAATTATTGGCAACATTTATATCGAATTATAACAATTGGACCAATAATACGATTGTGTTAAATTAATTAAATTGTGTGATTATAGCCCTTATTCAACCAAATCAACAATTACAATATCCATCTTAGATTGAGAATAACAAAAAATTATGCAAGACTATGATATATGTCCTATTAGTCTATCTACACACAAGAAGATTAGATAGTACTTAGAGCACCTGCAACGCGGGTCGCGGCCGTTCCGCATTTCGTTCCGGCGGAACGAAACCGGCGCGCGACGCGTTGCGGCGCTGCGTTCCGTCGGCGTGTCGTTCCCATGTCGTTCCGGGTGCCGCCGGCACGAGACGCGGCACGGTGTGCCGCCACGCGCTTCGGCGACGTGGCTCGCCCCTGCGTGTGCGTGACGCCCACTACGTTGTGCGGAGGAGGGAGTTGGAGGGGTCGGCAGTGGATTTGAAGGTGAGGAGGGGGGTGGCGTCGGGGTGGGCAGCGCAGTGGTGGAGGAGGTTGAGGAAGAAGAAGAAGAAGAAGAAGGGTTTGGTTTTTAATAATGTTTTGTTATTCCAATTAGTAATGTTTAATGCTTAATGAAGTGTGTTTGAGTTAATTGAATTGAGTAATGTGTTATTTCAATTAGTAATGTTTAATGTTTTATTATTCTTCTTTATAATTTTGTTATTCCAATTAGTAATGTTTAATGAAGTGTGTTTGTGTTAATTGAATTGAGTAGAAAATAAAAATAAAAAATGAAATTGAATGAATAGTAATTTAAGGAACGGTTAAAGAACGGATAAGGAACGGAGGGTTGCAGGTTCCGTTCCTTAGTTAAGAAATGGAGTTAAAAAGTACAGTGGGCCCCGCAAATAGTAGTTTAAGGAACGGTTTAGGAACGATATAGAAACAGCGTTGTGGATGGCCTTACAACTGCAAGGTTATTACGAACATCGAATTCATAAACACACAGTAAATTTTTATGGTGAGATCAAGTTAAAATTGGAAGACAGATAAATATGATATTTAAAATTATGTATGTTACATATGGACGTATTTAATGTCGAAGCAATTTTAAACCGAACTAGAGACCAAATCTCAGTTATCCAATTTTTTAATTTAGTGGATAAAATAAATCAAGCAAATGATATACTTCATTTTTAGATCGTTTTACTTCATTTTATACAAAATTCATTATTTGATCGTCTTACTTCATTGCAGAATGACTAAAGTAATAAACTAAAAATGATCTTAAAATGAACTATTATTGTCTAATAATGAACTATACTTTAGTTCAACTATTTGGCATTATGAATTAGTTCTGCCCATATCACAACCCGGATCCATACGGAGGAAAATGACATGAAATTCAGAGCTTATGTTTTCGAAAAACTTGAATTGTCTCAAATGTTGGAGACGATAAAGAAATAATTGGATGTTTTTGATGTCATATGAATCGACGTAATTATAATTATAATTTAAACAATGAAGCACTAAATTATGATGGTTGACCACTTGCTCCCCAAGCTAATAATTCAACTTTGTTCCTATATAAGCTATACAAAACTTGCAAACATGGATCAATTCAGCTCACATTCATTCAGCATAGCAAAAATGAAGAGAGAGGGTTACCAACATGGCATGGTCAAGACCTATCCCGTTATATGGACAAGGCTGCGAGATCCCGACAAGCTGAACACGGCCGGCCTATTTGCTAAAGTTCCAACCAAGCCCACCAACCACTCCAAGTTCACCGGCAAGTGTGGCCGGTCCATGTGTCGTGAATGCCACTCGAACCCAGCTTGCAAGTCCAAAGACAAGGCTAAGGGAGCACAAAAACTTCGGTCTTCATCCAACACCATGAGATCATTGTCAGGGTTTTCAACTATGACCATTTTAGACTATATAGATGGTGACTATGATTGTGCCAATCACCTTTATAGAGGACGTGGTGATGAATAATATATAGAGGATTGAAGAAATTTCACATACTCATGTCATTTATGGAGAGGAAAATGGAGACATTATGTAGAAATTGGTTGGCGAACAAGATTTGTACTTGGTTTGATGTTTTTTTTAACCCTCGAATGTATTTCTTTACAACGTCCTTTCGTATTTTCTTCATTTAGTTGCCAAAAAATTAAGATCACGGATATCAAACACCATTTATAATTTTATACCATGACTTGGTGAAACAATCCCACATAATTGTGATCAATGTCAAACCCTTCTTAGAGACCGAACTAGAGACCAAATTAGGGCCCTCCATTTTCTTCATCTTGTGGTTAGGATTAATTTACAATTAATTTAATATTTTATTCAATAAAAACTTTTTTTTAATTTTAATTTTGATTTAAAAAAATTAATTATTTTTTTTATAATAAAAACTTGCCGGAGTAAATAATGAACTATATTCACTAAATAATGAACGTACGACAAAAGGATTTTTTTAATAATTAATAAAAATTTATTGATATTTAAAATTCGAAATTTAAAATTAAATTTTATAAAATTAAATCTAATATTGAAATAAAGAAACAAAGTGAAGGATGACAAAAGGGAAGAAAATGATAATTTTGAAATAATATCAGATTTAGTACATCACTGAAATAATATCAGATTTAAAATGTTAAAAGTGTAAAAAGACCAAATTGCCCAAATGCTCAAAAGGGTATTTTCGTATAAAAAATGGCAAAAGGACCAAATTTGAGATAAACCCTTAGTCCAGAGATGTCTGGCGATATTTTAAAGTCCAGGGACTATGGGCGAGATAAACTGTCACGACCGCCCTTTTAGAGTTAATAAATACGGGCGATCGTGATTAAAAGTATTAAATGAACAGACGAAAAGAATTAGGGTTTCAATCACTAGTTGGACCAACAATTAATATCCCAATAAATAACCAAGAATATCCATTATCCTAATAATTAAAGTTGTCGGCCCAAATATAACATAATTAAACGAAACGACACAGCGGAAACGACCAAGAGAAAGAGTGACGCCATGTGTGAAGACACAACGGTACTCAAGGTTCAAAGACAATAATAATCTCTTAAATTCACTTGCTCAACACCACCACATCCTCGTCGCCGCTCAACCTGCACATAGGGAAAACACATGCAGGGCTGAGTACTATGAAATATACTCAGTGGGCTCATGCCGAAAACATTTTCAATCAAAATATCATTTATCATGCCATACATAAGTAACCATCGGGGTTTAGCTTTAGAAAGGCCCGAGGCACTCAAAATCATTTCCCATTGTAAAAGTCGACTGATCAGTCATTTTCCCATAGACGTTTACCATATCTGCCAATACATGACTTGGAATGTGGCCACAAACCAAGCCACTAGACCGGCCAGCCCGTACGCTAGCACACGATCTACCATAGGTGTACACTAGTCCAAGTAGGGTTTGCGGCCCTACGAGGACCCGAATTCGATTTATATAACAATGGCGCATACCCATATCAGATAGGCACGTTAAAACACAAATCACGGCATGATAAATACAGTTTCATTTCCATCGATAAAATATTTAGGACGTTGTCCTTATTTAAAAGAAAGCCCACCTCGACTGCTTAATTCACAATCACTTTCCTCCCCTTGGTATCACGTTTCACTTGCGATGATTCACCTTTAACATTTGGATAGTACATAAATCAACACACATTTCAAACAAATAAATAAAAATGCATGCATCCTAAGCGAAGTTATTTATCTCGTTTTATCTCGGTTTTTCGATTATTCGGCGGTCGCTTACGCCCCTAATTCCTCCGTTGGCTCCTCGTATTTTTCCTCAACGATATCGAAATAAAATCTCCAAAATTATAAAAGTGTATAATTAAATTATCGCAACCATTTTCCCTCGAACTATATTTATTTCGGACTTAGGATAAAATTATTCATTCGTCGAAATATTCCAGAATTAATTAAATAATTCGTCACTATTAATTATCGGCCCAAAGATTTATTTAAAAGCCCAAGACTTAATTATTTCCCCACCTTATATCTCCAATCAAAATTTTTAAGCCCCAAACCAAAAAATATAAGAGAGCCCAACTAACAAAACATCTAATTTATTAATGTGGCCCAATTGCTTTTAAAAAATAAAAGAGCAGGCCCAAAGAAAAAATAAAAAAAATATACTGCCTTTTTTTGTCACGTATACTCCCTCCCCAACATACACAAACAAAAATTAAGTAAACCTTACTGCAAAAGTAACAAAACATATTAATACTCTCATTCTCTAAACAAAACGTCGGCTTCCCTCCCCCTCTCTCTCTACTGTATTCTCCCACAAATTGCAGCTACTAACAAAACGAAGTTCCAAATTCACCTCCATCTCTCTCGATTTTTCTCACAAGAAAACGAAAACTCCCAATTAAAGAGAAAGCCCCAAAACAGAAACCGTCGATTCTCCGATTCACCGTCGCCTTCCACCGTCGCCGGCCGCTGCTCACCGGGAAGAAAAATTGCGGTCGCCACGGTCCTGTCGGCGCCGTCGCGCGTCCAAAACTGCCGTCGTCTGCAGCCTCCCGTCGGTCAGCCTCTGCTGCATTCGTCGCCACGGCGCCGCTGCCGTCGTCACCGCAGGCTGCGGTCAGTTTGCCTTCGCCGTTGAGTTCGGTCAGCGTCGGTGCCCCGAAACCAACCCGAGATTCTCGATTTCAAACTTACAGTTAAGTTCTTACTTGTTTTGGTGAAATTAAAGTTCGTTTCCTTTTTACTTAATTGTTCGTGCTACTGATTAGATTTAGTTACCGTTATCGTAAGTTGCGTTGCTTACATGGTATGCACAGAATGTGACTGAAATTGAGGAAACAAGTGATCATATACCTTGAACAGATTTTGAGCGAATACATGGTAATTTCCCCTGTCGAGTTGGGTTCTCGGTTTCTGTCGGGAAAAGATTATATGAGTTGGTTTGAATAATGAAAAAAAAAATAGAGGAAACTTCATCAGAATTACCTTGAATTGAAGTTGTTAAGAATCTGTCTTGGTTTCTTGCTGCAGAGAACGGTATGAGAAAGAATGAATTTGTGAAGTGGTTAATATAGAGGGAAGTGGTTAAAAGATATGGGAGAGATTTAGGGGAGAGAGGGCGGCTTTTCTAACGTGGGTTGAGGGGGAGAATTCGATTTTCTTTTCTTTTATTTGTTATTTGTTTGCAGAGCACGGAGGAGGAAAGTCTTTTCACGGAGGACGATAATCTTTACAAGATCTTTATTTAATATCTAAATTAATGTCGATTGATGATCAAATCAACATGGAGAATATTAAATTAGTTTAGTTTAATTCACATTACTTTGTATTTTATTTTAAATTATGCAGTCCATAATTTATTTATCACGGACTGAATTTTTATATTATTTATTCCATTTATCCGATCCAACTCGCGGATTGAGTCCAATATATTTATTCCCCACGGAAAGGAATTATTTTAGATTCGCGCATTAATTTATTTCACAAATTTCTAGTCGAGCAATAATTCCACTCAACAATTAATTCACGGACTTCGCAATATTAATAGCATTAAATACAAGTCCTTTAGGGTTCACAAATTAGGTTTAGAAAAACGGGGCGTTACATCCTACCAACCTTAACAGAAATTTCGTCCCGAAATTTGTTACCCTCAAGTAAAGAGTTCTGGGTACAATTCCATCATTTTATCCTCATTCTCCCACGTGGCTTCTTCATGCCCATGATTTTTCCAAAGTACTCTCACACAAGCAACAAGTTTATTTCTCACAATTTGGATCTTTCGGTCCAAAATAGATTGGGGCCTCTCTTCGTAGCTCAAATCTGGATTCAGCGCGACTTCCTCAAAACGGGTCACGTACTTCGGGTCGAACATGTATTTTCGTAACTGTGACACATGAAAAAAACGTTGTGCACACTTCCATGGTTTGGTGGTAGCGCCAAACAGTATGCAATGGGGCCCACTCCTTCAAAAATTTCATAAGGCCCAATAAATCGCGGCTTCAATTTGCCCTTGACTCCGAATCGTGTTATCCCTTATGACGAGGATACTTTTCAGGAAAACTTTGTCGCCAGCTTGGAATTGTAAATCAGTTCGTCGGACATCCGCGTATGATTTCTGTCTGTCTTGAGCTTTTTTTATCCTCTCACGAATTTGTCGAACGATTCCCACCATCTCTTCAACTGCATCAGGTCCGAGTATTCTTCTCTCGCCAACTTCATCCCAGTAGAGCGGCGATCTACACTTTCTTCCGTATAATGCCTCATACGGTGCCATGTTTATCGCTGCCTGAAAACTGTTGTTGTAAGCAAACCCAATCAGTGGTAGTGCTGCCTCCCAACTTCCTCCTTGGTAGAGTACCACGACTCTCAACATATCCTCGAGAGTTTGGATCGTTCTTTTGGACTGTCCATCGGTTTGCGGGTGAAACGCGGTGCTGAAGTTCAATTTGGTTCCAAGCTCTTTCTGTAGACTCATCCAAAATCTTGAGGTGAATTTTTTTTTTGGGTCACGATCGGACGTGATAGTCACTGGGACTCCATGCAATCAGACTATCTCCCTTATGTAAATTTGAACTAGTTTGTTGGACCCATAGCTTAGGAGAATCGGTATGAAGTGCGCACTCTTGGTAAGTCGATCTATAATTACCCAAATGGCGGTGTTCCATCTCAGAGTCCTTGGCAAACCTGTCACGAAATTCATGGCTATGTGCTCCCATTTCCACTCAGGGATTTCCAATGGTTGTAGCTTCCCATACGGTCGTTGATGTAGAATCTTCACTTGCTGGCAGACTAAACATCTCTCGACGAATGACGCTATATCCCTCTTCATACCATTCCACCAAAAGGATTTCTTCAGATCTTGATACATTTTCGTACTTCCTGGGTGAGCGGTGTAAGGAGTCTCATGCGCTTCACTCATAACCTCATTTTTTAGTCCCTCGTTATCCGGCATGCACAGTCTTCCTTCGAAAGTAAGGGCATTGTCACCTTCTTCACTAAAATTCCCAGATTCCCCAGTTCGCACCTCTATACGAATTTCCTCCAATTTTGCATCCATACGTTGTGCCTCAATAATCCTCGACCTTAGGTCAGGTTCAACAGCTAGAGTGGCGATTCGTGCATCCACTGTTTCGGGTGCCCTCACCACTTCGAAACGCATCTTGCTGAATTCGCGAATCAGGCTTTCCTCTTTGGTGAGAAAAGTGGCCAGTTGGGAATGGTCCTTCCGGCTTAATGCATCTGCCACTACATTTGCTTTGCCAGGGTGATAATTGATGCCACAATCGTAGTCCTTTACCAACTCGAGCCATCTTCGTTGCCGCATGTTCAGATCTTTCTGCTCGAAGAAATACTTCAGACTTTCGGGATCCGTGAAGATCTCACATCGGACTCCGTAGAGATGATGTCTCCAAATCTTTAAGGCGTGTACTACCGCTGCTAGCTCCAAGTCGTGGGTTGGATAGTTCAACTCGTGTGACCTCAATTGTCGTGACGCATAAGCAATCACTTTGTTGTCCTGCATCAACATACATCCAAGTCCCACCTTCGAAGCATCAGCGTATACCACTAAGTTCACTCCAGGCTCTTGCACAACTAGAATCGTTGCACTAGTCAGCTTTTCCTTCAATCAACTTAAAACTTGCCTCACACTCTGGGGTCCAATTGACTTTTACCCCCTTCTTGAGTTGTTGGGTCATGAGTCTCGCTATCTTGGAGAATCCCTCTATAAACCTTCGGTAGTATCCTGCCAGGCCTAGGAAACTCCAAATCTCGTTTGGTGTCGAGGGTGCTTTCCATTGTTGTACCGCCTCAACCTTGGCGGGGTCCACTCGGATTCCCTCTGCTGTCACAATGTGACCAAGGAAGTTCACTTCCTTGAGCCAAAACTCGCACTTGCTGAATTTGGCATACAACTTCTCACTTCTCAACGTCTCCAAAGCGATTCGCAGGTGCTCCTCGTGTTCCTTCTCATTCCTCGAGTAGACGAGTACATCATCTATGAATACCAAAATGAATTTATCCAAGTATGGGTGAAATACCAGGTTCATCAAATCCATGAACACTGCAGGTGCATTCGTCAATCCAAACGGCATTACCACAAACTCATAGTGACCATATCTCGTGCGAAAAGCAGTCTTAAATATGTCCTCTCGTCGGACTCTCAACTGATGGTATCCGGACCTTAAGTCCATCTTTGAGAACACACCAGCTCCTCGAAGTTGATCGATTAGGTCATCTATTCTCGGCAGTGGGTATTTGTTCTTGAGAGTCATCTTGTTCAACTGTCTATAATCGATACACATTCTCATCGATCCATCATTCTTCTTAACAAAAAGCACAGGCGCGCCCCACGGTGAAACACTAGGTCTAATAAAACCCAAGTCCATAAGCTCTTGTAGTTGTATCTTGAGTTTTTCCAACTCCTTTGGCGCCATTCGATATGGGGCCTTGGACACCGGTGCCGACCCTGGCTCTAGGTCGATTGTGAACTCCAATTATCGATCTGGCGGTGGACCAGGTAACGCTTCAGGAAAAACGTCGGGAAATTCTCATACCACCGCAACATCCTCCACTTTCCTTTCCTCCTTCTCATCTCCTTGTAGATAGACCAGATAGGCATAACGCCCTTTTCTCAACATCTTTGTGGCTTGAAATGCGGAGATGATAGACGTTTTTCTGTTCATCGTGATTCCGTGACACGTGATTGGTTCCTTTCCAGGGGCTTGTAACGATATTTGCCTCTCCTTACATCGAATCGTAGCAAAATTTGTAGTCAACCAGTCCATTCCCAAGATTACGTCGACATCCTTCACGGCCATAACTTGTAAGACGTGCGCGACTAGCCTAAGTCCTCCCATAACAATTTCTATGTTCTGAGCATGTTCGAGAAATCTCAACCACCCTCCCACTGGTGAGGTCATCATCATCTTATGTTCAGATTTAGTAACTGGCAACTTAATGTGTCCAAACATAGTTCTGATATGAAAGAATATGATGCGCCCGTATCAAACAACACCACAATAGGTGTAACCAGGAGTTTGCCCATACCTGCTAAATTCCCGTTCTCGTGACTCCCCTGTTCAGTCTTGGGTTGTTTAGAACTCAGCGCATATGCTCTAGCCTGGGAGGTCTTGGGTGGTGAGGTTGTTGTTGTCGCGGAGGTTGATCACGATTCATCCTTGGTTTCGCCAGTGGTGCTCTCGACTACTAACGGAATCCTTGATTGTTCTGCCTTGACCCCACCCCCACATTCTTGCTCGGACACTCTCTAGAGAAGTTGTCATTTCCCCCACATTTAAAGCACTTGGTAGTGTTCTGCATTCTACACTCCCCGAAATGGTACTTGGAGCACACATTGCATTGTGGTGGTTTGGGTCGGAAGTCACCCCTCTGGTTAGAGAAATTTTGTCTGCCCCCATACTGTGGTCAGTTTTGGGTGGGCTGGTACCTCTTGTTCTCATAGTGGGTCCTATTCCCAACACACTTCCTCTTCTCCCGGGAATGATGTGGTGGAGGTAAAGCCAATGTAGTGTTCTCCGTCACTCTCTCCTTGGGCATAGCTGCCTCAACATCTAGTGCAAGGGCCAACGCTTCTGCATATTACGTCTCTCACGACTAGCTAATGCCATCTTTATCTAATGCCTTAGACCCTCACGAAACTTTTTGGCCAGTTTCTCGTCGGTGTCAACTTGTTCAGGTCCATACTGGGTCATATCGCAAAGTGTGCAATCATATTCGGTCACCGACATGCACCCTTGGGTTAAGTTGTAAAACTCAGCCGCCTTTGCTTTTCGGTAGCTCTTTGGTACGTACTTATTATATATTGCCTCCTTGAAATTCTCCCAAGTCATTCTACCTACTTGATCTCGTGGCGTGGTCTTCATTTTGGTATCCCACCAGAAGTCAGCTGACCCAGTTAATTGGTAGGTCACACAAGCCATTCGTTCCGCATCGTTGCACATCAAAATCGTGAAAATGTGCTCCAATGCGCGTATCTAACTCTCAGCCTTTTCCGACTCTCCCATTCCATCGAAGACAGGTGGTTTTTGTTTTAGGAACAACTTCACAATTTCTCGGTCCACTGGAGGTGGTGAAGGTGGTGGTGATGGTGCTTGCGCGCGTTTCTCCTTTCGATTATTTCCCATTTTAGTTGATTCAATTTCGCCACTTGCTAGACGATTTCCTCTCGTCTACGACCTTCATTCGTATATCTCAATCTATCAGGGTACTCGTATTTTCATTCCATTACTATCGTACAATGATGATCTCATGCGACGACCTTAATATTCCGACTCTAAGTTGTTATCCGTATATCCCTTGATCAACCACTTACATAAATTTATGAGCCGCAAAACGTGATCATTTGATGTGCACGGCTTCTCTCAGCTTTTTGTTTCTTAAGACCTAATGTCTGGTGTGGTATAACGTTCGATTCTTTGGCTGATTGCTACAGCTAAGCATAGATGCGAAAACATTCGACTCCTCATGTTGTTGGTGTATCATTTTGTATGTGTCTCTTGAAACTTATTCCTCATATTGTGTTTGCAGAGATCGAGCCATTGTCTTTCTTGAGAGTCTTGTATCAAGAATTTAGAAATCTATTTAACAGTCTTACTTGGATCAGAACGGTTTCAATATGAGGAGCACTATTGAAAATGCTCTTAAGAATGGCTCCGAAAATGACTCAAGAGGAACAAGAATGAGTCTCTACTTTCATTAAAAGGGAACAGTGATGCATCACTTGCAAATTGCAGGTCAATCAAAGGTTTTAAATGCACGAAAAGAATACCATTGTCAAGGAGCTTCATAGAAAAAGTTTATGAGAATCCAAGTAAGTACTGTCAATTAAATTCATCCATTCTAACTACAAAGGTAGCACTCCGTCATTTCCCGAAGATAATAGATGCGTTCTTGAAAACTCTAGATTCGAAGTCAAGATTCTTGGTGTCGTTACAACAATTAACTGTCCTTGAGGATCACACCTTCATATTGTTTTTGGCACGCCATAGCGATCATTCTCATTAAAACATGGTAATAACCCTCCCGGCCTTAACGTGTCATAAGTGTTGCCATATTTGTAACGCGTCGTCGCATTAACATGTTATGCACGATTGCATTCACTTTATTTGATTGCAGGCACAATTTCTCATCGTTGTAAGGATACGTCACCTAACATTTCTTCTTGTCTTGATCTCGTTAGAAACTTCCTTTCGTTTTGTTCTTATCATCCCGGGAAAACAATAGACAATTTCAATAATCCGTCTAGTTCGAAGTATATGTTTTCGTTTGTCCCATCACTCAGGAAAGTGATATTGTAGTCATCAATTTACAACTATGTTCAAGCACGTTCAACCTAGCATACTTCTTAGGCACTCTATGTTTTCCAGACATAGTGCATAGTCTCATACTTCAATACATATTCGATCGTTGCTTAATTCAAGCTTCATATGGGTTCTACGTTTGCAACGAAGTTCAAAATTCCACATTTCACTTTCACAATGATTCTATACAATACCTCATACTTCATCAATCATGAACTATCACATAAAATGTCATTTATATATTGCGCAGTCAAACATGTTTATCCATATAAACCATTTGGCATTCCATAGCATTTCATCCAGCATATATTAATATTTAAAATAGTAACTCAACCAATCCTTAGTCCATGGAATCACATTTCATAAATCATGCAATTCATGTCCATCTTTATACCACAATCACGTAATTGCAACTACACACGCGTCATAGTTTGCGTTTCATAGTTCCAAATTCATATGATTTCAACAAAATATGCATTAGAATTTTCGCCGTTCAAGTATTCAACATATATGTTCTTCAAATTAAATTCGCAGTTCAAACATGTAGTAACAAGTCTCCGTCTCAAGCATACGATTCATTTTCATACTTCAATATCCATCACATTCAACACCTTCAATGACATACTTCCATAGTGTCTCACGTCCCATAGTTTGTCGCGTCTCGTATGACCACAATATTTTCCAAAGCCATAGCATTTACTTTAAAATTCCAATAGGCCCAGAATTGCCATTTTTGCAAGGAACCATTTTTCCACCGAATTTCAAAATTTTCGGTAATTCATTTAAAAAAAATCGCCAAAATGTTCTTACCGCTTCTTTCGTGGTTGGGCGTGACGAGTTGTGGTGTTGAGCCTTCGAGGTTTAACACTTTAGCCAATTAATACAAGGATAGATTTTGACTCCAAAAGACTCTTGGGTCCAGAGCGGAAAGAAACTGAGGCTCTGATACCAAACTGTCACGACCGCCCTTTTAGAGTTAATAAATACGGGCGATCGTGATTAAAAGTATTAAATGAACAGACGAAAAGAATTAGGGTTTCAATCACTAGTTGGACCAACAATTAATATCCCAATAAATAACCAAGAATATCCTATCCTAATAATTAAAGTTGTCGGCCCAAATATAACATAATTAAACGAAACGACACAGCGGAAACGACCAAGAGAAAGAGTGACGTCATGTGTGAAGACACAACGGCACTCAAGGTTCAAAGACAATAATAATCTCTTAAATTCACTTGCTCAACACCACCACATCCTCGTCGCCGCTCAACCTGCACATAGGGAAAACACATGCAGGGCTGAGTACTATGAAATATACTCAGTGGGCTCATGCCGAAAACATTTTCAATCAAAATATCATTTATCATGCCATACATAAGTAACCATCGGGGTTTAGCTTTAGAAAGGCCCGAGGCACTCAAAATCATTTCCCATTGTAAAAGTCGACTGATCAGTCATTTTCCCATAGACGTTTACCATATCTGCCAATACATGACTTGGAATGTGGCCACAAACCAAGCCACTAGACCGGCCAGCCCGTACGCTAGCACACGATCTACCATAGGTGTACACTAGTCCAAGTAGGGTTTGCGGCCCTACGAGGACCCGAATTCGATTTATATAACAATGGCGCATACCCATATCAGATAGGCACGTTAAAACACAAATCACGGCATGATAAATACAGTTTCATTTCCATCGATAAAATATTTAGGACGTTGTCCTTATTTAAAAGAAAGCCCACCTCGACTGCTTAATTCACAATCACTTTCCTCCCCTTGGTATCACGTTTCACTTGCGATGATTCACCTTTAACATTTGGATAGTACATAAATCAACACACATTTCAAACAAATAAATAAAAATGCATGCATCCTAAGCGAAGTTATTTATCTCGTTTTATCTCAGTTTTTCGATTATTCGGCGGTCGCTTACGCCCCTAATTCCTCCGTTGGCTCCTCGTATTTTTCCTCAACGATATCGAAATAAAATCTCCAAAATTATAAAAGTGTATAATTAAATTATCGCAACCATTTTCCCTCGAACTATATTTATTTCGGACTTAGGATAAAATTATTCATTCGTCGAAATATTCCAGAATTAATTAAATAATTCGTCACTATTAATTATCGGCCCAAAGATTTATTTAAAAGCCCAAGACTTAATTATTTCCCCACCTTATATCTCCAATCAAAATTTTTAAGCCCCAAACCAAAAAATATAAGAGAGCCCAACTAACAAAACATCTAATTTATTAATGTGGCCCAATTGCTTTTAAAAAATAAAAGAGCAGGCCCAAAGAAAAAATAAAAAAAATATACTGCCTTTTTTTGTCACGTATACTCCCTCCCCAACATACACAAACAAAAATTAAGTAAACCTTACTGCAAAAGTAACAAAACATATTAATACTCTCATTCTCTAAACAAAACGTCGGCTTCCCTCCCCCCTCTCTCTCTACTGTATTCTCCCACAAATTGCAGCTACTAACAAAACGAAGTTCCAAATTCACCTCCATCTCTCTCGATTTTTCTCACAAGAAAACGAAAACTCCCAATTAAAGAGAAAGCCCCAAAACAGAAACCGTCGATTCTCCGATTCACCGTCGCCTTCCACCGTCGCCGGCCGCTGCTCACCGGGAAGACAAATTGCGGTCGCCACGGTCCTGTCGGCGCTGTCGCGCGTCCAAAACTGCCGTCGTCTGCAGCCTCCCGTCGGTCAGCCTCTGCTGCATTCGTCGCCACGGCGCCGCTGCCGTCGTCACCGCAGGCTGCGGTCAGTTTGCCTTCGCCGTTGGGTTCGGTCAGCGTCGGTGCCCTGAAACCAACCCGAGATTCTCGATTTCAAACTTACAGTTAAGTTCTTACTTGTTTTGGTGAAATTAAAGTTCGTTTCCTTTTTATTTAATTGTTCGAGCTACTGATTAGATTTAGTTACCGTTATCGTAAGTTGCGTTGCTTACATGGTATGCACAGAATGTGACTGAAATTGAGGAAACAAGTGATCATATACCTTGAACAGATTTTGAGCGAATACATGGTAATTTCCCCTGTCGAGTTGGGTTCTCGGTTTCTGTCGGGAAAAGATTATATGAGTTGGTTTGAATAATGAAAAAAAAATAGAGGAAACTTCATCAGAATTACCTTGAATTGAAGTTGTTAAGAATCTGTCTTGGTTTCTTGCTGCAGAGAACGGTATGAGAAAGAATGAATTTGTGAAGTGGTTAATATAGAGGGAAGTGGTTAAAAGATATGGGAGAGATTTAGGGGAGAGAGGGCGGCTTTTCTAACGTGGGTTGAGGGGGAGAATTCGATTTTCTTTTCTTTTATTTGTTATTTGTTTGCAGAGCACGGAGGAGGAAAGTCTTTTCACGGAGGACGATAATCTTTACAAGATCTTTATTTAATATCTAAATTAATGTCGATTGATGATCAAATCAACATGGAGAATATTAAATTAGTTTAGTTTAATTCACATTACTTTGTATTTTATTTTAAATTATGCAGTCCATAATTTATTTATCACGGACTGAATTTTTATATTATTTATTGCATTTATCCGATCCAACTCGCGGATTGAGTCCAATATATTTATTCCCCACGGAAAGGAATTATTTTAGATTCGCGCATTAATTTATTTCACAAATTTCTAGTCGAGCAATAATTCCACTCAACAATTAATTCACAGACTTCGCAATATTAATAGCATTAAATACAAGTCCTTTAGGGTTCACAAATTAGGTTTAGAAAAACGGGGCGTTACATAAACCCATAGTCCATGGACCATTTTTGTAGTTTACTCTATTTTTTGTGATAGTTCAATTAATTGGCAAGCCACAAGGCGAGACCACCAAGATGAAACTCCATTCCTTCAAGAATAGGGGATCCAAAAAAAAGGAAAAAACAGTATAACTAGGGGTAAACATTCGGGTTTCGGTTCGGTTTTTGCCTAAACTGAAAAATCAAAAAACCGAATTTAGTTCAAAACTCAAACCGAACCGAAAAACCGAAATTATATGAAAAAATCGAAAAATAAAAAAACCGAAAAAACACATATATATTAATATATATAATATATTTTATTTTATTATATATATATATATATATATATATATATATATATATATTATATAATATAATATATTAAAACAATAGAATATAATGTAATATTATATTTAAAATATAATCCGGTTATTTGGTTTTTCAATTTTTTTTTCACCCGAACCGAACCGAAAAAATGAAATTTTTGTATTTTCAAAACTGAACCGAACAGAAAACCGAACCGAATTTCAGTATTTTAGTTTGGTTCGGTTCGGATATTCGGTTTTCGGTTTTCAGTTTTTTGGCCCACCCCTAAGTATAACACTGAGCAGCCCCAAAAAAGCAACACACCAACCAGTCAACCACCTCATCACCAAGCCAAACCAACAAAAGTTCCACAAGAGAAGGTAAAAATCAACAAGAGCCAAGATTTCAACTGAAAGTCAGCACAACATACCTCTTCATGAAACTCTTGTTCCTGCCCAGCCTCTAACAACCTTAGACTCATCCACTAACAACCCATGTACAAGGAAAAATTCCGGGCACCACCCTTTCACCCAATTTCCATGACGCACAAAAGTCGTTTCTTCTCGAACTCCTAGTTAGGTTTGAAATTTTGGAATGCCATTTTGTTTCTAATATCCCAAATTGTCCACACAACGGCATAAAACATGGCAGTCTACAAGCACTTATCAAATCTTTTAAACGGAGTACCCATCCAAGAAATCAGACGTGTCTCGATTATCTCATCACTGAAACTAATTTTTTCTATTATTGTGTGGGCTATAAGCATTTTTCCACCCAAGCCCAATGTTTCCTAGTCTCTTTCTAGATTGGATTGATTTTAGTATTGAGCCTCTCTGTGTGCGAATCTGTGAGTTATTTTAACCATTTACTTCAGAGTTGTTCTTTGATGGAGAATTTTTAGTGATTTTAATTTTAAAAAATATAATCTCTACTTATTTTCTTTGTTGATTTACTATCTCAAGTCATGATTTTTTAGTAACTCAAAGTAATAAGTATAATTTTCGTTGCTTTTTTCCGCAGTTAGAAAAATAATTATAGACATATCACTAGTTTTTTATGTTAATGGTTTTTAAAATACATGAGCTTTAGTTGGTCATGAATTTTGACTTGAGTTTGTAAATTAACTATTAAGTAATGCTATAATTCGTGTATTCAAACTAAATTATGAACAAGGCATAATTATCAGTCATAGTTTGAGCAGTGACAATTATCATAATCATAATGGCTGTTGTTTACAGTGTACTATTTGGCATATTTGAATAAAATTTGATAATAAATTATGAAAATCGAAGAGAAGATTTGTGATTGGGATTATGATGATGATGATGATGATAGGGCATGATTACGGTGGTCTCTACCACTTACAATTGTTTCTCACCATCCGGGCCGACCCGAATGCGGTGGGGGCCCGTATAAAGATTGCCAGCTTTTTGTATATAATGGATTGATAAATCAATGTTTAATTTCAAATTTTCAACCCTTTTTTTTGCAAGATTTTTTAATAAATTCGACTCTTTTTGCTGTCTTTTTCGCTGTATCCATATATTTTTCCTAACATCTCCTTTTACATTTCTACACTTATCGTACAATTCTCACATGATTTTGTTAGTGGGCCAATTTCCATATTAGTAATTAGGAATTTAGTATCTTTGATATACATAATTATATGTTTTATTCAAACGTTGCATGATTTAATTGCTATTTTTAATTTCTGCAATTGCTCATTTGGCATGTTTTGCTTTCATCCCATGTGAGAGGGCAAATGGTGTGTCCACAGTCGTGGTAAAGAGACGTGATGATAAAAAGCACCATACATCGATGTAGATAATTCTACTTTGTTCACTAATAAGATATTGATAATACGAATTTTAACATAAAATAGTTCTAGCTCAGAAAATCCAAATATTTTTGTTTTGAATAGAACTATTTTATCTATTAGGAGTAACATATACCACTCAATAAAAAAAATGGATACCAGTATATACAATAAGTAATACGATTAAAAAATATTTATCGGAAAATATAAACTATTTATTACGGTATGTGAAAAATGGATGCCAGCGAATCCATATCATATAATCCAGGGAAATAGGATTGGTTAAATGTAGATGGAAATAGTGCAACACCGAAGAAGGATCATAATGTGTTAGTACCTCAAGGATCTATATAAAATTACCTTTATCCACAAATAATAAATATAATTATAAATGATCAGAATTTCAATATCCAATTAGTAACGAAAAGAGAGTGAGAGAAAAAATGATAGAAGTAATAAAACTATTTTATTTTTTATGGACTAAGATTTTCTTGCCATTTTTCAATTTGAATGATTAATAGGAGTAACATGAAATAATAATAAAAAAACATTTCCAATATTTGTGTTGTTGTGATGGACAGATCAAGGATGTTGAGTCACAGTCTCAATTTACAATTCTCGAGAATCACTATATCATTAAATCAATTAAAAATATTAAATTGCTAAAATCCAAGACTAATTCGCATGCTCCCAATTTTGCTCTTTTTCCAAACATGTACTCCCTCAATCTGTTATTACAAATCTCATTTATGGGCGGCACTAGTTTTAAGAGATATTAAGAAAAGTGGATAAAAAAAATTAGTGGAATATGAATCACACTTGTATATATTAGTTTAAATAAAATATGAGTGGAATAAGTTAGTGGAAGGTGGGACCCTATTGCCATTTATGGTAAACGTAAACCGGGACTCCTATTCGCGAACAGACTAAAATGGAAAAACGAGACTTCTATTCGCGGACAGAGGGAGTATGTTTTTTCCAATGTTTTAAAAACCGGACCGGACCGGCCGGTTCGACCGGTTCAACCGCGAACCGGTAGGTGGTCCGGTCCGGTTAGCACTATAAAACCAGTGACATGTTCAACCGTCATGAACCGCCGAAACTGGCCGGCCAGACCGGTCTGGTCGGGAACCGGAAACCGGTTCAAATGCTTTTCAAAATAATATTCTAAAATTTTGGCCTTGATAGGGGTCGAACTCAAGACCTCCCGGTGCCACTACACCACAAGGACTTCTTGGTAGTAATATGAACATAAGTTATTTCATATGTTAAACACGAAATATTTTATCTATATAAACTAATAATCTGTGTGTAATACGTATATATGTATATTAAGAATATGTGATTAATTATATTAAAAGTTTACTACTATTTGATTATATACTAGGAGTATTTACTAAATATATGTTTTTAATTTATGTTTATTCATATATCTTTGTGTATAATATTATTTTGTCGCATTACTTTTTGAAAATAATACTATGAACTTATTTATTTTTATACATAAATATTAAATTTTTTATTTACAATAACTTACCACTAGTATAATTTATATATTTAATTATATTTGTTGATAAAATGTTAATAAAATTCTATCATTCACTAAAAATATATTCTTTTTAATTTTATATTCTTGTAAGATAATTCATTTTAATTTTATATATTCGAAATTGTTAATTATAATATATTTCTTATATTTTAATTATACTTTTACAATCACTAATGTTTTACGATATAGGAGTTTATAATTATACATAGAGTTTAATACTAGTTTTTAATATTGTGTATTATAATTTATTATTGTATTTAAACTTAACGTTATTAAATATTCTAATATACTACTAGTACAAGACTTGTTTTCTATAATAATACTATTAAATGTATAATACTATAATATTTATTGATAAAACATTTAATTAAATTTTATTATTTACTACTAAATAAATAAATAAATATATATATAAACAGTATTCCGGTTCAACCAATGGTTCGACCAGTGAACCGGTTGAACCAGTGAACCAGTAATGACGCCGGTTCACTTGCCGGTCCGGTTTTTAAAACATTGGTTTTTTCTTTATTATTGCTTTTCTATATTGTTTTTCATTTAAATTATGTCATAATAAATGTGACGATGGAATATACTATTCCGTATTAAAGATTGCTATACCCTCAAGAAACCACTCAAAAAATATAAGGAATTGAAATCCATATTTACATTATATGCAATTTATTAATAATATACTCTCTCGTCTCAAAATAGGTGACTCGTATTCTTTTTTTGAAAACGTGTCACCTAAAGTGAGTCATTTCATTTTTTGGCAAAATTTAACACAATTATTATTTATTACTATCTCTTTATTTATTTCTCTTTTACTTTATTCTCTTTTCATTCTTATACTTTATTCATTCTGCACTTAACTCTCTAAATATAAATTTCGTGTACAAAAGAAAATCGGGTTTATGACGTGACGTGCTAGAGAGTACTGTATATGCTAACATGCTATGTAAAATTATGTTAATTATTTCGAAAATTAAATAGCACATTCCTGGCATAAGATTAAATTGAATGAGAAATTCTGTACTTATATATGGATAATATTAGGTGAGTCGGCCACATATTAGGACTAGCTTCCGGCCAACAAAATTTTACTATAATTAATTAAATTCGTCAAAATTTGAAATGTTCATCTGTATTTATTTTTAATTAGGTGCAAAGTTTCTCTACTGTATGGGCGTATGGCGCAGAGGCATCTAGACTTTTCACTATTAATTTCTTCCAATCCTCTAATTATATGGACATATTTAATTATATATTCCTACATAACTCAAAATTTATAGGATTCCATTATTATATATAGTACTTACTTTTGCAGGAGAGTAAAATGTAAAATGGTGGCTTTTTACTCCTTTTGATATGATCATATGAATGTTAATATATTAATATTCATTCTCTTAAAACAATACTCATGCCGGCATGTGTTTCTTCTTTAATTTTTGTTATTACTTTACTAGAACTGTAATAATTTCTACTTTACATATGTTTATTCAACTGTTCAAATATTTTATTGTACTATTAATTCCAATCTCCAAATATTGAAGTTACGTAAAAATTGGTACACTACTTTTAAAATAGCAATACTATTACTACCTAGCCTTTCGTTTATGATGATGATTTTGAAAAAAACAATTCAGAATATATTATATTTCATTATAAAGTCAAGATCATACAAAATGAGTAATTATTTGTTGCTAAGTTTGAGAAAGATAAAACTTTCTCCATTTTGGAAACAGTATTTATGCAGCTCTACATTTGGCCTAAACATTAATTTAGGCCTTTTTCAAACTCCTTTGTATATTATTCTTTCAAAAGTCTCATTTAATTTACCTTCTGTAGGTGGTGTTCAATTTCCAAGATAAAATAATACTAAGATAAAATCTAGGATTGAGTTGTGAGATTATTTTAGTCATAGGGGGTTCCCTATGACTAATTATCTCATGATTATCCATCTAGAAATGAGTTGTAGGGTTGAATCTCATGAACCAAATACACTACAAATTTAATCTCGAATACAATCTTGCAAACCGAACGCCCCACTATATCAAAAGGTACTTCAATTTTTGGTTCATTTATCTACCTTCAATTCAAATCAGGTCATTATATATATTCTCAATTTCTTCGGCCTTTTCTTATTTACAGCATATTTTGCTAGTTTTCTTGCTCTCAAAATTACAACGATGTGCTCCAAAGTGCACTCTCATTGCGATGCATGCAAGAGAGATACCATGAATGTACTAAGTTCAATCGTCAATAGTTAATTATTTCTTATTTCTGTGGTTAATATATAATTTTTGAAGAAGAGCCACGACAATTATTTGCAAGGTACATACAATACCACGATGGATGCAGAGAGAAGTGAAGCGAATGTGAATATCATTTTTTATTAACAATACTTTAACTATTATTTTTTTAATTTTATCAATTTTGCATTTTAACATGTCGTCCATTACTAAGATTTTTTTATAGATGGAGATAGTATTTTCTTTTTAAAATTTGTAAAAATAAATGTGACAGTGAAAGATAGTATTAAAAGATTGCGATACTACATTTTTATGTATTAAAAGATTGCGATAATTTGAAGAAACAATTCAAAAAAATATCAGGAAATTAAATCCTTGTCAATACTATCTGCAATGTATATATATAATCTACAGTATATGCTAATAATACTATGAAAATATATGTTTAAGAAGATTAAATAGGAGTAATTCATGACAAAAGATATTAAATCGAAAGAGAAATTCTTTACTTAGATTGGTAGAGCGCATTACATAATTAATTAAATTATGCTATATTGATAATATTAGCTGAGTCGGCCACATATTTGTACAAGCTACCGGCCAATTAAATTTTATAATTAATGAAATTCGTCAAAATTCGATAAGTTCAACTATATTTATTTTTTATTAGGTCTAAAGTTAATCTACTGTAAGCATCTAGAAAGGTGAGCTTTTATTTAATTTTCTTCCATTCCTAATTATATGGGGATAGACATTATAGACAACTCAAAAAATTTTAGGATCTTATTATTATTGAGATTTTCGACCTCACTGTGGATTGGTTCATGATGTGATGATTTTTGTAATTGTAATTCCTATAGTAGGGTAGCCAGATTTCCATTTTCTGAAATTATTTATTTTTTATACTTACTTTTGCAGGTGAGAAAAATGATGGCTTTCTAATCCTGTTTATATGAATGAGAGTTTATTAATCATTATCTCTTATAAACAATACTCATGCCGGCATGTGTTTCTTCTTTATTTATTATTCTAACTTTACTACTCCTCACTGTAATAATTCTTGCACTACACATGTTTCTTCAACTATTCAAATATTTTATCTGTACTATTCCAAAATCTCAACTTTTTCTCACCATCATTTTCCCTGCTCCCTATTTCTTTACCCCTCTCTTTTGTAATGGCCGTAATTAAATTCTCTTGTCAAATTAAATTTGCAGAATGAAATTAATTCTCAAATAATTACTTCTTCAACTGTTCAAATATTTTATTTGTACTATTCCAACTTTTCTCACCATCCCTTTTTCCCCCTGCACCCTATTTCTTTACCCCCTCTCCTTTTGTGATGGGCATATCTTATCTTGTCAAAGTATAAAATTTGCAGAATGAAAATTCTCAAATAAGTGCGATTATAATATCACACTACACATATGGAATAGTATTAAATTGATATTTATATTTAATGGTTATAACTTTATAAAAAAAAATTCATATATTTTTAATGTGAAATAATGTTTTATTTTGTTAGTTGATAATGGTGATTGATGAATGTCCTTCTACACAATCATAAACCTTTTCCTTCTATAAGAATAATTTCATACAACTAATTTTTTACCACCCCATATATTTGTTGAATTTTATAATCTTTATAATTACTAGTACTAAATTATAAAGTCATTCATATAAAGAATCATTTAAACAATAACTTTAGTATTAATAATCAAAATTGAATTATATGCGTTATGATAAAGGTATAATAATATATACACAATTTTGATTTTATTACAAATAATAACGTATAATCTTAATTTAATATTACAACTATTAGGTATATTTAGGTTTCATCGTGTTATTTATTTAAACATAAAATGTACGAACATGTCATTTTTTATAGTTGTCAAAATGTAAAAATATCTCACACGTACAAAATGTAAAATTCAAAGAGTCTTCATAATATTTTTTCAATAACAGCGAATATGCAAATAACAAAATTATTTATGTAATTGACATAAAAATTGGAAATGTTTTTGTGAAAGCAGCTTTCTAATTTTATAATAGTAGAGAGTACTCTTTAGTGAAATTTTGGTGCGAGAAAAAGTGGCGGGCCCCATCTAGTTTCCCACATTATTCTCTTATTGCAGTGAGATACGGATTTCGGCAACCCAACCACCTTTATCAATCTCATCTTTAATCAAACACACTAATTTGATCTTCGCTTTTGGTTTAATCCACAAACAATTCACAACCCTCTTCCTCAAATCACAAAAAGTTTCAATCTTTACACCTTATTCCCCATTTCCGTCAAGTCAAGGATGACTCCGGCGACATACTTCCCTCTCCGGTGGGAGAGCACCGGGGACCAGTGGTGGTATGCCTCCCCGATCGACTGGGCCGCCGCCAACGGCTACTACGACCTGGTCCGCCAGCTCCTCCGCCTCGACGGCAACCACCTCATAAAGCTGACGTCCCTCCGCCGCATACGGCGGCTGGAGACGGTGTGGGACGACGACGAGGAGTTCCACCACGTCGCCGCCTGCCGCTCCGCCGTGGCCCGGCGGCTGCTGGCGGAGTGCCAGATCAAGAACGGGAAGAACTCCCTCATCGGCGGCGGCTACGGCGGCTGGCTCCTCTACACCGCCGCCTCCGCCGGCGACGCCGCATTTGTGAGGGAGCTGCTGGAGAGGGACCCGCTTCTTGTGTTCGGCGAGGGGGAATACGGCGTCACGGATATTCTCTACGCCGCCGCCAGGAGCAAGAGCGAGGAGGTTTTTAAGGTGGTGTTGGATTTCGCCGCCGCGCCGAGGTTCGCCGCCGGGGAGGAGCAGGCAGGGGAGATCCCGGCGGCGTATAAGTTGGAGATTATGAATAGAGCCATCCACGCGGCGGCTAGAGGCGGCAATCTCCAGCTGCTGAAGGAGCTGCTCCGGGATTGCTCGGACGATGCGTTGGCGTATCGGGATGTCGGGGGAGCTACTGTTCTGCACGCTGCAGCCGCCCGAGGCCAGGTTCAGGTAAACCCCCGAGGGTGTTGTTCCTCACACCCCATTATTATATTGCTATGACTAATCTTATTTCTTGTTCGACTGCGGCTTTGTATCATGAGCGGGATGGGATGCCCTACAGTAGAGGGGTGCATAGTGGGGGTGCTCGTGCTGTTACCCGCACCCATTATTTTATTCATCAAATAAAATTAAATTTTTTTATATAAAATAATGGGGTGTGAGGAACAACACCCTCTATTATGCACCCCTTCACCGGGGATCCCAGCCCACCATGAGCTCTTGGCCCACCTTCTCATCTCGAATGATACACTAAAACCTAAAATGAGATAAGTATTTAGTTTCAATAGTACTCCAAAATTAATCTCATTTTTTATTTTTAAGTGAAAAATACGTATCTTTAAGTTAAACTGAAACCAAAAACTTTTTAAAATTTTGTGAGTAAAAAAGTCATAATATAGAGAATATTCTTTTAAATTTGAATTTAGTGTAAATGGTTGGACTAAAATTATAGTATTTGAATATCACTAAAATGGTTTAACCTTAATGTGAATCTTAATACCAAAATGTATTTCATAACTAACCATTTCACTCACATGCCATGATATCTAATTTAATCCTAAATAGGAAATCTTATTGTTACTTATCTCATACGGAGTATTATCTTGTCTAGAATGCTAGTAGTATTTTATCATTTGAAATTATGATAGTCTCTTTTTACTTTATTTAGGCTAAACTTTGAAATACAAACTAAGTTTATTATTTTGCTACTTACAACTTTATTTTGTTCTTTGTCAGCATAGACTACTATGATTGATAATGGATTCTAAAATGCAAAGTTAGAATAACTAAACTACTTTTATGCTAAATTATAGGAGTAGTACTATATGATAGGTACAAGAATCCAAAATGCAAATGGTTGATTTTGTTATTTATAGTTCAATGAAGCAAGATTAATGATAGAATCTGTTGTTGATGATGCATCAATCTTGCTCAGGTTGTGACAGATCTTGCTTCGTCTCCCGGCCTAATCGACGCCATGGACAACCAAGGCAACACGGCCTTGCACGTGGCAGCTCAACGCGGCCATCTAGCCGTCGTTGAAGCCCTAATCCTAGCCTCTCCTTCATCCATCTCCGCCACTAACAACACCGGAGAGACATTCCTTCACGCTGTGGTCTCCGGCTTCCAGAGCCCCGGTTTCCACAGACTAGACCGCCAGCTCGAGCTCATGAAGCACCTCCTCTCCGGGAACCTCTTCCCCGTCGAAGACATCATCAATGCCAAGAACAGCCAAGGCAGAACCCCTCTCCATTTAGCCATTTTAGCCAACACTCACTCCAATCTCGTCGAGCTCCTCATGACCGTCAAGTCCATCGATCTCAACATACGCGACCAGGATGGGGCCACGCCTCTCGATATCCTGAGGCAGAGGCCCCTGTCTGCCTCCTCCGAGCTGCTCACCCGACACCTCATATCCGCAGGAGGGATCTTCACCTCCCAAGACTACTCGGCTAGGCGCGTGATCGCCTCCCACATCAAGAGGCAGAGCATGGGGAGCAGCCCGGGGACCTCTTTTCGGATAAGTGATGTTGAGATCTTCTTGTACACCGGCTTGGAGAATGCCTCGGATGGCAGCCGCAGCGTTGGCCTCAGCTCGTGCTCGCCAGAGGTGGTGGTGGTGGAGGCGCGTAGTAGCAAGGCCTCTGCAGCGCAGCGCCTCAAACGCCTCCTGCATTGGCCTAAACGGGTGAAGAAGCCGGTGCAAGAGGAGGGGGTTCCTCTGCCTCTGAGGCAGAGGTTCTCGAAGGCGCCTTCTTCAACGAGCAATAAACGGACGCTGTCTGTCCGGAGCAGCCAGCCTAGCCCTACGGCTAAGAAGAGGCTCGCCTCGGGAGTCATGCACGGGGTGATGCAAGCGATCCCGAGGGGGGCTCATAGGTCGCGTTCGAGTTCCTTCTCGAAGATTTCGTTTTCATCGCAGGGGTCGTTGGAGGCCCCGCCTCCTCTGATCGAGCATGAGGCCCCAAAGGCCTCGTGCTCGAATGAGGAAGGGGCGAGGAGGCATGGAGTGGTGAATAGGAGGCTGGTGATGAATCAGTATTTATGCTTTGGTGGCCCGAGCCAGAGCCAGGGTGGGGTCGAGGCGCCTGAGACGTACGAGGTGTACGAGCGGTCGGTGCTCGCGGGGGCGTGATCGGAGAGGGGATTGTCAAGAGGTAGAGAAGGTGGTGATGGTTAACTAGTTTTGTACAGATGGTTTAGGTGGAGAGATATGGAATTTTATTTGAGTGTTTATCTTTGTATTTTAATGATATATGTTTTTCTTAAAAACCTTGCTCTTTTCAAATTCATATGGTATTTTGATGTTGTTCATAACAAGAAATTGAAGTTTAAAAACAATAAAATATGCACCCTAAATCCATAATAATCTGCAAAAGGTTTGTAGTACTAAAATTTTTATATCGAATACTTTATAGATTTGATCATAAGGTGTTTAAATCAAGTAAACTTATTTGGTGCCCGAATCATTTTGGCTCAAGTTCAATCATTCACTCAAAACAATGGAAAACTGGAAAGAGTACTTTTCACTTTTCCAATTTGGACCTTTATATTCTCAATAATAATAAAAATTTAAAAGTTAGGCCCAATTCACTCAACTGACCCCAGAGTTATATTATAAATATCGATTGATATGTGTGGTAAAAAATATTTGGGATAATCTATTCAAATTGGGTTACAATTCGTCATAAAGCCTATACAATTAAGATGATAGTTTACTGCTTAATCTAGTAACACAATATTGAGTTTCTTAATCTAAAGAAACATTTTTTTCTTGTAAAATCAGATCAAATTAATACTCCTACTAAAAATCACCACACAACCCTTAAAGGAGAGGAGGCAAACCAAATTTTGAAGATGGGTCAGTAAGTATATTTTATCGAAAGAAAATTCACCAGTTTTTTCCTATTTAAATAAAAATTCGATTATATGTGTACAATGATTAGTTTTCTTTTAGTCGTCTGCTGTTAGTCACACTTTCGGAATTACATGAAATTGGTGTTGTAGTTGTATTAATGGATGAAGTGCAAGAAATTAACAAGTCCAATACTAAATTCCACAATCATTATTACGACATTTCCGTGTAATTTATCAGTGATGAATGCTTATAAAATAAAAATCTGACAATGATGGGTGGTATTTTTGTCATAATATACCTATATATATATATAAGGGTTTCAGGGATTATTCAGTTGATAACTATCTTAAATGGATAACTAACAACTATATCAATAAGCTACTTTAAGGATGTCAACTCGTCATATTATAGGGGTGTTCGGTTTGTAAAATTGTATCCCGTGATTAAATATGTAGTGTGTTTGGTTCATGAGATAACTCAATCCTAGATGGATAATCATGGGATAATTAGTCATAGCCAACCCCCTATGACTAAAATAATCTCACAACTCAATCCTAGATTATGTGTTGGTATTATTTTATCTTGGAAACCGAACATCACCTAAGTTGTTAATTGGAGGGACTAGGAAATGGATCGAAAACACGAATAGAATGCGGATCAAGTTATATGGAGTGATAACCGAACCGATTGGATCAGTTAGCAAATGTCGTTGCCACTTAATCAATGCACTCTAGCTCTCGCCCTTTCCGCCTTGCCAAAGTAATTTATAACTCCCAATTTTGCACAACTTTAACAATAAAGCGACAAGTTCAGGGTCGATCCCACAGGGAAGTTGGTGTGTCGAGTATGTGAGTAATGAACATGGGGGGTTGGCTGCTGCCACGCTTTAATTTGAGAGTTTTAACTACTGTTTTAATATAGACAGAATTTAAACTAGCTAGCTTGATCAACAGAATTCTAACTACTGGGTCAAGTGATTTGCAGGAAACAACAGAAAAGTAAATGCGTGGATTTAAAGCGAAAATAACTTGATTAAACTAAAAACTGATTACAGCGTGAAATTAAACTAAGCTAACACTTGGAGTCTAAGAAAGCGGTAAACTGAGAAGAATCTCAGCGGGAAACTTAAGTCACGCTAACAGAAATGAGTATTCTGCAGCGCTCCCTTTGGTCGCCCTTCTAACTAAGCTATCTAACTAAGCTAGAGAATTAAACTAAACTAAGCTAGAGAGCTGGACTACGCTAGATAACTATGCTAAACTAAACTAGGCGGAAAGTAAAGTGTCTCCTCTTTGTGGTGGCACACCCTCTATTTATAAGCTCGATTCGGCCTCCAACTAGATAACGATCTTGTCAGGGCATATTCACTCATTCTAAGAATGAGCGACTCATTGATTGCTACGTGCTGTTTTTCTAGAATGTCGACGCTTTTTGGTAACAAATTCGTGACTCAGCTTCGTCCTTGCATCTCATATTCCAGCACGTGTCCCCTTCTAGAACGTTGTCCTTGATAACAGAATGGTGCGCTGTATCCAGCTCATTTCCTCACGTGCTCTTCTTCCAGAAGCCCGTGGTCCCCTCCTAACTGCTTGATCACTCCCCTTGATCAACTCCCCCGATTCTGAGCCTTTTATCGCCTTTGTACTTGCTTGATCAGGTCGTCCTTGAAGCCTTGGTCAAGTGGTAATTCTGCACATTTAACACTTGTTTTACGCGATAAACCGATCAAGTAGCATGCATTTCACCCATAAACCGATGCATGAAATAGGCCCTATCAAACTGCTCACACTTAAAACATAATTGTCCCCAAGTATAAAGAAAAAGAAAAGAAAATATAGGGCAAATTTCAGGCATGATTTATTTATTTTTTAAGTAAAAGAAAAGACGAAAAGAAAAACAAGACCTTAAGATAAAGACACGTATTCACATGTATGCATTAGACCGAATAATTTTCCAACAATCATACCCGAGGTCGAGGTCAATCCATTTGCCAGTAGCTTGTGTTCATTCTCTTTCGCCTTTGCTTGATCAAGGTGTCAGCTTGTCAAGATTGCTCAATTCAAAAACCACTGTTGGATTCACTCAGTCACTCATTCCTTACCTGAGAAGTTAGGACTGTTCACTCGATGTTATCATAAATTTAATACCTTGAATCGGACTGCACAAGATAGTTCCTTAAGGTCTTTGTTTTAAGGTTGTAACGAGGCTCAAGGTTAGTAACGTATTAGGGTGGGGTCCTAGGGGTTCTAAGTTCAAAAATAAAAAATAAAAAAAATAAAAAATTTTAAAGAAAAATCACATGAGTCAAAAAGCCAAAGAACACGGCTCAAATGGTTAAGTCCTAATGCCTTTAGTCATTACTACTTGTGCAATTTTCATCTCAATATTAAAAATCAGCCTCTCATAATTTTTCTTTTGTAAAAACAGTAGAAAGTGTTCTACTTTTGGCTTATAACTCACATATAGAGAGGCTTCACAGTTGGTTTAGAAATTGAGCGTTTCTATCACACTTGGGTCATTCATATTGATCAAGCTTTTGCAATCAAGTTTTACATGTGAGCATACTTAATCCTTTTTCTAACTCTCCCAAGAAGTAATCATGTCTTCCATTTATCCAATTTCATGCATATTGCCTATTTTATTACTATCTGGAATATGTTTTCAAAAATTTTTAGCATGTATGATTCTACTGTAACTAACTCGTCCCCCCTCCCCACTGCATATGAACTAGTCCTCGAGGGGCTGGATGCAGTGGAAAGAAGGGTTAGGCATAGGCAACGACATAACAACAATCAAGGTAAACTTCTCACACTTAGACCGGACACTGGGCTAAGTGTGAGATAGTGCCAGCAATCAAAACATGCTAATAACCACATAGAAATAAAACAGATATAGGCAAAATAGAAAACAACTTCCATAAACTTCTCACACTTAGTCCAGACACAGGACTAAGTGTGAGATTGGAGTACACAATTTACACAAAGAAACACAGTTAATGGTGATAGTACTGCCTTCTAGATAGCTGAATCAGGGGAATGTTGCGCTCCTTCCTTATTGCCTCCATTACACAAGCCTTCCTTATTGCCTCTACGGCTTCGTGCTTATCGGAGCTCCTCATCCTTGGTATTTTTATTTTTTTTCTCCTTCGGGGAGGGGAAGCAAAAGACCTGCTGGTAGCTTTGGTAAGCCCCATACCTTAATTGGTATGGTGGCCAATATTAGGGGGAGGAAAGATACTTTCTTCCCCCTTCCTCTTGCTCCATTTCTCTGCTCTCACCTGGTTGCTCTCCACAGTCTTGCTTGCTTCAATGACTGCTCCGGTCTCTTGATTTTCTCCTCATCCACTTGTTGTCTTGAACCCTCAGCTTCAAGAAGCAGCTGGTTCATTGCCTGGTTGCGTGTTCTTCTCGGGATAGGTGGCGCGTTCTTCTCGGGATGGAGTCTTCTTCTATGGTCGATGAAAGGTTAAATTCTGCCTCCTTTCGTTGTAAAGGGAGATCACTGGAACGAGGCAGCCCCTCTGTTGGTGGTGGCGGAACAAGGTCCTTAGACCGAGAAATCCTTGGGCGAGCCTTTAGGGCGGTGTGAATCTCCACGGGAAAACTTCTAAGTACGGAGTCCACACGCCTTTTGTCAGCCGGGTCCACATATTGGAGTGGGCCGATGAATCTAGGTGGCGATAATGGGGTTCTGGTGGTTGGTGGACTCGGTGGTGAAAAGGATCTCTGATTATTACTGTCGAGACCGGCTCCTGAAGAAAACGAGAAAGTATTAGAGGTCTCGAGTTGATTGCCCTGCATTTTTTTTCCGAATGAAGATAGCACAAAGGTTCTGAAGATATTTGATGAAAAGTGAGATCAGGAAAACCCTCTTTTATATTAAAATTCCAACTGTCGAGATCCCCACTTATTGATATCTCTGCGACCTTTCGTGTACCGGCGCGCCTTTTTAGAATGCCAGATGGCAAAGCTTCCCCGATACGCTTCCTTCCTCTCTCCAGAACGTCCTTTCATTTCAACAGTCGGCGCCGCCTGACACCTCTCTACTTACTGCACATGTCTCGTCATCACCTGCTCTCATCGACTCAATCATTGTTCCACTAATTAAATTCAAATTGCACTGATCACGTGAATCATTAAATCTCGATGACAGCTCACGTTATTCCACTTGATTAGTTCCTTTCCTCCACTTCCGACTTTTGATTAACGAAAATAAAACTAAACACACTAAATAAAAAAAAATTTACAAGGATTTGACCGGGTTTCCATGGAATGTTACTTGATCAGATTTAGAGATTTAGAAATTATTGCTTGATCAAGTAGACCATCCATGAATACCCGATCACTCCTTGTACCTGTTTACTGGTACAAGCTAGGCATTGGTAGTGAAATATCGTCCACTACAAACGTCTTCCTTTCATTCCTTCCGGGTAGCTCGCTTTGCTCCAAACCGTTGGTCCTTCCTGCGAACTTTGCCCTTTTAGGTTTACGTTGCTCCCAGTTTCTCTGTTTACCTTGATCAATCCTCCTTTCCTGATGGATCTTTATGTTTTCACATTTTTTTTCTGTCAACTGCTTCCCATTCAAACTCCTGTAGAAGGAGTAACCATCTGATCAAATACGGGTTTGATCCCTTCTTCGACAATAGGTATTTGATGGCCGCCTGGTTTGTATACATCGTCACCTTGGAACCGAGTAGGTGCTGCCTAAACGCCACAAATGCAAAGACTATCGATAACATTTCTTTTTCTGTTACATCATAGTTCCTTTGCGCCTGACCCAATGCTTTTGATGCGCAGAGGAAAACATAACTTTTCCCTTGGATTTTTCGACTTAGTGTTGCTCCCACAGCACAGTTACTAGTCTCACACATCACCTCAAGGGAGTGATTCCAGTCAGGACCACGAATTATAGAATAACTCATCAATTGTTCCTTCAGGAATGGGAACAAGGCTTTGCAGTCATCAGAAAGTTTAAACTCCATGTCGTCCTGGGGAAGCTTTGTCAGGGTCTGCGTTCCCCCGACGAAATCCTTGATACGTCCTCCACGGCCCTTAGCGTGCCTTAACAAGATTCTGATCTTCCCCTGGTTAATAGGGTACGGAAATTTTGCCACATGTGTGTGTGTTGCCATGACTGTCCCATGTTCCGGCCAGTTTGAATTTTGCTTCTTGGGCATTAGCTGGGGTTGATGTTGGAAGAGTAATTCTTCCTTTCTCTGCAATCGTGGTTTGACTGTCTTGTGATCTGTCTGACTGGACAGGTCCTTGAATGCCATCGGTGATGCTGGTACGGAAAATAGTTGCCTTGTAAACGAGGGATCCTTCTTCAGCATTTCTTTTAATGGAGCGGCTTGGTCAGGTGGTTTCTCGACCCTTCTTGGCTGAGTAATCTCTCTTGCCTCAACTGGTTGTGACGGCTGGCAAAACTCCATAATTTCCCTTCCAATGGCTTGGTCATCCATTGCTTCAGCCATTGTCGTATCATACCATTTTGCTGCCTCTCTCTTCAGCTGTTCGCCTTCAGCGGAACCAGACGGTGGCTCTTTGTGGGATTCCCATTTTGGATACTCCTTTTTTCGAGGGCTGATAGCGTTTACTGTTTGTATGCTCTCTCTGTCCTGTGGCTCTCTTGCAGCTGCATTAATGCCGACTGTAAGTCGCTCTCCTTTAAACTCCAGATTATTATCTCATGGCGGACGTCAATGACTGTGTTAGCGGTGGATAGGAAAGGTCTCCCCAAAAGGATTCCAATAGACTCCTCCGTTTCTGGTTCCGTCATTTTTATAACAAAGAAGTCAGCGGGATACATGAATCTATTCACCTTGACGATTTCATCTTCCAGAACTCCCTCGGGGTAGATGCAGGACCCGTCTGCTAGCTGTATTTCCATATTGGTTTGGACGAGCTTAGCGTTCTCCAGCTTCTTGTATATAGAATACGGCATAATATTGATGGAAGCCCCTAGGTCGCACATTGCGTGCTTCATTTGAACGTTTCTGATAGAAATTGGGAGCGTAAATACTCCTGGGTCAGTTCTCTTTGAGGGAAGATCATCAGGTTGGATCTCACCGGTTACTTCCTCTGCTTCGACCCTCCTTCTCTTTTCAGCACCATGTTCACATATGTTAGACTCTTCTTTCGCTGTGACTTGATCTGGGGCGCTGGATTCAAGGTTTTTACTAAGACTTGCCCTGGATGCTGGAAAACTTGTAGTTGAGCTCTGATAAACTCCTTCTGATTTCAGAGAGACTGTGTTAACATTCTCTCGCCCTGCTGGAGGTTGCACTGTAGCCGGAATCTTTCAATCATTACCTCTCAGCTCGCCTAGTGACATGGCGACCTGAGATAACTGCTTTGTAAGCATTTCTAATGCGGCTCTCTGTTCCTTCTGGGCTTCCTGTATTTCCCGCACAACATCATGAGGTTGATGTGGAACCATCATATCCCCTAGAACTTCATTTTGTTGCCTGTTATTTCTCTGATTAAATCGGCCTCCTCCATGGCCTTGCTAGTAGAAACCGGAAGATCCATATTGCTCTGGTTGGTTTTGGGACAGATGGTTTTGTTGATTTCCTTGGTAGTACTGTAGGTTCCCTTGGGATTGTTGGGTTCCTCTGTGGTACTGCGGGACATAACTCACCATTTGATTACTTGGTTGCCTACCCTGGTTGCCATACTGAGGAGCTTGGTGTTGGTACCCCCCATTCTCCTTTTTGTTGTCGGCTTGACCAGTTAGGCTGTCCTCCACTTGACCAGTTCCCTTGAGGTCCACTTGACCATCCTGCCTGACCTCCCTGCATTCTATTTCCTCCTGTGTTTGGTCTATCCAAGATTCGGGCTGGCCAGTTAGACTTCCCGTCGAAGGGTTGTACTTGTTGAGGTGCGGTTAGTTGTGGCTGGCTTTGATTCTGATCAGTCCATCTGAAGTTGGGGTGGTCCCTCCACGGAGCATCTCTCTGCTTCCCCTAGATCCAGTTGCCATTTGTGTTCCAGTGGCCTACTGCGTTCACTTGCTCTACCTCAGGGAGAAATTCACAGTAATAGTAATGATGTTCTTCTGGAGGTGGCGGCTGCGGTACGTACTGTGTCTCCTTTGGTGCAGGTGGTGGCGGTGGTCTCGTATTTTCTACTGCTTCCAGCAGTTTCTTCTCCATCTGCTCGAATCGAGCCTCCAGCTTTTCATTGTTGCGCGCATCTGCTCCGTGCACTGCTCCTCTCCTGTACTGCCCTCGAGAGGTTTCATACGACCGCTTAGCCTCAATAAGCCTCTCCAAAATATTCTTAGCTTGGCTAAAAAGGGTTTTTGAGAAATCCCCTTGTGCTGCGAGGTTGAGGTCGTTTTTGCTATCCACCGTGAGTCCGCCATAGAAAATCGAGTAGATTTCCTTCTCTCCCAATTTGTGGTTAGGGCATGCTTGAACCAGCCCATGGAACCTATCCCAGTACTGGACGAGGGGCTCGTCGTATTCCTGTCTGGCTTCTGTAATTTCCCTTTTTAGGGCACTTGTTTTTGATGTTGGAAAGAAACTTAGCCCACGTTCTGATGGATCCTTCCGGCAGCCTTGACAGCCAGACACCCGCGTCCCCCTTCAAGACGAAAGGAATAGCTTTGAGTCTGTAATCTTCGGATGTGGATCCAGCCGGCACGGGCTGAATATCACAGTACCGGCAGAATTCGTCCATAAAAGCATACGGACATTTCTTCGAAAGGCCATAGAAGTGGGACAAGACGACCAGTACTCCTGATTTGATGGCAATGGTCCGCATCCCAGGAGTAGCGGTGATGGCATGCTTGGGCTCTCTCTCATCATGAGCATGTAGAGAACCGATCCCCGAGTCGTCGATGACAACGGCCATCTCTGCTTCCGTTCGTTCTGGTGGTGGTGGTTGTGTTTTCTGCTCGGTGGTTGCTGCTGCTTCTAATGCGGCTCTGCGACGAGTGATGACAACGTCGGCTTCCTGGACTCTCCACTGAGTGTTAGTTCTTCTGTATATCAAGGGATGATTCCAGTAATCGCCTTGGTGGTACCTTCTCATCAACAGCAAAAACAAAAAATGGGAAACAAAATTATATACACCTATGCACTACGCACAAACATAAAGTAACACCATGCTTCCCCGGCAACGGCGCCATTTTGGAGGGACTAGGAAAGGGATCGAAAACACGAATAGAATGCGGATCAAGTTATATGGAGTGATAACCGAACCGATTGGATCAGTTAGCAAATGTCGTTGCCACTTAATCAATGCACTCTAGCTCTCGCCCTTTCCGTCTTGCCAAAGTAATTTATAACTCCCAATTTTGCACAACTTTAACAGTAAAGCGGCAAGTTCGGGGTCGATCCCACAGGGAAGTTGGTGTGTCGAGTGTGTGAGTAGTGAACAGGGGGAAGGGGGGGTTGGCTGCTGCCACGCTTTAATTTGGGAGTTTTAACTACTGTTTTAATCTAGACAGAATTTAAACTAGCTAGCTTGATCAACGGAATTCTAACTACTGGGTCAAGTGATTTGCAGGAAACAACAGAAAAGTAAATGCGCGGATTTAAAGTGAAAATAACTTGATTAAACTAAAAACTGATTACAGCGTGAAATTAAACTAAGCTAACACTTGGAGTCTAAGAAAGCGGTAAACTGAGAAGAATCTCAGTGGGAAACTTAAGTCACGCTAACAGAAATGAGTATTCTGCAGCGCTCCATTTGGTCGCCCTTCTAACTAAGCTATCTATCTAAGCTAGAGAATTAAACTAAACTAAGCTAGAGAGCTGGACTATGCTAGATAACTATGCTAAACTAAACTAGGCGGAAAGTAAAGTGTCTCTTCTTGTGGTGGAACACCCTCTATTTATAAGCTCGATTCGGCCTCCAGCGGGATAACGATCTTGTCAGGGAATATTCACTCATTCTGAGAATGAGCGACTCATTGATTGCTACGTGCTGTTCTTCTAGAATGTCGACGCTTTTTGGTAACAAATTCGTGACTCAGCTTCATCCTTGCGTCTCATATTCGAGCACGTGTCCCCTTCTAGAACGTCGTCCTTGATAACAGAATGGTGTGCTGTATCCAGCTCATTTCCTCACGTGCTCTTCTTCCAGAAGCCTGTGGTCCCCTCCTAACTGCTTGATCGCTCCCCTTGATCAACTCCCCCGATTCTGAGCCTTTTATCGCCTTTGTACTTGCTTGATCAGGTCGGCCTTGAAGCCTTGGTCAAGTGGTAATTCTGCACATTTAACACTTGTTTTGCGCGATAAACCGATCAAGTAGCATGTATTTTACCCATAAGTCGATGCATGAAATAGGTGCTATCATTAATATAGTTGTTAGTTATCAATTTAAGATTTGAATTTAGATAATTTTCTTCATCACCACGACATCACAACTACGTTGGACAATTTGACTTGGTTAAAACTTCATGATAACCCATGTCACAATTTAGAAAAAAAATAGGCACTCGAATAAAAAAGTTCATGCGGCTCCAAATTTCCAAATCCATCAATTTCTTCAGCCACTCTTTTCCAATTTAAATATTACATTTGTTTGTGTAATAAGTCCAATCATATGGATCCATATCAGAGAGAATAACCAAATTTAAATAATTCATTTTGTAATACTGTGTGCTTGTTTATTTATAACAAAAGGTTACTTGAAAACGAGGACACCCATATATATATTTAAAAATTCAATTGGATAACCGAATTGAATAAATTATATACTTATTTAATTATATTGAGCACCGATACACTGAAATACTGTTGAATTTCCAAGTTGTGAACAACTTATTTTGTCTTATCGAAATTAAGTCATGAGACATGTGGGTGCACATTGCACAACGTGAAATCGGGCGTAACCTATACCCATACCTTTTTATCAAGTTGACTTACTAAAAAACAGGATAATAATTTAGCCTAGTTTTGTAATTTAGTCCCTTGCATATTCGAGACTATACTACAAATTAATGGAAAAAATTACTCTTTTAGCAAGTAATTTATTTTTTATGTGATCCAAAATGCTTAAGCAAATATCACTAAAAAAAACTCATCTTTTAAGGACACAAAAATTGAGACACAATTACTAACGTTTAATTTTTTTAAATAACCATAATTTAGGATGTAAAAGAAAGCGTTCCTAAGTTGAGACAAATTTTCTTAATTTTTTATTTTTAAGAAGCTTTTATTTGTGTCTTCTAGTTTTAGTTGGGACATCAATAATAATGACACTTTATGAAGTCTTGATGCTATAGTTATCACATAAATGCCCTTGATAGTATTAAAAAATATCTTTAGCCATTCTTGTTCTTTTTGTTATAGTGGATGACGAACTAGTAAAAATAAACAACTAAAAATAATAGTAACAAAAAATATATAATCTTATCCAAAACTATTAGAGAAACACGAAATTAAAACAAACAACAGTATATAACAAGACGTCTGAAGGCTACCGGAAGGCTGAAGGAGTATAAAGCCATAGTTTTATTTTGAATAATGAATGTTTATTGTTAATGAACACTTTTTCTTTCTTTATTATAAGTTCTCATTTGGTACTCATAAAGTGTTTGTTTAAATTAGATGCCTTTTATTGCACAAGATATCAATGTAGTATTTAATTACAAGTATATAGTTACATGCTAAACAAAATTATTGTAAAACATAGTTTTTTTAATAATTTAATCAATAATTTGACAGATGAATAAAATCATTGTAGGTTAGCCTATTAATAAATTAATACAGTAAATAATATAATAGCGCTTTGCATTAGATATCTTATGAGGAAATAAAAATTCAAGAATCCGAATGTATTGTCATATACTTTCACCTTCCTTAAAATTTTTTCATTTATTTCCATTTTCGTACGTCCCTAAAATTTGTCACCTTTCATTTTTATTATTTTGGGTAGTGAAGCTCACATTCACTCATTTTCACTCATATTTTATTATAAAACTAATTAATGCTCCACAAAAGTAAGATCTATATACCACTAACTTTTTCAACTAATTTTCTATTATATTTTTTAAAATACATGTCAGATCAAATGGTGATAAATTATTAGAACGGAGGGAGTAGAAAGTAAGATACATTATTAAAAATCTGTCTAATCACACCCTTATATGTAGCAAACACACCTCTAGTGGTATTATTAAATTATAGTCCGAGCATTCATTCAATAGAGATTTTTCAGCTCGAACTTTGAAATAAAGATTAGATAATTTGTATCATCTTTATCATTCACTTAAAGATTTAGGAGTAAAGTTCAGGGAATGAGGTTTAGATAAGAAATCAAGAAACTTACCTATATATAAAGTGAGCTATACGATGGGGAAATTTAAAAAAAAAAAAAAAGTGAGCCATACGATAAACTGTAAACAACTAAATTAGTCTAAATTGAGGAAAAGTCAAACTGAGATCAAGGGAATATAATATGGAGTGTCGTGGTTTAATGGATGTCGACAAATTTATTCCAAAAATAATGCAATTGGGACATTTGTATTATTGATCATGCACATATTGACTAAAGACTTTGAAAGTCTACCATTTACAATTGCTTATGAAATTTCCACCTTAATTTCGTACTTGTACTCTTTGAAAGCTACGTGCATGAGATGTTTGAAATTGAAGTTTGCTTTAAAATGAATAAACTAATAACAAAATAGTATAAATTTGTATTTTTAGACTTTAAGAGATGATCTAGGGTTAGGTTAGAACATACCATCTAAATTGTTTTATAGAAAAGATAAGATATATTATAATCAGAATACGCATTTAAATCATAAAACTCTCTTACTATAGAGTTATATGCACTAACAAATACATCACAATAGCATTAGTGGGTTTTCGCGGTCGTCGCAAAAAAAGTTTGAAAGAAAACAAACCCTTCAAAAGAAATGAGAACTGGATATACTTTTGAGAAAATACTTTTAATTAATTAATTAAAATTGAGGAAATACTTTTAATTAATTTATTATAGTATAGATTATCGAATAAATTTGATCACCATGTTTGAAAATTCGATTGCTAAATTGTTTCCCACACTCAATAAAGTGATCAAGTGAAACGAGTGTGAACGAAAGGCTCTATTTACTTTGACCATATATTTTAAAGTTTTGATTTTTTTTATGCTAAAAATTGATATTCTTGGAAACGTGTGAATATACAATAGAACGTTGATTTTAAGTTACAGATAAATGATTTTGTCGAAAATAAATACTGAGTCAACGATTGTATCTCTCAAATTTTGATAGTGGATGATTCTTTGATTAGTACAGTATTTTTTATTTGCTTTTTCGTGGGCTGAATAAATTCTAAATCACGCACCAAAATTATGCACAAAACCATGGCTAAGACCGGCAACCCAGTGGCAGGCTCATTTAAATATTCTTCCATTCTTGATTTACTTTTTATTTTATTTTTATGCCATTAAGTTGAGGTTGTATAATAGGCTGAATTAAAGTTTCAACATTATGTATATGTCCTGATGTACAATATATGTGCGCTTTATCTTGTGAAATTTAGTGAAACATTTAGAAACTTATATCATGGGTGGAATTCGTAGGTGAGTGTGACATAATAATATTTAGTAATAATCAAATAATTTAATCATGTACTACCTCCATCCCACAATAAGAGTTCACTTTTGTCATTTTAGTTCATCCCACAACAAGAGTCCATTTTTACTTTTAGGGCGTGTTCAAGTTACAGTGTAGATATGGACAGATATGGGTGTAATTCTTTGAGATGGTGGCTGTTCAAGTTACCCCATTAATTTTTGTGAAGCCCACTAATAATATATGGGCACGCACTATTCAAGTGGAGAATGCGCCTAATTCAAAACAGCTGAATGAGCTGCTTTTTATTTCTTGCCTTGGATTTCGGATCCAGATATGTACTGAAGATTACCCTTTTGCCCATGTTGATTTCAAATCACCCCCAAAATTGACACAGCCGAATGAGCAATTTAGACATAATACAGAGTGGGGCGCATCAAATAAATGAAAATTCCATTTACTGACTTATCTCTGGAACTTGAACGCTAGAAACACTCCATAGACAACTAATTGGAACAATACCAAATTTTGACAAGATTATATTCTGGACTTCCTATATCAATTAACCTGAACATGCCCTTACTATAAATAGTTGGTAGGTCTCACGTTCCACTAACTCATTTCACTCACATTCATTATGAAACTAATAAATAAAAGTGGGACCCTTACTCCACTAACTTTTTCAACTCACTTTTCGTTAAATTTCTTAAAACTCGTGCCGAGTCAAATGTGGACTCCTATTGTGGGACCGAGGTAGTACAAAGTATCGCTTTAGAATTACCTAATGAGCATGTTAAAATTATGACACAATATACAATATAAAAAAGTGAACTCCATTAATGAGTTTTATTGTGGGCAATGTTAGTAATACTCCACCGTCTATGGGGCATATAATATGACATAAGAATTAAGATAAAATTGGTAAAATAAGAGAGATGAGTAGAAGGGTAGTTAAAGTAGTATATATTAGTGGATAGAGGACTCATATTATTAATTAGTGTTTTAATGGTGGTATAAGTTGTAAACAACTTGATGTATATGGGTAATAAATTGGAATAACTTTCCATAAATGGAAATACCCATATTTTTATGGGACGGACGAAAATAGAAAGTGAACATATTTTTATGAGGCGGATGGAGTATCGAAGCATGTCGCATGTCATTGAAAACATAATTGGTAAAACCGTTTAATACACGATCATATGTAACTTTCATTGTCACGGCCGTTTTTCTAAGGATACAATGCCTAGGAAAATTGTTTCTAAGGGAGTAATATGGATAGAATGAGGAAGAAAATCATAAATCGAACAATCACTTTATTACAAAAGATAAGAAGAATTTATATGGTTATGCCGATCCAAATAGTATGAATTTAACTATGGAAACGTTAATCCTCATCTGAGTTCTTGAAAATAAGCCTTACATAAAAAACTACTTGAAAAGGTACACCCTAGAGCTTCTCAAGGGCGCCTCGATTGGAGAAATCTCGTGGCACCAAGAGTTCAACTACATGTTTGGTTTGTATTGCAATGAAAACTCAACACCAATGAGAGACTGGCTGTTCAGACATGGCATAGCAGGAGTTGATGTCAATCGATCAAGTGCACAACTTCAGGTTTTGGAGTGAAGATTGATACCAGGTTTATGTTGTTGATGTTTCTTTGACTCTTTGGTGTTTAGCGTTTAACCTGTCTGTTGGTGTCTGACTGAGATGTCGGTGTACTCTTTTGTTTTTTTATTTTTGCGGCTTGGCATTTGACTGCTTGTCTTGAACCTTTGCTCGCTACTTGTCGGCTCGAGCCTTTTTCGATTTATAAAAAAAAATGATCGATCTATAGAAATTTATTCCTAGGTTTAATTCTACACTTTTAATAAAATATGTCTTACTTGTAGGAATTACTATCCAAATGGATGAAATATGTATATGTATGCATATTAAGTTAGATCTTCAATCCCACTTGATTTATAAGTAATATTGTGACTTGTGACTATGCTAAATAAGTAATAATTGGTCGCTTGAGTAGTAGTACAATTGTATTTTCTTAATGTGCAAACTATTGCATGTGAACAAGATTTCCAAGGTATCATGAAAAGTGAAAACAATATATAGTTGTGAGTTTGGCAACTAAAAAATACAAATATAAACGTGTAATGGCCGAAATAAGTTAAGTTGACTACTATTGCTGCCAAACTTCCTTAAGCAACTGGAATTTGTTAATATTATTTGTCGATATTTTTTAAGTTTAAAGACACCAAGATATAGCTGTTTTCCGACATTTGTTAAGTTTAATCACACCAAGGTATAGCTGGTTTCTTCAACCAAGGTATATACTAGTAATATATTATTCATTACTTTTTAGAGTTGTTATGAAATTATAAAATGATGAACTTTAATCTTTGGGTGATATTTTAGTTAGAACTTAATAAATAGTATGACAAATCATAATTTTCCAATTAGCTTAAGGTGATGTATATTCAATAAGCAAACTTGAAAATAAGTGAAGTGCTTTTTAATGGTGAAATATCAACTTAATTCCTCTTATATTATCCCAAATGCTACTAGTACATAGTAGTACTTTATTTAAAATATTTTAAAATTTGAAATTCAAACTACTCCATGTGTCCCATAGAAATATGTTTTTTTTTTCGCCTGTCCCATAAAAATAATCCATATCCATTTATGACAACATTTTTTTCCTTCTGTTTTACTTTATCATTTATGGGTCCCACCATCCACTACACAATTTGAACTACTTTTTTCATTCTCTCTTAGAGCATCCACAATAAGAATAGCCCAGCCATAGCCTAGCCACAAACTCCTTCTGCCACATCATCAGCACTAAAAATCCTCCTGCCATATCATCAAAACAAGCAAATAGCCCAACAATAGCCTAGCCACATCACTCAAAATTATATAAAACAAATAATTAACAATCACACAAAATACGGAATTAAATTTACGACACAGATAAGGGAAAATTCAATTATATTAGTAAAATAAAAAAAAGTACATTAATTAAAAAAAATTACATTAATTAAAAACAAAACCCTGCCTTCGTCTCACTCCTCGTCGCCTCCGTCGCCGCCGCCCCCCAACTGTGCCGCGGCGGCATTCAAATCGGCTCGCATGCTCACGAGCATTGCGTGAAGAAAACTCTTCTCCTCGGGGTCAGTTGTCGTCTTCCAATCGGCTAAGGTCTTGGCCATCGGAGCCCGCGTATGTTGACTCGCGAAGAAGGTGAGATCGACTGTCTACTGGCCAACAGGGGGATGCCGACTGGAGCTCCTGGGACCCCGGCGACCCCCCTCGATTCCCGTTGCGCCCGCCTTTGACCAGCCGGGCGAGTTCGGCGAGCGAACGATGGAGGGGACGGGAGCTCCTGAGCACCCTCGGGGAGGTCGTGGGAACCGCCGCTGCTGCCGCTGTAATCACCGGTATAGTTCAGTCGCTGCTTCTTCGGCCAGCCAGCGTCGACACCTGCCCGGAACTTCTCGGAGTCTGTCAGCACCTCATAGCAGTTCCAGTAGGTGAACTCCTTATAGAGCCCAGGCACGGGGAAGACTTTCTCCGCTATCCTCCTGCAGTCCTCGTCAGTTTGGCCACTGCTCTGCATGCGGAGGGCCCAGCCCTGATTCGGTCCCACGCCTTCCGGCACTCCTCCCCGTTGCGTGACCTCCCCTCCGGGTAAAATGCCTTGTAGGCTGCTGCTATTTTGTCCCACAAGTTGACGATCCTCTGATTGTTCGAAGTGAGGGGATCATCGCAAACACTCACCCACGCCTTGGACAGCGCGACGTTCTCCGCATCCGTCCACTTCCTCCGTACCTGGCTGTCGTCATCAACCGGCTGCGACGACTCGCCGACCCTTTTGCCCTTCCCCTTGCCCTTCTTCTTTGGGCCGCCCCGACCCCGCCCTACTCCCCCCGTTTGAACGGGAGTTTCCGGAACCCCGAGAAGATCAAACCCCAACTCCTCTAAGGAGAAAGTCTCAAATTGCGTGAACTGCGTCTCCGATGGGGTCGATGTGTGCGAAGAAGCAGTCGAAAAATCAAAACTGGGGCGATAGACGTTGTCCCCCCCGGCGTCCCCTGCGTCACGGGCTGCATCGCCGGTACCCCCCCCCCCGGCGTCCCCTGCGGCACGGGCTGCATCGCCGGTACCCCCCGGCATCATCTGCATCCCAGGTGCCCACCCCGACATCATCTGCATACCGGGATGCATTCCCGGTACTCCCTGCCATCCCGGCATACTAACCCCGCCTGCCATCCCGGGCATCATCTGCTGCCACGGGTACATGTTGTAGTACCCGGGCATCGGACCTCATCCACCTCCCACGGGTACCGAGGGAGTTTGAGACCCGCTCGTCACTGGAGTACCTTCATTGTTGTTATCCATTTCGCGTTGTTGCTCTTGTACAGAAATTAAGATAGAGAGAATACTCGTTAAAACAAGCGGTGCAAATGAAAATGACGTGCAGATCGCGTATATATAGTGTTTCGAAAATTAAATAAAAAAAAATCCGCTCGCCGATCGCTTGTCGGTCCGGAGCCTGCAATGGCGGCCAGCGGATCGGCGAGCGCTCGGAAATCGGCGTGTGCTCGCCGATTTTTTCGCCGAAATTCGGCTTGCCGGTTACAATGGTTCGGCGAGCGGACCGGTTAGCGCCGGGAATCGGCTAGCCGGTCCACTCGCAGCCATTGTGGATGCTCTTATTTTACTAATTATGCATTAAAACTCGTGTCAATCCTAAATGACATATTTCTATGATAGGAAGTGAATATAATTTTAGAATAACCTATTACGAGTGATTTAATTAATTGATATGCAATGTCGATCGACTGTTAACTAATAACTAGTACTTCCATGGAAAATGCCTTTCCCAATTCCACACGTACGTCATAAAACAGTTCATTACTCTAATTAAGAAAAAGAGAGAGAATACAAAATAGTTTTACCCGATGTCAATTTGTGTGAAAACATGGGATTGTACATTTGTCGAATAAGTATTCAAGAGAGAAATAGAATAGGATTATATGTGGAATAAAATAAATTAGCCTTTTAACATTTATATTTAATTGATTTTTATCAAACAAAGTAATAAGAATTTCGAAAGTAAAAGAAATGTTCTAACTTCTAGTTTGAGACTTCTTACTTATCTACATATTTAATATTATGTTTTATTTTATTTAAAATACAAACAATAATAGTCAGTATAATTCGTATTATTCTTATTATTTTATTTTAATAATTTAGTGTAAAAATCATAGTACTACCTACCACTTTAGAAAAAAATTATGCATGTTAATTATAATTAAATTACTATATGTTTCCGCCACACGTATTAATATGGGTAATTGCAAAAATACCTCACGTCGATCGATGGATGATAAATTTAATTTACTTTAATGAACTAATTTGGAAGAATTTGAATGAGCTGGATTGTAGATCAAACTAATTCTAGTCGATCAAATGAAGTCAATGATCACTTCAATTCGTTTAATTAATTATTTCTTTCTTTATCTCTCTTATATATGTGTGTTAGACTCAAGAGTGTGTACGTTCGACGAATTTTCAGCGCAATGAATGCAGTATTTGTTTTCAATTTTAAAACTACGATTTATTTCAACAAAACCCCAACCCCAAGTCAAACTAAAACGTCTCTCAACTGTATTCGTATATATATATATATATATGAGGCTGAAGAGTTACATATTTCCATACATTGATTTCTGCCATCAATTCTCTCTCTGGATCCATGGGAACTGAAAGCAGCGATTACAACAAAAATGTAAGTTCTCTTCATTTTATTTTTGGGTTTAGATAAATGTTTTTGTTTGTATGAAAAGAATAAATCGTGTAGCAAATATGTCCACACACACACCACCTTAATTCAACATACTTAACTCTTTATCTTTACTTGTCACCCCATGGCTTCCTGATTCCTTTGTCCTTCAATAATCCAAAATTTATGCAATTTCTGCTTAAATTCGAAACCAGTAGATTATGGGGAAGGAGAGCCAGCCAGCTGTAGTGAATTTTAATGAGATAGCATGTGCAACGACTTAAGCTATCAATAGTTGACTTCAATATTCAATTGTCATTAGCTTTATATTTTTTTCTTCTAATTTATACAACATCTATCCTTTATAAATAGACATATTTGGAATGTGTTTTAAGAAATAATTCATAAAATAAGAGAGATGGAAAAAAATAATTAAAAAATTGTTAGTGTCAAATAGATTTAACCTGATTAGAGAGAAACAAGTTTTCTAAAATAGAAAGTTTCTATTTTAAAGAATGGACTAAATTAAAAATAATTTCTATTTTAAATAATAAGTTTCAAGTAATATTAATTAATTGAGCTCCATTATTAAACTTACTACTGCTCAGTCCCAATAAAGAATATTCTTATTTTTTAATGTCATGAAATTTTATGCAATATTGTTTTATTTATATATTAAGTAGAAAAAAGGTAAAGATATTAGTATTATTTTTAAAAATATACTACTAGTATCATTTTTTTAATGTGATGAAATTTTATGCAATATTGTTGTATTTATATAATAAGTAGAAAAAAGTTAAAGATATTAGTACTATTTTTAAAAATATACTACTCGTATCATTTTTATTGAGAATGAAAAAAAATCTGTCAATCTTATTTATAAAGGTTAGTACTAGTACTAAATCTTGAGTAGAGACAAATAAAGACTTTTAGTCTACACCTTTTTGTAGTTGGCCTTGGAAGAATCCAATAAAATAGTACATATAATACTAGTGTTTGATTTAACTTCACTAGAGTTCCCTTGCATGACATAACATCTTCAATATACATGAAAAATTCTGTGACATATTGACTATGTGATGACCACCTTCTTTTTTTAGTTTGTCTCAACTAAGATGACCTATTACCAAAAATAAAACACATTATCTCTACTTTATTCTCTTTCTCTTACTTTACTTTCTCCACTTAACACATAAAATTAACCTGCATAAAATCTCGTGCCGCTCAAAGAAGAGGTTGTCTACCTTGGGACGGAGGGAGTATTTTTCTGAAAAATAGAAATTGTAATAGTACACTTTGCCAAAAAGAGTTTACTTCCATTCATTAAACACACTAGTGATGGAGAAAATTAATGTGCAGGTGGATAATAGGACTGCAGAACAGAAGGCTATTGATGATTGGTTGCCTATCACTTCTTCAAGAAATGCAAAATGGTGGTACTCAGCTTTTCACAATGTCACAGCCATGGTTGGAGCTGGAGTTCTCGGTCTCCCTTTTGCCATGTCTGAACTAGGATGGTAACTATTGCAACCTTGCATCACAAAAAATGCTCAAATCCAACTCGAAATACTGAACATTTTCTGCCTATATTTTCAGGGGCCCCGGTGTAGCAGTGATGGTCATATCTTGGATCATTACCTTCTACACATTGTGGCAGATGGTTGAGATGCATGAAATGGTACCTGGCAAGAGGTTTGATAGATATCACGAGCTCGGACAACATGCTTTTGGAGAGAAGCTCGGGCTCTACATCGTTGTGCCTCAGCAGCTAATTGTTGAAGTTGGAGTGGACATTGTCTACATGGTCACAGGGGGGAAATCACTCCAGAAATTCCATGACGTGGTCTGTGGCGATAACTGCAAAAGCATCAAGCTTACTTATTTTATAATGATCTTCGCCTCTGTGCATTTTGTCCTCTCACATCTTCCCAACCTCAACGCCATTTCTGGAGTGTCATTGGCTGCAGCAGTCATGTCCTTAAGGTATATATATATATATATATATATATATATATATATATATATATATATATATATAAAGTTTGAGTTACCTGCAAGATTTTAATGGAATGATCTTGATCTGACATGATGTATCTGTCACTGTGAAGCTATTCCACGATTGCCTGGGGGGCTGCAGTGAAAAAGGGAGTTCAACCGAACGTGCAATACGGTTACAAAGCCACAACCACAGCTGGTACTGTTTTCAACTTCTTCAGTGCTTTGGGAGAGGTGGCTTTCGCCTATGCAGGACACAATGTTGTCCTGGAGATTCAAGCCACCATCCCTTCAACACCGGAGAAGCCTTCCAAGGGACCCATGTGGAAGGGAGTCATCGTTGCTTACATTGTTGTCGCCCTCTGCTACTTCCCTGTCGCCTTCATTGGATACTGGATGTTTGGTAATGAAGTATCAGACAACATTTTGATTTCATTAAACAAACCACATTGGCTCATCGCCATGGCTAACATTTTCGTTGTGATACACGTTATTGGAAGCTATCAGGTGAAACTCAATGTTTTTTCTTTGTTATCATACCAGAGTAATTCTTCATACATATATCAAAGAAGTCACTAAATCACATATGCTATGCGTGGATGCAGATATATGCTATGCCAGTTTTTGACATGTTAGAGACAGTCCTAGTCAAGAAACTAAGATTCAAGCCAACATGGTATCTACGCTTCATCACCAGAAACATCTATGTTGGTATGTTAATTGTTAAGCTACCATGCTCTCTTCTTATCTCTACTTGCATTGATTTTGAGATTCAAAACTCCATTCTGTTAATTGCTTGCTATGCCACCTAAAAAAGAATGTGCATATCAATGTTTCAGCATTCACAATGTTCATTGGCATTTCATTCCCTTTCTTTGGTGGACTCCTCGGGTTCTTTGGAGGATTTGCTTTCGCACCAACCACATACTTCGTGAGTACAAATGATCTTTATATACTATTTGTGCATTTTATATATTGAGTATTATACCATCTGTTAACATAATAACTCAAATGGTCAAAACTTTCTTACAGCTTCCTTGTATCATGTGGCTTGCTATCTATAAACCAAGGAGATTCAGCTTATCATGGTTCACTAACTGGGTGAGTTTCTAGTTTCTACTCATAATATCTTATGTTTTTCACAAATCTATCATCTTATCACTAGCTGATGCTTTTTGGGATTTAAAAACTCAGATTTGCATCATTCTCGGAGTCCTTTTGATGGTTATAGCACCAATTGGAGCACTAAGGCAAATAATACTACAAGCAAAGACCTACAAGTTCTACTCATAAGCATCTAGAGTGTTGAATCTTGCTGGTTGAGAAGCTCGATCAGTGGGATTTTGGATAGCATACAGTGAAGAATCTTGGAAGAATTTATAACAAAGATGAATGTGTCGAATCTTCACGAGAGGTGGAGGCCTGGTCGCCTCCTCCAACAATTCATTCCAATGCTTCCAAATTGATATCTGAATCTATTGTTTTGTATAAACCTGTTTGGTGATGTTCTAGACTTATACTGCTTTTTTGAATGGACGACAGTATTACAATGAGAATTTAAATATACAATCATATGCTAGCAAAAGACTATGTGGTTGTTTCTATTTTCATATTTCATTTTTCTTCTGATCAAATGATTGACACAAAACATGCTGCAAAAAATGCAGTGCAAGACGGTCACCACATTACTGAATCGCTAGATCATTTGGGGCGTTCTGTTACTTTGTTTTGTAGACAAGTAGACAGATAGTCTAAATGAAACACGAGGGAAGCATTTTGTAGGATATCCTCAACTTTTCAGAATATATTACTCAGACAGAGAGAATAATAGACAACTCCCTCCGCCCTGCTCAAAATAAAACATTTCCCTTTTTGGATGTTCCAATCACAATGACAAATTTCAGAAATCGGAATTCTCTCTCCTATTGTTGTACTCTTGTACTAAACAACACTGCAAAAATCAAGTGCCTAAAAGTCTTAAGACTGAATATTCTGTTGTTGCTCAAGGGTGAGGCTAAGTTCTTGGCTGCTAATAATGCATTCAAGATGAAATCTTGTCCTATGTGAGCTTGCATCTCTATATGGTGTCAATCTCTACAAATTTTACTAGACATTACGATACCTTTCAAAACCAGCTAGGCACTCAAATATTAACTTTTATAACAACCTTAACCTAAAACGACAGCCAAATTTTATATAGTTACCAACACACATTGGTGACAACAGTACGCAGTTCAGAATCTTGAACTGATGTGAACACTGTTTACCTGTCTGCGTTATTTGTTTGCTGCAGGAAGCATTGCAGGATCCCTTGTAGATTCTCCTTCCAACAGGTAAACCAAGATCTATTTGTGTTAAATCAACTATGTCATAACAGATTTGTTCCATGCCATATGACAAATACATAAGAGCCATCGTGTAGTTTCCTCCATACCATCTCTGTGCTGCAAGAAATGGAAACAAAGGAAGCAGCCAATGACAATGTTTATATCCCTGATTCAACAAATCAACGACATCAGATGGAGATGGAGAGACAAACAGAACAACTAAAGTAACTGTCGTTCTCTCTCCATAATAAATTAATTTTGCACAAAAGATCTGGCGCACAGAATCTCGAGAAATTGTGGTTTCTCACAATTCATCATCACCACTGACTGTAATAGAGAGAACGATGTGAAGAAAATTCTAACACCAAATATTTCAATATTTCCATCCTTGTTAATACAACATCTTTATACACCAGTTCCGTTACCTGATCCTAATGTTTCTTATCGCTAATTACAATCACCGGTCAGTGGAGCAAAAGGCAATAGATGACTGCCACTGGCTTCCAATTACTTGATCACGGAATGTAAAATGGTGGTACTCAGCTTTTTACAATGTAACTGCCATGGTTGGAGCTGGAATCCAAAGTCTCCCTTATGCCATGGCAGCTCTGGGATAGTACACATGCCTTCAACTAGAGTTTGTTTCAGTTATGTTTAAGCTTTGCAGTTCGCGATAAATTGATCTTAATCATTTGGTTAAACTGGATCACTAAACAAGAGATCTAACTGAACCAATGAAGGTTTGAATATTCCATTATAAGAAAAATACAGAGTTTACAATAGAAGACATATCAATCTATAGTTCCTTATATTTTCATTTCTCTTGTCAAAACTTATTCCTTATGCCATAGTTATATGACATTAGGGGACCAGGAGTTGCTAATCTAGTTCTCTCATGGATCATCACATTATACACTTTGTGGCAAATGGTTGAGATGCATGAGATGAGATGGTACCTGGAAAACGTTTTGAAAGATACCATGAACTTGGCCAAGTTGGCCACCATGCATTTGGTGAAAAGCTCGCCCTTTACCTTGTAGTAACTCAGCAGTTGATCGTTGAAGTTGGTGTCAACATAGTATACATGGTAACTAGAGGCAAATCACTGAAGAAATTTCATAAAAACGTGTGGAAGCTGCGAGCAAATCAAAACTACTTGCATCATAATGATATTCGTCGCTGCCCATTTTGTTCTCTCCTATTTTCCAAACTCAACTCAATCTCTAGGATATCTCTGGCTGCAGCTACCATATCTTTAAACCGGCTCATGTCAATCTGAAACTAATGCAAGATCACAAATAGTTATAAAGAACAATGTTAGTCACTTTCTTTTACAAAAAAAACATTTACTTGACAGTAGCTTGGACAGCTTCCCTTCACAAGGTAGTCCAAAAGGGAGTTGAGTACAACTATCCTACACCCAGCAGAGCTTGAAAGTTTCGACTTCTTCACCGCTTAGGGGGAGATGGTGTTCGCCTATGCTAGTCACAATGTGGTGCTGGAGATTCAGGCAACAATTCTTACAACACCAGAGATGCCTTCAAAGAAGCTCATGTGGAAATGTGTGTTTGGTGCCTATTGCATAGTTGCATTGTGTTACTTCCCCATTGCTCTTATTAATTACAGGATGTTTGGGAACCAAATCCAAGCACAACATACTTCTCTCGTTACAGAAACCTGCATGGCTAGTTGCAGAAGCTAACATGTTTTTGGCTATCCACGTTACTGGAAGTTATCAGGTTCGCTTTACATTGTTATGTGGCAATATTTTATCTTTTTCAACCACTTCTAGACTTGTAATTTTCTGACATTGCAACCGATGCTCTCATCTACAGAAACCTGCATGACTCGTTGCAGAAGCTAACGTGTTTGTGGTTATCAACGTTACTGGAAGTTATCAGGTTCACTTATCATAGCTTATTTGGCAATCTTTTATCTTTTTCAACCACTTCTAAACATATAAATTTCTGAGATTGGAACCTATTATCTGTAGATTTATGCCATGCCAGTTTTTTAAATGATCGAAACTGTGTTAGTGAAAAGGCTGAGGTCCAAACCAAGCTTTTGGCTAAGTTCCATCTCACGTAACATTTTATATAGGCAGTATTACAAACCAACCCTACACCCTCTCTCAAACTGAAGTATTTGCCAGCTTTGAATCTCACAATGCAGGAGTTTCAGCAAACTTAACTGTTCATGTTTTCTCCAGCAATTACTATGTTCATTGCTATAAGTATAACATTCCCATTCTTTGGTGACTGCTGGGATATTTCAGAGGTTTTGTGACTACTTACTTTGCAAGTCATTCTGTAAATCCAGTTCTCACTACTGTTTTCGCTATACATAATTGGCTGAGTCTTATATTCTCTCTATATTTCAATTGTCATGTGACATGTGGCTTGTAATATATATAAACCAAAAAGATTCAGCTTATTGGAGGACTAAGGTCTCTAGCACTAAAAGTACAATGAGTATAATGTTCAGATTTACATTTTTCTTGGACATATGCTATGCTAATGATACTCTCACCCATTGGAGGACTAAGCAATATAATCCTGAAGGCTAAGGACAATGAATTTTACTCTTAGGCACTTTCACCTCTTTCCTTTAAAAGAAAGGTAAGAAGACTGCTCAAGTGAAATAAGAATAGTGGTGAAAAATTGATTGCATATAGTAGCCATCAACAAGAGGCAATAAAACATGATGCATGCACCACATATGGATAAATATGGATTTGCAGGAGGCTTTAGCAACCACAAAACATTCAGTGGCATTGCAATACTTCAGACATTTCAAAGTTGTGTTTTTTACTTATTATTGATACGTAAACAATATAGAAACTGAAAAACTATTTTGTTGTTCATCAAAAGTAGAAATGATCGACCTTGATAAACAAAAACAAACCCTCACTTAGGGGATGAAGTGGGTCAAATATCCATAGCTTGTGGGATATGCAAAGGGAATTAGTTCATTAACACTTACGATATGCAAAGGAAATATTCTCTTAAAAATATGAGGGTCTCTGCCTCCACATGGGGCCACCAAACCAGACTACTTTATCACTTATAATAAAAGTTTGGCAGCCATCAGCAACATTAGTAAGTCATTAACAAGCCATATACACCTGTTTCTGATTTTTACCATCAAGAATTACCAAAATGCATTAATAACTGGACAGAACAGAAATACACCGTAACAGAAAAAGATTACTAGACAAAGTTTAACATAATCATATATTCATAACGCAAACTCATCACATTGTGATGGCTGGAACAGAATAGCAATGTAATACGTTTTCATGTTACATAGAACACATAATGTAAGAAAGCTTTCTCAAGAAAGACAACAACTTTTGCCACTATCTAACCTTCTTTTCACCTTTCTTCTTCATTTCTCTAAAGAAAGCAGCCCAAAGATTCACAATCCACAATATACTAACGAAAATTGCAGTGACAACAACGAGGAGCCACGAAATCCAAACCCATTTGGGAATCACAGCATCCGCAGCCCCAGTGACATAGAATGTAAACATCCTATACACAAAATAAGGGCCGCAGAAACCCCTGACAACAGAATAGAGTGCATAAAAGGGAGGAGACAAAATATCAAACACCTTAGCTGCAATCTCCACATCTGACCTTCTCGCACTCGCCAGCGTCCACACGTTCTGGCAGAAGCTGGTGACCTCCGCCAGCACCAGGAGCACGAGAATAGCGACGGCCCCGTGGTAGACGAGGTAGCGGCAGGTGACGAAGACGAAGAGCGTGGCGAGATGGTGGCCGATGAAGAGGACGTCGGTGGGGTAGAAGATGAGATAGTGGACGAGATCCATGAGGAAATAGGCAATGCTGTAATCCAATACGAGGCTTTGCAGCGGCGTGTTGGAGGAGTGGAAATCTGGGGCCGGGTCGGAGAGAATAGCGCGGGCGGCGAGGAATACTGCGGGGGTGCCGTGAGCTAGGGAGATAGCGCAGCTGGAAGCTTCAGGGCGGAGCTTGGAGGCCCAGGTGCGGAAGAGGATTGAATAGGCGATGAGGTAGAGGAGCAAATAGCCGGCGAAGAAGAGAGGAAGGGGATTGGATGTTAGCGGAAATTGAAGGTCCATGATTTAGGGGGAAATTGAAAATTAGGGGAATCCAAATGGGAATATGAGTTGAAGGATGGTGAAAAGATGAAGAAAGTCTCTGGTTGTTGTTGCGGTGGCTAGGAATTGAATTTGAAGTGAAGTGAAGAAGAGGGCAAGGCGGCGGAAGTCGAGAAATTGAGGTTTTGGAATGGAACGTCACCACCGCTCTCAGGCACACACACACACACACAACACACACACTCTCAATTCACAAAATCGTTGATTTTTATCAGTCGACTCGACGCTGGTTGTTGAGCTCATATTGAATTTGAGGATAATTACAATATAAATTTGAGCACATATTGATTTTTATACCGAACAATAATTGCAGAATATTCATTTTAATTGAACAAAATAGGTACCGACTTTTTGTTTAATATTACTAATAAATTAGTGGATCAAGCTCTAATTAATTAATTAATTGATTGATTTTATAGACATACCCAACTTTGTGTGTCTCGAATTTTTCTTGTTTTGTCATGTTGTTATTTTGTTTTACATGGTGTACGGGAATAATAAAGATGATTTGTTCTAGCTTAAATTATTAGGTCATCGATATATGTAAAGTGTATATATATGATTGGATTTTTACGTATTTTATATTTTAAATCAATGGTTTGATAATTTCTTACTATTATTTGTTAAACTAGTGTAATGTAATTAGTTTTTATTATATTTTTAAGGAAAATATCTAATTCAGTAATTTTTAGTTAGACTATATTGATTGGTCTCATCATAACTTTTGTACTTCATGCAATTGTTTCATGTGATTAAAATTTCTATGAAATTTATCATTTAAATTATAAATTTCAATAGACTTCTGGACAATTTGGCATTGTTAACATAATAGTGGTCTTTTTATATAATTATTATATATGTGGTGAAGATATAATAAGAAAATGTATATACTTTTATAGGGTATAGGACAACTGATAAAGGTACTAAAATTAGTTGTATATAATTTGCTATTAAAATAAATTATAGAAATGATAAAAAAAAATTTATAGAAATGACAAGAAGTCATAGAGTCGATGGTTGTGTGTTTATTTATTTTTACCAATATACACATGACATGATAGTACACGCAATCCTTGTATTCCCTTTCAACAAATCAACTCAAAAAATTTCCTTTCCACAACAATTTGAAAGATGCGAAGTATTCCCTCTGTCCCAAGAGGAAATTTCTCACTTACAACAAGTACTCACTCCATTCTCTCAAAATTGAAGCAAAATTTTTCAGTATAGAATTAAAAAAATAAATGTTGAGTGTTTTTAACAAATAGATAAAAAAAATTAAAAAAGAGAAAAAAGTAAAGAGAATAAAGTAAAAAGTGAATAAAGTAGATAGAATAAAGTAGTAAGAGAAAGTAAAGTAAGATAGAGAAAAAAGTTACTTCCTCCGTCCACCATTAGGAGTCTCATTTATGGGCGGCATAAATTTTAAGAAATGTTAAGAAAAATGGATAGAAAATAGTTAAATATATTAGTTTTAAATGAAATATGAGTGGAATGAGTTAGTCGAAGATAGAACCCTATAAATATTTATGGTAAAAATGAACCGGAACTCCTATTCGTGGATGAACTAAAATGAAAAAATGGGACTCTTATTCGCAGATGAAGGGAGTACTATATATGGAAATGAATCACTATGAAGAAACTTCTCGAAATGAAAAAATGACTCAATTATGAGAGAATAAAAGAAGTATATTTTTAAATGAGGGGCGAAAAAGTCTTCACGACATATATGATTGCAAGAATTCTGGTTACCATACAAGCAATCGCATTATTCTTGAAACTTAACCAAACCACAAAGAATAGGATTAGAGTGTCTCCTAGAAATCTGCAAAATGACCTAATTAACCTAATTGGTTCGTATGCATCCACCAAACAAGAGAAACTTAGACTACAATTTAAATCATCATATGTGAACATGAAGAGAGCAATACTGCAAAATTAGGAACCAATTTTCACCACACCATCATATATTCATACAACATAAAATCGGCTACACGCGCATTCCACACACAATGTTGGATCTCAGACAACTAGTTCCTAGTTTCTACTATCATCTTCATTTTTAGATTTTTTTTTTTTTGCTTTTTGAAGGTGAAGACTAAGAATATCGAGAATCCAATGAGTAGTATATGGATGGATCTTTATTCTTGCAGATAGCAAGCTTAATCGATCTCACCTTCCTCTACATCTTGTGTAGTTGCATTTGGATCAGCAGTTTGGGGCTCGGGTTCATCATCGTCCTCATCCATCTTCATGTACAGCCCAAGCTGCTCTAATGGATTATTTCCAAACTTGAAACTCCCAAACCCATCCTGCGATTCCTCTGGGCTTGCATCGTCAACAGAGGTAGCTAGTACTAGTTGTTCAGGAGGGGCTGTCCTCAGCATTTCTAAATCCTCAAGAAAACGAGAGTTTTCATTGATTTCAACCGTCTTCTCCATCTGCATCGCCCCAAAATAATATAAGCCGTAAACAGAAAAAAGAATAGGAACAACAATATAAGAGCCTTATACAGAAAAGAAGGGAATAGATTCGAGTTTGTGGTGACCAAAACCTTTAGCAGTGCTTCTCTTGCTTCTTCTCTCTTGAGATCTCTTCTTCTTTTTTCTTCAGCTGCAGCTTCAGCTTCAGCCCGCTTACGAGCATCTTCTGCAGCTTTGGCTTCTGCTTGCAGCCTAGCCTTCTCTGCTTGATTTGAAGCAAGGTGTTAAAAATCCTTTGTCATAAAGGGAAAGAGCAATTACACGAATTATACCCCTCTTTCTGTGCATCTCAAGTTCCTCTCTTTCACGTCGGAGTTTCTCAGGGTCCATCTTTTCATCCTGTCAGGAAACCAGGGTCATGCTGCTGAAACTAATACAGGGCAATATCTGATGAAGATTTTGAGAACCCCTTTGTTCTTACCTGAGTTAGAGTTTTCTCTCGAGCTTTTAAGATTGTGTCTAAAAACCGATTCTTCAAGATAGCAGCCCTGTACAGCTTGTCTGGGGAGACCTGCCTGTCATCTTGTGCACCCTCCACTGACACATTCCACAATGACAGATAAGAACATAGCAAACATTTACTCAGCTAATCCATCACCATCAAGCTCTTACCATCAACATGACCATCTGACTCACTTGAGGAAGGCTTCACTGAACCATCATCAAGGTGATCGAATTCACTAGCAGATACTGCATTCATAATATTATATATAAGCCACTGATGAATGCTATGTGTACTTATATAGCTGTGGGAGAGACTTCATTCAGACCCTCAGGATGTAGAACAAAATTTATAAGTGCCTCACAAAATCCAAATCTCACATCAAATGGAAGCAAAAGAACAGCAAAAATTCCCAAAATCACACCAAGGAAAAAGCCTCCCCTCCTCCCACCAATCCAAAAAAAGAAGGAAAAGAAAGCGAGAACACTTACGATGTTCACCAGCCTGATCACCCTTTTTATTAGCTGAATCGGCAGCTTGACATGTTTCATCCTGGAACATTTATTAATTATGGATAAATACCAACAAGCAGCAATTACTGACTCAGAATTAGGATCAAAAGGAGGGTAATGGTGCAAGAAAGGAATACTAGAGAACCTGCTCTAGCTTCACAGCTGAAAAACCCTTGGAGCATTCAGACCCTCTATAAGAATCCGGACCTGAAAGGTTAAAGATATAAAAATATTATAGGGTTCACCTAATACAAATCATAAACAGTATATTATCAGCATGTCAAGCCCATGAGACCATAGACATTTAACATGTGATAGGGAAAGAATGCTTTGTAGCCACCTAAGTATGAAATGCTTGGTGGCACAAAAAAAAGCCTATCATGGGGGTATTTACTTTTCAGGATTAGCCAAGGTGGATAAAAATAGTACAAGTTCATCCATTGTTACTTAAAACAGATTGGAACTTTATGATAGCACATAGCCCCTGATAATTTGTACTCCCTCCGTCTCTTGTTAAGTGATTCGTATTCCTTTTTGGGACGTCCCAATGTAAGTGAGTCATTTCCTTTTTTGGTTTTCTTTCTTTTACTTTATTCTCTCTTCACTCAACTAACTAAACCCCATTTTCTTAAATCCAAATCATGCTTATTTTGGATGGAGTATCATTTAAGCTTATTTTGCTTCATTCATGTCCCATTAAGAGGGTAGGATTGGTAAAACCCTAACTATAAGGATTAAAGAACACAATCATGTGTCTAGTTATCATGAACATTAAATGCTTCCTAAAAGAATAAGAATTCCAACCAAATGCTCACAATGGAATTCAGGTTCATGGGGTTCTGATTCCATTTCCCAATTCACCTCAACTAAACAACTAAATCAAGACTCAACTAGCGCCCAATAGCAGTGTTCTCCCAGCATGGAAAAATAAGAAATGAGAAAAAACAATTTAATAAGTGGGGTGTTGGAATGAGGCAAGTCAACAAAGGACAAGAAAAGCATGGCAAAAGTTAGTGTATCAAAAAAATTATTATATGTGGAAATTGATTATTTGAAAATAAAGATATTTGCAGGTAAATACACACAAATGAACTTTGGGCATTTTTTAATTTTCCGCAAAATAATTTTGAAATTGAAAATAGCATTAAATCATTTTAACAGAACATAATTTGTCTGTAAATTAATAAACTTTAAACATTTTCAGTTTTCCCTCAATTTCTTTGTTTTTAATAGAATAAAGTACCTGAGCTTGGGATATTAGGGATTAGGATTGAGAGCTTACTTGTCATGAAAACTGACACTAGTGTACATGTCAAGCCTGAGCTACTCTAAATGTAGCAACTTATTTGGTTTATATATTTCTAAACATTCGAATTGGCCTTTTCAGAACACGTAACTTTAATTTGTTAAATTAATTCAGGGAAAATAAGAAAAGTCCAATTTTACATATTTAGTTAAAACAAACTTCCAGAAAAAATTTATATTCTTCCATTAAAAATGACACCGTTTAAGTGTCAGTGAAATATACATCAATTATGATGGTCACATCAGCTTCAATTTAGAGAGAAATTAATGTTCGGAGAAAATTAATGAATACTCAAAATTCATGTATTAAGATTAAAATAAATCGAGAGAAAAAACATACAATAAAGTCACGTATTTACACAAAAATATAGTCTTATTTCTTCAAATTGTTGATAAATTTCACTTAAACACACACACAAATCATTAATACATACAAGTGGGCAAATATGAAATCCAGAAATAGGAAGTCCAAATGTGTAAGTAAGCCAAAAAACAAAAATAGAATCTAACTTTTAAGCATTTGAGTGAGGCATGTCTTTAGGGTTTCTCCCTAATAATCTACTTTGTATTAAAGATTCTAGATAGAGGGTCATTTCTTTACAAGCAACCAATATAACTCACAAGCCCAAATCATGCTACAAAGAAATCATACCAGCGATAGAAACAGAGTAGATGACAAATGTTTTTTGAGTTCAGATGTTCAAAATTCTTGCAGCAGAGATATTTGCACAGTTTAAACTTCTACCGGAGCATGTTCATAATAAGTGTTCCTAGTAACCATACAAACTAACAACATTGCAACAAGAAAACACCACATGCAAGGAAACGGGCATTTCAAACCACAATGATTTTAACTAGCACATAGGAATTATTTTAAGCGTTAAAAAAATGTATACCAGACAATATTTGCTAGCATGAAGTCCTGATATGGCACTATAATCAGAAAATATTTACTAATTGTGTATTCAGATTAACCTGCTTCATTATATTCTTCAGCTCTGCCCCCAACATCTTTTTCAATCAAAACAGGAAGGTAGCTAGTGACAGGAGCCTCATTTCCTCCAATATCAACATCCTCGTCAATGGGATCATTATCGTTGCCTTAGGATAGTCAACATCACAAAATTAACATCAAAATAGCAACATGCTAACTTCATAGCATAGAGCCAATTTTCAAAAATTAGAACCTTTGTCAACATGCAGTGATGAATTGCTAAGCCCTGATACATTCGGTAGCTGAAACAGAAGTGTAAAAAACATAATCAGTTTTAATGCTAAAACAACACATACATACTGGAGCAGGATCTTCACAATGAGGAACAAGAAATGGGCTAAAAAGATAAAACAAAATACCTCAATCTCACAGGCCTCAGATCTCGCAAGATTCTTCTGGTTATCGGGTAAATGTTCATCTAAAAGCCTCCTCAAGGTAAATAGGGTGTCATCACTAAGATCATCGATGACTATTTCAATCTCATCCTCTCCATCATCACCTCTATTTGGAATGTGCGCCTTGAGAAATTCAATGACGGCATCAGGTAGGTCCCCATCAGAAGATTCCAATTCCATGCTCAACTTATGCCTGTCCTCATCCGTCATCTTCCTCTTTGTAGGTTCTTGTTTTACTTCATGCTGTCTGGGACTGAGCTTCCTTTTCTTCGATGGGGCCAATGTCTTTGGTATTCCAGTTTCTTCATTACCCCCTAATTTTTTAGGTACCGAGTGGGAAGTAGTCACCACAAATTTCTTCTCAATGGCTTTCCACCTCGTTTCAAAGATCTGACTAAATGACTCGGCCAGAACATGGACGTCACTCCCAGGTGGATTATATGTCTTTGCATTGGTAAAAGTAAGCCTGACATCAGCTAGGAATTCCAAAGGATTGGCGTACTTCCCTGAACTGAGTTTGCTCTTTACTGTTCCCAAATCCATTGGGGTTTTAATTATAGAAAAGTAATCCGGAATGTTCAATTTCACCACATCAACAGGTGAATTGAATACCCAAGCATATTGTTGTGACATCAGCTTCTTCAAGAGACCCTCACACTGCTTAAGTGTTGCATTGATAGCATTCACATGCGAGTTGTTGTTTGCTGATTGAAACCTTCCTGTTATACCTCGATTCCAACCACGAGCTTTCTTCCCAGATGCAGAATTCATCAACGCAGATTTATTCAAGTTACCCACCATTGACCCTTTCTGTTGTCCATTATATGTGAGAATATCATTTGAATTTGACTTTGGAAACTTATTTACAGTTGTTTTCTTCTGCGACTCAACTTTACTTTGGAGGAGTCTAATCTTCTCTAGCTCTAATGTCAAGCGAAGCACCAAATCCTTCCTCTCGAAGGAAGACAATTTAGACAGTGGAATAATTTGAATGGGTACCGAGAAACCATCCCTTGAGGCTGAATTTAAATCAACCCATTTCCTCTTAGAGGCGGAAGCACCATCAACTGAGTCATTGCATCCCGAGCTGCCAGATCCTTCAGATTGTGGAGCACCACTAGAACAATACCCAGGAGGAAATCTATCTTTCTTGGCCATCATTATACCACTCTGCCCACTTATACAGAGCACTTTTACCTACTAGTGCAATCAAAATAACAGGCATAAAGCATTGGGGGAGAAAAAAATTGCATTCATTTGCACATCTATTTCAAAAAATTACTACTGGATGGAACTTTACAGAATTCCTTAATACTTCCATTGATTTTACTGATTTTTGCACAAGAAATTTAACAAAAAAAGCCAAATCTTGAAAAAAAAACTAAACACAATTCATCTGAAAAACCCCAAGATTTTTACATTCGTCTAATATATGCAATTGGACGGAGCCGAAATACCTAACCATAAGAGCACCTAAACAATTCACTACCAATTCAAGCCAACTAAAAAACATTTACCTTGAACAAAAATCCAATCTTCAACTTCAGAGCAACAATCCAGCAGTAGTCAATTCGCGGTAACGTACGGAAAATTTTCGTATATATAGCACAGTTCACTAACTTAAAGCGGAGAATACAATAAATTACACAGTAAACCTTGGAACCGAAAACCCTAGATCGGGTATTCAAAATTCCGAACTCAAACTAATAATAACTAAAAAAACGCGTAAAAATACAGAACACAGAGTACTCTCGAAACCCTAGAAAAGAGAAAAAAAAACTAAACTTGATTAATGAGGGAGCCCCGAATCCAAACGCGCCAGTCGCCGAAGGAAAGCTACCCGAAGCTTCGGAACTCCAAAGGGTGTGTGTAATATCTATAGACAATAGTAGAGTCTAGTAGATAGAGAGAGAAAGTGTGCCAAATCACTCTTAATTTTGATTTCTAGAGAGAGAATGGGAGTGTTTGCTGGTGGTTAATTTATAGAGGCGGGTTCACAATTTTCCACCGCCATTGGGAAAATCAGAGCCGAAGATTCTCCAGTCGGATGATCCAACGGCTGTGGATGGCATGAGATGTGAGCCGCAAGATCTGGATCGAACGAAAAGCCTTTTTTCGCATTATTATGTTTAGAAGCTTCTAAATACCCCGAGAGTGTCCACAATGGTGGCCTTCAAAGGCCACCAAATGTGGCCCGGCCACCATTCGTGGCTCTCTTGTGGCCTTCACAATGGTAAAAGTCAATATTAACTAACAAGGGTCACCAAATGTAAAAAATAACAAGGGCCACCAAATGTGGCCCTCTAAAAAAAATTTAATTTATTTTCTTTTTGGTTAATGCTATTTTTTAATTTAACTATATTAAATTTTTTGTAGACTAATAATTTGTGGATCAAACATGATTTAATAAAGTTAAGAATTATAGATAAATTTTCGTCGTATTTTTGATAGGGGAAAATTCTACAACGAAAATTTTTAAAAAACACAACATAAAAAGATTAAAAAAACGCCACCGCTACCTACTCGGTTGCGTCATCGGAATCCGGCACATCTTCTTCACCTCCTTCACCGCCACCGCCGCCCAAGCCCGCGCAACAGCGAGGGATTCGTCGTGACCGCCTCCCAAGCCCGCGCAACAGCGAGGGATTCGTCGTCGTTGTACTTCTCGCCCCGCCGATCACCACCGCCTCGGCCACCGCCGGTCGCCGGCTCTCCGTCTCCGTCTCCGCCTCGCCCACCGCCGGTCGCCGGCTCTCTGCCGCCTCGCCTCGCACCGCCACCGCCTCGCCTTCCACCGCCGCCGCCGCCTCGCCTCCCACTCCCACCGGGGAATTACCATCTCCACCTTTCATTTTTTGTAGTGTTTGAAAGTGAAAATGAAGGAAATGGAAGTGTACAAAGATGTGGAAAAATGGAAATGGGAGGGAGTGTATTTTTATAAAATAATTTTCGAAAAAAAAAAAATAAAAAAATTCGGCGGCCCAGCCGCGTTTCGCGGCCCGCTGCAGTGGAGGGCCGCGGCTCACACGGCTCAGCCGCGTGAAGGCCGCGGCCGCGGCTCAGCCTCGTCTCTCGCCTCAGGGCCCCGGCTCTCGGCTCTCTGCAATGGGGGGCCGCGTGAAGGCCACGGGCCGCGGCTCCCCCATTGTGGACACTCCGAGTATTATTATTTATAAATTTAATAACGTAATTTGCGTCCGTTAATTAATGAATTTATCTCAGAAAATAAAAGTCAAAATTTTTAAGATTGTCATATTAAAATAGATCGGGTATTTAGATTGTGTATGCTGTAACATGACAGTGTTATTTACTTAATTTATTATTATCTTAATTGGAAAATGGGATCTTTTCATAAATGTGAGAATCAAGGGTTAGATTTGTACTTAGAAACTATTTTTTTGCTCGGTGTATGTGTTATGTCGTTATCGTGTCGACACGATAACAACAAACACGAATACGACCTCTTGTGAAAACTCCAAACACGAACACGATCCGCTGCCCTCAGACACGAACACGAACACGAACACGACACGAACCCATTAACGACACGAACCACTTCGGGTCAACACGACAGAATAACAATACATATATGGCACGACACAATAACGACACTATAATAATAATATTATAATATATTAATATTATTTCTAATATTAAATTTAAAATAAATAAAAAATAATAATATATTAATATATTATTATTATTTCTTAACGTGTAACACGAACATGACACGAAGTTTTTGTGTTGTTATTGTGTCGACACAATAAGGACACGAACCCAATAAGCTTTGACACATACCCATTAATTTCGTGTCAAAAATTGCCAGTCCTATCTGTGTATGTCATACCATTGCACTTCCCATAGTCCATTATAAAGGAATTATATTGTGTGTGAGTTGGCCGAGCGAAGAGATAATGCCCGCCGAGACCAAACAAGTCTTTTGTAGCGTGATCTTTAAATTTATGTTTATTTATCCATCGAAAAAATAATAAAATAAACGAATTGTATTTCTTTTATTATGATCATACTATAAATGAGTCATTTCCTCATATAATAAAAAATAATACTACTAATATATTTATTCTTTTCCATTTTATTCATTTTTCACTACTTTATTCTCTCCCCACTTATTCGATCAAACATCAAATTTTTAAATTTTCAAAATATTTTTTGCTAGATCACAATTTTATTTTTTATTAAAAAATTTCAGATATTGAATACTTAAAAGAAAAAACAATCAAAAACCAATAATACTACTAGTAATTATCAATTTTAGGATTTAAATTATGTACTTTCTGAAATATTTCTAGGATTGTAATGAATTTCAAATTTTAGTTAAATTGAAATAAACAAATTACAAAATAATATTAAATGTATATATATAAAATAAATGGACCCATTAATGAAGGGAAGAAATCGTGGATTGTGGGTGTTGTTTCTTACATAAAAAATGTGGTAAATAGTTGTGGCATGAAACTCAGAAATAATTCCTGTCCAACCCCAATTAGTTTGAGACCTTTTGGGAGTGACTCAAAAATAAATCCGTGCGGGCTTGATCCAAAGCGGACAATATCAAACTAATGTTGCAGTCGACAATCCGAACAAGTGGTATAAGAGTCAGGTCGAGTGGAGCCTAGGAAGACTCAAGTTCGAGTCATGCCCGTAATGTCTCGATGTGTCAACTGCGTCTGTCTATTCCCGATGTGATCTGGTTTGAGGGGGAAATTTGTTAGGTACAAACTCATCCCACATCGGGTATCTGAGGACAGTTGGAAGGTGTATATAATTCATGTCCAACCCCAATCAGTTTGAAGCCTTTTGGGAGTGACCCAAAATAAATCAGTGCGGGCTTGACCTAAAGCGGGTAATATCAAACTACTGTTGCAGACGACAATCCGAACATAGTGACATGGTCATATGAGTGTCGATGGAATGATTTCAATATTAGGATCATTTATGATGAATAATATTCCCTCCGTCCACCATTTATAGTCTCATTTTCACTTGACACGGGTTTTAGGAAATTATTTGACTTTGTGAAAAAAAAGGAAAATGGGTTAGTGAAATGTGGACCCCACTTTTATATATTTATTTTATAATAGAATATGATTTTAATGCGTTAGTTGAATGGTGGATCAACCTACCTAAAATGGAATAAATCAAATAAAACTTCAAATCACGGACATCCAAAAATAACAAAATGAGACTTTAAATTACAGCATGATGGAGTATATAATCAAGTGCTTGATTTCACCCAACAAAACATAATATTCAAGTTTAAAGTTAAATGATAATACATACTACTAGAACTTATAAATTTTATTATTTACAAATAACAAAAATAATACAATTCTCATAAATCCAATATCTATTGGAAATTAATATAAAAATACATAATATATGTATATATGAAATTTTTAAAATATTCAATTAAAGGTTAAGGTAAGTTTTTCTTGACTTTGTGATACACCAAACAAAGAATTTATAATTAATTTTATATTGAAATTATAATTGAAACTAAAATTAAATCTAAAATTGAGTTTAATTGCAATTATTATTGTTGTTATCGGTTCTAACCAATAACCGACTTTATTCAAAACATAAAACCAAAACCGACCCGAGCACTGTTAATTTCAGTTATCAGTTCACCGATAACTGAGGAACCGTTTACCCAACTCTATTTGAACATATGCAATTTGAAAGATATTACAATTAAATCAAAATAGTTATGCGAAATACTACAAGTTTTGAGATATTTTTTATGAGAGAGAAAGTGGTCACCTGGAATTAACTGCTACCTATAGTACCTCTTAACTGATAGTGCTTAACGTGAAAACTGATATCAAACGACAGTAGGTCCGGACCATCTATTTATGATTCAATGATCCAGATTGGTTCTTCGTTCCAACGTTAAGGAGGGTCATCTTGGATCATCATAATGGGAGGGACGACGGAGCACCGACGTAGTATGTAATTCAAGTGTGAATAATTCAGTCAGCAATGGGGAGGCCAGCCTTGCCGGGTAAGACTATGTTGGGTGGCTTTTGGGATGGATGGTTGTGTTGTATTTCACATCTGGGTAAGGAAATAGAGACAAGGGAGAGGAATCCACAGCCAAACAAGGAATCCACAACCAAACAAACTCATATTCTCAAATGTTGAGAACTAAGTTGAGTTTCTCACATATGATAATAGATCAGTATATTTCTCATGCATTCCAAACATCAACCTCATTTGTACTACTAACTGATGAAATTTTGATCTGTTTTTTAGTATTATACTAGTAACAAAAAAAAAAGCATTACAAAACACTACTAATTACTAACGTTAGCGACGAGATTCCACTTATAATGTGATGCATTTTGTGCCTTAATTCCCATTTCACTCACACGCATTCAATCAATAATGCCAATGACTTGCTCGTTGATCTCACTCCTGTGCCATTCAAATAAATATACTACTTCATTTAATGCAAAACATTTACAATTTAATGTTCACAAATTCATGGATTATAACACCAACCAAGTCTATATAAATTTCAAATCCTAGAATATATAGAATATCCCTCGTGCAAATGTAGTAGTTCTCCTTCGTATTTGCACAAATAGGAGAAAAGAAATATATGAAGAGCACTAACCTCCTCAATATAGGCAAATTCAAAACAATATCACTAGTTGACGCGAGCAGCAAAATGAACAACTGGAGACTCAGACTCTGCAAAATGACCAATTTAGTTAAAATATGCCATGAATGACACAATAAGTATATACATTATAAATTTACAATAGAGAGAGAGAGAGAGAGACCATTTGAGGGTTGGGGCATAAGGAGCAGGACATGGGGATACAGAGTCATCAGGTAAATGTTCCATTAGGTCTACTGTTGCCTGTAGGCAAGCTATAAGCATTTTCTTCTCCAACCTTACAAGTTGAGTTGCTACTCGCCGTTTTGGATTCAAGTTACTATCTGCAAGCTATTTGACTCAAAGATGTCAACTGGAGCAAGCACAGAACAGAGACAAGAAAAACTAAAGCTGCATAGCTGATTAGAGAAGTGAATTTGTAGTTACCAAGATCTCATCTTCACTTAATGTAGTAGGATAGCCATCAAGTCGTTTTATAAAATATCCAGCAAGTTGATCCAGAACAGCACGTTCCATACAAGCACTTACCTATACATATCAGGATAAAAAGTTCCAAAGCGAAATCATAACCTTTTTTTTTCATGATGCATATGATGAAAAGGAGTAAACATATCTTAGTTCATATGCTTTTTTGGCTTTGGTTTTACATAGAAACAAAAGTTACAAAACTGAGCTTACCGGACATATTGGACCTTGGGAAGATAAAACAGATTCCATCTCTGACCGATCATAAACATATCCCAATCGCAGATAAGGAAGCATGTCCAGCACAGCCTCTCTTTCTTTCCCAACCGAGACCTGTTTACGTGTGTATAATTTCAGTGGAAAACAAAATCTTCAAGGATATCATACGTGTAGTTTGGAAGAGCTGGACCTGAAAACTTTGAACTGATAACTTCCCATTTCTTTGTGCAGCCAATCTCTTATCCTGATACTGAGGATCCTCAGTATTCAGAGAAGCCTACGGTACAAAACAATGTAATCTAGTGATTATTAATTCATACCAACTGCGTCTACAGAAGAACAGCCACAAATTTTACCTCCACCACCAGGCGATCATAAGTATTGTCATCGTCTACAAAACCATAGTTAATTAGTAATTTTGAATTGGGCTGCGGCCCACACCTGGAATGAAGAAAACCATCTCGAAATTATGACAAGCCATTTGAAATGTGTGAATATGTAAAAGCAAGGAACTAGCCACCCCAAACCAATCACTAATTTCTCCGTGTGTGTGTTTGCAAGAGAGAGAGAGAGAGAGAGAGAGAGTTATAACCAGACAACAATAGGTTCCCCAGCTTTATAGGGACGATCGACAATAAGTTGCACAGCCCCATCAACAGCAGTCAACATTGCTTTGCAGTTGCTTTTATATGACAAAAGCGGAGGTCCTAAGGGAACCAAGGCAAATCGCCTCGCCAAACTGACTCTCTTGTTAAACGGAATACAAAATTAACTTTAGTACCTTACTTGAAGAATTTCTACTAATGCTACATGAGACATTCATCTCAAAGTGGTGTTACATTTAAATATTCACCAATATAATTAAAGAATGTTAAAACTATACATAACTAACCTGCAAATGAACCACACATGATTGAATGGCAACAAAAGCTTGCTTGAAAATCTCAAAAGGGAAAGCTTCTGTTGGGATATCAAACGGATATTGCTGAAAAAGTCAATAATATTCAAGATTAAAGCTAGTTCCATGCAAGTAAAGCTGAAATATGTATGGATAAATATTTACTAGTGTCTTAGTCACAGAAACTTGCCTGGAATAATGAGCCAGCCATGAACCAGACAGTGTCAAGCTCATTGTATTCTCTCTTTATTCCTTCGGCCCTCCCCAAAATTTCAGCCTGAATCATTACAAGATTCAAACTGGAATTTTCCACACAGATAACATTTGGTAGACAACAAACAGTTGTTTTGTTCAGTAACTTGAAGCAATGGGAAGCAGAGTTTTAGATACCATTGTTGGACTTCCTGTTAGGTACTGCAATTCAGCCTCTGACCATAAAAGTGGTGACTCAACAGCTAGCTGCCCTCGACCTCTTTGGCGATCAAGTTCTTTAATGTAAGGATACCAGAAAGACTTTTTACCTTGCTTCTTCTCATACATTAGATATAGTGCCAAGCAGGCTAGCTCCGATAATTTGTTCGTGGTAAGAAGTTCAGCTGCATATTCCAAACGATACTCTAGTTAACAAATCAACTCAAAAAGAAGCTTGATGAGCAAATAAGAGTATTAAACACTTAAAACAACTTCACCTCTATTATTCTGGGAATAAAACATTAGAAGGCATGGGCATGAAAAATGTTTAAAAGAAAGGAGTGGTGAAAGACCAAATGCAAGATCAGTTGTTCATGCCACAACTAACAAGCAACAGCAGAAACATTAAAAAAATTGTATATCCCTATCATTAACTTGGAGTTCAAAAGCTTAATAAACAAATACTACCAAGTTCTACTCAAGTTTCAAACAGGACATAATCGAAGAGAAAGAAATAGGAGGAGTACTATACTCCAGCATCGAGGCCTTACCGACAGTTTCATTTCCCAAAACTCTCTCAAGCGTCACCACCAATGAATTAGGTACACAAAATGCTACGTCACCTTCCTGGCAATTATAAACAAATCTCCCAACAAATTAGTATGCTGACCTAGGAGATACATTAAACTCACAACACATTGAAAAAATATAGCGCCAATTCGAAATAATTTTCATTTTCCTTTTTCAAATTCGAGGCAGAAATTCAATTTGATTGAAGAATTGAGATAAGTGCAATGAGTAAATGAAGAGCGCTGACCTGGAGATCTTCACTGGAAGCTACATAATGAATGGAGTGATAGTTAGAATCGTGAGAAGGCCTTTCATTGAGCATAACTTTGCACGGCGGAAGCCCGTTCTTATCCATCCAACTTTTCAAATCGCCGTAACCATCTTCCTTTTTGCTCGTATTATCGGCCCATTTGAGAATTGTGTCGGAATTCGAAGCTGCGCACATATTTCTACATTTCCTGAAATTCCGAGGCCGAGGAAGTGGATTTGCGAGGCGAGAGTGGGGAATCAGCGGCGGAGGGCGAAAAGGAGTTGAAATGCAGCGCGCGGTTTTCAGTATGTCCATGGAGAATGGATTCGGTAATCGATTAATGCATGTATCTGAGTGGAAATCAGGGATTATGAAACGGCGGTGGTGAAATTGCCGACGGAGCGCAGCTGGCTGAGTTGAAGATATTTCGTTTTTTGTGAGACGAGTTTGGATTGACCAACAGTAGAGAGAGAGAGAGGGGCGAGGGCGAGGGCGAGGGCGAGGGCGAGGGAAGCAAAAATCTAATCCGAAATCGGGCCGGGTTCTGATGGTATGACTATGGCCCACGCATTTTACATGCAGATGGGATTTGTTGTAACAAGATAACGTTTAAAACCAAACTATAAAAATTAAAACATATTCATGGGTAAATAATATCACTATTTGTTTCTTATTGCTATAAAATATTTGAAGTTTACATAAATTATATATAAAAAGTTTTATTTGTGTTTTATTTTAGTACATTATGTTTGAATATATCGTTCATTCTTTCTCTATGTAAAGTAAAAAATATTTTATTATTTTTTTATGTTGGTACAAAAAGTTTGTCATAGGAGTTCAAAAAAATTCATCAGTATATCATATTTTGTACGCCACCCACGTAAGTAAATAATTAACAACATCCAAACAAATAGTATGATGGAATGTACTAAATTGAAACACGAAAGAAACTTTTGTAATGATTTATGCAAACTTCAAACAATTTGTACCAATATAAAACAAAGGTGAAACACTTGTATAAATTGTGTAATTATCCTGACATTTTTAGACGATGTAGTCATCTTAGAATCCGAATTTTCTGTAATAAACTAAAAACGAAATACAAAGAAACTTAGATGTTCTCTATAATGACCTACTCCATCCCTCCCACAAGAACATGCATTTTGTTTTAGACAGAGTTTTAATGTATAATTTGTAAAGTGAGAAAGAGGTAGAAAGGAAAAATAATTAAAATATTTTTAGTGGAGAATGAGATAAAAAAGAAAGAGTTTATGAAATTAGAAATTGGATAGAGGAACAAAGGAGGTATTTTTTATGCGTTAGGTCATCCGCAATGGCGCCTAGCGCACCGCCTAGCCGAGCGCCGGCGCTAGGCGGTCCATTGCAACCGCCCAGCGGAATTCGGAAATAAAAACCGCCGAGCGCTCGGCGGTTTTGCAACGCTAGGCGGTGCGATGGGCGATTCGCTCGGCGCTATTGCAGCGCCCGGATCGCCTAGCGCACCGCCCAGCGGAATTTTTTTATTTTTATTTTCGAAACACTATATATACGCGGTTTGCACGTCATTTTCATTCGCACCACTTGTTTTAACGAGTACTCTCTCTATCTTAATTTATGTACAAGATCAACACCGAGAAATGGAGAACACCAACGAAGGTACTCCAATGACGAGCGGGTCTCAAACTCCCCCGGTACACGTGGGAGGTGGATGGGGTCCGATGCCAGGGTACTACAACATGTACCCGTGGCAGGGGATGATGCCCGGGATGGTAGCCGGGGGAATATGCCCGGGATGGCAGCTGGGGGGAGTATGCCGGCGTGGCAGGGGGTACCGGGGATGCAACCCGGTATGCAGATGATGCCGGGGTGGGCGCCCGGGATGCAGATGATGCCGGGGGGGTGCCCGGGATGCAGATGATGCCGCGGGGGGAGGGGGGACGGCGATGCAGCCCCCGACGGGGGGGTACCGGCGACGCAGGGGACGCCGGGGGAGGGGGACGTCTATCGCCCCAGTTTTGATTTTTCGACTGCTTCTTCGCACACATCGACCCCAACGGATGCGCAGTTCACACAATTTGATGTTTTTTCCTTAGAGGAGTTGGGGTTTGATATTCTCGGAGTTCCGGATACTCCCGTTCAAACGAGGGGAGCAGTGCAGGGTCGTGGCGCCCCAAAGAAGAAGGGCAAGGGGAAGAAGGTCGGGGAGTCGTCGCAGCCAGGTGAGGACGACGACTCGGTACGGAGAAGGTGGACGGATGCGGAGAACGTCGCGTTGTCCAAGGCGTGGGTGAGTGTTTGCGACGATCCTCTCGTTTCTAACAAATAGAGGATCGTCAACTTGTGGGGAAAGATAGCAGCAGCCTACCAGAGATTTTGCCCGGAGGGGAGGCGACGCAACGGGGAGGATTGCCGGAAGGGGTGGGACCGAATCAAGGCTGCCGTCTCCCGATTTTCTGGTTTAAATGCCAACGCCCTCCGCATGCAGAGCAGTGGCCAAACGGAGGAAGACTGCAGGAGGATAGCGGAGAAAGCCTTTCCCCAGCCCGGGTTGTATAAGGACTTCACCTACTGGAACTGCTATCTTGTGCTGAACGACTTCGAGAAGTTTCGAGTAGGTGTCGACGCTGGCTGGCCGAAAAAGTAACGACTGAACTATACCGCTGATTTCAGCGGCAGCAGCGGTGGTTCCCACGACCTCCCCGAGACGGCCCAGGAGGTCCCGACCCCTCGTTCGTTCGCTCGCCGAACTCGCCCGGTTGGGCACAAGCGGGCTCAACGGGAGGCGAGGGGGGCAGCCGGGGGTTCACAGGAGGTCTAGTCGGCATCCTCCCTTGGCCAATCCACAGCGGATCTCAAATTCTTCGCGCGTCAACAAACGCGCAATCAGATGGTCAAGACGATGGCCGAATGGCGGGCGGGGGTGGACCCCGTGGAGAAGAGTTTGCTTCAAACATTGCTCCTGAGCATGCAGGAGGATTTGGAGGCGGCACGGAAGGAGACCGGCGGGAGCAGAGGCGGCAGCGATGGTGGCGACAGCAACGGAGGAGACGACGACGGAGACGATGAGTGAATTATTGTACTTTTTTTTAATTATTGTAATTTTTTTAAATTATTGTACTTTTTTAAATTATTTTACTTTTAAAAGTTTAATACTATTATTAATGTTTCCCGTATATGTCTAATAAATTAAATTCCATATATTGTGTGATTGTTAATTATTTCATTTTTATATAATTGTTATTAGTAATGTGGCTAGGCTATGGCTGGGCTATTTCTGATGTGGCAGGAGGATTTTTAGTCTTGATGATGTGGCAGGAAGAGTTTGTGGCTAGGCTATGGCTGGGCTATTGCTGGGTCATTCCTATTGTGGATGACCTTATGCATTTAGAGCATCCACAATGGCGCCTAGCGCACCGCCTAGCCGAGCGCCGGCGCTAGGCGGTCGCTAGGCGAACCATTGCAGGAGCCGAAAACCGCCAAGCGGTTTTTCGGAAATGAAATTCGCCTAGCGCTAGGCGGTCAAAATCCGCTGGGCTATGCGCTGGGCGATCCGCTCGGCGCCATTGCAGAGCCAGGATCGCCCAGCGGTTTTTTTATTTATTTATTTTTGAAACACTATATATACGCGATTTGCACTTCATTTTCATTCGCACCACTTGTATTAACGAGTACTCTCTCTATCTTAATTTCTGTACAAGATCAACACCGAGAAATGAGTAACGCGGGTGGTAGTAGTGGGGGGACGCTGAGGAGTACGAACGTCGAATGACCGAAGCGTTTGAGGCATATACCAACCGCGGGATAGACCAATGGAATTTAAATAAAATTGTTGCATTTTTCCCGTATCTGAATTTATTTATGTAATTTTTTAAAATGTAATTTTTTAAAAATTTAAATAAAATTGTTGCATTTTCCCGTATCTGTGGCGTAAATTTAATTCCGTATTTTGTGTGATTGTTCATTATTTGTTTTATATAATTTTGAGTGATGTGGCTAGGCTATGACTGGGCTATTTACTTGTTTTGATGATGTGACAAGAGGATTTTTAGTGCTGATGATGTGGCAAGAAGAATTTGTGGCTAGGCTATGGCTGAGCTATGGCTGGGCGAAAACCATTGTGGATGCTCTTAAGGATGTTTTACCTTCCATGCGACCCCATATGGAGATAAAAATGAAAAATTTAGCATTTTTATACCAACATAAATTGAATCTACACGCAAAAAGTTATAAATTTTTATAATAATAATAATAATAAGATCAAATTAAATAACACTCTCTATGTCCTACAATAAGAGTCACATTTTACCATTTTAGTCCGACTCATAATAAAAATCTTATTTCACTTATTATAACCACAAAGAAAAACTTCATCTTTTCATGAACCACAAAGTAGGTTATGTGCCAACTTTTAAGAATAATAATATAAGTGATGATTGGCATTTCACCCCTGCATTCTTGCTGTCTTCACTGCTTAATTCCATTGCCGAAATAACATAGAATTTTAAATGTTAGTCAATTTCATACAGTATATGTGTTACATAAGAATTAGTATTGTCCAAGGCTACATAATACTTAGCTTAAACACTTGTAGATTAGGCAATGAACCAATAATACTTATATCTTCCCAAGTAAAGTTGTCACCCTCCAAGATCAACTTTTTAAGTGTCCTTGGCAAAGTAAGTAGGTTATGCCCCACCCAAGAAAACCACCAAGCCCATATATTTCCAACGTTTGAAGTTGATGTAGATGCTTGAGAAGATGGAGGTTATACCTTTTGACATTTGGGATCATTTGCAAGATCTTTTCAGTCCAGGTAAGAGTTTGGATATTTTGTAGAGGAAGGTTTGGTTTGATCCATCTGGGGGATGTGGTAGGATACAAGGACCATGGAAAATAAGGTGCCTTAATTGACGCATCCTCCAAATCTCCAATGGCAGAGAGAAATAAGATGCATCTATCTGTATTAGTTCTCCTGTGTCTTTTCCTAAGATATATGGTGTTAAGCTTTATAGAGGTAAGAAGCATGTCCGGAGTTGGAAGAATGATTAAGGTTTGAAGATTCACAAGATTAGATATTGGTGAGGGAAGAGAGTTCTTTAGATGTTTGGCTTACAGTATCCAATATCCTAAGCAATCTGAAACGTCTTACAAAGGTTGGAGAGCTAGGGAAACTCTGTAGTTGGAAACATAGCATGGTATGGATGGTTGGACACCAAATGTCATCTAAATCAGAAACACTCAAACTGATGCGTCGCTCATTACTCATGCTTTCTGGAACAACACGAAGAAACTTCTCATCATGAGCTTTCCTTATGCACAAGTCTCGTACCATATCATGGAGGCTGCAACACTTGATTTTCCCATCACTCTTCTTACTAGTCACATTTACAAGATTCTCTTGACTAGATCCTCTAAATATTCCTCCGCCTCCTCTTCCAAGCTTTTACTACATCCATTTTTATGCTTCAAGAAGCCCGAAGCTAACCATAATCTAATAAGCTTTGAAGCACGAATGTTTTCATCTTCAGGAAACATTGCTATAAATAATAAACACGGCCTCAAATGATGAGACAGATGAGTGTAACTCAAAGATAGTATCGCCTCTGACTCTCGACCAACAATTGGATTTATATTTTCGGAAATTTCTTCCCAAGAAGATGGATTCTTATTAACTACAGACAAGAATCCAGCAACCAGGACAACAGCAAGGGGTAGTCCCCCACAACTTTTTGCTATCTTTTTCCCAACATCATCCAATTCAGGTGGGCAATTGCTGTTTGCAAACACCTTTCCCTTTAGCAAATCTCAACTTTGAGAATCATTCATGAATCTCAATTCATGAGGAGCTACACTCGAATCAGGATAAATGGCTAGAGCCGCTAGCCTTGTGGTTAACATGATTCGACTTCCATTATCATCATCTGGAAATACCTTCCTTACATCATCCCAAACCTTTGTGCTCCACACATCATCCATTACCACGAGATACCTCCTACCCTTCAAGTTTTTATACACTTTCTCTGCCATTATTGAAACATCATCCCTCTCTAATCTAGACATATGTTCTTCTTCTTCTTCTTCTTCCATTAGTTTCATGGAATCTACAAGACTTAAAAGAACTTTCCATGCATTGTAATCTTGCGATATTGTAAGCCAAACACGAATATCAAAACGATACATGATTACTGAATCATCATAAATAGTTCTAGCCAGAGTGGTCTTACCAATGCCGCCCATTCCCAAAATGGGTATGACTTGGGAGTTTGGATGACAGACCGCAAAGCTGATCCTTTATTGGCATTACATTTTCATTTAAACCAATCGCCACACCGTTGCCAGTAGGCGCAACTCTTGCTGCTGATGATGATGATGAGAGAGAAAGAGATGAGTAAGCAGGTCGCTCGTCCATCACATCTCCAGCAATTAAACAGAATTCTACCGTTACATTTCTGAGCTCCTCTTCAAAATACAAGCTTGATGACATTTCCTCCCCTCCATAAAATGACTGCCTCCACATAAATTCTTCGATGATATCTTCAATTTTATGAGCAACGTCCCTTAGCTTGGCTTCCCAACGGTTGGATCTTTCTGGATAATCTTCGAGGAAAGTAAGCAAGATGATAGCATACTCGTGGATGGATGTAATGTTTTCCTTTGCATTGGTAGAAAAGTTTGATATGGCATGATTTGTAGTTTGAGCAAGGGAAGCAAGAGCTGCATAAGTTGCCATACTCAGCGATTTCAGGGAGAGAGAGAGAGAGAGAGATGGGGAGGAAATCAGTGACTTTTCTTAGTTTTTGAACAACAGGAGCTGATTCTCTCTCTTGAATATTAGTACAACGAATTAATGGAAGTAAGAAATAAAGTCGGCTAAGTTGAGGGGACAGAAGTAAGTACGAAATAAAATAGGCTAATGGCTTAGTTGAGGGGACAGAGTCAGATTACTCATGTTTTTAAATGGAGATTATCTTTAAATTCTCAATAATTGAGGGGGGCTACATGCATTAAAATAGTCAATTTGTCCATTAACTCAATTAACAATGGAATTTATCCCTACATATTATGCAAGTCTCCTAGCAAAGTCATTTTCATTATTTGTGTTGATTCGACTTTGTAGAAATTAACATTGGACTAACATCACAAAATACCAGAAACAATAGTCTCTTTTAATCATCGAAATCAAACGTGTCCAAAATCCGAGGGAAATACTAAGAATAAAGAAAAAAATTATACAACTATTGCTACATATACAACAGTAATAACACACGCACACAAAATTAAGAGGCTGGAATGAAAAACAAAACAGAGAGTAATGAAGATGAGCAAGAGCTAGTTAACTTTTGTGCTTTTATCCTTGCACAGCATATGCCACTCCTGCAGAACGGCGACTTGAAGGGCGCGATGTTCAACCTCCTCCGGAGTTAGCTTAAACAGCGTGGAAGGCCCCTTGCTCTTCTTGCCACCTTCCTCCCCGTTTTCTTTATCCTCTGTTTCTTCATCCTCGTCTGACTCCTCCTCTTCCTTATTCTTCTCCTTCTCTTCTTCTTCTTCCGCGCCAGGCTTTTTGCGGGGGCGTGCTGCTTTTAGCAATGCTATTCGTTCCAGTGAGGTTCTCAGCCTCTCTGCTGCAGCTGCTTTCACTTCATCTTCAGGCATGTATTCAACGGTGCCATCTGTCAAGTCGTCCATCCACCCTTGCAGATCCGAACCAATCTCGTTGGTGATGGATGCATCTGAAGCTCGGACCACAAATTTGCATATCATGGTAGTAGTCTCGTCACCAAGGTCCACATTTCTGCTCACTTCGCTAGCACCAAAGATCATCATGCCGATGAAACCTCCATACCATGTTTTAGCAGCATAGCACAGCTGTGTAAGAAAGAGTTCACCGACTTAAGTAAATGCCTTATTATAACAAAATGGTCAAAGGCAAATATTTACACAAGAAGATGATGAATGTCGTTCGATTGAACATGAAGTGATACATAGTGGTTGCAAAATTAATACCAACCTGAAATCCAGCAACTGTCCGGATGATATGCGAGCAAACTTTATGGAAAGGCTTGGAAGAGAGAGATTTCAAGCCACTAAGGAAAGGAGACTCCCCATATTGCTGTGCAGCAGTAGCCTTAAAACCACTTCCTTCGTATGTATATGTACCTGTGCATTCCACTATGGCAGGCAAACTAGGCCACAAGCGAAAATATTCAACAGGAGAGATTTTATGAGGCAAAAGAAGCTCGGTCAGAGGAATTTTGTATGGCTGGCATCTCAAGATCGGCTCCCATAATTCATTCCTTGAATTCCTCTTTTGACGAGCTATCTGTGGATCTTCTTCAGGATAGTCCCCTTCATAATCACCCATAGCACCAATACCATAGTACTGGACTTGGACGGAAAGGGCACATCGTTCAAAGTGCGAAACACCAACAGTTACACTGCATATTACTGGCTCCTGAATATACATATGCAAACGAAGGCCTTTCAGATGTTTTAAGTACAAAGTACATATATTGGCCAAATTGAAGAAAATTGAATTTTGTTTTGAAACACCAACTCCTCACTCATTTTGCACTTCGTGTGCGGGAAGAAGTTCTTATCTAACATTTAAATGGAACATAAGAAACATTAGCTTTTTTACGACATCAATGAACGTTTAGAATGTTGCTGGGAAAAAAAGACTATTGCCACCAATTCACTAAAGTTTGAGTGGGTTTCATGAACTAGTGACCTTGAAAGGTATACACATTCAGTCATTCAAAAAGCACTTATCAAAGCGTAACTCATTCAAACAAACCTGTGAATTAAGATTGCGCAACTGTCTCACAGCTTGAGGAGATCCATTCATGAAGTACAACCCACCAGATAGTCCAACCCGAATGTCAACCCGATTTAGTTCAATCTCTGTAAGGTTTAAAACCTGAAATGTTCAAATGAACAATTGTCAAAAATCAAAAAGGATTTAAGAGAATATTTTCAGGACAATGGACTAAGAAAGAAAGTTTTAGGAGTGCGAAGTGCATATGTGCCAAATGAAGTGGGAGTTATTAGATGCTACAAGCAAGCCACTACTCATTACAAGCTGTACATAAGGCAACACAACAAGTTGCATACTGAAAAGAGATGGCCTAACCTTCAAATGAAGAGTAATCCTTCCATCATTTGGATCTGACAAGTGATAACCTTCAACATAGCACGGATCACTGCTACCAGTCAAAGTGAATGCATTTGGAGGAACTTTGATCAAACTTGAGTTAATCCCTTTTGTCATCAGCTCAGTTAATTCACTGGGATCAGGTCTCCAAAGTTCTAATACAGCCTTATGGATTAATCCCTCAAGTTTCCGGTCCTGAGCTGCAGATGCATCATAGAACTGAACAGTGAGCTTGTGGTTGCTGAATGGATAGTCTCCTCTGGCTTCACTAACTCCAGCCCATCTGAAACATAAATAAATATGGCAACCAAATCAGAAAAAAAAAGGTTTCATATCAGAAAGTCCTTCAGATTCAAATTTAGGGATTTTTGGACAACCATCCTCAACAATCTCCACCATAGCGAATTGCTAGTATTATTCTGGAAACAAAATGGCAGAATTGAAAATTATACTCGCCCAACCCTGAATTATTCAACCATTTGCAAAATAATAAACTCTCAAAAAGGCAGATTCTCCTCCAATCCAATCAACTATCAGAATTTTCATCTCAGGTTTATGATGACTGCGGTAATGAGTAAGAACAACCAAAAAAAGTATGGACTGTGAAAATCAACCAGTTGTTGGCTGCAAAAAATAAACTCACTAGTGTTGGTAAACATTGGAAAAGCTCTGGTCTAAGAACAAGAAGTGAAGAGCAAGCTTAGCGATCTAAGATGCTAGGCTTGCTAGCTTCTTTAAGTTAAATCACCATAGGAATACCAGAATGCAACTTTGATTTCATTCAGAGCTGAAGTAATCCTTAGTAAGCCCTTAATGAAGATTAATAAATAAATAAGAATGTGAAATGAAGGGAAAACTGGAAGAACTCCTAACTGAGCAATTTCTTGTGTGTTTATATATATGCCCTATGTGTAGATAAATGCTCCTAAACTCTAGGTACAAAAATTCACTAAATATACACACATAATTCCTCGACATTATTCATTTTCTATGTATTTTGAACAGCAGCATGACATATATAGCAGGGCATATATGTATTTTGCAAAATATATACTTTCTCAACATAATTCATTTTTTCAAAATAGTCATGCATTCCACTATCTTTTGTTACATAAGTAGCATAAGTCCTACCTGTCGTCGGAGTGGTTATGAACATATTTAATTCTCTGGATCATTAAACGGCACTGGTGCTTATTAACTGAATCAGCTGCTGGATTGCTCCTAAAGTCTTCAAGTTCTTTAGTCAACAAATTCCCAGCCCTGGCGTTACGTGATCCCAATCGTTGAGCACACAGCAGAATTGCTTGAACATCTTGAAGCCGGTTTGTTGTACTCGCAGATGAGTCTATATTGAATAGGACTTTATGGATATTTGATATAATGATATTTAATGGGTCCTCAGGATCATCAGCGAGAAGGGGGTCCAATCCCTCCAAATCAATGTGCTCTGAAATTGCCCACAGTAAACGGCTGCATATTCTAGGTGTGTTTACCTGCCAAACATGATTATTATTGAACAAGATACTCTTTTGATGAGATAATGTAGTGAAAGATATACGATTGCATCAAAAATTCAATAAGTATACCATCAGATATAACTACAGTTACAACACTAGGAATATAATGGATATGCATGCATTGAATATCTATCAGAACAAAGCTTTTAATAAAGAACAACGAAGAGGGAGGGAAGGAATATGTAATACAGCAGAAACTGTGAACAAACCAGATGATACCTTCTAGAAACAATAATAGTAAAAAATTGGTAGATCGTAAGGTACTAGTATGCAGATTCAGTATATGCTGTCAAATATAAAACTTCACAAAATTACGTTAAAGGAACTTGGAAATATTAACAAACCTCGCTGAGATCTTTGACAAGTTCCCGTTGCAAATTTTGCAACCTTGTCTCATTCAATATCTGATCTTGAGACGCCCCATCTTTGACCCTTTTAATACCTCCTCTTGTGTCATAAATATGGCAAAGCCTAACAAGCAATTTAAGATAGCAATCAATTGCGTATGTTCTGCCATCGCAATCCCATTTAACACATGGTCTGCACACTTCCACCACTTCAAGAGCCGGCTCTGTCCAATTTAAAGCACCATAACCAGTTCCGTAAGCTAGGGCACCAATTACCCTGCTCTCCATGCCCGAACTCTTCTGTTCAGGCAAAGGCAAGGACAACTGAAAGCAGCTCTCTACCAGCATGGCAACTAATTCTTCTCTAAACAAACTCTTACTAGTGACGCTGTTAAGGTCATCCTTTACACTAGCATCTTCGAAAAGTGAGACAATATCCGTTCCTGCCAGAGGTTTTTGACCTCGACGGACGCTCTCCTTTGCAAACAGATCTACACAAAGAGCAGTACGACAAATACATGCCAAAGCATGCATTCGGTCAGATTCTGCCCTCAAGTTCCTGACCATAACAAGCAGCCTTTTAAACAATGAAACCTGCACCGAGGAGCAATGGCACATCAAAACTGGTTATTATATCATATCCTCCATCTGATCTGAAGTATAAGAATCAATATCAAGAATAGGAGAACACTCTAGCTGTGATGCAGAAACATGGAATAATGTGATGCTCCCACAAAGAAGGCAAGCGAAAGAAAGTTAGTGAATCAAATTTTCAGTGTCTCAAGCCATACTAATCTCTCGTCCTTTAGTTTAAAAGTGGCATTAGAAAATATCAAAATTCCTAATATTCCTCAGAACAATTGCAACAGGAAAACCGCTAGTATTATAAAATCATCAATCGTTTCAAAACAAGAAATGTGCATACGTAGCAATAGCACCAAAACATACACATATTGAGAATCAGCATTCGGACCAGAATAATGAATACCAATCAGGAAACAGACCTGCATGCTTAGGTCAAGGAGATGTAGATTAGTTACGACAGCTCGAACAATGCTCTCGCGGGCAGAGGAATACTCTTGTCTATCCCAAAGAGTAAGAATTGCAATGGTTGAGGCAGAAGCCCACTCAGGCTTCCCTCCAGGAACATCAGCTAAGTATAACATATTAATCCCCACTTCAAATATCAATGCAGGATCCAGCGATGATGCCAGAAAAGGTGCCAAATGCGACACCACATCAGATACTCCCACAAATCTCTCTGTATTTGCTGAATCTGAGTTTGTGTCACTTCTAGTCTTTGATGACATTGATAGCTTCCTGATCACCTCTATCGATCCTGAAGCCACTGCTTTCACCGCATAAACTAGCGGAAAAACAGTCGCTCTAAAACTCTCAATAGGGAGGATTACCGAGCGAGACATCAATGCACTTCTCTTCTTCCAAACAAAATCAACCATAGAAGAAATCCAATTCGATCGAATTGCTACAGAATTTTCAGTGTCAACTAACTTATCTCCAGCCAGACGACTCATCTTCTTCGATTCAAATTCCTGAAACAGTTTCCCAATGGATTCAAAGGCGACCTTCGAAACAGAATCAGACTTATCAAGCATGTTCTGCGCCATCCGGTTCCACCAATTGGAGACGCGATCGAGCAAGTTGATATTGTTCTCACACAAGGTCACGAGATCATCACGCGCGAGGATGCAGCCCAGAGTTTCCGTAATCGAAAACCGCAGATTATTGCTGGGCGAATCAAAGCAAGCCGAGATCTCCTTGTGGCAGTCGTTAATGAGCTTTCCGAGGCGGTAGGAGGGGACGGCGGCGAGAATTGAGACGGCGGCGGCGGTGACATCGGGATCGGGGAAATCGAGATCCTTCCGGACGCCGGAGCACACGGTTTCCCAGAGATCTGGAGTGAGGCGAGTGGATCGGATTAGGTCGAAGGCGAGCTTTTTGGAGACGGCGGAGGCAGGAGAGGCGACAATCTCCTCAACGGCGGATTTGGCGAGCACCGAGATATCTCTTCCGGCGGCGGACTGTTGAAGTGCTTGGAGTAATGCTCCGGACTGGCGGAGGGCATCGTTGGAGCGGAGGTCCGCTTGGATCTGAGCAAAAAGGATGTCCATTTTATAGGTTCGGAACTTTGAACTGGTAGCGAATTACTCAAATTGAAGTCAGCGGAGTTTGAGTAGGCGGCGCCTCATTATCAGGAAGGGAAGTTGAGAAAATGAACGGCCGGAGTTTATGATCTCCGGCGGTTTCCAGAAAAGGAGTTGAAGGTGGACTGGACTGACTGGAAGCTCGTTCTTCTATTAGCTATGCCTCTGCCACCTCAGCCAGTTCAATTATAAACGCTAAAATATCATTTCCAAAAGCGCGTTTGAAGGAAAAACAAACTTCACTAATCTGCAAATTTATGCCTAAATCCGTTAATACTACTATTCGAATTTTGTATGATCTTATAAACTTGACTAAACTAAAAAATTATTTATTTATAATCAATATTTCTTTGAGACAACAAAAATATCAATTGGTGGTTTATTTTTTTTATCTTTTTATAGTATGATTGGTTTCTTTTTTATCTTTTTTATAGTACTAACTACTAAGATTAGTTTAATTTTTTCAAGCTTTCTAGGTAAGACTTAATTTTGGCATATTTTTTAAGAATTTAACTGATTAATGAAGACAAATTATGTCACAAAAGAATAGAGAACGGGTATGATTTTAGCATAGCTTAAGGAAAAATTCACCGCTCTCAATTCGCTGATTTTTAAAAAATTTATAAAGTTTTACTTTTATTTTATCTTTTTGTCTTTTTTTTTTGAATTTCTATCACGATTTTTATCAAATGATGAAATTAACAACCTTTTGGACCCAATTTCACAAAACACAATCACATATGCTTTTGAAGATATTATTATCCAAATTCTAAATCACGTATGAAAGAGGATTTATATATATATATTACAAAAAAAATCCAACTTTGGGTTATACAATCACATTGGACCATCTATAATATATTATAAAAATTCCCACAATCAGTCCTAATTGGACCCAGATTATATTTATTTATAGTAATTTTTACTCCAATATTTCCACAAAATACAATGTAACAATTTTTACTTCTCTTCCACTAATCTGAGATGGTTTCAAATTTTTAATCAGTCGATTGTGTTTTTGTATAATTGGTCATTTGATAAATATAGGGAGAGAAATTATAAGTAAATAGAAGAGGAAAAAAAATTAAAATGCAAAAATCTCTCATTCTAAAAAAATTTAATTACTCTTATCCTTTATTTCAAAATATCAGCAAATTTAATCATAAATCTTGAAAATTTAACTAATTAAGACTAATATTCTGAAATCTCTCCTACAATTGTGAGTAATATGTCAAAATTTTCATCTAGATAAAACCATAAAGCATAACCATCCAATATACCGATATTGTTATAAATAACCGAAAAGTTTACCACAGTAATACCGTTGTTGTTTGTTAATTAAACTTTACAAACTGAAATTTGATAAAAGAAAAAATCATGCTATAGATTATATACTAATTGAAACCAAAGTTGAAAAATGAATTATCAAGTTAATCAAATCGCCGTAAATTAAAAAACAGAGTAATCGAATGGGCCAAATTGCCCATTTGAAAGATTGGGCCAAGTAGAAATATGACTGATTGGGCCGAGATGGAAACGAAAATGGTATAAATTGGTCGAAACATAGTGATTGGGCAACTGCGAAGATCGACATCAATGGCGGATTACCATTTTGTTTACAAGGATTTGGAAGGAACTTCCACTCAATGGGACGATATTCAGAGAAAGCTCGGGAATCTTCCGGAGAAGCCACCGGTGTTCCAGCCTCCGTCTTTCTCCCCAGCTGAGGACGAGGATTCAAAGCCTAAGGATCGGACCTGGATCGATGGCAAAACCGAGGAGGAGCTTGAAGATCTCGAAGATGATCTCGACGATGATCGCTTTCTTGAGGAATACAGGTACTCAATTTCGATTTTGTAGAACTTGAATTATTGTTTCCTGCAAATCGGTAGCTAATCACTTGGCCTAGAGATTGATTTAGCTGATTTGAGAGGACTTATTCAGCGATCGATACAGCTCTCCTGAAAATTGACAGTTACTTTCATAGATTGAATGTTAGTATATGGTAATTGAAATGTAGATGTGATCCTTGATGATAATGCATCTGCTCTGTCGAAGTTGATTCTTCAATTATTTTTTCCTCTTTTTTGATGCACTATGTTGAAAGAGGATCACAATAGACTTGATTGTAATGTACTTTCGATTATCTATGAGTATTCCTTCAATTTGATTTTGATAGGAAGAAAAGGTTGGTTGAGATGAGGGAAGCATCTAAGGTAGCAAAGTTTGGTTCAGTGATTCCAATTTCAGGATCTGATTTTGTGCGCGAAGTTTCACAAGCTCCACAAGATGTTTGGGTAGTCGTCTTGCTCTACAAAGATGGGTAATAATTACTTGTTGTTGACATCAGTAGTTCTTGTGTCTCGGTTGATCGCATGGAGATTGATCACAGTACAGATTTTTGTAATTCCTGAGTGGTTTTATACAGATTTCCAGAGTGCAGGGTGCTTTTGCAATGTCTTGAAGATTTGGCGAAAAGATACCCTGCAACGAAGTTTGTCAAAATTATATCAACGGAGTGCATTCCCAACTATCCTGATCGTAATCTTCCCACGATTCTGGTGTACAATAATAGTGCTGTTAAGGCAACTCATGTCGGGATACATAGTTTCGGGCGGAGGTGCACTTCTGAAAGTATGTCATCTCTTACTGTGCTTTGGGACACTGGCTTATGTTTAACTTGTTAGGCAACTTTTCTTGTGGCATATATGAGTTTCCCTTCCCCACAGTTGTTAGCTGTTTATCGGGCATGTAGTACCATTTTTTAACACGGATAGATGCAGTTGAACATCTGGACAAGTGACATTTCAGTCATTGAATCTACATCTAAGATATAAAAACTGTATATGAAGAGATTTCAGTCATCTGCAATGCATAAGCAGTCACTTCCCAAAAGTTTATATTGTCTTCTGTGATGTAGTTAAGTGATTTTATTGGAAAATCTTCAGTGGATACTAGAAGTAGTTGTCTGTTGAATTTATAAGTTTGCCGGCCATTTTAATCCTAGTTGTTCTATGTTGAGTAACCCCTTTATGATTATATTACTTTATGAGTATTATTTAATGGTAGTTGTGAAAATGTGATGGAATTGTATTATTTGTCTTCAGGTGTAGCCTTAGTTCTATGTCAGGCAGATCCGGTGCTGAACGATGGACATGGAGAGCAATCAAGAGATGCTGTTCTTGACGGAGTGAGGAAGAAGTTTCTGGAGAGGGTTGTCAGAGAGCGCGAAGATGATGATGATGGATCTTCAAGTGATTGATATTTGCATGTTTACTCTGCAGAGGAGCTTCTTTTTATGCTCTCAAGAAATGTAATTCTGCTGCTGTGTAGGAAAACATCTTGTATCCACTTATCCATATTGTTATTGTTGATTGAGGGTTTTCTAGTTTAGCTGCGTTTGACATGCTGGTATTACTCCCTTTAGTTCTTAGTTAGCTTACTAATTATTTTGCTACTGGGAAACTGCAGAATATAAACAAATGGATATTGAACCGTCCTAGTTAAAGAGAGCACAAGTAAGCAGTCAACAAAAGCCATTACCTCATGAAAATTGTTCCAACTCCCTACTTTCTTGCTAAAACTACATCTATCTAGAAATATTTACAACGAAATGCTCTCATTCGAAATACTGCCTCAGTTTGGGGGTCTCGCGCACAAGAATATTGTGGTAAGCACTCTCCTGCTGCACCTCTATGCAGTCTCGTGTTTTCAAAACCTTCAATATTGCAGACATAGATTAATACTACAGAAGAACTCAAGGCTATACATATATATTGCTTGAATGGATTACCAGTATCTCATAGAACATAATTGTGCTCTCTTTCTTTGTTTTTCCTGCCAATAAGCGCGACAAGCTCAATACTTCTTCCTCTTTTCGTGTCCTTTTATGCAGGAGCTTCTTAGCAAGATGACTTCCAATTACTCTGCATAGAAAAAGAGTTCATCACAACTCACGCTTGTGTCAGTCAACTTTTACCAGACAGAAGAATGTAAGTTATACCTTGTTCTGGAAGAGAATGCATCTGGAAATACGAAGTTGGCAAAACGAAAAGGTTAAATAATCACAATATAAAGAATTTTGCTATCACACTAGAGAACATAATAAAAGTAGGGCACTTAAATACCTTTCTCCAAGCTATCACCTCTCGTTTCCTGATAGAAAAACTTTTTAGCCATCAATGGATGTATTTAGTGACCAACTACTATGCTGGCAAGTTTTGTTTTGCATTTAAAATCAACCAACAAAATCAAAATGCAAACCGTGTAAACGATTACCTCCTGAAACAACGCGTCCAGTTCAAGTTGTTCACTTGAAGATGTACACTTCTCTATGCTTTCAAGGGATGAGGAAGATTCCAAGATGTCTGAATCAGCAGCAACTGTTTCAGCTTCGTGTGATCTCAAAGAGTTAAAGTAAGCAACAGGTGTTCCAGGAGCGATCGGAATTTGGTCCTGAAAATCTTCTGCAACCGGAGATCTGACAGGTGGAGTTTGTTCAAGAGGCTTTTCTAAAACTAGGGGCGTGACAGCAGTTTGCCCACTCAGTAAATCTGCAACTGAAGAACTGACGACTGGAGTTTGTGTGGGAGACTCTTCATTAATAGGAGATCTGATGTCTGGAATCCGTTCTTGAGCACCATGCGTTGTAGGAGCTTCGAGGCCATCTTGGCCAACAGATGGTTTCACAGATAAAGTTTCTAGTGAATAGCAGCTGTTGTAACAGAGATTTAATGAGACACCTAAGTAGGAAAGGAAACAATATTCAAGGTGGCGGAAAATCTTTTACTTGTTGAAGCTGAAGCCTATATGACTATGAGTACACTCACCGGGAATCGAAGGCTCAAGGAAACTGTGTGTGTAACTTTTATGAGATCTCCAGGCTTGTAACCGAGTATGAGGAATATTCTTTCTCCCGCGTTTTAGGTCAATCGGATCTTCCTGTATCCATCTCTTCAATACCCTTCAAGATAAATAGCAATATACTCACATCAATTTTTTATGACTACAAGAAATTCATCTCAATTAAGAACCACTAAGTCAACAGAGACTCTTCTTAGTTCTTAGGACTTTCTCAACACATGTCTTATGATATATGTTGTACTCAGTAATACCAAAGAATCAAAGAGAAAATCAATCACATACTTATTTGGCACCACTGTGGCCACATCCACCAATGCCTTCCGCTTTTTAAGAATCTTTGCACTCTCCTTTCTGCCAGGGGTCTGAACAGCTGCAACTCCCACAGTGCCAACATCTGTTGCTATACAAGACAAAACATGGACAGGAGTCACTAATCATACGAAATACAACCAGAGACTTTAGCATGCCAGAAACCTTGTCAGAGTTTGATAGGCATGGAATAATATATCAGTCAGATTTAGGGAGTGACGACAGAAAGACCAAGAGTACATTGGCACAAAATGGAAAGTGTAATGTAGTCAGAGTGTGATATTACCTGGAAGCTTTGGTTGAGGAGTTAGAATAGACACATGAACACTTTCTGGTTTCTGGCATTTTACACTTTCCGGGGGAATGATCTCTAGTTCTGGACCCACTTTCCCTGCATTATAAACTGCTTCACTGGAAACTTGGTCTAAATGTTCTTGAAAACTTAACTGAGTAGGCAGATGGTCCATGTGCTTCTCTTCTGCTACAAGCCCTTCAAGTGTTGGCTTATCATGGTCATCTTTCTTTTCAGCCAAGTTCAATAGCATTAAACTGGATAAATGTTCCATAGAGAAATTGCTTTCATCGAGTATTTCCAAGTTTTCTACAGTAATGCTTCCTTCGTGCGATGGGTTCACAACAGAATTCAGTTCCACATCTTGAATTGGCGCCCGGAAATTTGAACTTGTACTTTTATTAGACGGCCTATCATACAATTGCTCTTCTTCAGCTTCATCCAACACCATTGGTTCAAGACGATCTTCCAAAGTAAACACAGTCCCACGAAGCATCTCCAAACTTGGTAAGGGAAGGATACCATTATTGGATAGACGTACAACAAAATCAGACTCCATACTGCTGGTCGGCCATTGGATATTAGTCCGTAGATCCTTGTCAGATAAATAATCATGCATTTGTTCTTCTTGACTCCGTCCCTTGGTATTTGGACTGACATTCTCATGAGATGCCCTATTGTTCAGTTGCTCCTTTTCAGCATCGTCTAGTACCATGAGTTCAATGCCCAGACTTGGTAAAGAAAGATGCCTACTATTTAATAGGCGAACAGCAGCACCAGAACCAGAACCAGAACCTGCCTCATTTGTTGGACAATTCTTGCAATTCTTGATGGATAGCTTGTTATGCATTTGTTTGTTTTCAGTCTCATCCAACTCAATTGGATCCACACAATCTTCTAAAGAACGGCATGCTCGACGAAGTACCTCAACACCAGCTAAAGAAATGTTCACATTACTTGATGACTTCACCGACAAGTCCTGTTCCTGATGGGCTTCAAACACACTGCACCAGTCAAGAGATAAGGTACGTTACTAAGTTTTCAAGTGTATATGTGTACATATGAAAAAGTAACAGATCTTGCATACATACTCTCGGGGCGGTGTGTGAGTAGTTGAGTAAGCTTCAGAAAGTGGAACAATATCCTATACAATTTTTTTTGGAGGACTATCAGCCAAACAATATCATAACAAAAACTAACACTGAATCACTTCATGAATCTTATTTTTTTCTACTTATATGCTGATTTGCTACAACTACATCACTTTCACAGGAAGTAAAGGGGGAAAAAATGAAACCAAACACACACACCTTGCAAAATGATCCAGATCTACGAGAGACTTTTCCGCGCCCATCTACAAAATCAATAGATGCTAAGTTGTGCCAAAACAGACACATAAAAGCATTGCAGCAATAGCAAAAACACCATACGTGCATGCTTCTCTTGTTCATGTGATCTTACTTTCCCACTGCATAACCAAACATACCAAGAAGAAATAGTTAAATACCCACATAAACCTACAGCTTATAGAGGTATCATATCAGGCATGAAGCTCACCCCATTGCATCTTGATCTAGACCTAGATCAAATGTATCAAGTTCAAATCTCGCGGGTAGAGTAATCGAGTGAGAAGGTCCCTGAGGGCGAGAGATGCCGACACCTGCTTCAGCTTGTGCACTTTTCCCGGTCTTAAAGGTACACAGCCTGTTGAGAATTTCATGACAGTCATTAAGTAGATACTCAACTTTCTTGGAGTAGATTCTCACAACGCCTAGAAGGAGGAAGGCTAAAATTCTATGAGTGACCAAAGGAACTCCATCATCCAGGATCTTATCTGCAGAAGACAATTGTAGCAAAATAGGTTAGTTCCATCAAATTTTAAAAAAATGATAAAACATCTGCTGCAATTTCATTAGTAAAACACACACACACACGCTTGCAATACTAATAGCTTATGCTTAAAATTACCAGCTGCATTAATAACTATATACTATTCCACAAAACCTCCACTCCATACATATGCAGCATTTCAATTTTGTTGTTTATTATTAATAGTAGCAGAGCTAAAATAACTAGTAAAATAAGGAAGAAAAAAACCACTTAGGCATCGAAAGGGCAAACGAGAAATAGCTTTGGAAACGTGAAAATTATCGACAAAATTCTAGAAATTATTAGTAATTTGCACTAAAAAAAACGAAAAGAATTGCAACCACAACAAAAACGGGCTAACCAGGCGGCAAAAACAACAAAAACAAAATTAAAATAGAGACAATACTACATTACTATTTCTCAGGGAAGATGAAGATGAAGATGAAGATGAAGATGGAGAGAGAGAGAGACCGACAGAAGAAGGAATGTGGGTGTGGTGAACTTGGTCCTTCTTAAGGCGTTTATGGCAATGAGCGGCCATCCAAATGATGCCTAACGCCCCCTTCTTCGACAGCAGCAACTGAGTGTAAAACATCTCTCGATTCTCTTTCTCTCTCAGCTCAACTCTCAAGCTTTGGTTAGGTAATTTGAGGCAAGGAAGGTGTGTGCTCTGACTATAAAAACGGTCGATTGCTCAGACTCAAAAGAAGGGAGGAGGTGTGCAATGAAAGCTTCATTTCCCCAAAATAACATACAAATATTTTTATTTTTATTTTATTTTCTCATTCTTTTCAATAGAGGTCCCCAAACCGAACCGAACCGAACCGGATGAACCGGCTCGGAACCGTCACCGGCGGTTCCGAACCAGAACCGGAACCGTCGGTGGAGGTTCGAACCGTGATCGGAACCGCCGGTTCCGCCGGGCCGGTTCAGGTTTCATTTTTGGACGAACCGTAACCGGCGATTCAAAACCGCCGGTTCAAAACCGGCGGTTCGGCGGTTCGCGACAACTTTTCAGGTACTTCCGACCTACCCCTAGTCTTTTCAGAAACCGCCGATTTTTGTCAGAAAACCGTTGACGAAACCGGCGGTTTCAACATAAAACCAAAAAATTGAAATTTTGAATTTTTTTTAAAAATTTAATCACAATTTTCACCTATAAATACCCCATCATCTTCATTTCTACTCACCTCATTCTTGTGTTAATAAGAATTTCTCTTCTCAATCTCAATTTCTCTATTCTCCATCCTCATTCTCTCAAGTTGTTTACTTTATTTGCGCTCATAATTTACTCACGTTGTTCACGTTATCATATTCACACAATCACACTACTCTTTATTCTCCACTTTCAATTTCCATAAATATCATGTCTTCATCTCGTCGTGGTGGTGATCGGGGCAAGGGAATTGCCCAAGATCAAAGTGATACCCGTCTTCGACGTGCCCCTACTAGAGAACAAGTTGCGGAGGAGGTGGGAAGGCGAGCCGCTCTTCGAGCGCAAGTAAATTCTAATATGTTTTTGGTTTTTGTTAATTCATTTTTATTAAATTTATAATTCCATTTTTTAAATCTATGTGTCTATGTGTTTTATTTTTGTGTTAGTATTTTTACTTAGTTGTATAATTTTCGTAGGAGGAAGAAGATCGAAATGCGGCCTTGTTACTTGCCCTCGCCGACGACGACCAACAAGGGGGGCATTCACATTCGGCTTCGCGTTTCGAATACGATGTGAATCTATCGTCGGACGAAGGCGATGATGGATCACATCAATTCCTCTCTTCTAGCGCCAGCCAAGTTGTCGAAAATGATGAGGAGGCCGATGCTCCTCCTGCTTCAGGAAGACAAAAGAAGAAGATGCCACCAAAGTTGAAATCCGATATTTTCACCAAACATTACAAGAATCTCGGTGGTAATTTCAAATCCTAATGATCCGACCACTAGCGTGGAGACAAATGAGATCAAAGCATATTGCAACTATTGCGATAAAGTCTATCCATTTGGAACCGATGGGGGATATGGTACTCTCCATCGCCATTTGAAGACAAAACACCCCATGGAATATGGGCATACTAAGTCCCAAAGCCAAATAAACTTCCTTGCCGGCTCATTGTCTCAAACAGGTACGTCTCTATTTAAATATGATCCCAAAAATGTTACCGATGCTATGGTGAGATGGGCGTCAATGAAGCATTTGCCGTTTAATTTTTTTAATGACAAAAAATATGAAGTTACTATGCAAACCGCTTTTAATGTTGCTACAAAAAGAATTCCCCCCTCAACTGCTCAAAGATCTAACAACCGGCAGTTTTTTTAATAAAAAAAGAGAAGTTGGAAAATTTCTATCCAGCTTGGGGCACAAAGTTAATACTTGCTCCGATGTGTGGACGGATTCTTTCCAAAGAAATTCTTACATGGGAATTTCATGTCATTTTATAGACAATAGTTGGTCTTTAAATAAACGTTTAATTGGTTTTAGACAATTTCCTTCCCCACACACCGCACAAGCAATTGCATCCTTAATTATTCAAGTTTTGAATGATTATGAGTTATGCAAAAAAATATTTTCGGTTGGTTTTGATAACGCAACCGTCAACACTACAAGTATACCCGATTTAATTGCGGCTTGCTCCCCGGTGATAAGTGGTAAGTATTTTCACCAACGATGTATTTGTCATATTTTAAACTTATGTGTACAAGATGCTTTGTCTTTATGGCAAAGACATATTCAATCTATTACAACAGTTGTATCCTTGATCCACTGGAAGCCTCAAATTGGCAAGGCGTGGAAGAAGTATTGTCACTCGAAGAAAATAAGGTACACAACTTTTACTTTAGACGTGTCTACTAGATGGAACTCTACATATGATATGTTGCATTCTACATTAGAGCATATAGAATATTTGGTTGATTTTTATAGAACTTTCCATGTTGATGATTTATATCTAACTTCTTCTTGTTGGGATCAAAGCATGAGTTTATTTAAATTATTCAAAGGTTTTAGAAATGCCACCGTTGAGTTATCGGGTGTGTATTATTGCACATCCGTTCATGTTTTAGAACATTGCATGTACATATCACTTGGTTTTAAAACTGCAATGAAAAATTACGCAAATAATCTTGAATTAATGTGTGTTTTATATTACATGGTTGAAAAATGGCTCAAGTATTTCAATGAAATCCCAACGGTTTTTTTGCTTGCAAAAGTTTTGGATCCAAAATGGAAACTAGTTGGTACTTTAAAAATTTTAGAATTTTATTACAACAATTTGGCTTCTATTGATCTTGAACCACTCCGAGCTTTGCAATCGAATGACGAGGACGACGACAACTACATAAACCTAGCCCAAACATTCCAAATAAACCTCCCCCACCTCCCAACCCTGCAAAGAAGTTTTGAGTTCGACTTGCGGGCTCTCTTTCACGATTACGAAGCCAAGTACAACAGTACCCACCAAGTGAGACCTAGACCCCCCGTCAAACACATAATTTTGGCTTCTTCCAAGTTGATGACCCCGACGCCCAATCCCAATTGGCGGACCTATACGGCTTCAGCAGCGGAGGAAGGACGGCAAATTCGGTAAGTGAGTTAGATTTATATTTTGACTCACACTTTTCATTCAATGAGGAAGAAGGAGGTCCCGTTCCCCAACAAATCGACGTCCTAGATTGGTGGGGATTACACAAGAAAGATTTTCTCATCCTTGCATCAATGGCCAAGGAGATCTTTTCGGTTCTGGCTTCCACTGTCGCCGTCGAGTCCGCCTTTAGTGTTGGAGGCAACGTCTTGGACGACAGAAGAAGTAGACTCACCGGGTAAAACATGGAAGCCACCATGTTACTTGATGATTGGTGCTCCGCCGAAATTAGAGACCAAGAACCGGATTGGGACAATCAAGTAGTACAACCCGACCAAGACTACTCCCCGATGAAGAAGAACAGGCCAGTTCCTCCGATCAAGCCAAATAGGTAAGCAAGGTAAGAGAACTACGTGGACTTTGATTCCAAAATGCAATTGAGCATTGAGGATACGTAGGCATCTCAACTTAAATTTTAAATTTAAGTGAGCTCAAGTCCTTTTCCTTTATTTCTTTTTTCTCCCCTTTGTTTCGAATATGTAATTTGTAAATTGTAATCAAGACTTTAAGTCTTTTGTAATTTATAATTTTTAAGTTGTAATTTATAAATTTTAAGTTGTAATTTGTAACTTTAAAGTTGTAATTTGTAATTTTGAAGTTGTAATTTGTATCAATGAAATTGCATTTGTACATCGCTTTATTCTAATTTTATTTATGCAAGTATATTTACATTTTTTACTTGAATTACAATGTAAAAAAAATTAACATGAACCGCCGAACCGAACGAACCAGCCCGGAACCGGATAGAAGCCGGCGGTTCCGGCGGTTTACGTGAACCGCCGGTTCACGGTTCAGGAACCGGAACCGCCAAACCTAGGACGGGCCGGTTCAGGTTCATGCTTTTCTTGAACCGGAACCGCCGGTTCCGAACCGTGAACCGCCGGTTCCCGAACCGTGGTGACGTACTTTTCAACTCACTTCTCTACTGTCGACGGAGAGGCTAAATTCCTATTGACGATAATATCCCTTTATGGTTTCCATTTTATTCCTACTAGTTTTAGGGTAAAGTTGAGATATTGGTAAAAACTTGACGCTATGATTTTATACCGATAATGTCTTTGATTTCTAAATTTATATTTCTATAAATAATGTGATTTTCCAAATAATTTAATGGCTTGTAAACTAGTGAAAATATTAGTTTTAGAAACCACCCTCATATTCTACAGATCAATATTGCAGCCGAACATCTTTATTGAAGGGACTAAGGCCACCCGCATGACTACCCTCATATTCTACAGATCAATATTGCAGCCGAACATCTTTATTGAAGGGACTAAGGCCACCCGCAACGCGTCATGCGGGTGGCACGTAATACGTCACTAAGGGACGAGACGGCGGCGTGACGCGTTGCAGCGCCCTGTCTCGTCCCCAGCCCGCCACATGTTCCGTCCCGCCGTGACGGATGGCGAGACGTCTCGCCACGCGCCAGGGCGACGTGGCGCGCTCCGGCGCCATGCGTGACGTCCACTCGCCGACCCGCGAGTGGGCATCGTCACGCTGACGCAATAAACAATTTTTTTTAAATCCGAATTAAAAAAAAAAATTAAAAAACAAAAAACGGTAATATTACCGTTATATTACCGTTTTTTCTTTTTTTATTATTTATTTTTTTTATTTTTTTTACTCTATAAATACTCTTAATTCATCCTCCTTTCACACACAAATACACATCTATTCTTCCCAAATCATCTCCATTTCCTTTCCAATTTTCATCTAACCTCTCATTACAAAATGTTCGGCGACGGAAACTCTGGCGGTGGCGGCTCCGGAGGGTTCGACATCAACGCGTTCGACGACTGGGGGGCATGTACAATGTCCTGGGTGGTGGATTCGGTTCGTCGACGCCGGGGATACCAACCACCCCATTTTGATGTGGATGCATACGCCCGTCCCTCCGCCCCGAGGTATTCGCAGGGATTATCCCAGATTCGGGAAGATTATTCCGTTGAACCCACTCCGGAAGAAGGCCGAGGCGGAGGAGGAAGCCGAGGCGGTGGAGGAGGCCGAGGCGGTGGAAGCTCCACGGCGGAGGCGGACGAGGAGGATGAGGATCTAGGCCGGCATCCGTACAGCCCCAAAGAAACGCTGGCGGTGTACAACGCCTGGATCAGCGTCTCGTACGATCCCATCGTCGGGAATCAACAACCCCGAAAGTGCTTCTGGGAAAAGGTCACCGAGGCCTCCCACGAGATTAAGCCGAAGGGGTCCCGCCGCCGCACATGTAAGATGCTCCGCGCTCACTTTGACCGAATCGACAGAGAGGTCAAAAAATTATGCGTCATCTACAAGAGTGAAGCGGCTCATTACCAAAGCGGAGCCACGGGAACCGACATTCTGAGGTCGGCTTTGCGAGTATACTACGACGACACCACCAAACAATTCAAATATGTCGATATTTGGGAGGTCATCAAAGACGAGGAAAGGTGGGCTGGCGGTGTCCGGTCCAGCTCGGGCTCGACCTCGAAGCGCACGAAGCACACGGCGGGTGGCCAATACTCGTCTAGTGAGGGCGGTTCGGGCAGCGCCGCACAAGAGTTTGCCTCGCAGGAGGTTGAGGGCACGACAGACGATGCCGGGGGTCCTCCCGTGGGCGCTGTCGGCCGCAAGGGAGAAATGCGGCGTAGGCGGCTAGAGGGAGGAGCGGTCGAGCCGAATCAAGCCAGGCGGGCTCGGGGATTATGAATTGTAATTTAAGGGATGGTTAAGGAACGGGTAAATGACAGCATTGCGCATGACTAAAAAGGACAAGATAGGGGCCATGAATCGTCCACCGATATTTAATATTCTACTATGAATAACAGGAGGTGAAGTTTAAACTTATCATGTTTCTCGGTAAAATAAATAGTAGTATACGTGTTAATATTAGAATATAGAGTAGTAATTCTTCTAGTACAACATTTTATTTATTTTACTTTCGAATTAGGGGTGTTCCCTTTGAACTAATTCCATTTCTAAGATTAGAAAGAAGTAATTATTTCAAGAATTGAGTCATAATTGGCCACATATAATTATGTTCCCCTTATTTAGTATACTAGAATTGGCCCAAGAATTGATCCAAATATTAAATAAAATAGACTTTGACTTAATAGAATTATGGATTGACAAATTTATTCCTCCAAGTGGAAAGGTGAAAAAGTCGGGCAAATGTGTAAAATCAAGTCCATTTCTTGGTGCACTTTTCAATGCACAACCAAATCTTACCTATTTTGCAAGATTTCAATTCTTCCTCAATTGACATGAATAGTGCAGACCCCACCTCAATTGTAAGGCCCCCAACAATTAATTAGTGGAAGATGAACACAAGAATTGGCTCAATTAGACCAAGAATTGCCTAATTCTTTCAAAGTACTAGTACATATTATCCGCTCTAAGAGAGTCTACAGTGGAGTGGAACAACTAAGCCACAACCACAAAAATACTTTCATAGCTACACAAACTTGTCCAGCCCAATAACAGCCACGCCACAACCACAACCACAAATCACATCATTTAATCAATTGATGGTATATTTTAATTGGATTGGAATAAAAATTATCGGACGAAAATAATTTTAAAAAAAGCATCATTAATTTTTTTAAAAAACTAAATATTCTTTGTATTATAAATAAGGGAATATTATACAACGACAATTAAATAAAAACACTTAAAAATACACCGCCTCCACTCACTCGGTTGAATCATCGAAATTCGTCGCTGCATCTCCATCTCCATCTCCATCCCAATCTTCGTCCCTTGTCGCCGCCGCCGGTGCCGCGAACCCCGTCATCCCCAGATGACCCCTCAGCCTCTGTATGATGTGCCAGTGCAATCCCTTGGTGATAGGGTCGGTCGCCGCAGCGTGGGCGTTAGCGACATTGCCCAGATGCTTCAGCATCCGGAAGTCCAAGTTCTTGTCCAACACTGCCACCAGGGTAGACATTCCCAAGTGGGATGCAGACGCGACCGCACCGGCTCCAGAGGCTCTAGCATCTCGGATAGTGGATTGTTGGCCTTTGGGACGTCGGTGGCGAGAGAATGTGGAGGGCGGCTCCTCCTCGACCTCTTCGTTGAGGTCGAGGGAATGTGAGTGGCAGCTACTGCTGTAGTTACCGGCTAGGCCAAGTCTCGTCTGCTTCGGCCCCGACCCTAGTCCCACCCTCTGGCTCTTAAAGGACCTTGAATTTCGGAGAGTCCTGGAGAAGGACTTATTCGTCCCAGTAGGTGAATTTGGGGTGCCCATCGACTTGATGCATCTCTAGCGACAAAGCCTTTATGTCGGCTTCGCTGTGGCCGCTCTCACCTGTGCGAAGGTTGTTCTCGTAGATGCCCGAGAACCTGTTGACGGCGGTAGCAATCCTCCTCCACTTTTTGCGGATCTGGTCCTCATTCCGCTCCGGGGTGTCTTCCAGCTTAAACTCATTGTACGCCTCCAGGATGCGGGCCCAGAATCCTGCTTTTGTCCGATCTGTCCCAACTCGCGCATCCGACGTGATGGCCTCCCAGGACTTAGCCACAACAATGGACTCCTATCTCGAGTAGTACACCGCCGCCTCACAGGCGCCGGCGGCGCTGGCTCGCCCACTGCCGCGACCGCGGCCCTGACCCCTCCGGCCCCTAACCGGGGTCTCGACGCGTCCCCATACCGGCAGCGATGACAAGGGCTCCCACAGCCCCAGACTCAAACCAATCTGCTCGAATGTGAAAGTATCAAAATCCCCTAAAGATTGAGTGGGTTGAACGTAGAGAGTAGTGGTATCTGGACGCGGATTATTAATCGCGTCCATGTTGGGCCAGTAATCCTCATACGGCGATTGGGGACGGCCCACAAACCTCTGATACGAGGGTTTACCCCGAAACTGGGATGACGGCGGACACCACGGCTGGGATGGAGGCTGAGGAGGGCCACCCCACCCCTGGGATGGAGGGGGACTGGATCTCCACGTATGGGATGGAGACTGATAATAATAGTTGCCATACGCGTCGACGGCGGGCTTGCTAGTGCCGGTACTCGCTGCACCAGAACCGCCACTGTAGTACCCGCTGCTCGGATATCCAGATTCTCTAGTGCCGGGCGAATCACTATCTCCACCTTGCATAATGACTACGAATAAAAATCTAGAGAGATGAAAATATGTTTGTGGATTGTAGTGTGGGTGTGGATATGTGAATGAAAAAAAATGAGAGAATTGGGAGTAAATATAGAAAATATTTAAGATAAAAAAAATTTAAAACGCCGGCGCCGGCGATCACTGCTGAACCGCCCCCTTCCACGCCGCGCGCGCGGCTGTGCCCCCGTCCTGGCTCCCCTCATCCAGCAGTGGGCCGCCGCGGCTCCACTATGGACCCTGCTAAGTTAATAAAATAATAATACAAGCCTCTCTAGGTCTATCCTTTTTATCCCAGAGTTTAACATTCATATAAAGTTTCAAATAAAACTAACATAAATCACTTGAAAAAAATTATGGTCTATGGAATGCAAAGATATAGTTGCCCATTTCCAAATAGTTAGAACAAAAAAATATCCATATGGGGAAATAATTGCAGCAACACAAGAAAATTACTTCCTCCATTCCGCGTTAGTAGAGTTATATTTTTTCTTTAGTTTCAATATAATAAAGTCATTTCGCATGTATAAATCATTCCATTCTAACTCCACGAGAGCATCTCCAAGGAGAGAAAATATATAGAAAATGTATATTATGTATTTAACTTTTTAAAAAGTGAAATATAACCTTCTAACAATGAACATATTCCAAAGGAAAAAGGTATATAGAAAGGTAAATTATTTTTTAAAATTAAATAATAGTACAAAATGCATTAAAAAAACATAAAGTGCAATACCTTCTCAAATATCTTTCCCATTGGATAATGATTTTTTATGAAAAGAAGGCAAATATGGTTTATAAGATTTTACCTCTCCATTGATGGGGAGGTAAAGATACCTCTTCAAAATGAAAAAATGTATAATATCTTCTCAAATACCTCTCCCCTTTGAGAATAATTTTTCATGAAAAAAGGTAAATATAGTAGTTATATTAGTTTACCTCTCCATTTACCTTTTCCCTTTCAGATGTTCTAATATTCCTTATATAGTTATAACCTTCCGCTTTTCTTGAGGTTTGAACAAATCATCAATTGATATAATATTCCCCATCTTCTCAAAATAGAAGGATTGCAAATAATATGAATTTTAATATAAAGTTAGTTCTATAGTAGTTGATGTATTTTTTTTCGGCACAGAGATTAAGAAAAATTGTGTTAAATAAAGAAAGAATAAAGTAGAAAATGAAAAAAGGTAGAGAGATAAGAGAGAATAAAGTACGAAAGAATAAAGTAAGTGAGAAGAAATGTGTTGACTTTTAATGGAAATGATTCCACTACTATGGAACGTACCAAAATGGCAAAATGACTCAACTAATATAGACCAGAGTGAGTAACATATAAGAAAAAAAGTAAATTGAATTACAAAGATTCTTATCAATAATAAAGTAAGTATGTAGGAGTAGTACTAGTAAAAAAAGCTTCTAAATATTAAAAATGAACTCATTTTGATGAATGAACCTAATACCTAATGGTAAGAGCATCCGCAGCGGTGCTCGTTGGCAAGGACGGCGTCCGTGCCGCTGGCACGGCGTTGCTCGATGCATCGAGCACGTCCGTGCCACTGAGCAGCTGACGTGGCGGTGCCTGATTGGCCTACGGCAATGCCGTTGGCAATTTCATTTTTTTTAAAATTGAATTGAATTTAAAAAATCCGAATTAAATAAAAAGTTATTTTCCCACTTCCCAATAAATTATATCTGTTTTCTCCCCACTTTTAATTTATTTTTCAATTTTTCCCCCAAAATTCACATTTTCATCTATAAATACCCTCACTTCCACACCAAAAATTTCAGACCACACTACACAATTCTCAATTGTCAATTCTCCCAACTCAATTTGGCCGATAGGTCAAATATGACCCCCGAGCAACTTGATTCACATTTAGCCTTTAATTATGTATTTTTTAGGATTTTAATTATGGAATTTTAAATTTTTAGTATTTTAATTATGTAATTTTTAATTTTTAGTATTTTAATAATGTAATTTTTAATTTTTTTGTAATTTGTAATAGTATTACAGATATTTTTAATGCATTTTAATATTGTGGAAATGTTTTTATTTAAATTGAATAATAGAATGGTGGGACCCTTGAGCATGTCCTTGCGGTAGAGCATGAATGTGGGTGATAAGGCTCGTTTCATGCATTGGTTTTGGGTGATATTACATGCTTTTTGGGGGAGATAATGCGCAAATTTGAGTTTAAGTGTGCCGATATTTGCTGAGTCAAGTAGATGCTGCAAATTGACCGAGCAGATGCAAAATGAGCAGAAAATGAGTAAAAATTTTCAAAAATCCGCTAGGTCACAGAGAATTATCAGGAGAGCAGGTGCGTGAAAAATCTGTCGGACCTAGGAATGCACACAAATTACCTGGGGTAGGGAAAATGGAGCATATAAAGTGAAGAAATGAGCAGTTTTAAAAGAGCATATTTTAAGGGTACAAACGTCAAATCATGAAGAGCATACCCTAGGGATTCGAGCTTGAAGCCTCCCTATATAAAGGGACCAACATGAATGAAGAAGTCAGCGCTTAACGCTACCATTCTCGTAGTTTAGGTAGGAAACTCTCATGGGCGCTTAACGCCACTGCTTTCTTAGCTTAGTTTAGTTGAGTTGCTGATTTCTTAGCTTAGTTTAGATAGTTAACTGTCTTCTTAGCTTAGTTTAATGGTTTCGACGGTGGAATTGACGACTTTGACGTTGGATCCTTGCTTTCTTTACCGCTTTTGAGACGATGTAGTTGGATCTTGAGTTTCATCGGAGGAATTGACGACTCCATCTTTGGATCTCGACTTATTTCCAGTTTTATGAAGCTTTGGTGTTTATTTTCATGTTGATGATGCTATTTACTCATGTTTCTTGGATGCTTTTCGCAATTGGTGGCTTAGATGTTTAGATCCATGCTGTTTACATGATTTGGGAAAGTTTCAGCATGTTCCTTCAGTCACAGGTGTTCTAGTTAGCTTAACTCCAGTTTACAAGTTGCCATGAGTTTGGTTGTCATGCAAGTGTTCGTACTTTTCCCATCCGCTAGGTCTGGTAGATAGATCCAGTTGAATTTAGCCAGGTCAAGTAGATTAGAGTCTTAAGCCACTTAATAAATGCGTGGCAGCAGCCGATCACTTTTCCGATTGTGTCATAGAAATAATCTCGAGTAGGTCCCTAGTCTCTGTGGTTCGACCCCGCTCTTGCCGCTTATACTTTGTAATACTTGTTGCATTAGTGGGAAAATTATAAATCTTGTTGAAAGGAGGAACACGTGCACACGACACACGTGCAAAAATCCTCTCTTCAAATGGCGCCGTTGCCGGGGGACTATGGCGTTATCTACTTGATTTTGTTTCTATGACACTGTAAGTAGCTTTCGGCTTTCTTTAACTTTTGTTTTTGATCGTTTTCTTTTGTCCAGGCATGACTTCTTATCCAAGGTGTTTCCCAAGGTTGAAAAAAAAAATCAAGGCTGAAAAGGAGAAGGAAAGCTCTCCGATTACATGTGGCTGAAAAAATGCCTATGGGGCCAGGGAGTTTTCTTGTTCTTTCAATTTTATGATTATTGGTTGCATATATGATCCTTGGATACTTTAGAAGCTCATTTTGTAAATACTTTTAGTCGACTTTTAATTCTTGTAAATAGTTTTCTAAGAAAAATCCAAAAACATTTTTAAAAAAATAGAAAATTGAAAAAAGATTTTTAGTTTTTTTAAATCCCTTTTTTCTAATTAAGTTTATTTCAAAAGTTTTTCTTTTGAAAAAATAATAATAATAAATAAAAAAAGAAAAAAAAGACTCTTAGAAAATCCAAAAAAAAACATTTGAAATTTGGAAACTACAAAAAGATTTTAAGTTTTTGTAAATACCTCCTTTTCAGTTTGCTAAGTACTCTTCGGGAATCTGCTGGGTCAGGTAGATAGGAAAGAAGTTTTAAAATCTGTGGACTGAACCAGCATACTCCCAAGAATACTTAAACACGAATTTGTAGATAATGTGAATATGTTTCTTTGATTTTTCCTTAAAAAAATCCAAATTGAGAAAAAAAATTTATTGCCTAGCTGGTCAGTTTGCTAAGTACTCTTCGGGAATCTGCTGGGTTAGGTAGATAGGAAGGAATTTGAAAATTTTTGGACTGAACTAGTATACTCCCAAGAATACTTGAGCAAAAGTTGTACATAGTGTGAATATGTCTTTTCTGAAATTCCTTATTAAAATCCAAACAAAGAAAAAAATTTAATCCCAAAAAGATTTTGGAAATTCTAAGTAAATCTGGGAAAGAAGTTTATAAATGAAAAAAAAACCATTTGGATCTTACATCCACTTGACCAATTTGCTTAAGAATTTCAAGTTTTAGTTTCGTAGGTCAGGAAGAGAGTACAAGGGACCGACAAGGAATTCAAATGATGAAGCTCCCAATTCAGGAAATAAGGAAGGCGGCTACCTGACCCAGCAGAATGGCAAGTCAGAAACAGGGGAACAGAGGATTCCGCCCAGCAGGGGGTGGCCAAACCTGCTCTACAAACTCCAGAACTGTCGATGTTGATATACCAGCAAGTGTGAATGCAATCCCCATGACCAACAAGAGGACCAAGAAGGCATGCACCACCAGCACCCCCAGGAAGGCTGACTCCATTAGGAGCCAGGAGAAGAAGTGACCCACCCCAAATGACCAAGTAAATTTTATCTTCAGTTTTTGTTTTATTTCCTTTTGTTAGATGTCTACTATGCATATTGTGTTACTGTTATCATGCATGTTCCGTTGTGTCTGTATATATGTATGTTACTGTTATTTCCTTTTTGTTGCATTAGTGGGAAAATTATAAATCTTGTTGAAAGGAGGAACACGTGCACACGACACACGTGCAAAATTCCTCTCTTTAGTGGGTGTTGTGCTCTTGCCTAAGAGCAGGGAGTAAAAAAGTAATAAAAGTGGGTTCGAGCCCACATATGTGCTCTTTGACAAGAGCACAGATGGAGATGCTCTAAAAGATGCCTGATTTTTTGGACCATAAGATTTTTTGTTACTAATATAGGAGCATTCAAGCATGTATTTCTTGATAATTAAGATAAAGCTTTAGGTGAATGACAAAGAATACAACTTAATTAGGCCAACGCTCTCTCTTATCCGTCTCTTAACCGTCTCATCCCTTAACTATTCATGGGCCCCACTGTACTTTTCACTCCATCTCTTAACTAAGAGACAGAACCTGCAACCCTCCATCTATTATCCGTCTCTTAGCCATCTCTTAACTTACTATTCATTCAATTTCATTTTTTATTTTTATTTCCAACAAATTCAATTAATAAAAACACATTTCATTAAATAAAATAAAATTACAACTTAAAATTCTTAAAAAATAAAAAAAAACATAATTAAAAATCCTAAAAAAATGAAAATACATAATTTAATTTCTTCCGCCAAATTTTTCCCAAATGTACTCCATTAGATCATCTTGGAGTTGGACGTGGGCGGTAGAATCACGTGTCCTTGCCCGAATAGACAACCGATCTTGCAAAGATGGATGCACTCCACTGCGAGGCGGACTACTTGCGGTAGAGCTTCCGGGGGTTTAAGGGTCGAACCAATTTCCCGCCTCAGGTCCTTCGTCGGCTACAATCATGTTGTGCAAGATTATGCACGTATACATGATGTCGACCATAGTCTCCATGAACCACGTACGAGTCAGGGCTTTGATAATGTTGAAGCGCGCTTGGAGAACCCCGAACGCCCTCTCCACATCCTTGCTAGCAGCCTCCTGCTTCTGCGCAAAAAAGAGCTTGTTTTTCGTTTACCGGCCTGTTGAACGTCTTCACGAAGGTTGGCCACTTCGGGTAGATACCATCGGCAAGATAGTACCCCATTTTATACCGCCGGTTGTTAGCGATGAAGTTGATGGCCGACGCTTTACCATCCAAAATATCGGCGAAGAGGTCGGATTGGTTGAGCACGTTGAAGTCGTTGTTCGATCCGGGGACCCCGAAGCACGCATGCCAAATCCATAGCCTGTAGTCGGCAACGACATCGAGTATAACGGTGGGGTGGATGCCTTTGTGGCCGCTCGTGTATGACCCCCTCAACGCCACAAGGCAATTCTTCCATTGCCAATGCATGCAATCGACGCTGCCAAGCATCCCGGGGAATCCGTGCACTTCTTCGTGAAGGTGGAGCAGAAACTGACAATCTGCCGTGCTTGGCTTCCGGAGAAATTCGTCGGTGAAGGCTGCACGGACGCCTTTGCAGAATTGCATCAAGCATATTCTCCCAGTGCTTTCTCCAATGTGGAGGTATTCGTCGAATAAATCCACCGTTTGTCCAGTCGCAAGCTGACGGATTGCTGCAGTACATTTCTGCAGCGTCGTGTGGCTGGGACGGCCAACTACGTCGAACCCTTCTTGGAAGAACTCTTCCCGGGCTGCCAATGTATTTGCGATATGGAGAAATAGCGGTCGCCGCATGCGGGAACGGCGACGGAAGTAGGTATCTCCCCATACCGAGTTATCACAGAAGTAGTCGCATACTAACCTTGCGGCGGCTTCCTCCCGGTTACGATGGATATAAGTCCGGGATCGTCTTTGGGGCGGCGCGGCTTCCTCCGCCTCTCTACGTCGATCTTTTTCAAGTGATTCTTCCATTATTCGACGCATTTGCTCAAATGGATCCATGAATGTATTAACTTTGGGAGAAGAATAAAAGAGATGATTTGAGATGAAAATTGGAGAGGAAATGGAGGTAATTTGAGAAGAATAGATGTGTGTTTGTGTGTAATGAGGATGAAATATGAGTATTTATAGAGTAAAAAAATAAAAAAAAATAAAAAAAAAAGAAAAATGACCGTTGAACGTTCATATGACCGTTTTTAATTTTAATTTTTATTTTATTAAATTCGATTTTTTTATAAAAAATGATTTATTGCGTCAGCGTGACGAAGCCCACTCGCGGGTCGGCGAGTGAGCGTCACGCATGGCGCCGGAGCGCGCCACGTCGCGCAAGCGCGCACCGTCTCGGAGGGACGTGAAGCTGCAACGCGTCCCGCGCCCGTCTCGTCTCGGAGGGACGAGATAAGGGACACCCGCGAGACGCGTTGCGGGTACCATCCACGGTGATTAAATAAATTTCAAATAATACAATGAACATTTTGCTCAAGTAATGAAATTGTTTGAATGAGTAACTGAGAAAAATAGTATTATTAGGTTATTACACGGAGTCGCACTTTCAGGCATCTTGTTCTCTATATCTCTCATTTTTCATACAGCAATTCAAACAATAACAGTTTCCATTAGTAGCTGGAAAAAACCAAGAAATATTTTCTCTAGTAAGATTTCATTATTCACCAACAAAATGGAAAAGCTACAAATATGCCCGCAGCCTGGAAAACAACTGCCTATTCATGAATAAACTAGCACAAAGACGAGCAGGTAGAACTTAGGTCTTGATTGACGGTGTCGGTGGCCAAGGGTGTTGGGAACAGAGCGAATTGAGGAGATGGGATTGGGGTATGGCCATATAAGCAGGTAGACGAGAGGGGGGACATTTTTTCAAGGTGAGCTTGAGAGATTTTTTTGGTGAAACATTTTCAACTTTGATGGACAAACATGGACGTTCCAGAGGCATGTTTTCCAGCCATGAGTTCAACGCCAAATCCCTAATATCTGTTGCCATCTCTGCCCAAGGAGAAATTAACGGTTGCATTTGAACCGGCTGTGAAGCTACCAGTAAGAGGTTCAAACCTTTCTCCAGTGAAACGGCTATGACGTGGAGAGAGAGAGAGACTGGTGAGGGAGAGAACGGGGTGAGGTGGAAGAATTATGAAGGCCGTATAATTGACAGATATGATTAACAATGCCGCAGAGGACAAAATGTGCCATGTCGGTTTTAACGATTGCCGGAACGAACCGCCGTGTGAAATTCGCACCGAACCTAAAGTCGCTGATATTTTTAACCACTTTTAAAGTCTAGGGGAAATACCAGATTTGGGCAAAATTCCAAGAAGGGACGTTATGGCAAAATGTATCCGCCATTTGGACCCTGAAAAAAAAAGATTCCAGCCATGGTATAGACGCGAGAGCTTCTCGCGTGTCTTAAAAGTATAGACGCATATTCCTCTCGCGTGTTAAAAAGAAGAGACGCGTCTTCCTCTCGCGTGTATTAAAGAAGAGACGCGTCTTCCTTTCGCGTGTTTAAAGAAAACACGCGACACGCTCTCGCGTGTCTCCTTGCTCCACAAAATCACTCCAGACGGCAGAACATATGACATTACGCGAAGAAGAGAAGAAAATCGGCGGAAATTCTGCCCAACCAGCCAAATTCGAAGCCTAGTCCGCTAATTAGCTCTCCCATTCCAATTTGAAGTGTTGTTAGGTAACTTTCAACCCTTATTTTCGTTTTTATTGGTATATTTTAGGTGGGGTTATAATAGTTAGGGTTCATGGGGTAGAAATCGTTTTGTTGAATTTGGTGTTGAATTATTCAATTTGGTTGATTTTATCTTGAATTTGGTTGTATTTGATGTTTAATTATTCAATTTGGTTGATGTTTTGTTGAATTTGGTGTTATTTAGTTGCATTTGGTGTTAATGTGGTGATTAAATTTGGTTGATGTTTTATTGAATTTGGTGTTATTTTGTTGCATTTGGTGTTAATGTGGTGAATGTGATTGATATTTTGTTGAATTATTGAATTTGGTTGAACTATTGTTGAATTATTGAATATGGTTGAACATGGTGTTAATTTGTTGAATTTGATGTTAATTTGTTGAATTTGGTTGAATTTATTAAGTGAAATTTTTTTAATAAAATTTCGTTTATAATTAAACATGTTAAATTTTGATTATATTAGGATGTCGCGATATGGACCAGAAGATCCTTCTGTTTTGCATTATCAGCACAGTCATATATCACGCAAGGCGTGGGCAGGCCAGGAAACAACCTCGTTCAATATTCGGCGCTTTGAGGGACATTTCTGGGAAATCGATAATCATCACAGACGCGTGATTGATTATGTTTGTAGGTTTGGTTTAGGTGGAGTTCTTTTCTGTGGTAAGGCTCTGGATGTAGATCATTCGTTGATCACAGCTTTAGTTGAGCGTTGGAGGCCAGAGACTCATACATTCCATCTTCCCGTAGGGGAAACTACCATTACATTACAAGACGTTCAAGTATTATGGGCTTTACGTGTAGATGGAGTACCCTTCACAGGAAATGGGTTTTGTGAAACTGGGTGGAGGGGTTTATGTGAAGAGCTCTTGGGCTTCCATCCCCTTCAAAGCGAGATGAAGGAAAACGGTATCTTGGCATCCGCGCTAATACATAGGATGACAATTCAACCGTTAGGAGATGGTCTCGAAGATGAAGCCTACATTCAACGGGCACGTATGATTGTGCTTGTGCTATTGGGAGGGTTGATCTTACCCGACGGCTCAGGGTGTAAGATACCTCTCATGTGGTTGACCCAACTTCGAGATGTAGAGGCTGCCTCTATGATTAGTTGGGCGAGTGCTGCACTTGCTACATTATACCATAATCTCTGTGAGGCGTCTATGGGCAAAAGGACAGACATTGGAGGTTCGTCAGTGCTCCTTCAGCTTTGGGCGTGGGAGAGAATGCCCACTTTGAGACCGGATTTTACAACGGCACGTATACATACAAACAACACGCCATGTGCATTAATGTAAGTTTCTTAAGTTTGGTTGTTTCCTCTCATTTGTGTATTTAATGACAACATATTTAATTGACATCTTTTGTTATTGTAGGTGGACTGGGTCCTATATGATAAACAGAGCCCCCAAACATTCGGTTCGACATTATCGTGAACAGTTGTCATTACTCCAAAATAGCCAGGTAAAATGAATAATGTTTGATATATATTTGGGTAATTTTAATATAAACTTGTTATTGTAGTTTATTTGGATGCCCTACGTGGACCGTCAATTGCCAGACTCCTGCCTCGATATGAACAACAGTTGGAGATCTGTGACGTACATTGTGTGTTGGGCTATTGTAGAAGCACATGAACCTGAGCGCGTGGTTAGAAAATTTGGAGGCACGCCGTTCATCCCGGAATTGTGTGATTGGGGTTTCAATGAAACTCACTTCAAAACCAATCGTCGTGGAAAGGCTAAGACGAACTGGGCTGTGCAGAACAAGGCCTACATCCAACATTGGGAGAGGAGGTCGGAGTTCGTTACTAACGCTTACATGGAGCCTCTTGCAGACCACGTGCAGGTGATGAGGACTCGACAATACATGGAGTGGTATTTTAAAATTACCATTACATATATCACGCAGCCGGGTAGGCTTCCAGAAGTAGGGATGAACACTGTTGCATCATCATCTACAGTCCAAGTAAGTATTGTATTTTTATAGTTGTTGTTTCATTTTAAAAGTATGTATGTTATTAAATATGCATGTTTTATTTGTTACAGGCGGAGACATTGGCACGTATATTTCAGATGTCGCGCGGTTTTGACCCAACAGACGCCGTAGGATTATTGCACGAGATTAACAGTCTTGCTCTTAACTGCCTCACCGATTGCGGTGAGAGTGAACGCACGGTCATACCTTCCACACAGCGCACTGATGTGGATATGTCCCGGGGGTTTTTCCGAAGAGCTCGCGGTATTGGCCAGAGAGGTATCCGAACAGGCGGGCATGGTTATTCACGGCATTTCAGAATGTCCCAAGGCATGCCAGGGTCATCACAAGCAGCAAATGAAGAAAATATTAATTCAGATGATAACATAGATTTGGATGCACTCATCGACAATTTTGCTGGTGAGCCCGAAATGCAAAATCCACCAGCACCAGATCCCTCTAGTTGGTTTCCTACTTGGTCAGACGCGCCACAGTCTAGTTGGGTGACTCCATTAGATAGAGTTGGGCTACCATGGAATCCTACTACACAAGATTCATTCTTTTCGGATGTCCATATCGTGCACTCTCCAACAAATGATGATCATGATGCTGCTGCTGATGATGATGATGATGAAGATGCTGATGATGATGATGAAGATGCTGATGATGATGATGATGATGTTGCTCCTAGGAGTAGTGCCTACATAGAGCGCCCCACGGGGAGAGAGCATATTGACCCTCCTAGGAGTAGTATTCAACTCGATCGACCTAGTAGCAGTTCACATACATCCCGTCCCGATAAGGAACGCTCCAGACCAAGTTTGTCTCAGACAATTATGGGTATGTTCCCACGTAGAAGGTCTAGCCGTGACAACAGAGGAAAAGGCCCGAGTAAATATACACCTTCGTCATTTAAGTAGAATAATATCATTAGATGTATTGTCTATTTATTACTGGTGGATTGATTTGAGATGTACTGTTGACTTATTATATGTTGATTGATTTATTACAGGTGGATTGGTCAATAAATAAAGTAAACTCTGTCGAATTTTTTGTAAACAATATTACTTAAGAATGTAATTTCAGGCTTAATCTTGGTTCAAACACATAATAAACTCCAACCCTCAATCACGATTCTCAAACATAAAATAACTACATAACACGTCCTACAGTGCACTTTCTTCTATTATGGCCGGTCTCTCCACAAAGGCGGCATCGAGGAGAAGCTCTTGGCGCATCTTCTTCGTGCTCATCCATTTGGTTGTGTATCCTCCTTCTGTTGTATCGCCCACGTGAACGAGGAAGTAGCCGTGCTGGTGAACATTCGAGTGTCCATTCAGGTTCATACCAATAATCTTGGTGTCTCAGTGGACGGAACACAGCTGCATAAAAGTGCAGATGTAAGACATGATAAAAATGAAAGAATACAAAGTATTTAAACAACATACCTGCGTACTGGTGAATCCAAACATCTGTGTGGTATCGTGTATCAACATGACTAAAGATGTCATCACTGCGTTTTCTCAGCACCGCAACAGCGTGAGAGCAAGGCATTCTCCAGGTCTGCCACTTTCCACATGAGCATATCTTTTCACGGTAATCTACAACATGTATATTATGGCCTCTACCCGGACCTCTGTGATAGGTTAGCACATCATAGATGCCACGTGCTATGCTTGTAGTCCTAACATGATGACGTCTCCCTCGTTGGTCATTCTTCTGAAATAACTCCCAAGCCCACGGTGTCAAAGGCGTCTGACATTGTTTGGCTAGAGTCGTTCGGTTAACAAACCAGTTGATGGTCCGCCAGAATGTAATATCAACGATAGCTCTAATTGGGAGTTCCCTCGCAGCTAACAACACATTATTATAACACTCGGCCATGTTAGTAGATGTCTCACCCCATCGACGAAATTCATCGTGTGCCATAGTCCATTGCGATCTATCTATGGTGGTTTCGAGATACCTCAGAGCTTCTGGACTCACCTTTTCTAATTCACGCCTTGCAGTCCAATATCTCCGCTCCTCACTCACTTCACCCATTATCCATACCCATTTCTTCACTCCGGGGACTTTGTGTCTTTGTAACACATTCGATCTAACGTGAATTAAACAGAATCAATGATAACCAACTGGTGCCTCTTTCCACACATCAGCCTTCATGGCATTTATAATGCCTTGATGTCTGTCACTTATTATGCACACTTCCTGGTCCTGCTTTATAATATGCACTCTCACAAGATTCAAAAACCAACTCCAACTCTCGTTTGTTTCTTCATCGACAATAGCAAAAGCAACAGGCAAACAATTCTTATTTGCATCGTAACCTACTGCAGCAAGTAGTTTACCTTTCAATCTTCCACGCAGGTGAGTCCCATCAACTGATAAGACCGGCTTTGCTACTTGGAACGCCTCTATTGCTGGCCCAAATGCCCAAAATACGTAGCGGAACACCTTTGTATTACCTTGACTCAATACAGGGTCATGCAACCACTCAACGATTGTCCCCGGATTTTGAGTTTGCAACTCAGTCAGGTAGCTGGGGAGTTGTCTGAAGGACCCCTCCCACCCACCATATACAAGCTCAATAGCTTTTCTGCGAGCGTACCATGCTTTCTTGTAGCTGATTTTCACGTGAAATTTATCTTTGATATATGTATGTACTGCAGAAGGCTTGAATGCTGCATCGTTTTCAATTTGACTTCGAATGCAGAGAGCAATCATGGATGATGTAAGATTAACATGTTCACTTGGATCGTGATCTCCCATACAGCAATGACGATCAACCCATGAGTTGATAGACCAGCTACCATCACGTTTCTTAAACGTTGCTTTAACCTCCCAATTACATGGGTAGCGTTGCCCAAGGTCCCTGCCTATTCTTTTCGGACCAAATGGGTCCCTACAAACTGCATGCCATCTTCTTGAATGACTATCCATAACCTCATACATCCGACCTGTTCCCACATGCCATAATGTGATAGCAGTTTTCAACTGCAATTTGCTATCAAATTTTGTTCCCACATCTATATGTCTCGGATTATCCTCATCCCAATACCACATATCTTCATCAACCAATCCATGGTCTTCTGAAAAGTAACCACGGCTGCCTTCACATGGTAATGATCGAAAAAATGGTAACCCTTCAGGCACATAGTTGGGAACAGATTGCTCCCCACGAACAGATGGTTGTACATACTTCTCAACCATCATATCAAGTGCCTCATCGTCTGTAGAATCTTCACACGATTCTGCACTATAATCAAGATCACTTGGTTGAGAACCATCGGAACCATCACAATCAGAGTCATCTGCACCACCAACATTATCTGCACCATCACAATTATCAGAACCATCTGCACCATCACCATTATCAGACCCATCCGAACCATCACAATTATCAGAACCATCATAACCATCACATGTCAAATTTGGTACATCTAGTGGTTCATCAACCTCTCTCCCAGATGTGTTAAATTCAAAGCTATGATATTCATCATCCCTCATAGATGTCCCGACATCAAAACTAGGATAACCATCTCTCCTAGATGTTCCAACATCATGATGAGTGATAGGTGGTTCAAATTGCAACGCAGTGGGAACAGGAGTATATTCAATAAAAAGTTCAATTTGACGTGGATTTTCACCAAACATATACTCCAACAAATTAGCATCCACTGGTGTAGCTATATAATTCACCACTCCACTAAAAACCACAGGATGCCTCCATGTTAAATCAATCGTATGTGCATCCAACTCAATTCCAATTTTTTCACATATCATTGATACAAGCTGATAATATGATATCTTTTCATTCAATATAATAAATGAATTTGCACGAGGGGGATCATAAGCAACACCCAAACCTGGGAGCTGAATAATTTTCTCATCCCAATATAAACTCACAAACACCATTAAACCTGCAAAATAAGTGCGACATAACATCATATACTATAAATTCAACATACTTAGATAAATATTGAACAATATTAAAATCGAAAATTCAATACCAAGTTCAATGCCATAAACCCTAAATGTATAACTAACTAACATATAGCAATGATAATTGAAATTAATAGTCAATAATTACCTAACACCACTTAAAATAGGAATTAGAGCAACAAAATCACGGATTCACTTCGATTTTCGCCGGCTAGAAACGTTGGCCGTCGCTGAGAGTGAGAGATTGAGCGAGCTGGAAGTGAATTCGCGAGTGGAAAGTGAGGTCTCTGCCGTTTGGGCTGGAATTTGTGTCTACCCGAAACACGCGAGAGCGTGTCGCATGTTTAGTTAAACACGCGATAGCCTGATGCGTGTTTAGTTAAAACACGCAAGAGCTTCAAGCGTGTTTAGTTAAACACGCGAGAGCTTCTCGCGTCTATACCATGTCTGGAAACTTTGTTTTTCAGGGTCCAAATGGCGGATACATTTTTGCATGGCGTCCTTTCTTGGAATTTTGCCACCAGATTTGGCCAAAAGTTCATAGTTTTTCAAACCAATATCCCTTCTTTTAATTGTGGCCACCATATATATAAATTTTAACCCTAGATAAGTAAAACCATTTTTTTTTTATCATGGATGGCTGCAAGTAAACAAGTGTTAAAACAAGCCCGCTTTATGCATTTTTATCGTGCTAATCCGTCATGTATATGTCTTTCAACGCTGTTACGATTTTTTCTGTGATTTTTCAGGTATGGTTCAATCATATCTGATGCTATTCAGTCTAAGTTATCTGCCAAAAAGGACACATCTGGTGGAATAGACTCATCACCACAGAAGAAGCAAAAACATGGTTCATTTTCGTTTCTAGGTGGGATGCAGGTAGACCTATAGACTATAGTCTTCATCAATCTTTAATCTAGAATTCCTTTTTCATTTTTCTTGGTAACCAAACTTTTCATTTGCAATCAACAAATTCTGTACTTGAAATTAGGCTATGGGTGGTCAGGATTCTCTCTCTGTTGTATTACATCTAAAAGCTGTCCAGAGAAGCATACATGAAAGCATCAACACATTGTTAGCATACTCACATAAGAGGGCTAAAGCATTAGAGCATCCACAACCGTGCTCTTGCCAGCGGCACGGTTGTGGGCCCGACCCCACTTTTTCTGCCTGCTCTCTGTCAAGAGCACAACACCCACTGCTGTGCTCTTCCGCAAGGACAAGCACAATTAATTTAAAATTCAATTACACAAAAACATTTTCATAATACTAAAATTCATTAAAAAACCACAATAAATATTACAAATTACAAATAAAATAAAAAAGACATAATTAAAATCATAAAAATTAAAAATTACATAATTAAAATCATAAAAATTAAAAATTACATAATTAAAAAACTAAAAATTAAAAATTACATAATTAAACTCCTAAAAATTAAAAATTACATGATTATTGGCTAATATTACCCGAGGAAGACTACGCATCCGGCGGCACCAACCACAATTGTTTTTTGAGACCCAATATCATGTCCTCGTGCGTTTGAAGTTGCGTGGGGGTCATAGTTGACCTATCGGCCATATTGAATTGGGCTAAAAGGGCCCACAACGAGTTGTTCAGGGGTGGAGTGAATTTTTGGGAGTGAAATTGGGGGTATTTATAGATGAAAGTGTGTATTTTTGGGGTAAAAAATGAAAAAAAAAAATTAAAAAGTGGAAAAAACGGTTATAAATGGATATATTTTTTTTGGGAAGTGAATATTTTTTTATCGGATTTTTTAATTAAAAACTGATTTTTAATTAAAAAAAAATTTAAACACAACGGCTATGCCGTTGACGAATCCCAGCGCGCCACGTCAGCTGCTCGCTGGCACGGCGCTGCTCGATGCATCGAGCAGTGCCGTGCCAGCGGCGCGGACGGTCGTGGCGACGGACGCCACCGTTGTGGGTGCTCTTATGTACCACCCAGAAATTTTGCTAATACTTTCAGACATAGAGAAGTTATTGTTACTTGGTCAAAGTTGAGCATCTAAAGGATGCACACCTCTTAAGCTCCTAAATAGTGTCTTCACGTTGGTCTCAATATTGAGCCTGAAGCATGGATTAGTTGACCTTTTTGGAATATCCTCTTGGAAGTTTAATGCAATTTGAAACATTGTATGATTACTTGTAGGAATATTTCCTTGATGGTATACTATCATCTCAACTTTTTCATGCCAATGACTATGATTGTAATGTAAGTGTGGTTTTGACTGTTCACAGACACTCACCAATGCGTTGTGCAATGAACTCAGCAAAGATGAACTTAAACTTCAATCTAAGGTGCTGGAAATAGCTTGTAGTTGCAGTGAGAAGTCACCTCAAGATAGCTGGTCAATTTCTTATGAATCGGACGACAAAAGGCTTTCCAGTGAGAAGTGCATTAATAGTCACAGTAAGTGCATATGCTTTAATCGGTTATACCTCCACTTCACATTGATATAGTGTATATATACTTATATGCACACACATAGGTTAGTGATCTATGAATAACTAAATCCTAATCCATAACTAGATACCAAATCTCAATAATTAGATCAAAAAATGGATGGATCCAATTTTGTTTTAGAACTTTCAGATTTTGAAAAAATGGAGGTCATTTTAGATCGTTATAGAAGTTCATATGAGGGGTAACAAAGTCATTTTATTTATTCCATGTAATGTAATTTGCGGTCATTTTAGCCATTTTAGGCCATTACATGGGTATAATTTAGGTCATTCTTCAGATCAGATTTAAGTGATTTCCATGTCAGACTATGCAGATCATTTCAAAAGGAAAACAGTGCATTACAATTGTAAAAAGACCATTTTACCCTTGTAATGAACTAAAATGATGGTGGCTATCAAGGTTTTAATGTAACATGCTTTGTTTAACAAGTTCCTCGAAATTTAGATTGCGCAAGGATGGGTGTTTATAATTTGTTTCCAATGAATTTCTTTAAGGCCCCTCTTTCTGCTGTTAAACAACTGAAGATTACCAAAGGAGGAAACCCGTTTCTCCTACATTTCATTCCTGAGGTATGTTCTCTTTCTTTGCATCTACAATGGTGATACTATACTTACCAGGCTTGACCACCCTATCTTCTATACCTACCGCCTTCAATGGAAATTATGGTGTTCATGCCTTTTCACTATGAGCAGGTTAGCTATTTACCAATGTCTGTCATAATCACGACATTTAAGAGGGAAAATGTAAAGCGACCACTTGAAGTCTCATACCCTCAAAAGAGCAACAAAATGGCTTGAGAAGACGTGATTCTTTTAGCTTCATGATTTTCTGAGTTTACTGTCTATTTATTTATGCTATTTAGTTTCTTGCACACAGGCACTCTCTTTTCCTCAATGATGTTCCCAGATCGGGCACCATCTGATGTTTATCTCTACACTACATTCGTTGGTGGAAGTAGAAATCGGGAGCTAGCCAGAGCTTCAAGTTGTCATCAGCATAAATATTTTCAATTTTACCTTGGTTTTTGAAAACTTTTTGTCCATCTCTGTAACCTACAAATTGTATTACTTCTGTTCTGTGGCAGTGATGAACTGAAGCAGATAGTGACTTTTGATCTTAGACAGCTAGCTATTAGGTGCAGAGGGGGAAACGAACCTTCCTTTCTGAAGTAATTTTGCTTAACTTGGATCATCTAGTGGGCATTTGAACTAAAGAGTTCTTGTAGTAAATAAGCCGCTATGGGTATGTTTTCTTACCGGATACGCACTTGATTGCAGTCACTATTATTGGAGCAAAGCATTTCCTTTTGAATATGGTTCGGTCGTATAAGCATTTCCTTTATGTTATTGTTGCCCTCTACTTTTTTATAAGCTGGGAAAACATCAGCTACATGTGAAAACCACTTTGGCAAATTCTGGTATGACGACAATCTTCTGTTGTGTTTCAAATGCTAGGAAACCACAAGGGAGGATTATCAGTAGGCAAAGCCATCTCAAGCGGTTGTGAAGCAGCTGATCTTGTTATATCATATCTCGACTCTAGTTCTGATGCTAAAGAGAAATCGCAATGAAGAGGTACATAAACATTCCTTTCAAATTGTTTGTACGTAATAGCTTGACTGCAGATTTAGATTTCATTATCTTGAAGTAAACAAATGATTTCATCGTTTCACTTTGAAGATAAAGCAACCTGCCCGATTTTGATTCCTTCAGAGATTTCTTTTCCTCGTTATATTTCATAGCATCGGTACTGGAATGATGTTCAACCCAGTGAACAATGACTTGATCTTGATATAGCACGTTGCCCATCGGAGGGCAAGGCTGGCCACGAGCTGCAGTCAGGCGGAGCCCTGCCAAATGGCTTTTACTTGTATCGTCTACCCAAACTGTTCTACTTTGTGATTAACGTTACTTTCTTGTACACTTGCTAATTCTTGATCTGTTCAAGAATTGTGGAATGCATCTATTGTTGTGTTAGTAGACGACAATGATGTTAGTGTGGTGCTTCGGTTTGTTCTTTATATACAGTATTTAGTAGCTACAGTTTTCTGAAAAGTGGTCACAATATTCACTCACAACTGACCATTAAGGATTACACCCTAGTGCATATTTTTGTAGGACGGACTAAAAAGGAAATGATGCATTTTCTTGTAGGATAGAGGGAGTATTAAATTTAACTGATTGAAATATTTGACACATAAATAACTTAGTCATCTCTCTTTCTTTATCCTCTTTTATCCTTCAAGTCATTCACATTAATGTCCTTAAAACTCGCTTTATAAATTCATCCATCCATCATCATTTTTCCTTTGTCATGTTATCATTTTATCTTCCAGCTGCTGCAGCACTTGCAATAGTGTCTTAAATTCTGTCCTTAAAAATCCATATACCACCATTTTGACTACTATTTTCATTTTTTAAAAAATTTTGTGCTATCAAATAAAATAAAATATTCCCTCCGTCCCAGCCTAAGTGAAACGTTTCATTTCGCATGTGTTTTTGAAAAATGATACTCCCTCCGTTTCCTAAAAAATAAGAACTTTGGAAATGACGCAGATTTTAATGCAAAATTGGTAAAATAAGAAAGAGGAAGAGAAAAAATGGGTAAAGTAAGATGAAGAGAAAAAAATAGTGGAACTAGTGTTAGTGGATTGTAAGGTTCATTTTCTAAAATGTAAAGTTTCTATTTTTAGGATATGAATAAAGTAATAGATACTCTCTCTGTCCCATAGAAATAAGCCATTTAAGATTGACACGGATTTTAATGCGTAATTAGTAAAGTAAGAGAGACGGAGAAAAAGTAGTTGAAATTGTGTAGTAGATGACGGGCCCATAAATGATAAAGTAAAAGAGAAAGAGAAAAAAGTTGTCATAATTGGATATAGACTAGTTCTATGGGACGAAGGGAATAGTTAAAATGGAGCATAAGTAAAATAAGTGAGAGAATAATACACTCTACATTATTTTCCCCCACTTTACTTTCTCTCTACTTTAACTATTTATTACTCATATCATTTTTACAAAACACATGCAAAAATGAAATACGCACTTAGACTGGGACGGGGGAGTAGCAAAATAACGCAAATTAAAGGCAGGGATCACCGGAGTTTCATTGCGATTTGTTGAAAAATCATCGAGATTCATGTTTTACTTTCTTTAGAGAATAAATGTAATGAGAGATGATAAAAGAGATTGGAGTGAAGAGGTGATAAATGAGGTAAAAAAATTAAGTATTTATACAGTGAAAATAAGGTAAAAAAAAGAAAATAAATGAAAATCGTCCATAAACCCGGATCTGCGCGCCCTATCCCAAGGGCGGACGACTAAGCAGGTTCATCGTCCACACCCGTGCAATAGCACCCATAAACCGGGGCGAATCCCCTACTCCACAATTCATACTCCACTCCTACTCTACCTACTCACAACAAAATAAAATAATATTATAACCATGGACAATTTTAATAAGTGATAGTGGATTATTTTATTTTGTTGTGAGTGTAGAGTGGGAGTGGAGTAGGAATTATAGAATAGGGAATCCGCTCCGCCCATAAACCGGCCGATAGCTTGGGCGACGGAGAGAGAATATATTTTGAATAAATTAAAGTTTAATACTAAGAAATTTGATATAAACAACTTAATTTAATATATTTAAGAAATTACCTAGGAGTAAAAAACATATTCTTAATGATTTTGGGTTAATATAGAAAAATAAATACGGAGTACATTTCTTTGAGCATCCACAACAGTGGATGAACAGACGGACGAGCGACCGGCTAGCGGTCCGTCCGTCGCGTTCGTCCACTATTGAAGCCGGCTAACGGGCGATGGACGAGCGTTCATCCGCGGTGGGAGGGCGTTAGCCGATCGCTCATCCGCTATTGCAGTGACGCAACGGACGAGCGACCGGCTAACGCAATTTTTTATTTTTTATTTCAACTCTATATATACGGCTCGTTGCACTTCATTTCATTTGTACCACTTGTATTAACGAGTTTCTCTTACTTCTCTCTACATTTCTCATTTGATCTGTGGATCAAAAAATGGCTAGTGGTAGTGGTGCGGGTGGTAACGCAGGGCGGCGAATTAACGAAGAGATGCGGGCGTATATGTCCGCGAAGATAAATCGGTTGATACAAGAGCACTTGCAGCAGCAGCAACTGGCGGTCCCTCGCCCCATCCATCATCCCGCTGTAGTCCCCCGAGACCACATCGGTGCCCACCAACGGTTGTATAACGACTACTTCGCTGAACAACCGCGGTTTGGGGAGGCCTTTTTCCTGCGGCATTTTAGGATGCGCCGGCCGCTATTTATAAGTATCGTGAATGCTTTAGAGCGTCGATACAACTATTTCCGGTTCAGGGAGGATGCGAGCGGTAGGCCCGGTCACTCACCTATACAGAAGTGCACTGCCGCAATCAGACAGTTGGCCTACGGAGGGGCAAGCGACATGTTCGAAGAGTACCTCCACATAGGCGAGACGACTGCCAGCGAGTGTCTGAAGCATTTTTGTCAGGACGTCATTCACATATTCAGGGAGAGGTATATTCGAAAGCCTACCCCCAAAGACTGCCAGGCTCTGATGGATGTGCACGGGATGATGCACGGGTTTCTCGGCATATTAGGCAGTACAGATTGTATGCATTGGAGTGGAAGAACTGCCCCACCGTCTGGAAAGGGCAGTACACGACCGACTTCAAAGGCAAGAATCCCACGATGATCCTCGAAGCCATAGCTAATTACCGGATATGGATTTGACATGCGTATTTTGGGTAGCCGGGTCGAACAACGAAGTCAACGTCCTCCAGTCGTCGCCCCTTTTCAACGAGCAGTGCATGGGCATTGGTCCGACCATCAGTTTCGTCGCCAACAGCAACCAGCACGATGTGAGCTACTATTTGGCGAATGTGATACATCCTAGGTGGTCCGTCTTTGTGAAGACGATCATATGCCCAACAGATTCAAAGAAGATTTACTTTTCGCAATGACATGAGGCGGCACGCAAGGATGTGGAGCGGGCAGTTGGTGTGCTCCAGGCTTGATGGGCGGCAGTGAACAGTTCAACACGGTTGTGGTATACTGACTGCATTGCTGATGTCATGCACAACATGATTGTCGAAAATGAAGGTCCAGAACTGACTGATTGGGCCAGTGAAGATGGTGCTGGTCCAATCCACGACGTGGCCACCAACATAATGAGGATACCTCATGGGGCCGCCTAAAGGGTCCGGGCATTTGCCGATCTTCAACAACAACAAGCTCATATTCGACTCCAGCAGGATATAATTGAAGAGTTATGTGCGCGAAAGAGTGCACGTTGATATCTATAACGTACTTTGTTTGAATCCTTTTTTTGGAACTATGTAATTTTTTTTTTGAAATATGTATGTTTTTTTATTTAGTGAAATTATTATTGCATTTTCTCCTTCCGTATTCGTGTCGAAATTTTAATTCCGTACTTGTGAATTTGTTTTATTAGCTAGGCTGTTGGTTAGTCCTAGTGCTATTGTGAAGTTGTTAGTCCTAATGACGTGGCATGATGTCATTTTGGTTAGTCATAGTGCTAAGCTATTGGGACGTCCGCCCCATCGTGGATGATCTGTGTGTATTTTTGAAATTCGAGAAATCGAAAAAAAAATGCATACATAATTAATGAACTAAATTTGAGTCACTATAATATCTTTTGGACAGGTGAATTTTCGCCGCCGTGGAGATAATCGTTTTCTCGGATCTCATATTCGCCGCCGTGGAGATTTTCGTTTTTTGCCGGTAATTTTCTCCGTCAATCTGCTATTCAGCTGTCTATTTTATTGTATTTTTCTCCTTATATTTTATTTCACTCCCGATTTTCGCCTTGCATTTCTACATGTTGGTAGGTTAATATTTCAGATTCAGTTCGGTCTATGGTTGTTTATATGATGATGCCTTTGTTGCTTGTGTTTTGAGATGATGAATGGTGTTGTTCTGTATGCGTGCGATTTTCGTGTTTGAATGTAGAAATGATTGGTTGAATTGTAGTCAAATTTAGAGCATACCACCTCTCATTTCCATCTTCAGTTATCGGTACTGGTTGTTTGTAGAAATACTCAATTAGGGTTGTTCTGATTCACATGCACTAGATCTAGTGGAGTGATGTAGTGCCATTGTTACTCATTTGGTGAATGATGGCTTTCTTGTGTTATCGAGAGTTGTAATATGTTTGAATAGCGCTGGCTGTATGCACACATCGGAAAATCTCTCCACTTAAATATGGTATATTTCTCTCATAGTAATTCAAAATCTTAAACTTATCTTAGCTTTGTGTTTTGGTCCTTGAATGGTTATTTGCTGTTAATGAGAATTTGCGGTTACTGCCTTTGGGATTATTCAAGCTGAGTATCTGCGAATCTGTTCTTTTATTTCGATAACAGAGAGATAAGATGTTTGGGGGCAGAGCTCTCCATCGGTTGCTAAGAGAGAGACTTCAGTCACAAAACACCGTAAGCTTATCTTTCTTGGTTATTTTACATTTGTTCTCTGGATAGTTTCTCATTTGCTTCAATTTGATTGTTATGTAAGGTTGGTTGGTGAAATCCTGCCTCTGGTCACAACCACAGATATTGAAAACATGTGCAAAATCTGCTCATGATTGAAAGTTGACTGGGATTAGTTCCATTCCTACTGGTCTTGTGCAATGAATGCATCTATTCATTTCCAAAATTTTGACTATCTATTATCCTAGTCTATGCGAAACATGATACACAACTTCTCTCACAAAGCCTTGGTTCAAAATTTCTATTTCCTGACATGGAATTGAGAAATCCTTTCATATTCTTTGGCATAACCAGCATCTAGGAAAATTCTTAATTCAGTGCTAAAGAAATACTAAAACGGTGAATCCAATTTTGTTTTTGCATTCAGGTATCTCCAGTTTTGTCATCTCTTATTTCTAAGAAAGAGCAGGAAGCAGTTGGATTTGCCACCACCAAGTCCTGGAGGGTATTGGCTCTATGTGGGGCAGGTGTCTCAGGGTTGTTAAGTTATGCAACAGTAGCATCTTGTGATGAGGCTGAACATGGTTTGGAAGCTGCCACCTATCCTTGGCCACACAGTGGCATTCTAAATTCATACGACCATGCTTCGTGAGTTAATCTGTTGCTTTTTCAACTTCTTTTTTGTACACTGTATTTATAAGAACTGAATATCTTTATTTCTGCATTTCTGTTTCCAAATTGCCTTATATATTAAATTGCCTTCTCCATGTTAACAGGATTCGTCGTGGTCACCAGGTGTATCAACAAGTTTGTGCCTCCTGCCATTCAATGTCCTTAATTTCATTCCGCGACTTGGTAGGTGTTGCATATACAGAAGAGGAAACTAAAGCTATGGCCGCTGAGATTGAGGTAGTTGATGGGCCAAATGATGAGGGGGAGATGTTTACTCGTCCTGGAAAGCTCAGTGACCGATTTCCTCAGCCATATGCAAATGAACAAGCAGCTAGGTTCGCTAATGGCGGTGCCTATCCTCCCGATTTAAGTCTTATAACCAAAGTATTTTCTACCTCTCCCTTATTTCTTTATCCTTGTAATGTCATGTTATCATCTCTGCTTTAATGTTTTTCTTTTTCCTTCTTTAGGCTCGTCACAATGGCCAAAATTATGTTTTTGCCCTATTGACCGGATATCATGACCCTCCTGCTGGTGTCACAGTAAGTTTCTCTGGTTCATATTTGATTTATTGGTAAATTTCAATATTATACTCTAAGCTGACCCCAACTTAGTATAGGGTTTATTGAATTTGAGTCTTTATTTGACTCTAGTAAGGTCGAGTGGCAGGGCATCATGTCTCTTTATGCATTTGGTCACCCTTATATATGGGATTCTAAATGGTGAAAGCATTTTCCATTTTAGATTCGTGAAGGATTGCATTATAACCCTTATTTCCCTGGTGGAGCTATTGCTATGCCAAAAATGCTTAATGATGGTGCTGTTGAGTATGAAGATGGTACACCCGCAACAGAAGCTCAGGTAAAATCCCTGATTATTTCCTTGCACATATTGGTATCGGTCTTCCATTCATGCATAAGTCCGAGATATAGGTCACATTCCCATTTCCCATATCATGCTCATCTCTTTATTTGCTATCTTACGTAGATGGGCAAAGATGTTGTCACATTTTTAACATGGGCTGCAGAGCCTGAAATGGAAGAGAGAAAATTGGTAAGGCTTCAATAACAAATATATCAAAGACTTTAAACACCATGAGCTTTTTACCTCTTGTCTTACACATTGGCATCGCTAAACTGAAACCGCAGATGGGATTCAAGTGGATATTCGTTCTCTCACTCGCGCTTCTTCAAGCTGGCTATTACAGGCGCATGAGGTGGTCTGTTCTCAAGTCTCGAAAGCTGGTGCTTGATGTAGTGAACTAGATTTCTTCAACTTCCGTCCTTGAGGAACAATTATCTGCTTGTCTTTGCGCTAGTTTATTCATGAACTGACAGTTTTTTTCCAGGCTACGGGCAGATTTATAGCTTTTTGTGGCGAATAATGTAATCTTACTAACGAAAAGATTTTCTTGTTTTTTTTGTCCAGCTACCAATGGACACTGGTATTGTTTGGATTTCTGTATGAAAAATGAGATTTACACAGCGAGATTCCTGAAAGTGAAACTCATGTAATAACCGAATACTAGGTGGCTGTTCGGTTCATGTAACTAAATAGTAGGAAGATACAATATGAGGTAAGTTAGGATGGACCTGGTGACTGGTCTAGGATAGAATTATTGTTGGATTTTAAAATGTTGTTTGGTTGACTAGATTATGTGTAAGATAATTTTAGTATAATGATTGGTAGATAAGATTAATAATATTTATCTCATTTTAATAAAATATTAAAAATGGACTAATTTTAATTACATTTTAATAAATAATGGATCAAATTTTATTTATTTATTTAATTAATTAATTAGCTAATTCTTATTATTGAGTTCGTTGATAAAAAGAATATGGAGGAAAAACTCAAAAGCATAAAAATAGAATGAAATTCGATTACTACGATTACAGAACATAAAAGCATAAATATAACTGAAGCATTAGTACTTGTTTAACTTTATTTAATTTTCATAACCTACTCCAACACCATTATCCAAACGTACATACTCCCTCCGTCCCATAAAAATATTGGCAATGTATATATCACGAGAATTAAGATAAAATTGTTAAAGTAAGAGAGAAGGTGATAATGGTATGGTAAAGTAGGAGAGAGGCGAAAAATGATAGTTAAAGTAGTGTTAGTTGATAGCGGAACCTACATTATTAAATTGATAGTATAACTTTCTAAAAATGGAATGCACATATTTTTGTGGGACAGACGAAAATGGAAAATGAATGTATTTTTATGGGACGAGAGAGTATTTAATTTCATTTAATTACCATTTACCAAGATTATCCATTTACCCAAATTTTTCATAGCCCTTCTTCACAACAAGGAAAGATTGTAATCCACACCCACAGAATAAACCGGTCAAAAAAATCCAGCTGCATAGGGCGATGCACGGCGGGGTAGGAACAGATGTGGGAGAGAAGAGAGATGCGACAATTTTAGTCGCAGGGGTTGGACCCAGATGAATTGTCGTGGGATTAGGGTGAAAAACAATCGGTCGAGACGGGCCATGATAAAGGAGACGCGGGCCGGCGGGTCGAGTGATAACTACTATTACTACTACTAATACTATTATTATTATTTTGATATTATAATAATTAATAATTAATTTATTTTTTAATATCATTCATATACTTAATTATAATTATAGTTCTAATTATATTTAATTATTATAATAATATTATTGTTATAATACTCAAAATTAGTAGTAATTAATAAATAATTATAGTAGTATAATTACTTAAATTATGAATCATATAATATTATATAATAATAATTATAATAAAAATAATTATTTTATATTAAATTAATAACTAATCAATATAGTCTTAATAAAAATTTAAAATTGTGAATTGTATTTATAATGATATAAAGAGTTGAATATTTTTAGTTAGGTTTTTCCAACCCTAAAATGAGTATAAATTAAATTAATAAAAAATATTCAATTAATTTAATTAGTTAATATAATTAATTTAATTAGGTGTTTTGTTCTTGATTTCACATATTATCATATATCATTTTTCACAAATCACATATCACATATCGTAGATCATTATTCACAGATTACAGATCTTTTATTCACAAGTCATCGGGTAGTATTTTATCTCATCTTATCATATAGCACAGATCACAGATTACAGATTCTTTATTCAGAAGTCATCAGATATTATTTTATCTCATCTTATCATATATCACAGATCACAGATTACAGATATTTTATTCACAAGTCATCAGGTATTATTTTATCTCATCTTATCATATAGCCCCAATATCTGCTTGGTTTCAGGCAGGGTACACGGACCAGATCAGAAACAGAATCAGATGCAGACGCGGATTTTGTCCTCGAGAGGATTCTGCACAGACCACCCATAGGGTGCATATCAGATAATCAGACCACCCATGAGGGTGCATATCGGACAGATGATCAGACCACCCATGAGGGTGCATATCAGACATATCAGATAACAGACGATCCTCGCTTCGGTTATCCAGAAGACGAGTGATCACAAATAATGCAGCGCTGCTGTCCTATGGCATGCCAATTGTACCCAACACATATGACCAAGCAAACAGGACGTTTTATTTCATATTCTTCTTTCAAATCTCCTTTTCACATTTATTCCATTTCCAAATATCACTTCAGATAATCATTCTTATCGAATTCACAGACATTCTTTTAGTATATACTTTTATAACCTTTTCATATTATTCTCTTGTGTTCATTTTATTCAGGCTCTACCTATCAGATCACTTCTTTTTCATATACATTCAGACATATTTCACATTATTTAGACCTTCATAATTTATTACATTTCATTGCATATCATATCCATTGTCTTTTATTCATATTCGTACCATTATTTCTGCGGATCATTCATATTAAAATTAATAAGTATCACAACAATCCACAAATTAAATTATAAGCATATTTAAGCACATTATTTAATTAACATCGCACAAATAATCACATTATTGCACACATCATCTCAACCAAGGAATCGAAAACCATAGAGAGGATACGCTACCTCGCAGGCTTATGAACATAAGCCTATTTCACCTTTCGACCCTTAGATATCTTCTAGATCCATTCATTTTTGCACGGCTCGTGTTACAAGCTTCTATGCCTTATACTATAAATATCGTAAATATGAGTAACATATACTTATTTTCATCAACTTCAGCTCATTAAATCTTCCAAATAAAATCACTAAGTATTATGTTACTCACGGAATACTATTCATAGAAAGTATATAATCATATAATTAATGTATTAAAATTGCTAACCTCAATTAGAAAGTTCCCAAAATTTACATTAATACTCATATTCATTCTAAATCACAATTTCATGATCAAACATCTTAAATGAATTCATTTGCTCTATTATCTTAATATCCCACTTATACATTAACTTTCTAATATAACAATTGCACTGGACTGATTTGTCATAAAACTTCTATATTCATTCGGATGGATTTAGAGGCTTGACCTAATATTTTTAAATACCCAGAGAAGTATAGTCTAATAATCCAACAAGATTTATTCAAAAATTCCTAATGGTTTAAGAGATATCACCATTTCCCCCACAGACTACCAAAATCAGACAATTTCTGGCAGTATTTTCTAAACAATTTTTTATAAATGGTGTTTGTACTCTTTAATTTATCATAAAATTCCCAGAATACCTGGAAACCATATAGTTAATATAAACATTATTTATTCGATTTTAACTCTAGTTAAAGTACCCAGAATAATTCAAATAAGACATACGAAAATAAGGCAGTTTACCAGAATTTCGACAGTTTATGGACATATGGTTCAAACAATTTATACACATAGTAAACGAACTCCTAAATTCTCCATAAAAAATTAGGGATCCTCTAGACTCATTATAATTATTATAGAAATTGTTAAACCAAAGTTTTCACTATTCTACTCATGCTAAACAATTCGGAACTGATCACTGAAAAACAGGAGATTAAACCTTGTTGATCAAATTCTATTTCAATTCATGTTAAATCAACTCTTAAATCATTTATTTCATCTATCATGAACATCTAACCACCAAACTATAAACCCTAAAGTATATTTTCAGTCTCAACATCAAGTTCATACCATGGCAATTTAACTTTGAAATTACCCATCAAAACGTGGCATACGACGTCCATACACTACGTATTCAACAATTAATCGAACATAAAACCATATATCCATCAACACCTATGGAGCTCGAAATTTTCAGATTTCTAACCTTAATACATATTGAATTTTATGCTACAAAAATAGTATAGGAAGAAAGGCTTTACTTGATTTCATAACGTTTACGCGATTGGATCGATATTTCGACGAAAAATCGAAACATAGGATTGCCATGAGAACTCACGGTTCTCTCTTCTCCCATGGATTCTGATTTTCATCCTCTTTTCCCAATAAAGAAGAAGTCAAGCTTAATGCCCGCACGGGCTAGCTCAGTTGGCTCCAGGGGTGGAGATCTGTAACAATGAGCGGGTGTTCGAATCCCACTACCATCGTTAGGAGGCTGCCATCTCTCGGGCACAAGCGTGAGGCCTCTGTGGAGGTGGGTCTCCGGTGGGACAGTGGGTTGAACTCTCCCCTCTAGTGGGCTGCTGAGTACCGTGATTTACCCCCCCTCACTAATGTCGGGCCGGGGGTGGGGGCGCCTGGGGTTGGCGATACAACCTTTTGTAACAAAGAAGAAGTCAAGCTTAATAGATAATGATAGGTGACAACTTTTCTAGAAATTTCTTTTAATTTCTAGTTATTTAATTAGTTAAATTAATTTTATTTCTTGTGCTAATTTATTTCCATTTCATATGATTCCACATTTATGAATTCTATTTACCATCTGGTAGCACATTAATTCTAGTTTAATCTAAAATTACTCCTGTCCGAAACCTCAAATGCTTCGACGATCGATTTTACGAAAAATCGAAATAATCGGCGATAAAAATTCCAATTACCTTCAAATGGCCCAAAATAATTCCTCACATTATTTACAATTATTCTAGGCCATGATTTATAATTTATAAAATTACTAGCCCTTAGCTTCGATTTATGATTTTACACGAACAAAAGAAATTGCCGAAAATTGACTAATCGGCATTTCGTATCAAATTTATACCTTACGGTTTAACTTAACTACTATTCCTCACCACACATCCAAACCTTTCATCGAGCCCTATAATTCGGGATGTTACATGAGGAGTCGCCTCCCGATTCCATTGCCCACTACCAACTCCAGAAAAATCTAATTGAGCACATCTGGACGAAATTTTGGCAACCATTAGCCGATCTCCCGCAACATTTTTTTGGCTAAACTCTTCAGCGGTGCAAGTGAAGGAGGAATATAAAGTAAGCAACGATTATTAGTGCTTCAATTTCAGATTATGTGATTTATCACTTACAAGAAATTGTAATTTTAGAATTTCAATTATGTCATTTTCGATTATCAATAGGATGTCATTTATATGATTTTATTATCATGTTTAATTTAAACTAAATTGGTTGAAAAAAAAATTTAAAAGAATATATTGGGACTTCTGGAGAGATAGTGGATTGGGAGTGTTACTATTTATTCCCTACTTCCCACAATAAGAGTCACTATTGGCACGAATTTTAAAAAATTAAAGAATAGTGAGTTGGAAAAGTTAGTGGAATATGTGATCCACTTTTTTTATATTGATTTTATAATAGAATGTGAATGAAATGAGTTAGTGGATAGTGGTAGGACCTACTTACCATTTATGGTAAAAGAGAAATGTGATTCTTATTTTGGAACAAACCAAAAGGACAAATGTGACTCTTATTGTGTGACAAATGAAATATTAAATAAAAATGAGTTAGAAAGTGGTGTGAGACCCATAAATAATTAATAGAAGTGATGAATTTAATGGATACTTTGTTAATGACCTAATAAGGTTTGACTTTTTAGGAATTTCAACTAATGAAGGAATGCATCAAGCAAAATATTAAAGAACAATCCAATATTATATATGGTGACGGAAACAGAAAATAGTGAAACTCGAGGGGTTGGATACATATAGCAATTAATAATCCATTCGTTCTATAATGAATGTCACACTTGACTGATGACTCATGATTTTAGGATATGTTGTTTTGTTGTGTTAAGTGGAGAGATAAAATATATTTTTATATATTTACGTGAGGGGGAGTGATCAATTGCTAACTCAACCTTTAATTTCTAACTACAACTAATTTAAAACCATAAGATATGTAGAGATATAGTAGTTTATAAATTGTCATGTGTAATTTCGTTTTATTATTATTTAAATTTAAAAAGATTATAAAACTACCAAAATTAGGATTTTGGATCAAAATGTCAATATGATGTATTAAACATATAAATACGATTCATTGAAAATGTCAACACAATTTAGCATTGACATTTTATATGTATTATATTGACATATTATGATAGTTATATTGACATAAAACTGTTACTTGAAAAATACGCAAATTCAAAAAAAAAAAATTCAAATTTTGACATTGGAACATATGCAAGTGAGATCTCGTTAGAATTCTTATAAAATTATCATTAATTTGAAATATTTTGTGTAAAAAAATAATATAAATTGAGAAAGTTATAATAAAAGTTTAGAGATATTTTTTAAAAGTTAGTTATAGCTAACTTTTTGTTAATTGTTACTAATACCCCTAATTTACATTTTTTGTGCTTCGTATTGATATTCGTAGATGAATGATCTTGTGCATTGATTTAATGATCCAATGCATATCATTTAGTTGTAGTAAGCAATTTAAGAATTAGTTAGCAATATAACACACCCCTTGACGTGAGAGAGAACATTTTAAAAAAAGAGTGAACTAAATAAATGGTACCTGATATTTCACTTTGCCACATAAATGGTACATGATCTTTATTTTATATCGTTTTTGGTATCCCATAACAAAAATAACTCTAGGTACCAAAAATGTGATTTTTTTTTGTTATGGAGGATATTTTTAGAATTTCAATTAAATAGAACCAAATATGTGATTTTTTTTCTTCCTTTCTTATTTCTTTTTTTTCTTCTTTAATTTATTCTTCTTTCTTTTTTCTTCATTTTCTTCTTTCTTTTTAGTATTTTATCTTCCTTTCTTCTTTATTATTTCTCCTTAGTTTATGTTCTTTTTTTCTTTTCACTTCTTTTTCTTCTTTTTATAAGTGTTTTATACATACATATAATTGCATTATAATATAAATCAATAACAAAATACCTAATTAAATTAATTATTTAAAGTAATTAAATCAATTGAATATTTCTAGTTAAATTATTTATACTCATTTTAGGGTTGAAACACCTAACTAAAAATATTCAACTTTTTATCATTATGAATACAATTCACAATTTTAAATTTTAATTAAGACTATATTGATTAGTTATTAATTTAATTTAAAATAATAATAATTATTTATTAATTACTACTAGTTTTTACTATTATAACAATAATATTATTATAATAATTAAATATAATTATAACTATAATTATGATTAAGTATATTTAAATGATATTAAAAAATAAATTATTTATTAATTTATAACATCAAAATAATAATATTAATGTTGATTAATAATAATAGTATAAAGAGTGAGGTGAATGACAGAAGATATTATAATATCACTTTTGGTACTAGTTTTGTCAATGCCCAAAATATCCTTTATGACACAAATGGAAAAATAAATTTGTTTAAATGGTATTTTGGGGTGAAAATTACATAAGGTACCAAAAATGTGATTTATAGGTACAAAAAATGATATGAAATAAAGATCAGGTACCATTTATGTGCGAAAGTGGAAGATCTGGTACTATTTATGTAGTTCACTCTAAAAAAAATGAAATATGGCATCTTTTATGAGAAAACTAAAAAGAAAAGTTTGACATCTATTTTGGGACAAAGAAAGTACTAAATAAAATAAATAAATAAATAAATAAATAAATAATTGTATTTCTAAATACACACTATAACCAGAAGTAATATGCAGATTATTTTGATATACTACTATATTCAAGCCAAATTACAATTATTTATTTTGGTTGAGATACAGATAACAATTAATGGAGTCCTAAATAAAATAAATAAATAAATAATTGTATTTAAAAATCACACTATAACCAAAAGCAATATGCAGATTATTTTTCCAATAAATACATTTACAGATTTATTATTTTATTGATTAAATGACCAAAATATTCCTATTATGCGAGCAACATTATATAGCCTAACATATAGTATCCAATTACTAGGATTGGTAATCAGGTGACTACACCTTATTTCCTGACAATAATCTCTGTCTTTGTTCATAGATTTGAAAGTTGGATTTTTAACAGTAAACTAGTTTTTTGTTTTCTTTCCTTTCCCTCTTAGTCTCAATGCTCCATTCCTTATCACCTCAGCCATCAATGCCAAAGTTCCCATTTTTGCTACTCTCATCAATGCTGATTATTCCCTTCCAACCCCCTCTCATTATCATTTGAACTTGTTTCAACTCTTCACCATTTATGTCAAATTCTGTCTGTTAATAAAAGCTTCAAGTTTCACACTTTTTGCTGCCTTTACTTGTATAGAATCCACCATTCTTCTCTTTCTTTCTTTCTTTCTTTCTTTCTTCCTTCTCCATCTTTAATGTTTCCTCAATATCTTATCTCCATGAAACTATCAATTCTACAACAAATAGGGTGTTCAAATTACTATGTTTTAGTGTTTCTTTCATGGCTGCTGTTAGCATGCAGCACTCATCAGCTGAGAAGTTATGAAACTCAGCTTCTTCTTCAGCTGAGGAAGCATTTGGAGTACCCTCTGCCTCTGAGCAATTGGGAAAATCATAACAATCCTGATTTCTGCAATTTGTTATCTTCACCACAGCTCACCATCAAATGTGAGAATGATTCTGTCACCGAGCTTCGGATCATGGGAGACAAACCTGCAAAGGTTAGTAATGAGTTCAGAGGGTTTGCAATTCCAAATATAACATTGTCTCAGAGTTTCTCTATGGATTCTTTCATTACAACCTTGGTAAGGTTGTCCAGCTTAAAGGATGTTACTTTAGTGTCTCTAAGCATATGGGGTCCACACTCTGATAAAATCAATAGATTGTATCTGCTTGAAGCTTTAGACATGAGTTCAAATTTCTTGTTTGGTTCAATTCCTTCTCAAATGTCAAGTATGTCTAAGCTTAGGACTTTGAGCTTTGATCAAAACTATTTCAATGGCAGTGTTCCCGAGTGGTTGGATTCATGGTTGAATCTCACAGTCTTGAGCTTAGAGAACAACAGATTGAATGGTGAGGTTCCTTCTGCAGTTTCAAGAATCACAACATTGATTGAATTAGTTTTGTCTCACAACTTTCTCACTGGAAAGTTTCCTGATCTGAGCAAACTCTCCAGTTTGCAGTTGCTAGATTTGAGAGAGAACAGTTTCGATTCCGGATTGCCCCCTCTGCCAAAAGGGCTGGCTAATGTATTTCTAAGCAATAACTCATTTTCTGGTAACATACCAGAACAATTTGTTAACTTGGATCAACTTCAGCATCTTGATTTGTCGAATAATCATCTTAGTGGAACCCCTCCTCTGCTCTTCTCTCTCCCGAATATCAGTTACTTGAATCTGTCATCCAACACTCTTAGTGGATCACTTCCCGAGCATCTCAAGTGCGGAGAACGACTTAGTTTGATCGATCTTTCTGATAATAAAATTGTAGGCCAGCTCCCTAATTGCTTGGCAGATGAAAGAATAGTCAAAATTAGTGGGAATTGTTTCTCTACTGATGCCAGAGATCAGCATTCTGCATCATACTGCAAAGACGTTAGTAAGGGCGAAGGACGGTCTAGAATGAGGGAAATAGTCCTTCTGGCCGGAACTATCGTTGTAGTGATAATCCTCTTGCTTGTTGGTCTTATGTTTTTCTGCAAAAGGCACCGAACACAGCATGCAGTAGTTCAGCATATTGCACCTAAGGTTAAACAAGACGATCCACTAATTTCCCCCGATCTCCTAGCAAGTGCCAGTATGTTAACTTTTCTGCACTATGGCTCAGTTACAATGTCATCTATCCTTTTTTTTGCTTCTAAATCTTGAATTTTATGTTTTTTCCTTCCATCAGCGATACTTTCGGAAGTTGAGAATCGAAGTTCTCCACCCTATAGGGTGTTTACTTTACCAGAACTTAAAGAAGCTACAAAAAACTTTGATCAGTCATCTTTCTTGGGCCAAGGTTCTTTCGGAAAGGTAGGCGGCTTAGCCAATTATGGAGTTATTTTTTGCCTCGGAAGATAGGCTCTTTGATGTGCTTTTGCATATGTTGGAAAAGTTTCATAGTTTTAGCTATCTGTCTGACTCCTCTGCCTTCACTTGTACAGGTTTACAAGGGAAGGTTAGAGAATGGAAGCTTTCTTGCTATCCGATCTTTAACTCTATACAGAAAATGCTCGATCCAAAACCTCAAGCTGCGGCCTGATTTGCTTTCAAAGCTTCGCCACCCTCACTTGGTTGCCCTTCTTGGTCATTGCATTGATGATGGAACACAGGACGACTCAACTGTGCGTAGGTTGTACCTCATGCAAGAATTCGTTCCTAATGGAAGCTTCCGCTCTCATCTCTCAGGTACTATACGCGTCGCCAATCTTTTTATACGAGACATAAGTTATAAACTTTATAAACAATGGAATTTGGTGGTGTTGTTGTACAGAGAAGGTCCTGAAGTGGCCAGAAAGATTGGCTGTTGTAATCGGTGCAGCCAAGGCCGTACATTTTCTTCGTACCGGGGTGATCCCCCCTTCTCTGAGCAATCGTCTAACGACCAACAGTATACTGATAGATGAGCATGGGATTGCAAAGCTTAGTAATTATGGAATGTCTCTCATTGAAGATGAAATTGAAAAAACTGATGTATGCTCCTCCCTTCACTTTTGATTTCATATTAATTCTTGTAAGCAGCTATTTATCTTTTACAGGATGATGTTCACAACTTCGGGTTCATATTACTCGAGTCACTGGTAGGTCCTATCGCAAGTGGAGAAGGCGAAGCATTTCTGCTAAATGAGATGGTATGTTATGTTGCTTCCTTTTAATGCAGTTTATGGTTTAGGTGTTTGATTTTTTTGGCTCTCTCTCGAATGGCAGACATCATTCAGCAGCCAAGACGGTAGGCGAAAGATGGTGGAACCAATCGTGCTAACTACGAGCTCACAGGAGTCGTTGTCCATTGTGATATCCATCACGAACAAATGTATATCAGATGAATCCTCGGGGTGGCCCTCGTTTGAAGATGTGCTGTGGAACTTGCAGTATGCTGCTCAAGTGCAGGGCACGGCCGATGCTGATCCGGATAGCGCATCGCATCAGAGCTTCGGCTAACCTCTCCTCCTCTTTTGATTCAGCTCATGTGTTGGTTGTAATTCTTTGATTAACTTATAGTACTAGTAGGGAATGTAAATGCATTGTTTTTCAGTATTTGATGTATACATTGAAGAAATTAGGTGGTGGCTCTTGATGGATTAGTTAGGCATTTAAGTTAACTTGGCTTAGAAATTTAACAGCCCAACAAGAATACTAATGTAGATGCAGTGGAGTTTTCAACTTACCATTATGTAAGTTGATGAGCATTTAAGGTTACATCAACTCTAACTCTCTCACCTTCCATCACATTTATACTTACTATTTGTAGAGAGAGAGAGGCAAGATTTCATACTCTACCAACTCTCTCTCTCTCTCTCTCTCTTGCTGGTAAGGTATTGTATGACATAATTACTACTCCAACCAAATAAAAAATATCCAAGTTTAGGTAAGAAGAATAACATGTAGCATCCATAACATAATTAAAATGAACATATATTTGTACACTAGTAAATAAACACAAATACACACAGTAAGAGTGGGAAGAAAACTGTATCATCTATTATCCCAAAGATTTGTTTAGTGATTTCAGGGGAGACAAACGCTAAGTGTGATTACTATTAAGACAAAATATTTACTGTAAATTGGCACATCTTTTGATGTGGTTATCACATGCTTGCATAATTACTCCATTCTTGTTTTTTTTAATCAACATATGTACAAACAAAACCACATTCTTCTGCTTCACCTTATGTTTACCTCACTCAACCTCTCTCTCTCTCTCTCTCTCTCTCTTGTTAACATGAGTTCGAGTGGTTGAGTTTTCACTGTTACCTCATTTTCTTTCTCCTTTTGAAAATGGTATTGCTACATTTGTGCCATTACTAACTGCACCATTTTCTGTTGCTCTCCTACAATTATCTATATTTATTCTTCGATTTTGAAGTTTTAACTATTTGAGGTTTAGTTTATGCGTCTTCATCTCCATGGATCAATGTGGCATTGCTTTCACCTTTAGTAATGTAATTCATTCTAGCTAGCTACAATTTTGCAATAAAAATAACTTCTTTGTAATTTTGATTGTGTTCTAGCATTGCACATTTGGTTTGATGTAAGAAATGGCTTTAGGTGTGAGGATGAAAACTGAGAAAAGCCCTTCGATTGAGGTTGACTACGTTGTTCACATAGTGGAAGTGAAGCCATGGCCTCCTTCTCAGTCTCTGAGAAGATTAGGCTCTGTTGTGATTCATTGGGAGCATAGTGATGGGAGCTGTGGCTTCACCAATCAAGCTGTGCCTGGAAATGGAAGAATTGAATTCAATGAATGTTTTGGAGTGAGGGATAATGGGGATGCTTCTTGCATTGAGTTTAATCTGTATGAGCCAAGATGGGACAAGGGTTTGAAAGGGCAGCTGCTGGCAAGTGTAGTTCTTGATTTGGGTGCTTATGGTGTTGTTGAGAAAGGTTTGAGCATTACCACTCCCATTCATTGCAAGAGGACTTATAGGAATGCTGCTCAACCGCTTCTTTTCCTCAAAATCGAACCGGCCTCCTCCTCGCTGCTGAGAGAATCTGTTTCTTCATTGATGAGTGAAGATTATGCAGAAGAAGCATCATCTGCTACTGATCATGATCACTCATCCCCAAATGCCGCTTCCTCGCCTTTAAACCAGAAGGTACATTGCTTGTTATGTATGATCACATTTTCTCTATCCACAGCTTTACTTGTTTCATTTGTAATGTAGAGTTCACAATTTGTTATAAGCAGATTGCAGTGAATGGTAGTGCAAAAGTTGGCCATCGGGAGCAGGCCACTGAATCCTCCTCGTCCATGGATTTGTCGTCTGATATTGAATGGATTGAATCTCACAGTTCTTCAGTGAAAGAAGCAGATAAAAGGCTGAGCTCCAATCACAGGGAAGGAGAGGGGATTGTTGCAACTGGTAAAAGGGATGCGAACATCCGGATGAGCTCTGAGGAATCTAGAGAAGTGATACGTCAAAATTCTGGCGGCGGTTCATCTACTAGTGCAGAGGAACTGCTTGTGGATGGAAGAACAAACTCTCCACCTCTAAACGAAACGAGGGAGAGCCATGAAAAACAATTCGAGAATGAGGTGCTAAACATATATCCGCAAGTTGAAATGCACAAGGGAATGGCATTGGAAAATGGGATGGCTTCTTCAGCCAGAAGAAACCATCACGTGACAGGCTCGACAAGCAGTGAGCGCAAGGTGTGTAGAATGGAAACAAGGAGCCTTGTTTCGGAAGGGCGAATTCAGCAATTGGAAAAAAGGATAAAGATTTTGGAGGGAGAATTGAGGGAAGCAGCAGCCCTTGAGGTGAGCCTTTACTCGGTCGTTGCAGAACATGGAAGTTCCATGAGTAAAGTCCATGCTCCAGCGCGGCGCCTCTCAAGGCTATATTTCAATGCCAATAAGCAGAACCCGAAATCAGGGAGAGAAAGTGCTTCTGAAAGTATTGTGTCTGGATTAGTTTTAGCTGCCAAAGCATGTGGTAATGATGTTCCTAGGTATGCCTTTCATCACTCAATACCTTCCTTATTTGCCCTCATGTTGATGTGTGTATGTTTTGTATATAGATTGACTTTCTGGCTGTCCAATGCCATAGTACTAAGAGCGATGATCAGCAAGTCGTTTGGCGACAGTCAGATTCAGATACGTAATTCTGGAAAGAAGAAATCATCAGCAGTTGCAAGGAGAGGGGGAGAGAAGGAGAATCTGGTGGATGCACTGGAAAAGGCACAAGGATGGATATTTTCCAGAATCATAGAGTCACTGTGGTGGCAGGTATCGTACGAACGTTGTTGCTGGCTTTTCACTGAATGAAACCAATCTCACCAAGCTATCTGTGTGTAGACTTTTACACCACACATGCAGTGTGGTGGTAATGGAACAAGGCAGCAGCAAGGGAACTTCTCTGTCAAACTGTGGAAGAAGGCTTTCAAGGATGCGTGCGAGAGGATATGCCCTGTTCGAGGTGGAGGACATGATTGTGGCTGTTTACCTATTCTCTCCAAACTGGTACTCCACTTTACTTGTCAATATATACTCCATTAAAATCAAAGCCAGAATTTGACATGATGATGATGATTAGATTATGGAGCAACTGGTCGCGCGCTTAGATGTGGCTATGTTCAATGCCATCCTTCGAGAATCAGCTGATGAAATTCCAACAAATCCGCTAGCAGACCCGATCACTGATGCTAATGTGCTTCCAGTTCCACCAGGAAAACCTAGCTTTGGTGCCGGTGCACAACTCAAAAATGCGGTACGAATACAACAACAGAGATAGATATATGGATATTTCATTGTTCTTTCTGTTCATGCACGTATGATACGATGAATCTCTGATGCTACAACAGATTGGGAATTGGTCGAGGTGGCTGACTGATCTGTTTGGGATGGAAGGCGATGACAAGGACGAGGCAAGATCACCAAAACCTTTCAGTCTGCTAAACGCGCTGAGCGACCTTATGATGCTTCCCAAGGATATGCTATTGACCCCGTCCATTAGAAAAGAGGTTCTCATTCTTTTGCTTCGCCTTGCTTTACTTTGTTCATTCATTTCTTCTGCTCATATTGATTGGCCACTTCAGGTCTGTCCTACATTCGGCCTACCACTGCTCACCCGGATTCTCAACTCTTTCATCCCCGACGAGTTTTGCCCCGACCCCGTTCCTGCAGCTCTTCTTCAAGCTCTCAGTACACAGGTCTTCCTTATTCTTTGCATTTTTTACTTGACATATTCATCATCAAATTCTGATGATTGTATTACTACCACGCATAGGATTTGGAACAGGACTCGATAGTGAACCTTCCGTGCGAGGCAGCACCTATTGTGTATCACCCACCATCACCCGCTACTGTCTTGGCCGGTCGTTCAGAGCTCAATAAATCACAGACAAGCGACGACGAGCTCGACCAGCTCAACTCACCTCTCAAATCCCTCACCCTCCGGTCGTCAGTCAGAACCCCAAGTTGCGTTAGGTATCAACTGCTTCGGCAAGCATGGAAAGAATAGCCACTGTACTGTACAAACACCCCAATATTTGCAAGGTCTTAAATGTTTGTTGTTGCTTCTGCCACCAATATAGAGTGGCTTTGTAGTAGCAATTTCATCTCAATTTCCTTCAACAACAAAGAGTTTCAAATATCATCATATATTCTATATAATATAATGCCGAACAAAGTTTACACTAATTTCTCTATTACAATATCTTGAAACAACAAAACCCAAGAAATAAAAAAGAAAAGCAGGCACATAGCTTTTCATCTCTATCACAAAATTGCATGAGCTTGACAAAAAAAATATTCAGCATGTCGACAAATGGCCAAAATTAGGCAGTCAACTTGTGGGATGAATTGGGAGCCATGTGCTGCAGCTGCAATGCAGCCAAAAGGCCTTCCCACGTATCTGCAGGAGCACCTGCCACTTGGAAGTTCACAAGCTTCTTCTGTTGCTTGTAGTATTCTTCTACAGGCTTCATCTGCCACAAAAAAAAAAAACCAACCCCATTTTACTTGCTAAAGATTTCATTTTTAAAACACTGCAGAAAATCAAGCTCTAAATATTAACCACCAATCAATATCTAGAGACTAGAGGTGAAGGATGTACCTGTTCGGCATACATGGCAAGTTTCTCCTTCAAAATGCAGTCAGAGTTGGCCATGGGATTTAATTCTTGAGAAGGCAAATACATGCCATTGTCTAAACTTGTCTTCTTTACCACAAAACCTTCGTTGCACTTGAGATTCAGTACCATATCTATGTCCGCAATTTGATCCAATATCTCCTGCAAAGCTTAATAATTTGAGACTCTTCACATATTAGAATAACAAGATATTTTTCTGAATATCTACAGCATATCTTTCAAATCAGACTAATCGTCGATGCAAAAGGATATAATTTGATGAGGAAAGAATGATACTGAGACGAGGAGGGGAAGAACTGACAGCTTGAATCGCGGTTCGAGGAATTCCATCTAAAATGAAGCCGGTTTCACCTCTGCAATACCCTTCCTCTAGCCTTTTCGATAAAAGCCCAAATATCACATCTTCTGGAACTAATTTTCCTTGGTTCACTGCGTTTGCAATCTAGTTCAACACCAAAAATCATCAATATAAAAAAAATTGCTTCAATCGATAAATACAAGGGCGAAAACAACAAGACGAGAAATGAAACCATTTTATAGAGAGGGGAATTAGGGTTGAGCTCCTGGCGAACGAGAGATCCCATGGATATGTGAGGCACGTGGAGAAGCTTGGAGAGGCGTTGTGCGTATACGTGTCGGCGGACCAAAGGATCGCCAATGATCACCCACTGCACACCTCTCCCCGGCGTCTCCCAGCCGTCGGATTCCTCCATTCCTCGGCGGTGCGGCTCCGGCCCTGTCTCCTCCTCGGCATCGTAAGAGTAGTAATAATCGTAATCGAGCTGAGCGGCAGCTGATCCATAACCGCGGCGCAGCGGAGAAGAGAGGCGCGCAGCCAGTGCACCGAGGCGGCGCGTGAACACTGACATGGCGGCGAGGGTTCACGAGAAAAGGTAAACGGAGAAAGCACGCACGCGCGCACACACACACACAGAGACAGAGAGGGTTTGTGGAGGGCACGATTTGGGGTTTTAGAGCAATCCCCGATTTTCATTTGCCACTGATTTCATCCCAATATTACATCTTCTGCCACCGTCCCACCTTATTGGAGAGGGGCCACACTTTTTGAAAAATTGATTTAGGTAAAAACACTAAGGAGCTGTTCAGATTCATAGATATACCAAGAATTGGGGTCAATTCTTGAGAAATTCTCCCGTTCATAGATTTATTACTTCAAAGCCCTAGAAAAGACAAAAGCCCGCACTATTTACTCATGAAATGACCAATTTTAAAACACGGCTCAGAGGTAGTTTTTGTATCTGGGAAAGTTGCCCACACCCAGAATTGAAGGAAAAATTACATTTCTACCCATGTGAATCTTATAGATTGAAGACAAGAATGAGAAATGTGTAAGGGCTTTTTTGGTCAACATCCTCAAATAAGTAGCTGTCTTTTTCTAAAATATGTGGCCAAAACTTGTTCCGTGAACATGCAAATTGAATTCTTTAGTGGTGGGTCCTACCTCCAAATTCTAGCCAAGATTTATTTCTTGGCTTTAACATATAGGAGAAAGTGAACTGACTCAACTTTATTTTACCCAAATAATACCCGCAAGTGTACGGGGTTATCGTAGCAAATAGCAAGCAAGAGTATATCGTATCCCACAGAGACAATTAAGTGTCAACCTAAATACCACGAACTAATTTCAACTACTATCCAGACGATCAGAAATTTTGGTTTTAAAACTAACAACTACTGAAAACATGTAAATGAAGAGATTAAAGTAGAACACTTAACAAGAAAGCAATTAAGAAAGCTGTGTAAGATGATGGAGAAATATGCAGAATTCAAGGATCCGATGCACAACTCATAGCCTAACCAAATTAACACCGTTTTACCATTTAAAGTCTCCAGAATTGTTGAATCAATCACAATTGTAGATTAAACCCCCTCCCGATGTGAGAAATCTGTAGATTAGGTGTAATAAGCGAAGTCCCCTTCTAAATCTTAGACCTAACTCCCAAAAGTTTGATTAGACTAAAGATCCCACTCATAATCTCAACTCTCCCGAGTTTTTATTGAATTAAGGTGTGAATTATTCCTCTTTCAAGATTAAATATTTCATCTTCCGATTACTCTAAGAAATCCTACACTCCCAATTGGTGATCAAGCAATTGATAGGAAAAAGCACGAGAATAATTCAAACAATTACAAGAGCAAGATAAAAACGAAATTAATTGGATTAAAACTATGAATCAATGCATCTTCACCAAGAATTCTACATAAAGTGTTTAGTTACTCATATTCAAAGTAGAAAACAAATAAAAACTAAGGCAAACAATAGAATTCATGATACGGATTACAAATGGCGGAGGAATTGAAGCTTGAATCTTCAATCTTATTCCAAGCGTGCTTCCTAGAGAGAGAGTGTGTGTTTTGCGGCTGGTTCAGAATCCCCTTTCATTGCCCTAACTTTTCTCTTTTTATTTCCCTTCAGAAAAATCACGTCTGGGCTAAAAATCGTCAGTCAGACGGACCCGGCCGAGTGGAATTATTGCACATAAAATCCACCCGGTCGGGCAGAAGTCTCTGGACTCTTTATGAACAAAATTGGCCACCCGGCCGGGTGGAATTATTGCACATAAAATTCACCCGGCCGGGTAGCTCCCGGCAGTCCGCGCGGCTTTCGTAGATCGGCCATATCTCTCTCATCCGAACTCCGATTGGGGCGTGTGAGGTACCCACGCGAAGCTCTTTCGATGATGAAGACAATGGTACTCTCAAAATAGGATTTGGACCCCATATTGATAGGCAGATTAACGTTTGAAGCAGACCCCAGTCACGGCTTGGCTCATTTTGACTCTTTTTTACCTATTTTAACTTCAAACACTGGATAAACTCATCAAAGCACCTTTATAGTGAAATATGGACGTAAACTCAAGTAATATGCATTTAAACACCAATTATCATCACGTTTAACGCCCAATAAAACAGTTAAAATACGAGTTTATCATGAACACGCCCTAAGAGCACCCGCAACGCGGGCTGCCGGCATTCCGTGTGCCGTTCCGCCGGAACGACTTTGTAGTGGAACGTGTTGCGGAGCATGGGAAGTTTTTGTAGCGGAACGCGTTCCGTGTGCCGTTCCGCCGGCGTTCCGTGTGCCGTTCCGTGTGTCGAGGTTCCGTTCCCATGCCGTGCCGGGTGCCGATGGAACGACTCGCGGCACGGTCTGTGCCGCCACGCGCTTCGGCGACGTGGCTCTCCCCCGCGTCGTGCGTGACGCCCATCGCCGGCCCGCGAGTGGGCGACGTCACGTGTTGACGTAATAATTATTTTTTTAAAAAAATTCGATTTTTATAAAAAAAAAATTAACGGTATTATTACCGTTTTTTATTTATTTTTATTTTTTTATTTTCTTATTCTATAAATACTCCTAATTCATCCTCATTCCACACGCAACTACACATCTATTCTTCCTAAATCAACTTCATTTCCTCTCCAATTTTCATATTCAATCTCTTCACAAAATGCCCGGCGACGGCAACTACGGCGGTGGCGGCTCCGGTGGGTGGGATCTCAACTCGTTCGGCGATTGGGAGACCATGTACAACACACTTGGTGGTTCCGGTTCGTCGACGCCGGGCACCCAGGGGTCGGCGACGCCGGGTGGGTACCAACCACCCACTTTCGATGTGGATGCATACGCTCGACCCTCCGCCTCGCGGCCTTCTCAGGGATTGTCCCAGATTCGGGAGGATATCCCCGTTGAACCCACCCAGGGAGGAGGCCGAGGCGGTGGAAACTCCAGGGCTGCGTCTGAGGCGGCCGAGGAGGAGGAGGAGGAGGAATCGGAGGATCTGGGCCGGCATCCGTACAGCAACGAAGAAACAAAGGCGGTGTACAACGCCTGGCTCACCGTCTCGTATGATCCCATCGTCGGGAATCAACAAGCCGCCAAGTGCTTATGGGAAAAGGTCCGTGATGTCTACCACCAGACTAAGCCGAAAGGGGCCCGGAAGCGCAAATATACAATGCTCCGTGCTCACTTTGGCCGAGTCGACTTACAGGTCAAAAAATTCTGCGGCATCTACTCGGCCGAAGCGGCGCACTACCAAAGCGGAGCTTCGGGCGCCGACATTCTGAGGGCGGCTTTGCACGCCTTCCACCAGGACACCGGTCTATAGTTCAAATTTGTTGATATTTGGCAGCTCGTCAAGGACGAGGAAAGGTGGGCCGGCGGTGTCCGCTCCAGCTCGGGCTCAACCTCAAAGCGCACGAAGCACACGGCGAGCGGCAACTACTCGTCTGGTGACACCGTGGAGGGCAGTGAGGGTGAACCGCAGGTGTTTGCGGGTACGCCCAGCGAATACGGGGGATCCAGCCGTGGGCGCCGTCGGCCGCAAGGGACGAAGGCGGCTAGAGCGAGGAAGGGCCGAGGTGAATCAAGCCAGCCGGCCTCGGGATCGGGCTCGCGGGGAGGCTCGGACACACTTATGGTGGCGTACATGATCGCCACAATGGCGGACACTTCCCGCTTCTCGTACGCCCAATTCGCGGCCTGGTGGAACGGAATTGTGCATATGGCAGCACAACTTGGCCTTCCGACTCCCCCTCAACCTCGACCGCCTCCGGAGGATGATTAGCCGGCGGAGTAGTTTTTTTATTTTCCCGCGTTTAATTGTGTATTTTTTATTGTGTGTTTTTTATTTTTTTAGGATTTTAATTGTGTGTTTTTTTTAAGTTTAAGTTGTAATTTTTTTTAATGATGTGTATTTTTTAATAAAGTGTGTTTGTTTTAATTGAATTGGGTTGGAAATAAAAATAAGAAATGAAATTGAATGAATAGTAATTTAAGGAACGGTTAAGGAACGGCTAAGGAACGGAGGGTTGCAGGTTCCGTTCCTTAGTTAAGGAATGGAGTAAAAAAGTACAGTGGGGCCCGCAAATAGTAGTTTAAGGAACGGTTTAGGAACGGTATAGGAACAGCGTTGTGGATGGCCTAATAATCCTATATTCCCTTTGTCTATAAAAAAAGTAATCTAATTTATAGAAATTATTGAGTTTTAATAGTCTCTAGGTTAAAAAAAAAATAGTCCTATTTGTAAATGGCACGACTTTTAACAAAATATCAGTAACTAAGATAGAAGTAAGAAAAAGTAGGTAAAATATAGGAGATAAACTTTCTATTTTTAAATTTTTTGCAAACATCCTAAAATGATAAAATATGACTATTTTTTATGGACGGATGGAGTATAAAATTGAAAACAAAAGAGAATACATAAATAAGTAAATAATAAAGATATGGAGAAAAAATGGGTAAAATATGAAAAGGAGGAGAAAAAGTTAGTAAAGTATAATAGAAATTTTTTTATTTTTAGAAATGCAGTTATTTTTTATGGACAAATCAAAATGCAAAATTAGACTATTTTTAATAACTAAGTTATGTAAATGAAATAAATACAGGTTGTGGGCATAAATGAAATGAAAGAAAGTTGTATTGCTAAAATAAAAATTGGAAGATCAGAGTGAGATTTAAAATGCATGATGTGAGGGTAGTTTGGGAAAGAGAGGGTATATGTGGTTGGATGGGGGGACACGTGGAATCGAGATTCTCGCTTTCTAGTTATAGATGGGTGGTGCTTTATCGCATCCGACGGTCGTGGGCGTATCCACTTTGCGTGGACATTTGTTAAAGTCAATATGAATTTGTTACTTAAATTTAAAAGGGATAAAAGGGATATTGACATTTAATATCATGAAATTTTAAAAAAAGTTAGAGTTTTTCTCATTAATTTTAAAATTAGCAAATAATATAACGAATTTTACCCATGGTTTATTTTTTCTCACGAATGGAAAAATTCATGTTATTTTAATAGATTGAAAAACTATCTACAAAGATTGAAAAACTTGAACCCCTCAAAATTGTTGTCGAGAAATTACGAAAAAAAATCTGTATCATAATATTATTTGTGGGAATTTTTTCATTGGAGAGAAATAACAAACTCGTGGTAAAGCTCGTGATATTATTTGTCAATTTCAAAGTTCGTGGGAAAATCTAATTTTTTAAAAGTTCCATGAAATTAGATATCAATATCCCAATTTAAAAACATGTAATGCTTTTATTCAAAAGATATTTTCAAATATATTGATAATAAAAAAGATCTAGTAATAGTTTATATAATTCCACAAAATAATTTCATTGATCATCATTTATCTTTTATAATTCCATAAATAATATTTTTTATACTAATAATTCTATTACGATATGTTATGGAGTATATATATTTATAATTCTTGCATTTCATAAGCTCTTACGAAATTTGAACTCCAAAATTTTTACTATGTTCTTTAAAATAAACGTACCCAAACATTATTAATTGCATGCATTTAAAATTATTTTAATATATTTTTTGAAAAGTAGTGTTTATACCTTTTAGGCAATGACTCTTTGTTTTTATGAAATCTATTTCTTTAATTAGTTCCACTCTAAATGTCAATTATTTTATATTGTCAGTATAACTAAATGTGTGTCAAATTTTATAAATTAGGTTGCATACCTTCAAATCCGAACACGGGCTACATCCATTAAAACTTGATATAATATGAGTTGACACAACTGCTAGAGTTAGTATATTAAAATAATGTTTCGAGTGTGTATGGTGCATGCATAGATACTCCAATAGGTGTACACTTTTAACCCTAGTTAGATTAAATAACATTAAACATAATGAATTTATAATTAAATAAGTGAAAATATATAGTGTATAAAATAAACATGTCTAAGATTTCTACATTGTAGGCCGAGTAGTGGAACATGCCATCACAGTAGGTTACTCGGCCTGCCCCTTGCAGAAGAAAAACACTTTCATGACATAGATAAGATTTGGTTACCTATCGTGAAAGGTTGCAATGACAGTCCGAAAGCTTTTTCTTACCTAATAAAATTGACGACGTTAGTATGGTATATTAATTAACAAGATCTAATTGAGATAAATCTTTATTGCTATCTCCTAAAATATACTTCATTCGTCCCATAATAGATGTCATACTTTCCTTTAGTTTGTCACATATAAAAATGTCACATTTCCTTTTTTGGAAAAAGCTCTCTCACACATTAATATTACTATTTTCTCTCTCCACATAACACACAAAACAACATCTCCTAAAATCTCGTGGCACTCCCTAAATATATCATCTATTATGGACAGAGGGAGTTGTATATTATCAGAAATTTAGTAACATAATCGATAAACATCATTTAATCAGACGTTACTTTGACTTATTTAACATAATAACAATCCAAAATATTAAGATTTTTGGATTGCAAAAAAGTCCGGACCTTTTAATAGATCAAAATAATGCATAATCAATATTGCATTATGGCTAAATATATTGATTAAGAAATGTTGATGATGGAGACCGTCATCTTTCAGTACATAGTACTGAAGACATACTCCTATCTGTCTATTAGATCTGTTTAGTGCTGTACTATGCTAATATCATTCGTTAAATCTTGATAGTATACAGAGTGACACTTTAACTCGAATGATAGGTAGTCAAGGCTATTGAAAAACGGATAAGGTTTATTACATAAACACGTCGATCGTAATTTGTAAAACTAGTAAAAAATATGGATAAGGTTTATTACAAAAATAAGGGAGGTGAGGATAGATAAATAATCGCCAGCGCCGCCTGCACTGCACCCACCATCTCCGCCGCGGACTTGGCTCTCTCCTCATGGCTCTCTCTCCCCCATCCCCCACACTAAGAAAACTGTCCCCTTTCATCTCCCTATCCGAATCCAATTCATTCCCCCTTTTCAACCGGACACCCCTTCGCCCCCCCACATGCCCTCTTCCAATCCTTTCCAACTCTAACTTTTCCTCCTCCACGGATGCTCTGCTTTACGTCTGTCGTTGTGTCTCTGAAGCTGGAGACCTAGGAATTTCCGATTTCGACGACCACGAATCCCCCCACACTCTTCCCCATCACTTGCCTGACACGTGGCACGTCCTTGGCCTCGGCCAAGCTATGGTATTCTTTCCTTTTCCCTAGTTATGGGTATATGAAATTGAAGTAGCATGAATTCATCCAATTTGGGGAACGGTGTTATCTGCAATCTCCCCTAATTTGGATTTCTGATCAAATTTGCTCGGTTCAGCTTTATGTGGAATGAATTAACTTGAAAGGCTTTAAAAACACTTACTTTTTTGTTGCTGAATGTTTGAAATATCCCTGGATAGATTAGAGAGCCGAAATTGAGAAAAAGGGTACTAAGTGTCATCAGTAGATAATGAAATTGGAAACTACAAATTCGAAATAAGGTAGTCAATTGCTCGGGTGATTCCTTGCTTATTCAATCATGCCCATATTAGAGCTTATCTTTACTTCTTAGGATGATGCTATGAGAACAAAGTTATAAGAAGTTCATTTTCACTGCCTAGGTGGACTTTTCGGGAATGGTCGATGATGAATTTCTTGATAGACTCGGATTAGAAAAGGGTACAAGGAAAGTGGTGAATCATGAAGAAAGAGGTAGAATTTTACGGGCCATGGATGGATGCAGCTATAAAGCTGCTGCGGGTGGTTCTCTGTCCAACACCTTGGTTGCCTTGGCGAGGCTTGGTGCTCAACCTATTGGAGGACCTTCGCTGAATGTTTCCATGGCAGGCAGTGTTGGAAGTGATCCCTTAGGTGGATTCTACCGGTAGGATTCATAGTCTTTGTAATAATCTTACAGTTTCCATGTATCATCCATTAGTTCTACGTCTAGACACCTCTCTCATCTTTGTGTATTCTTAAACTTATTTTCAAGTGATCTATTGAATGAGTTGAGGTTAATTAGGCATTTGGTGTGCTTCTGATATTTTTTGTCTCCAGTTTTTTATATCTTCTGCTAGATTGCTACAAGTCTCACTTCTGAATCATGCTTTTGTGAATGTCAACACAGATCAAAACTTCGGCGAGCAAATGTGAATTTTCTTTCGGCACCAGTGAAGGATGGAACTACTGGCACAGTTATTGTTCTCACAACTCCGGATGCTCAACGAACAATGCTTGCTTACCAGGTCAGTAGCATTTCACTCATTTCAGTTAATGAAAAGTTTAAGAATCATGTGAGTATACTCCGCATTGTGGGAAATACAAATATACCATTGTGAAGGTTTATTATTCAAAACAAACATGTTAACATTGAGTACTGGTGATGTAGGTCTTTCAGAATTTCAGTTACCTGCACCATAATAAACTAATTCCAGGAAATGTATAATAGAAGCTTTTTTGTTAGATCAGTTATTATATGTTGTTAGAAAGGTTGAGCAAGTCCAGCATGAAACAAGGAATGTTGAGATTTCTAAGACAGTCAACCCCCCCCCCCCCCTAATCATGTCAGAGGTCTCAAAGCCTTTTGAGAGGAAAAAGTTAGTAAATGTACTCATCATTTCCAATTCCTCTAAGAAAATAAAGATCCTGGATGACTAATTAATTGACGAGTTAGGCCTTCATTACTGCATTGGTTGAGCCAATGAATATGATTTGTGAAAGTAAAATAATTGTTGGTCAATATCTACTCGACTCTTAGATCATCTCCAATGGTACTCTAATACCTAAAATGGAGTAGGCAATGTGCTCCAATGGTACTCCAAAACCAATCCCGTATTGGGTTTTTGAGTAAAATATGCTCATTTTTGGGTTTACACTAAAACAAACCCAAATCAGTTTTTCAAATTTTGTGAGTAGAAAAAGGTAGTGGATAGAGAATATTCTTTTAAGTTTAAGTTTAGTGTCAATGGTTGGAGTAAAACCACTATTTAGTGTCAATGGTTGGAGTAAATGGTTGGAGATGCTCTTAAGGGCTGCTAAATTCAGAAAAGAGCTAGATCCCTTAACATTTAAAGTTAATCTCTACTTTGTCTCAAAAAATGGAGATCTCTCCTTTTCATTTGTGGTCACCTCAAACTTATCTCATGCTGCTGGACATGTCAACTGTCGATAAATTTCTCCCTTTTACCTTCCTAGGAACATCCATATTTTGCGATATTCAATATTTTATCCTGACTCTTATTTTCAGTTCTTCAATTTTAAAATACTAACTCTGTTAATAACTATGAAATCGCTCTCTCTAATGATACCAGGGTACGTCTTCAAGAGTAAACTATGATTCATGCTTGGCTAGCTTGATGTCCAAAACAAGTATTTTAGTTGTTGAAGGATACTTATTCGAATTTCCAGACACAATCAAAACAATTGCCATGGCATGTCAGGAGGCCCGCAAATGTGGTGCTCTTGTTGCGATTACAGCATCAGATGTCAGCTGCATTGAGAGACATTATGATGACTTCTGGTAAATATTTTGCCACGTACCTAATTGTATAGCATATCCTCATTGATCTGAGGTTTGTCTGAATTATAATCTGTCACCTGAGATTTATTTTTGGATGTTGGTTTCTTGTCAAATTAGAGTCTATAGCTACTATTTTCAAAATATTAATCCTGCAAAGCATTCAAAAGATATTGATGGCTCTTTTTGAGTGTTGACGATAGGGTAATTTTATGTAGAACAAATTCATGGAATTTGTTGGTTGCTCATTTTAGTTTGTATCTGTTTGTCAGGGACATCATGGCAAATTATGCAGATGTAATCTTTGCCAACAGTGATGAAGCCAGGACTTTGTGTCATTTTTCCTCGAAAGAAAGCCCCATCTCTGCCACTAGGTACCTGAGCCATTTTGTTCCGTTTGTTTCAGTGACAGATGGCCATAGAGGCTCTTATGTTGGTGTGAAGGGAGAATCTGTTTACATACCTCCAAATCCTTGCGTCGCAGTGGACACATGTGGGGCTGGGGATGCCTATGCATCTGGCATATTGTATGGTTTGTCACGTGGTGTATCTGATTCGAGAAGTATTGGCATGTTAGCTTCAAAGGTCGCATCTGTAGTTGTTTCACAGCAAGGAACTCGGTTAGGGGTAGAAGATGCTGCTAAGTTGGCTGAGTCATTTGCATTCCATTGCCAGAGCAAGAGCTAAGCTAGGTGGTCTGATGTCGGTCCTGATCAAATTTCCGGCTTTTGCTCTTTTGTATTTAGCGAAAGAAAAAATCTGCTTCATGCCAATTCTTTGATCCATTGAACAATTTTAGCTCTTTATAGTTATACTACTGTAATTAGATGACTTATTATTCTTGTGCTTTGAGAAAAATATGTAGCAGCTTATCTCCAAGTATCAGAATGGTGCTAGTGTTTTAGGCTGCAAGCCCCAACTCTTTTTGTTTAAATAAATGTTATTAATTGCTTAGTTGAAAGTTGGCCTGTGACAAGTGGGGAATCAATTCTATCAGCACAAGAACAAAAATTGCTTAATAATCCCAGCAATCAACACAAGAATCAGATTCAAGTCCTTCCCCCTTTACTGGAAAGAGAACAATCACACTGCAGTTAATTTTGCTACAGATAGTTCAACGTATTTCGACCTTGTTAGTTTAAGCTGGCATTCGCGCATCTGTTGTTAGATAATGGACAAAGAGCGGACGAAGAAATACCACAAGATTAGGCCTGCATAACTAGTATGAACACGAAATGATGTTTTTCAACATGTTTTCTGCACTACTTTACTTGACAACATGATACAAATATTTGTCTCATCTCTGAATGTTGACAGACAAGAATATTGAGATGGAGAGATGTGAATAAATAAAATGACTCCCTCCAAACCTCAATTTTCCTTTAAATCATTGAGTTCCATTAGTGCCTGTGACCTGCACAATCAACAAAAATAAACACAAACCACTTACAGTTTTCATCAACCAGAAATGCCAAGCTGCAAAATGTAAACATAAATCATATATTATGTATTTATTAGCACTTTATACTCGATCCTTTCGGCTTGTCATTAAGACAGAAAATTCATTATCGTTACAATTACTGTCTCTAGGCTCTAGCTTTGCTCACTCATGGGGACGAAAGAACTATGCACGGGTGGATCACATGAAACGTACGAACATCATTATCAAATCACAGCAAACTTACGAAAGTGAATGAACAGACTGTCTTGCACATACATTTCCAAGACCACCATAATATAGTACTACAACTACTGCAATAGGCTGCACATGAAAGGAAGATCAGCACGTATTAGTCTAGCTGTGATATATATATGGATTCAACTTATCTACGTATGAAGCTTTCCCCCTTTCATAATCATTTCACTCATTCTACAGTAGTGTAGTCACCAGTAATAGTATAGATGGTAGAGATCATTCAATCAAACAAGTGAAGCATCTAAAGTGTAAACCAGTTAATCATGCTCACCATTTTGATGTTTGGGACTTGGGTCATACCAAGACCATTACAAGTGAGTATCATTCCTTTGAATCTGGCTAAATATTCCTACAAAGGGAGGTGCCGATCAAAACTATGAGCAACAATAGCAAAGTAGAATGAGTTGGATCAGATATTGCCACAAAATACTAACCCGTAGAGTATACTTGTCGATCTCATAATTTCCATTCAAATCATATTCAAGTCTCTTATCTGGATCACTTAACACTGAATGAATTGTGAGGAAAGTTGATCAATTCCATTGTGCAAAAAGAAGGCAACAAAAATGTAGATAAAATCCCAAAATCGAAAATGGGATTGATGTACCAGAATAAGCTTCATTAATTTCTTGAAATATAGAGGTAGCAGCAGCATCACCCTTGTGCTTGTCAGGATGCCACTTCTGCAAATGAAGAAGGTGAATTAGAAGAAGAGATGGAAGAGATTGGGTTCAAAATTCAAATAAGATGAATGAAGTGGAAAGCAACCAAGGCGAGCTTGCGGTAATTGAGGCGGATGTTGTGGTCAGTTGCATCATAATCGACTTGTAAGATCGTGTAGTAATCCTGAAACAAAATGATGGGAAAGTGAGAGGTGGAAAGGAAGAGAGAAGAAAAGAAGGTAGAAGTAGAAGCATAGCAACCTTGTAAGTAGGGGTAGGGGGTTTGAGATTGGAATTGGAATCCATAAGATAGATTATTAGATGGAGAAAGATTCATAATTTCGTTTCATGGAAGAAGGAAAAGATGAATTTTGAATTTGGGGATTTCTGGTTTTCGTGGAGCTCTAATCGCCACAACCGGGTTTCCGATATTTGGAAGAGTTGGGCTTCGAATAAAGATATTGATTGCAGACTTCAAATGGATATGGATCGGAGAAGAAGAAGAAGAAGAACAAAGGATGCATTGCTTTTGCTTCTTCAGTCACAACACCCATCAACATATATACATTTACTACGGTTTTCAAATTTACCATATTCCCAATTCCCAATTCCAATTCCAATTCCAATTCCAATTCATCATCTTCTCTATTTTTGACCAAATTTGTTTGAACCTCTGGCGTCGCGTCTCATCTGCTTGCGGATAAAAATCTATTCTTTGCTATATCGAATAAAATATAATCATTGCCTACTAGAATTAGTCTTCAAAATTAGACATTTTAAATTAAATAATTAATCTAATTCAATTGAGCTCAAGTCCGACTCATTCTAAATAAAATTCACTATCATTAACACTATATATTTTAAATATTTCTATAGTAATTTAATAGTAGTGGTATAAATTATTTATATTGGAAGAAAAAAAAAATTATTCGTATGCCTGACGGACCACTTGGTAATGAAGATTCCAGAGTAAAGAGGGTTTCATATCATAATGGGAGTGCCAAAGTAGTACTCCAACCGTTCTACTGTAAATTAAACATGCATTTTATATACATGATTTAAGAAAATAGAGTAGTAGTAATATTTAGAGAGTTGAGCAATAATAAAATTAACTACAGAAGTGAAAATAGAAGAAAGTTAGGTAAAAATAATGATTAATTTATATTTTATTAAAATAGAAATGATTTAAACTAAATAGGATATCCCGAAAAGAATATAAGTTGTGCTACGAAGGAAGAATTGTTTCATCTAACTTTATAAACATCTCCAACTATTTTAATATAAATATTACATTAAATGGTAATTTACTCCAATTATTTACAATTAATTCAGAAGATTCTCTATATTATCATTCTTTATTCAAGTGTTTTTTAGGTTGTTTTAATGTAAACCTAATAGGAGTAGTACATACTTCCTGTATCTCATTATAGTAGATGTTTTCGTTTTGAGCACTCATTTAAAAAAACAATAATATTAAATTTAACAACTGAATGGGAAAACCAATAACAATCCCTTTTCGTAAATGAACAAATATAAAAACTCCATCATAGTAATTCACCCACTTAAATAACAAGATCAATGAAACAGAAACTGGAATTTCCAGTTATGAACTTATGATTAATAAAGACATAAAGCATAATTGAGCCTCTCAAATGTGAATAAAATAACATGCTTTATTCACTAAACTAGAAACTTCAAAGTTTCTTGTTTATCATCCCACATTGATATCATAACATAAATTGTTGCAATATATAAATGAGTCAAATGCGTAGCTATGTCGCCGAGCCTTGTAACGATGGCTTATAACCCAAGTGGGGGTATTATACCATCTCTAATGGTAATAGGTCAGTCATAGGCTAGCCACAAACTCCTCCTGTTAACAAATAATTAACAATCACACAAAATATGGAATTAAATTAACGACACAAATACGAAAAAATTCAATAATAATATATAAATTAAAAAAATCATTTCACGTTGTTGCTCTTGTACAGAAATTAAGATTGAGAGAAAACCACTTAAAACAAGTGGTGCTGCTCTTGTACAGAAATTAAGATTGAGAGAAAACTCGTTAAAACAAGTGGTGCGAATGAAAATGACTTGCAAATCGCGTATATATAGTGTTTCGAAAAAAATAAACTCTTGTACAGAAATTAAGATTGAGAGAAAACTCGTTAAAACAAGTGGTGCGAATGAAAATGACTTGCAAATCGCGTATATATAGTGTTTCGAAAAAAATAAAAATTCGAGCTGGCCGATCGCTCGCCAATCGAGAGCCTGCAATGGCGGCCAGCCGACCGGCGAGCGGATCGGCCAGCGCCCGAAAATCAGCGTCGGGTCACTGATTTTTTCTCCAAAATGGCGCTCGCCGGTTCCAATGGTTCGGCGAGCGGACCGGCCAGCGCCGGGAATCGGCTAGCCTTTCCGCTCGCCGCCATTGGAGATGCTCTTATATTGGTTGGATATTGGCCCAAACCACTGGCTGGGATTTGCAGTGCTTATTCTGGCATGCCCATTCCAAGCTAAGAGTTGGGCCATGGGGTTTGTGCGAAGGCATCATAGGCTTCATGGCCACTAGAGTGGAGGGCACCGAGTTAGGCTGGTTTTCACATAGCAACGACTACTTCCCACTCTTGGTAGTGGACAAACTAAAAAAAGGAACATCTTTCACACTATTAGGCCATATATATTTTACGATTTCGAGTGCCCCGATGTTCGGTTTTTTGCCATTAGTGTTACTGCTTTTGCTTGCTTTAGACTGATTATGTTGTTTGTGATAGTAGGTATATTTTGTTGTTCGGTTTGGAGTTTTGCTTCTGTTTCATGCTTGGGCAATTAACGGTATAACTCTTAACTGCTTGTCACGAACTTTGCTTGCCATATGTTGGCTCGAACAGTTTTCTCTTAATAGAAAACAATGGGTACGTGCTGTAAATTACTTTCTGCCTATTTATTTTTAACTTTGTATTCTTGTTAGTATAGAGCAGGAAATTGAAAAGAAATGAACAAATCAAATTTAACAACTGAATGAGAAACGTATAATAAATAGTTAAATTAGAGATGGAGTAAAGTAAGAGAGATTATGATGTAAAAAATAGTCTATTGGAAGATAATAATGTAAAGATAATAAGGTAAGAGACTATTTTCTATTATAATTTTAATAGTAGTATTTATTGTTTATATTGGAAGACAAAAAAAATATACATACGCGCAACGGTTGGACCACCTGCTAATGAAGATTTTAGAGTAAAGAAAGAGCCATTCATACTAACATAGGAGTGTAAAAGAAATACTCTCTCCTTCTCGTTTTAAACGTGACGTGTATTGTATACATGGGTTTTAAAAAAATAATGTTCCCTCGGTTCCATAATAGATGTCACACTTGAGTGATGACACGCGATTTAAGGAGATGCTGCTTTGTATGGTAAACAAAGAGTGAAAATGTATTTTTATACTCCCTCCGTCCACTATTAAATACCTCATTTTTCCTTTTTCGTCCGTCCTCCAATAAATATCTCATTTCACTTTTACTATACTGTGGACCCTCTATTCTACTAACTCATTTCGATCACATTTTATTATAAAATTAATATATAAAAGTAGGACCCACATTCCACTAACTTTTCATACCCACCTTTCTTTACAAAGTCAAACAATTTCTTAAAAGCCGAGCCGGTCAAATATAAGACATTTATTCATGGACGTATATGGGCGTGAGAGAATTTTTTTTTAAATATGACATCTTTCATGTGATAAAATGAAAAGGAAATTGTAACATACAAATGAAGTAATATTTAGAAATTTAAGCAATGATAAAATAAAGGAGAGAGGTGAAAATATAATAAATAGATAAAACTAAATAGATAAAAATAAATAAATATAATTATTAATATATTTATTTTACTAAAAAAAGAAATGATTTAAATTAAATAGGGTATCTGAAAAAGGATACTATATGTTGTGTTAGACTATCCGCATCAGTGACCCTCACTCAATCCAACCTCAATCAACTTTTTGATAAAATATTCATTTTATCTCATACACATATTAATATACAACCCTCAATAGCTTACTAAACTTTTACTTCCATCAATAAACCCAACTCAACTCTATTAATTTTTTTATATATATATTTTTAATGTATAATTTATTCAAATATATTAAAAACTCATATAAAAATTATATAAATTATTTTATAATTTAAATTTATAATAAAAATTATTACACATTCATTTAATTGTAGTTCACATTATTTTTTTGAAAGAATAATTTATATGATATTTGGAAGGATATATAGAAATAAATGTAATAATAATTGAATAAAATAAATTAATAATTAAATAAAAGAAATAAAAAATAACTTAGGGCAAAATGCTCGAGATTGAAAATGTCAATATGTGATGTAGATTACAATACCAAAATATGTATATACTTTATGACATAAATCAAGTAATAAAATAAATTAATAATTTAAAATAATATAACAAAATATAAAAAAATGTTTCAATATTTTACCAATAGGTAAAAGCTATTGTACCTGACCCCACTTTTGCTTGGGGCGGCAAGGGTGATACTGGAAGTAGAAGGGGCGTTGGGTTTATTTCATTTAGAGCATTCGCAATAGCGGATATAAGGTCGGACGTCAGATAAGACTAGCAGGATGTTTGTAGGGGTGTTCGCCGCAATAGCGGACATCAGGTAGGACGACAGGTAGGACGAGCTCTTTTCCACGCCTGAAACCGGACGTCCTACCTGATGTCCGTGCTCTTTTCTGCTATTGCGCGGACAAGAGGTAGGACGTTACATTTTTTATTTATTTTTTATATTTTTTTCACCTTTTTTAATTTATACTCAATATTTACCACTCATTGCACCATTTTTTGTATATTTGATAAACACCAACAATTAAAATGAATTAATCGTATTTTTCAATTTGTTTTATTGGCTAGGGTGTTGCTTAGTCCTAGTGTTAGGCTATTATTGCGAGGGATGTCCTAGTGATGTGGCAATGTGGTGGGATGTCCTAGTGACGTGGCAGGAGGTGTTTTAGAGCATCCACAATAGCACCGATATCCCGACGGACTGGCACTAGGACTAGCCAAAAACACCTCCTGTCACGTAGCTAGGACTAGCCACTGCACTGCCACATCACTAGGGCATCCCACTGCACACTAGTGAACTAGCATTAAGACATCCCAACAAACAAAATCACAAATTCACAAATACAGAATTAAAATTTCGATACGAATACGAGGAAAATGCAACCATTTTATATAAATTAAAAAAAACATATATAATCAAAATAATTTTTTTTTAAAAGTACAATTCAACTAAAATAACAACGATTTCCACAAATTACTTAATAAATATCAACGTGCACTCTTCCGCGCCCATAACTTTTCAATTAAATCCTGCTGAAGTCGAATATGGGATTCTTGTTGGCGCATGTCAGCAAATGCACGGACCCGATCTGCATCCTCGTTAGGTGTCCCTATTCGTACACTGGCGGTGGCCATGTCGTGGCTTGGACCGGTAGCATCAGCATCTTCATTGGTCCACTCAGTCAGTTCTGGACCTTCTTGTTCGACGATCATATTGTGCATGATAATACACGCGTACATGACATCAGCAATGCAGTCGTCATACCACAATCGTGTTAGACCCTTCACCGCCGCCCATCGAGCCTGGAGTACACCAAATGCCCGCTCCACATCCTTGTGCGCTGATTCTTGTCGTTGCGCAAAGTAGATCTTGCTTGGATTTGTTGGGCATCTGATCGTCTTCACAAAGACAGACCACCTAGGGTATATCCCATCCGTCAAATAGTAGCCCACATCGTGCTGGTTGCCGTTGGCGACGAAACTGATGGTCGGACCAACGTCCATGCACTGCTCGTTGAAAAGGGGCGACGATTGGAGGACGTTGACGCCGTTGTTCGACCCGACTACCCCAAAATATGCATGCCATATCCACAGCCGGTAGTCAGCCACGGCTTCGAGGATCATTGTTGGATTTTTGCCTTTGAAACCGGTCGTGTACATCCCTTTCCTGGTGGTGGGGCAGTTCTCCTAATGCATACAATCTATGCTGCCCAACATCCCCGGAAACGTGCACATTCTCGTGCATCTGTATCAGAGTCTGGCAGTCTTCGGGGGTAGGCTTTCGAATATACCTATCCCTAACAAAAATACTTGAGGTAATCGCGGGCAGTCGTCTGGCCGATGTGGAGGTACTCGTCGAAATGTCGGCCGCGCCTCCGTAGGCCAACTGCCTGATTGGGCAGTGCACTTCTATATAGGCGAGTGACCGGGTCTGCCACTTGCATCCAACCTTAACCGAAAATACTTGTACAGACGCTCTAAAGCGTTCACGATACGCATAAATAGATCCCGGTGCATCGTTAAACGCCGCCTGAAAAAGTTGTCCCCAAACCGCGACTGCTCAGTGAAATAGTCGTCATACAACCGTTGGTGTGCAGCGACGTGATCCGGGGGAACTACAACTCGATGATGGATGGGGTGAAGTACCGCCGGCTACTGCTGCTACAAGGCTGCTTGTATCAGACGATTTATCTCCCTGGATGTATAGACCTGCACCTCTTCGTTAATTCACCGGCGTACGTCATCAGCATCCTCACCACCACCACTCGCACCGCTACCACCTACATCACCCATTTCGGGATGTATAGAGAGAAATGTAGAAAGAAAGAAGAGAAACTCATTGATACAAATGGTGCAAATGAAAATGAAGTGCTAGCGCCATATCCAACGGATGAGAGGTCGTCCGTCGCGCTCGTCCGTCAGCCATTAGCCGGTCGCAATAGTGGACTAGCGCGACGGACTAGCAGCTCGCCGGTTGCTAGTCCGCGCGCTAGTCCACTATTGTGGATGCTCTTAGGAATGTCCTACTGCTAGGTTATTGGGATGTACACACTACTATGGATGCTCTTGGGTTTATTTCATTTTGAAGTGTTTGTATTTAATTGCTATTTTGTGATCCTCACTAGTCACTCCATAGGCACCGATGGAGGTGTCTTATGGAAAAAGTAATCTTTTGATACGAGTCTGCGATTATTATTATTTAGTTTAGATATATTAGAGTTTTGCATATCTTTTCTTATATTTGTTTCTTGTTCATTAAGTTAGGGTAGTAGTTCTAGTATTATAAATAGGATCGATTGTTATCATTTTATTCAGGCAATCAATTAATGAAATATTTTCTTCACCAAAGATAACGTGTGTTTTCCAATCCTAACTTTGGATTCCCTCTGCCGATCCTAATTGGACGCCGGAGTATTCTATCAGCCGCCGAGTTATCTGCCCGACGGGAGCGACTCCTGCGCACAGAAACTCCGCCATTGTCCGCCGAGCCTATTGGTCGCCGGAAATTTATCTCCACTGCCGAGCGAAACTCGCCGCCGGTGCTTGTTAAGGGAAACTGAAGGGGTTGGCAGCGGAAGCGTGCATGAAGTACCGATCACATAAATTTGATCTATTTAGCAGATTATTTAGACAAATTCTATTCGCGTAATTATCACATGTATTATGCTCATAACTTGAATTAAAATCATGCTTTAGAATATAAAATCCCTAAAACATGCATACTACGGAGTTAGCTAAATTACCTCGTTGATTCGATCAAGAATCGAAGATAGCTTGCGTCTTCTCCACGTGAAGATCTTCAGTACTCGACCTCGGACCTTCTGACTGGTGTCCCGGACTATACGCTGATATTTGTGTGGACAAATATCACCAACGTACTAGGACTTGAATAACGAAGACAGAAACTGCTCACGAAGGAAGCACAAATTTCAAACTCTCTCTCTAGAGGGGGACGAAAATTTTGATAGAAAAATTATTTTCTGTCTCCTTTATTCTCCTATTTATATAAGTCACATATTGAGCCCAGTCAGGGATCTATGGAAGAATTTGGATAAGGCATCCCCTAATTAGCTTTTTACTAATTAAATTGAACCCACAATTATAAGCTTATATTCGAATATTACAAGCAGCCACTACAGAAGTAATATTGCACTGCCTTCCAAATCCGAAATTACAAGTATTCCGGGTTTCCTTTAATTGCATTTAATTTTTATTTCCCGCGCTTAAGATAGAAACATCCATTAATTAATTATTGTCTGCTATGGACTTAATTAATTAACATATTTTAATTTCCAAGAGTGGACTTAGCAACAAACTCTTATTTATTATTCATAGAGTAATTAAACTCTAACTAGCTAGGTTCCGAATAATAAAACCTTGTTTCGAGCTCCTCTTGTGGATGTTATCAAACAAGACTCTCCTCGCGCACGATTCAACATAATAGCAATCCTAGCACCGCTAGATAATGATCACCACTACTCAATATACCTGGATCGTTGGGTGACGAAAAACCCGCATCTTTGGTAAGTCAAAGTAGTAGATACTCAATATCGTATGCTCAATGCTAACGTACATTGATTAAGAAATTAATTATCAAGACCTCGTCTTTCAGTAGATAGCATAAAGACTCGTCTTACTGTTAGATCCATTCAGTGCTATACCACACCAACGTCATCTTATTTCAATAAGGCTTAGAAATAATCGGACTGACATTGCAACCTTTCGCGATAGGTAGTCTAGGGCTATCTAGGTTGTGAAATTCTTATTTTTCTTTGTTTAGAACTGACCGTGTTACCTTAAATTGGACGACGCCCACAACCGGTCTACTAAAACAAAGACTTAGACTTTGTTACGTTTACTTATACATTTAAATATGCAATAAACAACCATTAAATGTAAAACATAACAACATTATGACAAAAAATAATCTGTTGCATTTATTGGAAAATAACAATTAGAGTTTTACAGTATCCAATCACTTGAAAGGTGATTTCTAGTATACAAAACCCTAACAGAAATAACCTTAACAATTGGTGCTTTCATTGAGAGCTTACCCTCCCACCATCTCGAACCGAAGCTACATCGCTGCCCGACGGAAACCATTCCGCGCACAACAACTGCTTTGGTTGTCGAGTCCCGCCTATCCGCCGGACAACTCTACTTCTGCAACGCCCGACGGGAAGGATTCCCGCGTGCCGCATTGAAGTCAGACGATCATCATCCACCACAGCCACGCCTCGATCCGTCATCATGACACACAATCACCATCGCCATTTCGTTCACAAGCATACACAGCCGCTGCCCGATCTGGAGTTTCGCTATCACAAAGCGCTGCCACACGGATTTAACAGCCTTCAGCCGCCCCCCAAACGGGTTCCAGGAGCCTGGAAGGCCGAGGGAGGAGAGCCCTCGCAATTCGACCACCCACAGCAGCCGCTCGACCAACCGGACAGGTACAGCTGCTGGGCTGTTCCTAGAACAGCAGAGACCGCACGCGACAAAGAGATTCATGCCAAGTTGGATCGTATCCTGGCTGCGTTTGATAAGTTGGAGAACAAGTGGGATGCCACGGATCGTTGTATCAGAAGATCATAGGCTCCGCCACGACCTGAGCCAGCTCCCGACCGGGGAGAGCATCGAAGTGCAGGACAGCCATGGCGAGACCCATCGCCGCTCCCGCTCGCAGATGGACCAACTCCTCCACAACATCCTAACGCGAGGTATCAGGGGCGCTTTCACGACCAACCCCATCCGCAAACCATTGCTAACAATTGGGATCAAGGGGGGTGGGACGATCGCATAGACCACCGTCAGCGACAGGGTTTTGAGGAGTATCCGAGGCGACACCAATATCTTCATCATGGCCGCACCGAGCAGCCTACATACCGGTCACCGCACTCCGACCGATTTCTGAGTCACGGCACAGCTCCGTTGACTGCCGTTGCCCCCCCACGGTCCGGCTTCACGCACATGCCACAACAGTCCAACAAGTTTATTGATTCGGGGAAGCAGCGTGGTCTGCCCAATACTCTCAATCTCATGGTTCGTTCGCCTTGCCCAGCCCAATTAGCCGCCCTAAGTGATTACAACGATAAACTGAGTATTTATAGATTGGAGCAAGCCGCCCTTCTCGCCCGCGTGAATGCAATGTTTGAGGAGAATATTGATGACGATAATCTAGCTGAGGATGTTCCTGACAGCGTTGCTCACAATGGGGGCGCTAATAGTTATGTTCCAAACGACGAGGCCATGGAAGAGATCGTCAAGACTGACAATATGACGCTGCAAGGGCTCGTTGGGGTATATGATGAGAAGATTGGTGAAGAGGAGGAGACATTGCTAGAAGATAAAGAAGAGGATGGTTCTATTGGTGCAGTGGAGAAGATAATCGCATCGTTCAATGTTGTTCAACTTTCATCGATGGATGTTGCGAATTGTTGGTTTAAGAGAGGAAATGCTTGCACTGGTGTAAGGAGAACTGCCTATTTCTATGTGGATTTCTTTGAAGGCGATGTTCCAAGTATTGTTCATCGTTCGACATCACTCGACGTCGATACACGATTCATCCCTCCGTGCACTGACACATCATATTTGAGCATTCTTGGAGGTGATAAAGGGAGACATTCAACTGTTCGATATGTATTTGATCCATGAGGAGACGCTTCGCAATAGCTTTTGCTGTCAACTCTCGTCGTTGGTTCGTGGTTTCCACCTTGAGGACAAGGTGGATTTTAACCGTGGGGGGGTTGATACGAGTCTGCAATTATTATTATTTAGTTTAGATATATTATGGTTTTGCATATCTTTTCTTATATTTGTTTCTTGTTCATTAAGTTAGGGTAGTAGTTCTAGTATTATAAATAGGATCAATTGTTATCATTTTTATTCAGGCAATCAATTAATGAAATATTTTCTCCACCAAAGATAACGTGTGTTTTCCAGTCCTAACTTTGGATTCCCTCCGCCGATCCTAATTGGAAGCCCGAGTATTCTATCAGCAGCCGAGTTATCTGCCCGACGGGAGCGACTCCTGCGCACAGAAACTCTGCCATCGTCCGTCGAGCCTATTGGTCGCCGGAAATTTATCTTCACCGCCGAGCGAAACTCGCCGCCGGTGCTTGTTAAGGGAAACACCCTTAACATCTTTCATCTAACTTTGCACGTTTTCTAATAAATTTCATACTTTGTTTTTTAATTTATCACGTAAAAAAATACTCATCCGTCCACAAAAAATAGACCACATTTGTCATTTTTGGTTGTCCACAAAAAATAAACCAAATTTGAAATAGGACCCAACATATGCTACCTAACACAATTAAACACTACTAGTAATATGGATCTCACATTCCACTAACAATACTTCTCTCTTACTTTAGCAATTCCACATTAAAACACGCGTCATTCACAATGTGGTCTATTTTTTGTGGACGGAGGGAGTATTATTTTTTTCTTTTTAAAAAAGTTATTTTTTATATTAATAGAAATACATTGTTTTCTTCTTCAATTTAATATACTTCATTCGTCCCATAGTAGTAAAGTTGCTATTTTTTCAGCACGGATATTAAGAAAAAGATATTAAAAATATTAAGTGAAAAGATAAAAAAGTAGGAAAGAAAGAAAAGTAGAGATAATAGAGTAAGTGAAGGAAAAAATGTTACTTTTTGCTAAATACGGAAATGACTCTACTATGATGGAACGTTCTGAAATAGAAAAATGACTCCACTACTATGGAACGGAAGGAGTATGAAATAACATTTTTAAGGGATATTGGCACCTAATATCATGGAACTTTCAAAAAGTTGGGTTTTTCCCACGAACTTTGAAATTGACAAACAATATCTCGAACTTTACCCTGAGTTTGTTATTTCCCACCAATGCAAAAATTAAGGCAAACAATTTTATGTTACGAATTTTTTTTCGTAATTTCTCGACAACAACTTCGAGAGTTTCAAGTTTTTCAATCTTTGAATATAGTTTTTCTTGAAGTACACCCTCTAAAATTGTTCTTCAATCTATTAATATAGCCGGAATTTTTCCATTGGTGGAAAATAGCAAACTCAGGGTAAAGGTCGTGATATTATTAGCCAATTTCAAAGTTAATGGGAAAAACCCTACTTTTTGAAAGTTCTATTATATTAGATGTCAATATCCCTTTTTAAAAATCCTATGCCATCAAAGTGTGACATATACTCCATTCGTCCCTTAAATTTTGTACACTTTGACCGTCACATGTTTTAAAAAATGTAATTGAAAGTGTGTTAAAAAAGTTAATAAAGAGTGATCCCTACTTTTATATATTGACACATTTTTCTTTTTAGTATGTCCCAAATAAGATTCCTTTTATGGAAACTTTTTCTCTCTAATTAATACACTCAACCACTTTTTCTGGAGGTGCTGGATACCGCGTCCATCCTGGAGGTCTCGAGTTCGAACCCTGTGTGGCGTAATTTGTCTTTCCTCCTTGTTATAGGAGTTGATTTGTAATTTCCTCCTTCATATATATGATATAAATATATGAAGTTAATTTAAAAAAAAAACTACTTTTTCTCACTCCTATTAAAATATTCATCTTTCTTTCTCTCTCTATTTTAATACTTACACCCACATTTTCTCTTTACAATTAAACTCTTTAACCATTAGCTCCTACAATCCTGTGTCGGCTAAGAAATGTGTCATTTTAGCTGGGATGAAGGAAGTAGTTTTATAATAAAAGATGAGTTAAATTGAATTAGTGGTATATGAATTCTACTCTAAAAATAGTAGAAGTGAAATGTGACAAATTTTGTGGGAGGGATGAGAGATAAAATTTAAGCGACGGAATGAGTATTATGGAAAAGAGGAAATAATAAGATTCTGACCACACTAATAAATAAATAATCGAACGTTTTTCCTTGAAGTGTGTGATTTAAATAAAAGAAAACAAAAGAAATTGGGAAAGGAAGGCGTAAATAAAAACACGCGTTAGGCAATCTTCAAATGCAATTGACAATGACACACCTCTGTTTCTTCTTCCTTTTCTTACTCGGTGCCCATTCCCTCTCTTCCTCTCTTTCCCATTCCGATTTAGGGTTTTGCTCCGATCAACCCACCGATAACATGGCTACTCTCGGCGCTCCACGCGATTCCAACTCCGATGTCCATTCTCTCGCCAAATTTGCCGTTGATCACCACAACAATAAAGAGGTATCAGTATCACTCCCCCCACTTCTCTCTCCCTCTTCAATTTGACACATATATTGTGTGTGGCAGAATATGCTGCTTGAGCTAGTCAGGGTCGTCAAGGCGCAAGAGCAAGTGGTCGCTGGCACGATCCATCACCTTACCCTCGAAGTTACCGACGCCGGGAAGAAGAAACTGTATGAGGCCAAAATCTGGGTTAAACCATGGGAGGATTTTATGCAGCTTCAAGAGTTCAAACATGTTGGCGATGTTCCTTCCTTTACTCCATCCGATCTCGGTGCTAAGAAGGGTACCGACCTAATTCATTTCCCCTTTTTTCAAATTTTCTGCATCTTTCTCCGTTTCAGATTATCAATTCCTTTGATACTGTTGTAAGTTTAGTAAATTGTAGTACCACTAGATTCAATCCAATAGGAACATGCTAAGGGCATCCCAACTTACACTATTCACTACTGCTTTAAACATTAGGAAGTTAAGCATTGACACTATTCATGTGCCATTGAGCACTACCCATTGCTATTGAACACTGAGGGGTTGATTATTTGAATCAAATTTGATAATTTCTTTATGTAGTTCAAATCATGTTGGTTAGATATATGTGTGAAATTGAGTCCTGAAATTCCAAGACTTGGGTTTTGCTTCTACAGAAGAAGATGTGCCTGGCTGGAAATCAGTGCCGGTGCATGATCCTGTTGTTCAAGATGCTGCTCACCATGCTGTCAAGACCATCCAGGAGAGATCTAACTCTTTACTTCCTTATGAACTTAGTGAGATTGTACACGCTAATGCAGAGGTGAGTTTTCTTTGATTGATTGGTATTGTATTAAGTAGCAATTTTCAAAAGTTGATTGTGGCACTCGAAAATTCCATTTAGCACACAATCTTTTAATTCATAGATGTAGGTCTCCGTGGGGTTTTTAATCGATAGTCTTTTTAGATAAGATAATGAGTTTCTTTGGCACATGGAAGTTCAAGGTGGTGCATCATTGTTTCGGTGCTTACTCAGTAATTATCCTTACCGATGATGATGTTTGCTACTGGATATGTTGCTTGATAGTATATATGCTGACAAGTTCAACTCATTCTTCGAATCCATATGTAATTTTTTTCATTTTGCCAACTTTTATATAACTAATGTGTCTATAACTTAATTCCACTGGATAGGTTGTTGAATCATCTGCCAAATTTGCCATGCTTCTGAAAGTGAAGAGAGGTGGTAAAGAGGAGAAGTTTAAGGTTGAGGTGCATAAGAACGATGAAGGTGGTTTCCAATTGAATAAGATGGATGCTGATCACTAACTGTTTTATTAGCATAAATGTTCTTTTATAAACTCCAAACTTGACTACCGCTACTTGTGTAGGCTTTTCTAACTTGTACTCATGTTGGTTTGGTCTGGTTTAGTTTAGTTTAGTTTGGTTTGTTTTTAGGTTTTGTAATAATCAACTCGTGTATGTCTCAGTCAACTTCTCTTGGTTTGTTTTGTTGTGTCTGGATTATGTACTTTGAGTAGGAACTTATCACTTATAAGGCTTGTTCGGTTGCTACTTTACTCCAGACTGGATGTTGTGTCTTTTATTATTATCTCTTGATCGGTTGTTTTTTTCTCAAAAGTTTGGTTAGCGATGATGTCTATTATTTTCGATGATGTCTATTATTTTCAACTCTTGTTTGCTATTGCTGGGCTATTTGCTTCTCAGCACGACACGTAACGTGCTGACAACGTGTTAAGGCCATCTACAATAGCAATAGCCCAGCCATAGCCTAGCCACTGCCACATTATCAGCACTAAAAATCCTCCTGCCACATCATCAAAACAAGCAAATAGCCCAGCAATAGCTCAGCCATAGCCTAGCCACATAATATCCATATCACTATTAACAAATATATACAAAATGAAATAATTAACAATCACACAATATACGAAATTTAATTTACGAGACATACGGGAAACATTAATAATACTATTAAAATTTTAAAAAGTACAATAATTTAAAAAAATTACAATAATTATAAAAAAATTACAATAATTTTTAAAAAAGTACAATAATTCACTCCTCGTCGCCCCCGCTGGTATCCCGGGCATCATCTGCTGCCACGGGTACATGTTGTAGTATGGGGGCATCTGATTCCATCCACCTCCCACGGGGATCGGGGGAGTTTGAGATCCGCTACTCCCTGAAGTAGGCTCGTTGTTGAGATCCATTTACCGTTATTGATCTTGTACAGAAATTTAGATAGAGAGAGTACTCGTTAATACAAGTGGTGCGAATGAAAATGACATGCAAGTCGCGTATATATAGTGTTTCGGAAACAAAAAAAAAATTAAAAATTCGCGCTAGGCGGTGCGCTAGGTGATCCGGACGCTGCAATAGAGCCTAGCGGATCGCCTAGCGCACCGCCTAGCGCCGCGGAACCGCCGAGCGCTAGGCGTTTTTTTTTTCGCGAAATCCGCTAGGCGGCTGCAATAGATCGCCTAGCGCTGGCGCTCGGCTAGGCGGTGCGCTAGGCGCTATTGTGGATGCTCTAACAATGTGCACGAAAAGATCTTGCTGCAGTCTAAAACGCCAGCCCCCCATCGTGGCTCCTTGGCAAAGTAGTCAGCAAACAACCGTTGGGTAGCCTCCGATGTGGTCATGGACTCGCGGATGATTGTCCATCGATGCCAGAACGGTCGAGGGACCGCCGCCTCCAGCTCTGTCTGCATGTGTCGTTCCAATTGGTGCGTTGTCCCTTCCCACAAGGCTTGCGAAACGAGCTCATCTATTGGGTCTTCACCATCTGAAGCCATTTGTTACAGAAGTGAGAAAATTGGGAGTCGAAGAGAGAAGTGAGAATTGGGTGAAAAAAATTAAATGTGAATAGGGTATTTTATAAGTAAAATTTAAAAGAAAAAATATTGATCGGCGCACGATCAGCACGCACCAATTTGTGCGCCGATCGGCGTCCGGCGCAGCCCATCACGACAAAGCATGCCGAGCGCCATCTAGGCGCCGATCACTGTCCATGTTACACGCACAATGTGACGAAGGTTTGAATATGTCGCATGAATTTAAACCAGACTAAAATTTATGATTTTATCAACTTATGGTAGTAAAAAAACCAAAATTTATCCAAAGTTGGATAAATTACAAGTATCAGTCTTCTAACTAATCAGAAACCAGTGTAACAAAAATCGCCAAACCTTGAGATATAGTGATGCTTGCTTGCCAAACCTATGTTAAAAAGGTGCCAAGTGCCAAGTGCCAAGTGCCAATTTTAAACCTCAGCTAGTCACCTTCTAACAATCAGATGCATCATTGTATGTTCAAGTAGAAAAACATCACCTTAGAGAGAGAGAGAGAGAGAGAGAGAGAGAGAGAGAGAGAGCTAGGGAGGAAATAGAGGCATTATCAGGTGATACAAAAAAGGAAAGATATACAAGAAGGAAAGACCAACAACATACATCCTTTCATGATCTCTTTTGTTACTCACAAACAACCACAATTATAATATCAAAGAAAACAACAAAGATGATTGAACTCGAGCCTATTTCAATAACACAATGCTGATTGAAATGAACGGTGTGGTGCCATATTAAAGCCTCAAACTATTAACCCTGAGCTGTGTTATTCTGAAGATGAACAAATTATCTTGCATTCAGATCTAACTCACCTCCTTCAGGCCACTCGCTTTGCAAAGCATTATCTCCATTTTCTGTTTCATCATCATTCAAAAAGTCTTCAGATGGCTCCCTATCATCTTTCTGTGCATTGCTCCCCCACCCATTCATAATTTCATCCTGATGGAAATCCTGCTCCTGCTCACCCATGTCAGAAATCGTGCTATTACCACGAGAACCAAGTGCACTTCCTCTTATCGGAGCCCGGGCCATAATTTCTGCATGCACTTGTGATTCTGCACGAGCTTGATCATGTGCCACGGCTGCCATCCGCATATTTGCTTCATGACTTTCTCGACTAGCCTTTTGCCTCGAATCCATTTCCGCCCTTAATTCCAGCAGTGACCGCTTCTCCTCTTGTAAGAGGAATTGCTCCATCATCAACTTTTCTTCAGTCCGAAACTCCCCAAGACCCCGCTTGCGGGAAATAATGTTGAATGCCAGGACTTGCTTCTCGAATGTAGCTGTGAATTCTGCTACTTTGGCAGCAATGTTATTGTCCCACTGCTGAGAGCGAGAAAGAATTTGGCCTGTGGTGGCTGTATCAAGGATCTTGTCATCTTCCTCTGCTTCATAGTCTGCCACGACATGGTATGGTAATAGCCTATGCACAATTCAAGAGAGAAAAACAGTTCAAAAATCCGTAGTGGTTATGCTCCCAGTAAGAATTATAAAAGCACAGCAGTGGGTTGCCCGTATTCAGGTTCCTATACCATCAGAGAAGCTAAAGAAGAGTACCCACTACACTATCCCCTATATTCCGTTTTCATTTCCTTATAGTTGAAGTGATAGGTGGGCAAATAACATTCCAATTCAAAAGAAAGCGAGTTTGGTTCAATTTTGTTTAACTCTACTAGGTTTCATTTGTCGGGGATGCCCGATCTAAAGCTCAATGATTTATCAGCCAAATAAAGGGCATGGCACTGAACAACCATAAATACATTAGCTTTTTATGCATTGCATCTTATGGGTCTAATATTGCAGATGAGGATACAACAGAACACCTAATAAATAGGTAATCATCCAACTCCCCAATTTTATGGAGGAAATGGGGTTTATAGGCTACTTTGCCTTTAAAATAACGTAAATGTACCAATTTTGTTATCTATTCCATAAATGGGAAAAACGCCACTCTCGTTGGCGTGTTTTAAGTGAAAACGCCACCCGTATTGGCGTTTTACAACGTATGTGTCGTCGTATTGCATGTACGTTGAAAGACGCTGACGTGGTTGGCGTTTGAACGAAAAAACGCCAATCCCACTGGCGTGTTTCAAAAAACGCCAATTCGGGTGGCGTTTTTCATGCCTTCCGCCGTGAAAAAAAAGCCAAAAATTATCCCAAGTTATACACGCCAATGGGATTGGCGTGTTTCAACCTTTCAAGGAAAACTTTCGTTCAGGCATTTCATCAAACACTTGGAGAGCAGGTATGTGTAAATTAGGTAGTGATCATCTTTCTCTGTGTTTGGTGGCAGTTTTTGCTTTTTGAAAGTGATCTCTGTACTAGATATAGTGTAGAGCAGGTATGCATAGTGATGATGCTCATGGTTTCTAAACTGTCCGGTTCTGGTTCATAACCGCTGGTCCGGTTAAAACCGAGCACCACTAGGTATGCATAGGGATTGTTTGGCGTTTTCACTACTCCGCTCAGATCTTTCTGTGTTGAATTCTTCCATGGAAGCTAGGAGGCTTGAAAAGATTGCCTCTGCATTGTAGTCCTGTGATACTGTGACCCAAGCACGGATGTCAAAATGCTGCACCATAAGCGGATCATCGTAAGCACACTTTGCAAGAGTAGTTTTACCAATGCCCCCATTCCAACGATTGAAATAACTTGTAAATTGGATGATTCTCCACAGAGTCGTGACTTTATTTACACCAAACCTTCATGTAAACCAACCATATATTCAATCTTCGTAACTGGAGCAAGTCTAGAAGGCGAACCTGCTACGGAAGAATCACCATGTTGCGCTGCATCTGAGCTATTATTTGAACCAACTGTTTGATGAAATGCCTGAACGAAAGTTTGCCCTCCAAGTGTTTGATGAAATGCCTGAACGAAAGTTTGCCTTGAAAGGTTGAAACACGCCAATCCCATTGGCGTGTATAACTTGGGATAATTTTTGGTTTTTTTTTCACGGCGGAAGGCATGAAAAACGCCACCCGAATTGGCGTTTTTTGAAACACGCCAGTGGGATTGACGTTTTTCGTTCAAACGCCAACCACGACGTACATGCAATACGACGACATATACGTTGTAAAACGCCAATACGGGTGGCGTTTTCACTTAAAACACGCCAACGAGAGTGGCGTTTTTCCCTTTTATGGAATAGATAACAAAATGGGTACATTTACGTTATTTTAAAGGCAAAGTAGCCTATAAACCCGATTTCCTCCAATTTTATGCCCAGGGTAATACAGACCTCGATTCACAATGCAAAACCACGAAGAAGAAGAAATGAAAGTAACACCCACAATAGTATTACAGTTTGCGAGAAATGAAAAGAGATTTAAGTTGCAAGAAAAACCTCTCGCAGGCATCCTCGAGGGAAGAGAAAGGGCGCTTGAAGTCGGGATGACAGACACGCCAAGCGTCTTGATAAGCAAGCTGGAGAGAAGCCTTGTGCTGCTGCTGCTGTTGTTGCTGGTGCTGGTTAATTACAGTAGTCGGTGCAGAAGAGGAATTAGGGTTAGGGTTTGGGTTGGGATTGGGGTGGAGCTGATTCGGTTGTTGGGGAGCAGAATTAGGATTAGGATTAGGGTTAGGGTTAGTGAGAGGGCGGGATTGGAGAAGAGAGGGGTGCTGAGCCTGCGCCTGACCCTGAGGGCGGAGATGGGCGTCGATGTTGGAGGGGAACCGTGACATGGCATCTTTCTGCCTTTGGATCTGTTGCATCAGCAGCTGTTGCTGCAACAATTGCTGCTGTTGCTGTGCCTTGTTTTCTTCCATTGTAATGAGCTATGCCTCATTCATTCATGGCGCCGGAGAAGAAAGCAATTAAATTGCCTTTGCTTAGCTTTCCAGGGAAGCATTTATAAATGGGCTAGGCCTTAGCTCATATGGGCCATTATAAGTGAAGCCCATTTAAGCACTTTCTTGTAGTTTATCTAAAATCGGAGGGCTTTTCTGCAATTTCCCTTCTCTAAACAAAATCCGAATCCCTAATCCCCCAATTCAAATTTCAAAATTTCACCACCACCACCACCACCACCACCGTAACCTCCTGGTTGAGATCAGTATCAAATCAATGGCGTCGACGGGGGTCAAAGGATTTTTCCGAGAGAAAAAGAAAGGAAAGCCAGGAGCGGCGAAGAAGAGCAACAAATCCGCCTCTTTCGGCTCCGACGTTGTCCAGCCCCCGGCTCTAATCTCCCATGCTACTCTCGATCTTCAAGGTCACCTCCTCTCCTACTATGCCTCCTTTACTCACTCCTATTGTTCATTTGTTTGTGGTGCGGAATCGGGGTCACCGATGATCGGAACAGTGACCGGAATTGCACCTACTTGTATGGAACCTCGAGAAGGAGAGTAGAATGAAGAAGAAGTAGTGTTTTGCATTAATTTCGATGATGAATTACAAATTGAAGAAGCTACAGATTATAAAGCTATGAGCTAGCTAACTACTTCGATTGGCAGTTGTAACTAACTCGTTCCTAACTAATCTTCATGCCACGTGTCAATCTTCTCTCAGCTTCCCTTGAGTGTACACGTGTCATTTCAGCTCGTCTTCGGCAGCTCGTCTTCGGCTTTTACGTGTCATTTCAGCTCGTCTTCGGCAGCTCGTCTTCGGCTTTTACGTGTCATTTCAGCTCGTCTTCGGCAGCTCGTCTTCGGCTTTTACGTGTCACTAATCTCATTTCCATGCATCAAATCTCCTCCCCTTCAATTAACCTTGTCCTCAAGGTTGAAAATGCGGAAAGCGTTCTTGGATATCATGAAGAAATTCCCATGTAGCATCCTCCGGGAAAGAGTTGGCCCAATGGATTAGGACCTGCGTTGCTGGTTTGTTACCCCGTTTAACCAGGCGTCGCTCAAGGATTTGTATTGGTTCGAGAAAGGTGGAGTTACCCACGGCTGGGAGCGTGCCGTGGAGCTGTGATAGAGGACCCATTTTCTTCTTTAGTTGGGATACATGAAACACGGGATGAATCTTGGAGTCAGCTGGTAGGGAAAGCTTGTATGCCACTTCACCAAACTTATCGACAACCTTGAAGGGACCAAAGTATCTCGGGCTGAGCTTATGAAATTGTCGATCGCGTAGTGTATTTTGGCGGTATGGCTGTAGCTTCAGATAGACCCAGTCACCCAAGGCAAATATGCGATCGGACCTATGCTTATCATGTTGTTGCTTCATACGTTTCTGAGCACGTCCCAAATGATGTTTAAGTACCTCTAACATTGCTTCCCGCGCCATCAAACTTTCATTCACATCATGGACTGAGGAGTCGCCTTTGAAGTAAGGGATGTGGATAGGTGGAGGGTACCCATAGAGAGCTTCAAAAGGAGTGGTTTGGATAGCTGAGTGGAAGGAAGTGTTGTACCAAAATTCTGCCAAGTTGAGCCATTTACTCCAGTCGATTGGTTGATCCCCGCACATGCAAAGGAGATAAGTTTCAAGGCAGCGATTAACTACCTCTGTTTGCCCATCCGATTGTGGATGATAAGCTGTAGACATGTGCAATTCCACACCTTGAAGCTTAAAGAATTCAGACCAAAATTTACTCATAAACACCTTGTCTCTATCACTGATAAGGATGCTTGGTAACCCATGCAGCTTGAAGACATGATCGAGGAAAGATTGAGCCACTGTGAGAGCCGAATAAGGATGTGTAAGGGACATGAAGTGAGCATATTTGGTGAGGCGATCCACAACAACCAAAACGGTGGACTTCCCATGAGAGAGTGGAAGGCCTTCAATAAAGTCCAAACTGATTTGAGACCAGGCTTCTTCTGGAATAGGCAATGGTTGTAAGAGGCCCGGATATGCGCTGTTGTCATACTTATAGCGTTGACAGATATCACATTCCCGGATGAAGTTCCGAATTTGTTTTTCCATGTTCACCCAATAGAATAAAGAAGAGAGTCTTTTGTAAGTGGCTAATACGCCTGAGTGACCTCCTGCACTTGAACTATGAAAAAGTTGAATAATCTTGAGTCTCAATTCCTGATCATTCCCCACTACCAGCCGGCCTTTCCTTCTCAATTGATTGCCAATCCAGGAGAACTTAGAGGGTGCATCAGGATCGAGTTGAAGCTCAGTGATCACTTTCTTTAGCTGTGGATCAGATTCCCAAGTAGCTTGAATCAGAGGGTATATGTCAGTAGAAATTGTTGTTAAAGCCATACAAAAAATCTCAGAGGAATGCACCCGGGAGAGAGCATCAGCAACTACGTTTTCAACTCCCTTTTTGTATGTGATTGCAAAATCAAAAGCCATTAACTTTGACAACCAACTGAGCTGAGCAGGGGTTGATAGCTTTTGCTTCAATAGATGACTCAAGGTTTTATGATCTGTTCTGACTTCAAAGGGTTGTGTACTCAAATAGTGGCTCCACTGTGTGACAGCAAATACAATGGCCAACAATTCCTTATCATATACTGAAAGAGCTCTATTCTTTGGAGAGAGTGTTTTACTAATGAAGGCAATTGGATGGTTATTTTGCATCAAAACAACACCTATGCCATAGCTGGATGCATCAGTCTCTACCACAAAAGGTAATGAAAAGTCAGGCAATGCTAATACTGGAGGCGATAGCATAGCCTTCTTTAGCTGTATGAAAGCTGACTCAGCTGCTGCATCCCAACAAAAAGCATCTTTCTTGAGCAAATCAGTTAAAGGTCTACAAATAATACCATAACCCTTGATAAATTTTCTGTAGTAACCCGTAAGTCCAAGAAATCCTCTGAGTTTTGAAACATCAGTTGGTGTAGGCCATTCTCTCATAGCTTGAAGTTTCTTAGGGTCAGTTGCAACACCCTCGGCTGAGATAATGTGGCCCAGATATTCCACTTTTCCTTTAGCAAACTCACATTTACTTTCCTTAGCAAAGAGAGTATACTCGTGTAATTTCTGGAAAACCAATTTCAAATGATTCAAATGAGCATCCAAATCAGTGCTATATATCAATATGTCATCAAAAAACACAAGCACGAACTTCCTCAAGAAGGGTCGAAACACATCATTCATTAAGCTTTGGAATGTGGCTGGGGCATTGGTGAGGCCGAAAGGCATCACCGCGAATTCATAGTGACCATCATGTGTACGAAAAGCAGTTTTTGGGATGTCCTCAGCTTCCATTCTGATCTGGTGGTACCCTGCTCTTAGATCAATTTTAGAGAAAACCGTAGCTCCTTTCAATTCTTCAAGTAGTTCATCAATGAGAGGAATGGGATACTTGTCTTTGATAGTGATCTTATTCAAATGTCTATAATCCACACACATTCTCCACGTACCATCTTTCTTCTTTACTAAGACCACCGGGGAAGAAAACGGGCTAGAACTCGGCTGAATAAATCCTTGTTTAAGTAAATCAGATACCTGCTTCTCAATCACATTTTTCTGTAAAGCAGAATGTCTGTAGGGCCTTGAATTTACAGGTGAAGAGCCCGGTATGAGAGTGATTCTATGGTTATGAGATCTCAAGGGAGGTAAGGATGTAGGCTCAGCAAAGATAGCCTTCTGATCCTCCAGAAATAGCTTGATACTGTTAGGAGTTGGCAGTTCAGATTCATCTGATTTCTCCACAGAAAGCAGAGTAGTGTTCCTTTCATTATCGACTTGTATACAACACAATTGAATTCCATCATTATGAGTAAGGAGTTTAGTCATTTCCTTTTCTGAAACCGTGTGGACTGTTAGCTCTTTCTGGCTCCCTCTCACCAAATGTCTTTGACCATTTAAAGTGAAGTCCATTGTTAAATTCTTGAAGTCCCACTGGATAACTCCTAATGTCTCCAACCATTGTATGCCTAGCACCATATCACAATTTCCCAAAGGAAGTAGAAGAACATCTGTGACAAAAGGGGTACCTCTCAACCACCAACGCATGCCTTTGCACATAGATTTACACTCCAACCTGTTACCATCAGCAACATCGACCATCACTGATTTTACTGGAGTGAGTTGGAGGCCCAATTTCTTTGCCAAATGTAAATCTAAGAAGTTGTGAGTACTGCCTGAATCGATAAGAATGTGGATAGCTTTCTTACTTACACGGCCAGTGATGCGCATAGTACGAAAGCCTCTGGAAGGAGAGCCATTTATAGCATGTATTGAGATCAGGGGATTTTCATCATCATTAATTTCCTCTTCCTGAATCTCATCATCAACACTGAAATCTCTCACTCCATCATCTATTTCCAGTAAGTATAATTGCTTCCTAGCACAGCGATGTCCCCTTTCGAACTTTTCATCGCACCCATAGCACAATCCCTTAGCTCTTTTATCCGCCATTTCTTCCTCAGTTAATAATCTCTTAGTTTTAACAGCAGGCATAGTAGGGGTGGGGAGTAGTGGTGTAGAGTGTGCTGTAGATCTATAGTCACTGCTATTAAATCGCTTAGAATTCTGAGGAGCGACATCTTTAACAGTAGTAGATAGATCTTGAAGTCTAGCTAAGGCATAAGCGTGTACTAATGTTTGTGGCATGAACATTCGCACAACTTTTTGCACATGTGGTTTCAATCCATTAATGAAATGGCTAATAGCATAAGATTCAGATAAGGACACGCGACCAAGGAGCAATTCAAAACGGTCATGGTAATCAGCGAACGAACCTGTTTGCTTGAGAGTGAGAAGCTCAGTCATTGGATCTCCGAGTAGTTGATCACCAAATCGACCTTCTAGAGCTCGCAGGAACATCGGCCACGGCGTAGTCATTGCTCTATCTTGATATTTCGCCCAATTTTGGAACCATTGAAGTGCACGGCCCTCGAAATTGATCACCGCGAGACGCACTTTCGACTCTTCCGGTGTCAGATCCACCGCGAAGAAATGATCACAACGAAGAATCCAACCAGTTAAATCCTCTCCGTTGAAAATAGGAAAGCCAACCTTTGATTGACGAGTAGCAAAATATTGTTGGCGAGGCTGAGCTCCAACACCCGCACCATTAAATTGGGCGTTCGCAGCACCATTCGCCGGTGGAACAAAACGAGAAATCAGTTCGTTTTGTTGCAATTGAAGAGCTAGGAGCTCTTCTCGGAATTCTTTCATAGTGAGGTCGCGTGCTTCCTCAGATTCAGTAAGTTTTGCAGAGAATTCAGCCATAGTAGCCTTGACTGATTCCTCCAGACGTCGCATCTCACCGGAGCGGGTGTCCACCATGACGGAAGTCGGATCGTTTAGGCTGATACCACTTGGTGCGGAATCGGGGTCACCGATGATCGGAACAGTGACCGGAATTGCACCTACTTGTATGGAACCTCGAGAAGGAGAGTAGAATGAAGAAGAAGTAGTGTTTTGCATTAATTTCGATGATGAATTACAAATTGAAGAAGCTACAGATTATAAAGCTATGAGCTAGCTAACTACTTCGATTGGCAGTTGTAACTAACTCGTTCCTAACTAATCTTCATGCCACGTGTCAATCTTCTCTCAGCTTCCCTTGAGTGTACACGTGTCATTTCAGCTCGTCTTCGGCAGCTCGTCTTCGGCTTTTACGTGTCATTTCAGCTCGTCTTCGGCAGCTCGTCTTCGGCTTTTACGTGTCATTTCAGCTCGTCTTCGGCAGCTCGTCTTCGGCTTTTACGTGTCACTAATCTCATTTCCATGCATCAGTTTGCAACCAAACGATTGCGTGAACCCTAATTTTTTATCAGTCACGCCTTCTTAAGCTTTTCACCCTTATGACAAAGAGCTAATGATCATTCAATTGCTTTCTTTGTGTTTCGAAGTTTTTTTTTTCTGATTTTATATTAAAATTTCCTCCATGTTTTTTGAGAATTTCCTTTTGAATTTTGTAAATACAACATTCTTATGGCAGTTTCATTGGAGATTCAACTATCTGCTGAAGTTTCAAGCAAATCATAAGTTTTTTCAATTATTATACCAAACTCATTTGAATGTAAATGTCAGGTCAAAAGGTGATTTTGTTCCGATCATTTACATCAAATCAAATTCAAAAGAATATTTTTGTTCACTTACCTTTTATACATTTCCATTAACCTATAATAAGTATTCCTACTTCATTAAATGACGAACAAGACTTCATTAAATGACAGAATTTTGCTTAGTACATTAAGCAAACGAGGTAACTTCATTACATGACAGAATCCATTTAATTAACTAAACCATTTTTGGATCAACTAATTAAATTAATTTAAATACAAATCCATTTATATTTACATAAATATGGCTGATTAAATTGAGCTAATTCATAAGACAATTCACTAATTAAATTAGGTCAACAATCTAACTAACTTAATAAGGTTAAATTCTAAATTAAGTTAGTGCCTCCATCTAAGTGTGATTTTTGAGTTTATATAACCTAGCATTGAAACTATGTTTTAAACTTTTTGAAGAATCATATTGTGAAGAGGCTCATGGAGTTTGCAATTGTTTCTTATAGTGTTTTTACAGTATTTCTGTTACAGTAGTATGTTTTAAAACCAGATTGCACTGTTACCTTCTTTTCTCAATTTTCTACTTACTTAGAAACTAAGATGGCAGACAGGGTGTTTCATGGGAACAATACTTGTGGAATTAACAAAGCTTTCTATATTCAAAAGATGACACAAGGCAGTGCCAATGCTTACTCTGAAAGAGAGGTTGGTTAAAGATAATTTCTGATGCAATGCATTTTGACATAATGCAGAAGAGTATGATGAGAAAGAGGAGGTTCTGAGGCAATTTGACATGAACATGGCTTATGGGCCCTGCATAGGGATGAACCGTCTGGATCGCTGGGAGCGAGCTAATAAATTTGGTCTAAACCCGCCCGCGCAAGTTGAAAATCTGCTCAGGATGGAAAAAGCTAATGGCCTATGCTTGTGGGATGGTCGTGCTTAGCCATCCACATGATGTTTGTGTGCCTAGTGCTTGTTTTGTTTTATGTGTTGGGAGCTAGGAATTTGGTTTTTTCTAGCTAAAACAGTCTAGTAGTATGATGTATCAACATCTACTATCTTAACTCAACTATTTCTACGTATGTCCAGCCTTCAATTATTTCGCATATGGCAGCACTAGCTTCTCCTAACAATTGTTAGCCATTGTGTTGGCAATGTGAAGTGATTATGGTTAGTAGTTGTATGAAATCATAGACATCAGACAGAGATCTAACATGTCTAAAAATTGTAAGTACATCCTTATGAATATTGTGTAAAAATGGCATATGATCCTCATCTATAACGTCCTTTTCTGCTCTATATATACATTAAGCTCTCAGTATTTATAGCTATCAGTGTTGCACCAACATTGTCTCCAATCCGCTTTTCCTGGCAGCATGTTTTAATTTCTCCAGCGCCACGAGCCCAACCTGCCTTACTCTCTCTCTCGACAAACCTATGCTGAAAATTTACCAACAAAATGGTTCAGTCAATTCATCATCAATCTAATCCAAGCCAGGGAACACAATTTGGCTAGAGTCCATACCGTCTGCTAATGTCTTCCCAAGTGAGGCATTCATTATCTAGGCCATAGTATAGACGGATAATATCCTGTTCCCTTTCTCGCAACGTCACACTAATAAGTTTATCTACTTCATCCTGCAAACACACAAACCATGTTTACTTCCCCTATGTTTTGGTTCATTTTGGTCTTTCACTTAACATAAGAAGAACATATTCACATCCAAAAGGAAAGGAGCAGGATAAAAGAATGAAACTGATCCTAACTTAAGACGAAAATTTTGACACTTATTATGCTTCCCCCTAAAGTTAGGAGGGACAAAGAGGGATCTCTAATGTAATATCATATTCAAAGAGCTTTTCTGGGGTTTTAGTACCTTAAGTGCCCACTCATCGACTCCAGTCCATGGGTTATTCTCGATGTGAGTATCTGCAATGTACTGCATAAGCACTTAATATTAGAATCAAACAGAAAATCATAATATGAAGAAGATATGAGTCGTGTACTTACGCTATGAAGAGTTTCACCAGGAAGACCATTTAAAGAGGGGTATGCTTCTCTGTCAAGAGAGAAAACCTTGCTGACTGCCTGTAAAGATAGTGTTATTAGGATGGAAATGCAGAATCCATTTGAAATTGAATAATGACCCATAAATAAAAAAAACATTAGTATACCTCAGTAGCATTCCTCACTTTCCTCTCAGTCATGTTGAGACTCTCAGCAATTCTCTGCAATAGGCATCAAATGACATGTTAGATCTGAGATGTTAAAACATGGAAACCAATAGCTAGGCATACTCACATCAACAGATGGAGTTACTCCTCTTTCTTCAAGCCTAGCCTTTGCATTTCTGATCAAAGTTAGCCTTTCGTGTAAATGCGTTGGCAGCCTTAGGGTTCTAGAGCTCTCGACTAAAGCTCTCGAAACACCCTGTCTTATCCACCAATACACGTAGGTAGAGATCTTGAATCCCTTTGAGGAATCAAACTTCTCAATCCCGCGTAGCAATCCAATGAGTCCGGCCTGAATAAGATCAGGCATTTCAGCACCCATGTTGTCGTATCGTTGAGCAATAGACATGACGAGCCGGATATTGCTCATCGCCAGCTTCTCTCTGGCCAGCGAGCACTCAATCATCTTCGACTGCAGATTAGCACGGCTCATTCTCAGGGAGGCCGCAAGCTGCTCATCCGAGGGCTCGCAGCCTAATCTCTGCTTCAGCCTGATGGATTGATTGATCACATCAACAACCACAACAACACAATAATGAAAAACATAATAATGCTATGTGAATCACTATTTTTTAAAACCTGGCCCTCCGCTCTTCCAAGGCAAGGCCGGCTTTGATTTTGTGCGAGAGCTGAACGACTTGGGCATGAGTGAGGAGCTGGTCGCTCTTGACATAGCCTCTGCGAAGAAGCTCGGGATTCATAATCGGCTTCTCAACTCTCTTCGTGGATTCCAGCCTGCGGCGGCGGGCGGATGTTCCGGAACAAGTGACCTCAGTTTTAGGGGCGAGATTCCATTGCTTCTCGAGCATAGATTTCTGCAGTAGAAGCACCGCATCGACGAGATGATCTGGATCGGAGAGGCAGGGGTGAGGATCTCTTAGGGCTTTGATGGAGTGCGGGCGGCGTCGTGAGCGCGATTTATCGCCGGAGGAGGAGATGAAATTGATGGAGGAGGAAGAGGAGGTGGTGGTGGAGGGATCTGTGGAGCAATTGAGCCTTTCGGCGGAGAGATCGGAGTAGTAGGAGGTAGCGCCGAGGCGGAGGAGGCTTTTTCCGGTGGCGGTGTGCAGTCCGACGACGGCAGTGGCCATGATCATCACCACACCATAATTCACTCGCCTTCAGCTAAGAAACAAATATATATGCATGCTATTGGTAGTTGGATAAGATCGATGAATTCGCAAATAAAAAAAATGAAAACAAGAAAAATAACAATGGAGAAAGAAATCCAGTTAGGTTACCTGTTTGGGGGAAGCGCAAGGTGAGGTGTGTATATGTGTGACTGTTGTTTCTTCTTCTTCCTCCTCTTATTATTAGAATTATTTGAATTTGATTTGTTAGAAAAGCAATGAAAATGGAATAATATTATTGGTTATTTAAAATAAATGTGGCAGGGCGGGGATAATATATGGGAAAAGGGAGAGGCCAACAGCTATTGGCTGGTTTAGATATTTGGAGGTGAATCGAGTGGTGTGTGTGCAAACACAAATTCGTATCTATACTATTCCCATGGATTTGATATTTACTATATTGCCATTGTATTCAACGATGAGATAAATTTATGCTCTATCATCTAACCAATATCACTGCCCAAATCATTTTCTTTCTTTTACCCTTTCCAAACCAGAGACCATCATCGGTGGTCATTCTTTTCTCTGTTAAGTCTCAACAAAATATATGTATTTAAAAAAGGAAAAAATTACAAGTGCAGGAAATGGAATGCTAAGATATATTCCGTCCGTATTTTAAAAATAACAATTATTTTCATTTTGGATCTTTCCTTAAAAATAGAAACTTTAAAATTTTTCTATTTTAGTACATTATCTCACAATCCACTAACTCTACTTTCACTATTTTTTCTCTTTCACTCTCTTACTTTACTCATTTTTCTTTTCTTCTCTCTTACTTTACCAATTCTTCTCACTTACTTTACAAATTGTGCATTGAAACCTGTGCCGTTTTAAATGTTTCTATTTTTTGAATTACGGAGGGAGTAATTTTTACTCCATCCATCCCAAGTTACTTGAGTCGTATTCCATTTTAGGTTGTCCCAAGTTACTTGAGTCATTTTTTTTGGTTAAAAACAAAACATCTAATTACACCTACTTTATTCTTTCTTTTACTTTACTTTCTCTTACTTTATTCTTTCCTCTACTTTATTTAACTCACTAAATACAACTTTCTTAAATCTCATGTCGAAAATAAACGTTTGGGAGGGACGGAGGGAGTATGATTTCTCCTCCTCCTAATCAGTGGCGTGCCACATGGGAAAGGGTACCATTGTACCCCAAAACTTATGTTCATAATGTATTTTGGTATACTCATTAACAATTCACGTCCTAAACCCTAAACCCTAATCAACCCTTCTTTTGTAGGAAAGGCTCGAATTCGATTCTCCTCAGTGCCATCAACATAGTCCTTTTTGTATTACTTTTTATTTATTTATTCAAATCTCTTTATAAATCCATTTAATGCACACATCTTTTGTTTTACTAAATCTCATGCATATTTATACTTTTCATTCATTCGTTTTTTTTAATATTCTAATGCATTTAGAAACCGACACAATTCACATATGTAATTATTTTTTCTATTTTTTCAAAACTTTAAAAGCATTTTTTTATACCTTCATCATTTAATTTTTTTTTAAATATTTTAATACTATAGAAACTTATACAATTCACACATATATTTATTCTTTCTGTTTTTTAAATCTTTAAAAGATACTAGTATTTTATATCTTTATTATTTTAGCTTTTTAAAAATATTCTAATGTATTTTAATTCTATATTGTTTAGTCATAATATATATAGTAGTAATAATTTTTTATCTTTCCAGTTTTCTTCTGATGCACATATTTATGATGTTTTTAATAAAAAAATAAAATAAAATAATCAATTATGATTGAGAAAACAAATTAAAGAATATAAAAAGAATCGATTAGAGTTTGAAGCTTCGAAATGCTATAATTATTTATTGTACCCCAAACGAAAAATCTTGAATTAGCCACTGCTCCTAATCTCATCATAACACTTTAACATTATGCATTCCTTCCGTAACAGGGGCGGATCCACTTAGAGGGAATAAGGGGCAATTCCCGACCTCAATATAATTAGTTTATACTAATTTGTTAATGAATTTTTAAAATTTTGTAATTTCCTTTATAAATGTCCCACCTCAAACTTCTAAAATTTCTTTGTGTATTTATTTTTGCCCCTGCTAAATTGAATTCCTGGCTCCGCCCCTGTTCTGTAATATTTTCTTCCATGCCTAAATTGTGATCTAGAATTAGAAAAAACTAAACTCAGCTTCTTTTAACGTCAACGGGCCACAAAAAAGCTTAAAATCGGAATCCTTTTTAAACAGTTACATGATATCAAAACGAGGATGTCGTAGTTTCAATTATAGAGCCATAGTTCAAACTTATGATATTCTTGATGGTCTTGAAAGGTATTTGTCCACATAGGCCACACCAAGGGATAGCTTTGTTAAGTAGTAGATATAGTTGAAAACTAGAGATAATTTGCTATTTTATTTTCATCTGTGGAAGGAGATTTCATTAAAGGCATGACAAATGGTGAATGGGTATTGTTAGATGAAGTAAATTTGGAGATCTTGCAGGGAGTTTCTGGGGTTCTTGAAAATGAGAGAGAATCTGTATGCTTGTCTGAAATTAAAGAGGATATATTAAATATATTATTCAGTGGCATCCCAACCTCGGAATGTTGGCATGCATGAACCCACCTAGGGGTGGGAAATTATACCGAAATACCGTAATACCGGACTTACCGTACCGGAAAAATACTGAAAATACCGATTTTTCGGTATACCGCAGTTTCCGGTACGGTATGATACCGTACCGCAGTGTTTCGGTACGGTAACGGTATCATTTTTTCTATACCGCGGTATACCGAATCCACGGTATACCGGTATACCGTGGTATATCGAATATTCGGTATATGCCGAAGATTCGGTATACCGTGGTATACCGGTATACCGATATATATATATATATATATATATATATATATATATATATATATATATATATATATATATATATATATATATATATCTAGAGAGAGAGAGAGAGAGTTGTGATCAATGTCGAACCAATTTTAAAGACCGAACTAGAGACCAAATCTGGGCCATTAGATCTAGTTTATTTGATGAGATGTGCTGCTGTGTAAATTTTTCGGTCTTCATTACAAGCCAATTTTACTTCATTGTATAGGTTTATTACTTCATTCCGTACGTAATACCTTGAAACTACAACATGTTTTTACTTTCTTCCAGTAGGTTTTGAAATGATTCAACATACGTTTCATTTGAATTCATTGACCTGAGTTTTTACTTTATTTACATTAAAAAATGCAATTTATTCAAGCGCGTTTATTACTTCATTCAGAAACGTTATTACTTCATTAGATAAGGTTTTTACTACATTCCAGTAAGACTTCAAATGCTTCTACACATACTTCATTCCAATAATTTATTACATCATTCCATGTGTTTATTACACCATATCAGCGTTGTGGTGGTGGTGATAGATATTGTAGAGAAAAAGAACGGCACGCGAAGGCGAAACCGCATTTACGTACTAGAATGAAGTAATAATCCTTCTGGAATGAAGTAAAAACCTACTGGAATGAAGTTAAATCTTCGTAACATGTTAGTATGACTTATTTACCTTCAGATAAATTAAAATAGGCTCGTGATGAAGGCGAAAATAATTGATAAATTTGTGTCTCTCACCCATAAAAAACTAGATCTAAAAACCCTAATTTGGTATGGTTCGGTGGTTCGGTCTTTAAGAGTGGATTTGTGAATAATGGAACCCCCTCCCTATATATATATATATATATATATGGATATATATATATAGGGTTGTGATCAATGTCGAACCAATTTTAAAGACCGAACTAAAGACCAAATCTGGGCCATTAGATCTAGTTTTTTTGATGAGATGTGCTGCTGTGTAAATTTTTCTGTCTTCATTACAAGCCCATTTTACTTCATTGTATAGATTTATTACTTCATTCCGTACGTAATACCTTGAAACTACAACATGTTTTTACTTTCTTCCAGTAGGTTTTGAAATGATTCAACATATGTTTCATTTGAATTCATTGACCTGAGTTTTTACTTTATTTACATTAAAAAATGCAATTTATTCAAGTGCGTTTATTACTTCATTCAGAAACGTTATTACTTCATTGGATAAGGTTTTTACTTCATTCCAGTAGGACTTCACATACTTCATTCCAATAATTTATTGCATCATTCCATGTGTTTATTACATCATGTCAGCGTTGTGGCGGTGGTGATAGATATTGTAGAGAGAAAGAACGACACGCAACGGCGAAACCGCATTTACGTACTGGAATGAAGTAATAATCCTACTGGAATGAAGTAAAAACCTACTGGAATGAATTTAAATCTTTGTAACATGTTTGTATGACTTATTTACCTTCGGATGAATTAAAATAGGCTCGTGATGAAGGTGAAAATAAATTATAAATTTGTGCCTCTCATCCATAAAAAACTAGATAAAAAAACCCTAATTTGGTATGGTTCGGTGGTTCGGTCTTTAAGAGTGGATTTGTGAATAATGGGACTCTATATAGATATATATATATATATATATATATATATATATATATATATATATATATAGGGTCGCCTTATATGCACAACACCTCCTTAGTGTAGAACTAGAGACCAAATATTAACCATCGGATTTAAAGTTTAATGGAAAAGATGAGATAGAAGTATATGTTATTTTCCTCATTCATCCGGTGATTTAATTACTTCATCCAAGGGATATTTTAGTCATTATGCTATTTAGGTCAAAATGAATCATAATTTTAGGGTGAATTAATTTCACCCATTTCTCTTCTCGCTTCCAATTTTCACAGCCCCACTTTCTTCTCCCACTACTCCATTCTCACAACGACATCGACGATTCAGAGAGCTCCGCCTGCCATTCGTCTTCACCATCCAATTCAATCCCTTCATCTCCTTCTTATCCATAGCTATCATAGGATTCTTACCATGGTTGACACGAAGCAGACCAAAATCAAAGGTATTTGTTGTGTTCTACACTTTTAGTCATTCTAGGAAAACACAACATACTAATTATTCTGAAACTTTGGTTTAAGATCAGCAGCAGTTGTATTCGAAAGCTGCGTCTGGTTATTTTATTTTAGATGTTTAAAATTATATATTTTTTTCAAATTTTTACTATTTTGGTTATTAATTATGCATTTCTCAGTGATCTGCAAAATATTTTTCGAATCTTTTGATTTGTAAATTTGCTTCATCTTAATTTTGTAATGTGAATTGATTGCAGTATAAAATGAAGCGATTTCATAGAAACATGAATAAATTATATCATTTTATGAAGTTATTTATATTAGCTTTTCAAATTAGATTCAGTTTAGTGTCAATCAAGGGAGACTGTATTTGCGGTAAGTTATGATGTTATGTGGTGAAAGTTGATTATTTGATGAAGTGATTGGTCTGGATATTTGGTATGATGTATTTGTGATGAGTTCTGAATGTAGATATGTCTTGTTTTGTTAGGAAGTTGCTTATGCGAAGAATTGCATAAGTTTTGCAAATATCTAATGTAATGGAATGAAGTAGTAACATTATTGAATGAACTTAATACTGATTAATATGAAATGCTAATATGAACTGTATCGTTTGCACAAGTATATGAAGAATTGTACTTATTATGAACTAAATAACCTAGTTATGAAGTAATAACATGAACAAATGAAATTAAATACTTGTTGAATGAAGATTTGTGTTTGTTATGATCTTTGACTAACAACAATTAGGTTTTATGTATCAATGTCTTGTTTTAAGTGCCACATAAAGGATACATCCAAGCATGATCGTAGATTTGTCAAATGAAGAAATAAAGGATATGTCCATGCATGGTCGTAGATATGCCATATGCCACAAGGAATTCCGACAAGATACATGATTCAAGGAATTCCGACAAGATACATGATTCAAGGAATTTCGACAAGATACATGAAGAAGAAGAAGTGATGAGTTGTTTTGTTAACATTCGTTTTGTTAGTGTTTTGATTTTTAAAATTGTCATGATACATTTATTTCTTTGTAATTTATTACTTCATTCTAGTAGGTTTATTCCAGTAGTTTGTTACTTTATTCCATTTTGTATTTGAATTATTTAATTTTTTTGCAAACTTTAAAGCGAATAGATTGTGTGAAGTATTACATTATTAGATGAAGTGATTTGATTCAAATTTGGTTTGTTTCAAATTTGGATTTTGGGAAGATTCAAATTAGAATATGAAGTTATTATATTACAAGATGAGGTAATAAAAGTATAAGATGAATTTGTTACATTATAAGATATAATGTTTTCTTTCAAATTTGAGTCATCTCAAATTTGGTTCATTTTAGCTGACGTATTTCCAAGTTCGGTTGAAGTTATAACATTATAAGATGAAGTGGTTAGGGTATTAGATGAAGTTTTAGGATTATAAGATGAAGTAATTTGTTTCATATTTGGTTCATTTCAATTTTGGTTCATTTTTTAGGATGAAGTTATAACATTATAAGATGAAGATAATACTTTATAAAATTTGAATGACCGACATCAATCGTAGTCTAATTATCTAACCATGAAACACAATAGTAAATGTTATTCATGGCAAAATGAAATAAATTCATAACATAGGCGTTTCAATTAAAACTAAATGGTCTTCACGTTGTATTCGCCTTCTCTTTTATCTTGTCGCAGTTCTTTGAATCATGGTGACCAACCTCATGACATTTGGCACATATACGACTAGGCTTTAATATCATCTGACCAATATTTATAAATATCTAACAAATATATTGGTTCATTTTAGCAAGACAATCAGGTCTGTACAACATTCATATACCAGAAATGGTATCAGGACATATAAACGAGAATGGTTCATCTCACACTTAATGCAATTCATTATTAAAGCAAAACAGTTCATTACAAAACAGGTGTGATTCTGGCGATGACCTTGAACAAATCCGGTTTGATTTTGCGGTAAGGAATTGCAAAATAGGTGTAATTTCGACGATGGCCTTGAGCATGTCTGGTGGGATCGGCGATAATCTTGAGCAGGTCCGGTTTGATCCCGGCGATGACCTTGAGCAGGTCCGGTTTGATCCCGGCGATGACCTTGAGCAGGTCTGATCTAATCAGCGGTAACATAATTAGAACCGGTTTTTGTATATCACTAGGTAATTACACAACAGATTTTGCGATAGGGAATTCGTAAGAATGTTTTCCATAATTGTTTAATCGTGAATAATCGCGATAGGGAATTCACAAGAAATTTTTTCACGATGAAATAGGAAACAAATTATGAATAATCGCGAATCACAAAAAATAGTTGCTGAATTGTGTTTTCCATAATTGAGATGAAAGAATTAAAAATCAAGCCGCCAACTAGAGATTGTAACTCATCAAAAGTTGTACCCTGATTTTCTTGATTAGTTTCGGTAGAAGCAGTTCCACGTACGTTCACTGATTCATGTGTAAAATCAGTTTTGGGAGAATGATTGCTCGAGGCGTCCATTGACGTACCAGTAAAATCTATTCTAGGCGTAGGGCTGCTTGAATCTTCCATTGAACGATGGAATGGTCTTGGAGATTTTATTGAGAAATAGAGATTACAGAGATTGTATTTTGATTTTGATCGAAAAGAAATCTTTGTTATATTTACATGGCTTGAATCATGGAAAACTTAATAACGCTGCATTACAAAATTACAAAACCATCCTCAAGCCACTATTTTCGAAATATTTTAATAGATTTAGGTTTATTTGATATTAGTTGCTTGAATTAATTATGACCACAAGATTATCAAAATGGGTGGACAAGATTTGGTCTCTGGTTCGGTCTTTAAAAATAGTTCGACATTGAATACAATCCTATATATATATATATATATATATATATATATATATATATATATATATATATATAGGGTTGTGATCATATGATAACCCCTAATTTATGTGATAACCCTATAACCAAATCTGGACCACACATATTTTCTAAATATTTTTTCCTTACAATTGGCGTGATTCACTACTGGGCTTCAAACCCTCTCCATCAGATCAATACCATCATAAATTAATAGAGAATCAAGGCTAACAATAATGAGTAATAGTTTATTATAATTTTATAGCTGTAACGATAAATTAATTCCTGTATTATGATCCTCACTTTTTAATAGTCATCCAATAGTACATGCAGTGATATCACGTATACAAACAATTAAACAAACACACACACAAAAATCTAAAATTATCATTATTAAACAAAAGTATCATTTTATCATTTGAAACTATCATTTTAACCCCTCAAACTATCACTTTATGATGCAAAAGTATCATTTTATCATCCAAAAAATCTAAAACTATCATTATTAAACAAAAGTATCATTTTATCATTTGAAACTATCATTTTATCCCCTCAAACTATCATTTTATGATGCAAAAGTATCATTTTATCATCCAAAAAATCTAAAACTATCATTATTAAACAAAAGTATCATTTTATCATTTGAAACTATCATTTTATCCCCTCAAACTATCATTTTATGATGCAAAAGTATCATTTTATCATCCAAAAAATCTAAAACTATCATTATTAAACAAAAAGTATCATTTTATCATTTGAAACTATCATTTTATCCCCTCAAACTATCATTTTATGATGCAAAAGTATCATTTATCATCCAAACATCATGGTGCTTCAGTAGATTCGCATGGTGCTTCAGCAGATTGCCCATGTTTTCCCTAAGGAAGGTCACTGCAACATTCGCCATATTCCAAAAGAATGAGAACGAAACTGATTTAGGGATGTTCAGTTGTAGTAGTAGTAATTTGTTTATTGACATGCAACTAGTATATATATATATATATATATATATATATATATATATATATATATATATATATATATATATATATATATATATATATATATATATAGAGGTGTGATAAAATACAAACTCTCTAAAATACAAACTATACAAACTATGTCACCGGAGTGTACAAATTCTGTCACCGGAGTGTACAAATTATGTCAACGGACTGTACAAATTCTGTCATCGGGGGTCGATGTCAACGGAATGTACAAATTATGTCACCGGGGGATGTACGGAGTGTACAAATTCTGTCGACGGGGGTGTCCAGATTCTGATTTTTCGATGTCAAAATGTTGACATTAGAAAAATCTCTTATATTAAGCGTTGATTAATTGTATTAAGTGAGTATGCTTAAAGTTTGTATAGTTTGTATTTTAGAGAGTTTGTATTTTATCACACCCCTATATATTTATATATATATATATATATATATATGAAGATTATTTAGAGAGATCATTGCAATGTTTACTATATATAAAAATCTTTCCTCCTGTGCTCCGTTTTTTAGAATAGAAACTTTCCTTAATATTTCATACGTTATATCTTTACATATATAAAATAAGAGTTTTAGGAATAACATTCTAGGAGAAAATTTGTAGGAGTAATTTAATTAAGGATAGAGTATAATGTAATTAAGGTAGTGATTTTGTTAACAATATGACTCTCGTGATGTTTATATCATTTTTTTCCTCCACTTAAATTGAAGGATGAATAAATAGGATACTGATCCGTCATTTTTAATTCTTAAAGAGAAATAAATGTCCAATTTAAATTACTAACTAGTGTCACGCCCATGCGATGGACAGGTCATTTTAATTTCTTCATATTTATTTCATTATGCGAAATAAAAGTTGCGAAATGATAAACAAAAGAATATTCGACATCCTCTTACTTTGGATTATACTTTTTCAATCACATTAACCCCACATAGCCACAAGAGTGCGTTTAAATGCTACATTTTCTTAAAAATGTCAATACGATCACATTAAAATTTCAACACATATTTGTGTTGACATTTTAATAAAAATTTATTCAAATCAAAGGAAGATCCTGCCTTGTTAATATTTTTGAGAATTTTGTATGCATGTTTTTTCGGTATACCGTTACCGTTACCATACCGTTATTACGGTATACCGTACCGTGTTTCGGTATACCGTTAAAAACGGTATATCGTAATAACGGTATGGTAACCGGTATCAAAAAATATCATACCGAATTTCCGGTATACCGGAATTTCGGTATACCGAAAATTCGGTACGGTATCGGTATTGAATTTTTTCATACCGTACTTTCCGGTACGGACCGTACCGACCCACCCCTAAACCCACCCTGCTACTGATGCTGTGTATTAGATGATGAAGACTTGGTGTTGCTTATTAATCTATTGATGATAGAAAACTAGTAAGTCAAGTCATGGATTTTTTACAAAGAAATCCGATGAATTTTTATATGTGAATATTCCAGCTACTACAGTGTTTGACATAACTAATAGACGGATTGGAATGCAACAAAATGAACATTAAATGATAATCATACCAATATAACTACTATAAACAAGCTCTAACACGCATACACTAAAGAGATATCAACTCCATCTCCTTCCCCATCTCATTCCCTTAAGGGGAAACATGTTCAAATATCATTGATAGTGCCCGCCTCCTCGGACGATTCAGCACCTTCAATCAATTGATTGGCATTGGCTGCTTCCTCAGACGATCCAGCACCTTCAATCACCTGATTGCTATTGGCTGCTTCCTCGTCTCCCACTGGTAATGTGTCCTCTATACCAATTGTTAAAAGTCGGTAGATTAGATCATTCTATATTCACGTGTGTTACATGAATTACAAGGTTTATATAGACTAGGTATTATCTACATATGGTACGTCGTGTGTTTTCAATGGAAGGGACCATCCATTACTGCCAGTGTTGGAACTGCTTCTAGTTCTTCAATTTCACTTTCCACATAAGATATTTTGGACTTCGTAGGTACCTTCGAATATGCATCAAGTATCCTGCTAAACAGATTTGCAACCTCTTCACATTTGTGTCGATTATCTTCTAAATGTTTCCGAAACCAATTAGTCGGCCCTACGATAATGCAAAGTATGGTCCCGAGTTCTCCCAACCCCCCTCGCCAACTCTTCAAAACTAGGCCCAAAGTTCATCAGACTTTCGGAAATCTGAGCTTTGTATAATGATTCGAAGCCATCAACATCTCCCAGTAACAGGTACTGTGGGGTCAGCCAATATACTTTCTGGTGGGGGGATGAAGTCTTTATTCTTCCAAGCAATAAGGCAGCAGGACACGCAGTAAAATATCCCTATGCCAATTCTGATCAATTTCATCTTCTGTTCTTGTTCCCCTCTCTAAATTTCTTGATGACAAACCAAGAGAATGTTGCGACCACAAAAACTATATATCCAACCACATGGTAGAGCAAGATGATTGGAAATAATCCAGATAGGTTCGTGGCCTCTATGTCAAAGAATGTGTGGCCCGTAGCTATAACAAGGCTAAGAGGGACAAAACAAGCCCACAATGGAAACATTTTAAACGAATACTTTGCACGTCTAATTTGTTCTTAGCTCTCGGTTGTTGTAGTATCTGTAACCGGACCAGAACACAACAATGAAAAATGTCATTCCCAAGGCTGATACTATAGCAAGAGTATTGAACTGATGAATCCACGTGAAGGGCCCAACAAAATTAACCCTTTTACCATTAAAATCAATACTATAATGCAGTACTATGAGTTATGGGAAGTGGCGGCAGCTTAATTGGTGGTGTGCATGGTTGGCAGTAGGGGTAACAAATCGTGCATATTGGGTCGTTATCGGGTTAACCTGTTAATTACATGACTCAACTAACACGACCTGTTAAGAAAATCCCGAAAACGGCACGAACGTGACCTACTATCCTCAAACCTGAAAACGGCATGAACCCGACCTACTACCCTCAAACCTGAAAATGGCATGAACCCGACACGATTGGAATCCAACGAAATCCAACATAAAAAATACTATAATTTTTAAAATACTAAAAATTAATAATATTATAATATTATTTCTTAACGGGTAACCCGAACCCAAACCCGACACGAACACGACATGGAATTTTCGTGTTCTTAACGGGTTAACCCGATGAGGACACGAACCCAATAAGCTTTGACCCAAACCCATTAATTTCGACAAATTCGTATCGAGTTATCGTATCGTGCCAGAAATTGTCATCCGTGATTGGCAATATAATTAGAAAGTTAGTTTTAATTTAATCTTTACATTAGCCTAATTTATTTCTTTTTTTTTTGGTAGTTTCATTATATCATTTGAAATCAAAGATAACTTATAAGTTAAAAGTCAAAATACTATAGTATAGTTTATAAAATCACGTGTATATGTATAAGAACTTATAAGTTAAAGTCAAAATAATACTCCCTCCGTCCCGCACTACTCGCACTTATTTCCTTTTTGGGCGTCCCAAGTTACTTGCACTCTTTCCATTTTTAGTAAATATTTTCACCTACAGCCGTCATTTTTGACTTTCCTATACACTCATTCCTTAATCTCCGTGCCGAAAAGGAAAGGGGCGAGTAGCCCGGGACGGAGGGAGTATAACATAGTCAAAACACTCATTCCATTACCTTTTTACTCTCTTTCTTGCTTTTCCTCATCTCTCTCTTACTTTACCAATTGCACATTAAAATTAATATCATTTATAAATTTGTCAATTTTTTGAGGATGGAGAGAGTATAAAATAATACTATTAATATTCTCTGACATAAAATGAAACTTCAAAAAGGAAAATAAAATAAAAAGAAAATATGAAAAGGAAATTAAAAAACGGCCAAAGCAGGATGCTGTTGCAGCTTATGGTTCCATTTTGGTTTTGTTACAAAATGAGGCAGCATAGACTATATAAAATGATAATCAATCCCCTTATTTTTTTTGAAAAAACTAGTAGATGTGAAGGATAAGACAATACAAGTTGAATGCAGCTGAATTGGAAGAAATTACTGTATATTGATTTGAGAAATTGTTGTGCATCTACATAAATAATTACAAACATGATGCTGCATTTACCTATATTCAAAGGGAAATGAGTTTATATGGGGCTGCTGCCCAACATGAAGTCCTTCTACCGGAACACCGCAAGCGCAGTGATGCAGCAGCAATGAATAAGCATATACGGGGATTGCTTTGAGGACGTGCTCGAATACCTTTATATACAGACGTGCACTATACGGGGATTCGTTTTTTCAACTAACTGATGGCAGCATTGGATTCATGCTTAGGCCAGATCCTCCTGAATCACCTGGCTCCACATGCTTCACCCTCCCAAAATATCTAATATGCCGTAACAACCTTGCCAAGAACGTGTTATGGCATATCGTGGAGCTGTCACAAACAATTGCCACATGTTTACGTGCTCTGGTTATCGCCACATTCATCCGTCTGCTATCTCCTAGAAACCCAACAGCTCCGAGGTTGTTTGAGCGAACCTGAGAAAACAAATGCCATGACTTTTTACTATTTGAATTCTTAAGTTTGCATTTGTTACATATACCAAGGTTAAAGTTCGGCATCTATCTCAACAGGGTGCTGCAGTAATCAATCGAGCATGTATATGCATGTCTCTAATAAACTGGAAAGTGGAAGACTGTCTAACTAAACAAAAAAGATTTTGTAAGACGCGGTCTATTCTTCTACGGTCTATTAATATGTTTTCTCCAGTCACACACGGACACGCCACCAACACAATAACAAGGTAACTTGATTTGAGAAATGGCAGATTAGTTAATAGTATTACAAAACCAACTCAAAGAAGGAAAGGAAAAATGCAGTGTTACTTTGAAATTGGCTTTTACCAACTACACAATCCACAAAATCATCTTATTTCCAACAATATGATACCTTAACGATCACATTATGAAGGAGAAGCATTATTTAGCTAACTCAACTAGTTAAGCATCTACCAAGCACCATAAGTGAAGCCATTTATACCTGAATGGCCCCTTTCCCTACAAGTATGTATATATCTCACCATGTCTCATGACCAATAGTTAATTATGCGACAAAGAACTCCGACATAACCACTCTAATTGTTCGGTAGCAGAAAAAAGTGATAATTATAGATTCATGTACTCTACTTGAAGGATAGGCTGCTAATCTTATGTCACAATACTAAACTTTTTTCTAGTTGTATGTTTGTTGTAATAGATAAAGACAATATCAAATAGGCTATGTACCATTTCGCCACTAAATAAATATAATCAGTCCAATAAAATTTACCATTGATATAATCACAGCATCCGCCTCACGGCCTTGAAAGCTATCAACTGTCGCAACCTCAACACCTGCAGCAATGGGAATATCTTCCAGCCTGTCTCTTAGTAGTTGGACTTGAGCAACATAAGGAGACTGTACTACAATGCTCTTTGGGCTAACACCTACAAATAGTTAGTATTTGAAACGTCATGAATAAGATATTTGTAAATTACATTGGTTGTTAGCTGCTAAATAGTTAGACTGATATTGCCTTTTGAGTTTGACGGATGGAACTGTTGTTAGATCTACAATAATTACTATACAAGTAATTTCTCAAATTTATGCATTTAAAACAGTTCCAATATTAATTCATCTGCATTAACATCCTTCAAATATATATCCTGGATGAGCTATGATAAAAACCGGTCTACAACAATGACCAATTTGCAAGCAGATGAGTTCATATCATATCAGAACTAGAAGATAATGTTACTACAACTGAAAACTTATATTAAAGAGGCGAATACTTCTTCTGTAAACCAACCTGTAAAATCTAGTATCGTGAAAGTTCTAGTCCAAAATAAAAATCTCAAGGGCTTCTTTGAAAGTGTGGTAGAATTAAATAAGTAGTTCAATTTTCATGGCTTTGACATGTAACACAATTAATTGAAAGGAAATAAAGATGAATCATGCCAACTATTGCCTTACGTAAATGCTATAAGTGTTTTTTTACCCCCTACATTGCTAAGTAAATATCATTCTCAAGAGAAGCTCATCCTATGATGTATCATCTTTTAATGGTTATCTTTAGAATCAACTTGAGATATTGACCTTTCACTTCATACCACCGACTTCTTCAAAAGCATATAGTCTGTAAGTTTTTATCCAAGTAATTTTGTTGGGGAATTTAAGAATGCCGATGTTAGTTCTTAGTGTGTGGGTGGTATGTTGTCAGATGGAATCAAAAGTGTTTAACTGAATGAGAAGACACTTGTAACTTGTAGGCCATTACCAGCATAAATTAAGGAAAACACATGTTGTACGACAATATCCGCTTCACCATCATTGTAGAAGGAACCTGTTCCAGCAGGGTCTAGTTGTTCTTCACAGCCAACAGAAAGACTTCCATATGGCATTCTCGTGTCAAGCAGTAACAAAGGGCATTGTGTTATCCATGTTTGCTGCATAAGTATAGATCAGTGTCAGTCTCCCACATGCTTAAGATAAATGTACCAATGTAACTTCTGTAACAAATAAAAATATTAAACACTTGTTATAGAGCAATATTACCTTAACATATGGAGAATCAGAAAGAAGATGAGAAGTAACAGTGGCAGAGGATTTGAGTTGTCCATTATACATCTCTTTTGAAGCCCAACCAGCTATTGCATCGTTCATCCTATACTGTATCGTCAATTTCGTTGCAAGAACCCCTTCGTGCAATGTTGATACTCTTTCCAATAAAGATGTTCCTAGGCCACCTTCCAAGGCTTTTCTAGATAAGATCACTGGCGCAAGTTGGCACTGGTCACCAGCAAGTATACAACGCTTTCCAAGAAGTATTGGAATCCAACAAGAAGGTTCGATGGCTTGAGCCGCTTCATCTATGACTACCAAGTCAAATGAGTCAAGGCATCTAATCATAGGGTCAGATGCTCCAATATTTGTGGAAAGCACAACTTGAGCGCTTGAAAGAATTTCTCGTACTGTTTCCCTCTCCTTCTTCTTCATTGCCTTTCCTAACTGTTTGAGAAGCTGACGTATTCCAGCAGCCAAGGAATCATCTTTTAAGCAATGACTAAGGTCCTTCCTTAAATTAGATTTCTTCCTCTCAAATTCTGATTTGTAATCTACAAGTCTATTATTTACAATTTCAACCAAAGATTTTGAAGCTACAGTAGGTGATATTCTTGCAGGATTACCAAACCGTACAATGTTAGCTCCAATATCAGATAGCTTCTCAACCATATTGTCGACAGCAGCATTAGTAGGTGCCGTGACAAGTACCCTTTCGCCCTGTTTAACAAGAAGGGAAATTAGTTGCTTGAGCACCCCACTCTTTCCAGTTCCAGGAGGCCCTTGAATTACAAGTATAGGACGCTTCTTGTTTAAACCTAATGCAATTGCTCTTTTCTGGGATTTGTCATAACATTCACTATCTAACAACCCATTCAATTCTGCTTCATCCCAATCTACCAAGTCATTGTCCTCGAGCCATGCAATATCTTCTTTGTCTCCAAAAATTGTAGAAACCACTGCTATTGAACAATTCTTTTTCTGTAAACCTTTCTTATGAAGCATCATTAGAGCTTCACAGTTACGCTGCACAGAGAAGACAATGGGAAGTGCCAAACTATGAGTCAATTACAAATAAAAGATTATGAAACAAAAAACAAAAGGGACTCATATCACAAAGAGAAGTTCCTCATGACATGATCTTTATGGGGCATATTTTTGGTACTATTAGGGTGGCTAAAAATGTTTTTTAATCATTCTATATCTAACTAAAGGGTACATGTGTATGTTGATCCATGTCATAAATTAACAAGTACAGTTTCCATATGTATATATGGTAGTTGGTAAGTACCTCATATGTGAGTGTATCAGCCAATCCTTGGATGCGATCTATGCGAATATTCTTGCCAAATAGTTTAGAAAATGTAGGATCCCCATGACGGGATTCAAGGGCAACTGTAATGCTACACCCATCATCCCCAAGATTATTAACAAAGCCCTGAATGCATGATGTTGCGCCAGCCCCTCTACTGTCACATATCCTCACGCAAACCATGTCTCCAGGGGAAAGGTTCGTGGGGGGCAATCTATGGTTCCCATCAACTCTAAACAAAACCAAATGCATCCCTCCTAACCCTGCAAACTAATGGCTGTGAGTTGTTTTCAGTCACAAGGCCACACACACTAGTACATAGAGTATCATATATTGCAACGAATGAAACCAACCAGTATATGTGCTGACAGCATTGAGATTGCATATGGTATCACAGAGTTCCTGCTCTGCCTGGGAGTGGCAGGCCAAGAACTCAATTGGCTTTGCAGAGTTCTCGTCGGGGGTTGGAATAGCGTTGAGCTCTTCCTCGGTGAATTCCAACTCAGCATCCCTTTCTATACGAAGCAGCTTGGACATGTGGTGGGTGAAGTCGTCGATTCTGCCCTGAATGTCTCTGATCTTGTCAACCTGCAAGCCAAGAACGCCGTGGGCGGATTTGGGGATAGAAGTCTTCCTCGCAATGGCCCTATGCTGAGCTGCAAAATGAAAACAAACCAATCAAATTAAAATGAAATAACAACAAGAAGAATGGAGAAAGAGAGAGGGGGGGGGGGGAGAAGATGTAAACCAGAATTGGCAAGGTCCTTGAGCAGCATCCATGACTTAGTTTGGCGCCAATCAGAGACGAGAGACTTGTTCTGGAGGTGCTGAAGGAGGTCTCTGAGCTCCCTCTGGAAGTGGTCGAAGAGGGTGGGATAATGAGTGCAGGCCTTGAGGCAGACGACCTCCATACCAATAGGCATGGGGACGGCGTTGAGAAAAGGCTGAGCCTGAATAACAAAGGTGAGGCCAGGGGCCATACGCTGCAACAGCTCAGCAAACTCACTCTCCTCCTCCATCTCCGCTGTGGCGATGTCCAAGGCCATAGCTTTCATGCCCTGGGACATCCATTTCACCACCGCCTTCCCCAAATCCCTACGCCCCAGAGGGTCTCCGTTCTTGGGGCTCTCTTTGACCTCAACTTTTTGAACAATTTTGCGGCGGCGGCGGCGAGTGCTTCTTGTGTTCTTGATTGGAGCGGGGAGGGGAGTGGTGCAACAGAGACGGAGGCGGCGATTGGAGATTTGGTAGAGTGAGATGGATTGGTGGCGGCGGAGACCGAAGATTGAGGCGGACAAGCAGCCGCAGTAAAGGCTGGAAGCCTCCATCATAAGCAAATGAATCTCGAGATTCACTGAATTAAAACGGAATCATGTGGAGGAGAATGAAGCAGAGGTGTGGTGGATCCAGAAGCTGTTTGCGTCTCAGACTTGGTTAATAATTAATCGGCGATTAAGTGTTAATTTATTATCTGGACCTCATTTCGCCGCGCCGTCTTTCTCATGTTCATGTATACTGCATACTACCATTACCAAATTCCCAGGAAACAGTCTCTCCTACTACGTGTATATATTCCAAAATACAAAACAGAGTCCCCTGCACTCCACCACAATCGATAGTTAGTAGTAGTACTACTACTACTACTACCTACAACGTTGAAATTTCCTTAACAGCTGTGTGATTACCTTGCATGCATGCATGCATGATAATGATAAATTTGGAGGATTAATAGCATTTATTTAGGTGTGGCGGAAAAAGGGAGAGGCCAACAGCTATTGGTTTAGAATTTTTGGAGGTGAATCGAGTGGCGTGTGTGCAAACACAAATTCCTATCTATACTATTCCCATGGATTCCAGTGATATTACTATTTTGCAATTATATTCAACAAAACGATAAATAAATAAGCATTTCAATAATGCTATATCGATCCCCATATCAATTTCTTTCTTTTACCCATTTCAAACAAGAGAGCCACGTCGATACTCATTCTTTTCTCAATAAACTCTCAAGGAAAAAAATATGTATTTAAAAAAGGAAAAAATTACAAGTTGCAGGAAATGGAATGCTAACATATAAATAATGATTTCTCCTCCTCCTCCTCCTAACACTTTACATTATGCATTCCTTCTGTAATCTTTTCTTCCATGAGGTGTATTGGAGACCGAGTAGTTCCCTCTATGTCCTCCTGTAAGTAGGTTTGTGTTAGAATATATTGGAAAGGGGCGGTCGAGGCATCACGTCTATACGCTTACAAAAACGTAGACAGGGGATCATACCGTCGTGAAATTGAGCTGATCTCCCTATGTTGTGCCGCTGAAGTGGCTGCTGCCCCAAGCGGCTGGGAGAATTCAGCGGCAAATGAGGCGTTGAATATGCTGTGTGGACATAACCATGGATTGGAGGATTGCTCCCTGCTTCGCCAAGAGAAAAAGACTGAATAGGCCCTTCGTGCCTTAGTGATCCAACAACATAAAGAAAAAACTAGACTGAGCTTCTCTATTAACAACGGAGTACAAGAAAGCTTGAAAAACACAATCCTCTTTAAACAGTTACATTCGGCTTTACTGCCCAATGATATCAAAACAGGGACGTCGTAGTTTCAATTGTAGAGGCACATTTCAATTATTTGTCCACATAGGCCACACCAAGGGATACAATACAACTATGCTAAATGTGAACATCAGATATAGTTGAAAACTAAAGATAATTTGCAATTTATTTTTTAACAAGTCGTGAAAGAGGTCTACATCTGTACTACTAGCAGTAATGTCTACTGTGCTGAAAGCTACGGTAAAATGGATTAATGAAAGAAAAATATATTTAAAGACTGTCCTTTAAAGATTCTGCATATATAAAGCTTACCTTTGCACTGAAAGAGCAGCACTGGAGACCTGACTTGAATTTCCAGCTCCACTCAATGGTTCAATGGACATTGAAGGTGGTCGCAAGTCCATCCCCTTGATAAATTGATTTGTCATGCTGTGCACATCGGAACTATCCTCTTCCAAAAGAAGTTCTTCACTGAAATAAAATTAAAAATAGAGGCAATATAAAACCATGTACAGATTACAAGAAGATCCAATTGATAATTTCACAAGATATAAGCACATAAATAATCAGAACATCTATATGAATATAGTGATGTTTCTTATGTCAAAATGCTTTACTAGATTTAGATGCTTACTTATAATTGGGATCCCAGTCTCCAGGATCAGGCAGTGAGTTACTAGCCTCATGCTTTTCAACTGCACCTCCTTGGACTGTTTGCATGTATGAAGAGGAGTGATTTGATGCTACATTCCTCCCTCCTTGGGGTGGTCTCCATGCTGATGCATTTAAGTTGGGCTGTCGATGAGATGGAGAACCTTCAAATACATGAGAGTTCCCCTCAGGCTGGCAGAAGTTCATATCGGTGACATTTCCTTGACAGTTAGAAGACGATGCAGTCTCTTGGGAATGTAAATTTCTGTGATAGGACCAATTCTTTCTTCTGTGGTGATGGTTTCCTGATGCCATCTTTCCTAAAGGAGATCCATGACAACTCCCTCTTACAGGAGAAGGAGGACCGTAATGTCTGGGCGAACCTGCTGAAATCTGACTATAGGAGCTAGGAGGGGTAAATTGTGAAGGGCTAGAACCAAGGGACATAGGTGCAAAATTTCCAGGGCTAAAACCAATTCCACCGCCGTGTGGTAGTTGCATCATGCGCCTAGTATCAGGACTATTCCCAAGAAATGAGTTACCACTTTGTGCATAGAGATTCATTCCAGAAGGTCCTGCCGGAGAAAAAAATGCATGGAAATTGTTGTTGTCACCAAAACTTCCATAACTGCTTCCAAGCCCCAGGCCATCATTGTAGCTCCCATGGCTCCCCAAGCTACCGTAACTACCTGGATGCACATGTGGCACAAATTGGTAATGTGGGTTGCTGGGTATCATAGCTCTGTTTCTTCCTGATAGCTACATAAGAAGGCCTGCAAAGTCAAATTTTTGCATCCAGATAAACAAAAGGAACAGCATAATATATTGAATGAAAATTCCTCACATTATTAACAGACAGACCAGTGGCAATCCAATGACCCCCAGCAGGATGGTGGTCCACCTTAACATTTTGAGAAACGGGCTGGAAAAGGAAGCAAGAATTATAAAATTGATGAAACCATCCAAGAAATAGGAAGCGTCATGTACACAACTAAATGTAGATACAGATCAGTGAATGAATCACGTGTCTGTATCAAGATCTTCACCAACTCATTCACGGGGAAAGCCTTAACTCACATGTCATACAAACAAAAATGGTTGGATTCTTTTTTAATATTTTCCAAAAGGTAAAAGAAAGAACAGTAGCATGTCAATGCATTTATATAGAAGGCAATTCATCCATACTTACTCACCATGTACGGTGTCTCTGGAGCAGGTTTATAAGGGCATGTGAAAGGTTCCCCAGTAATAAAAGGGTGCTTTGAAGCCTAAAACACATTAATAATCGAATGCTATCAGACAAAGAGAATCAATTAAATGTCCATATTTATGAGATGCTAAAGTTCTTCAATACCTGCAAAGGTGACCACCTTTTATCCGGATCAAATTCGACGAGCCCTTTTAAGAAATCAATAAGAGCTAATCGTATTTGACTTTCTGTTAAAATAGACAGTCAATAACGTATCACAAAAATAATGTATTAGAAAATAGAAAGTTATGTCCCTAGGTAGCTTCTTGGAAGAGTTTAATGAGAACCTTTACGAAATTCTTCCTCTGACAAATTCTTCCTGTAAGGGTACTTCGTGACAATTGCTTCAAGGTTCATATGGTTGAAGTACTCCTTTCCTATAGAAGGCTTTTTCGATTCCCTCTGAAAAAAAGAAGCGCTAAAATAACTACAAGAGCATGCTGACATAGTTAGTACAGTACAATATTACACCAGGACCCACCATAAGTATGATACAAGTATATCATAATTCATAAGCCACATTATTTTCATGGAAACGTATCAGATGAGCAACAGAGAACTCGTTACGATGGTTTGGGTGAGCAATGTGCCTTTACCAACTTATGGATCAACATGATAAACTGGAAAAAATGAGATAATACAAAATCCCAAACAAAGATCCAAATCCTAAATCCAGAAAAGGAATAAACATATAATTAGAAAACGGAAAATTGTTGGAAAAAACATGAAGTTTGGTCAGAAGTTGTATCTGATATGGAAGCCGTCACCGCCAGTGAGTTAAATGATGTCGTCTATTCATAAACAAAACGGAGTTATTTGGTTGAAAAAACATCATCAATATATTACACATGCGACCGTATTTTTTGCGGTGGGATAATTGAGAACAAATCCAAATTTCATGATTTTTCCCGATGATTCTAGATCTTGACCAAACTTCATGGTTTTTCCGGCAATTTTCCTTAAAAAAATAAGGTGAAGACCGTGTAGTACAGTTGAAAATTGATATAAAAGGAATCTAAGAAGCAGATCTCAAAATTCAATATAGACAGCTACACATCCATTAATAAGTATATTATACATGTATATGCATGGAGATTATTATTTGCACAAATACAGATAAATACTACATAGAACCTGTACAACACACAAAACCCTAACAATGAAAAGTCATCAAGCTGTAACCTAATAAAAGTTTAAAAAGGTGCTTACAGCTGCATATTCTTCTTCAGTCAAAACCTGATACATGCTGCAATTGCATTTGTGATTCTGGTCTCTGTCATCATGGTTGATGCTCCCAACAAACTTGAAAAACTTGCTAGTGTTTTTTAGATTCCTCAGAATATAATCAGGAGGTTGGACTCTGCAAATTTAGCAGACTAAGCCAACTTACAAGATAGCTAACATCTGAGCTAAGTAAAATTTCACAAAGCAGAGGTTCCCAAATGCAATGTTTTGTTGTTGTTTGTGAACTAATTAATGAAAGATACTTGATAATGTATTCCAAGAGATGAAGTAAAACAAATATGCCTAAATATCTAATATTGTTTAGCATTAATTCTCAGATTGAGGGTAGCATCTTCGTAATAAAGTTAAAATTCTAAAGATCACTGAAATGAAAATGGGGAAGAACGAGGGAAAGAAGATCTCATGGTAGGAAATCGTAGGTTTAGAAAATGACACTGGGTGACAACAACTGTGGAAATGCCATGAGGTAGTGTGTGATTATGGTCGAGCAGCAGCAGGATTGGGGTGGGAAACAGAACCTACTTCCATCGAGGAGTGTTGCAGCATCTTGTTGAGTGTATTGACAGCATGTCATTTGCAGCATCTAGTTGTGTGTCTTTGACAGCATGTCAAACTTCGATTTCTCAAGTAGACATGATGCTTTTCCCAATCTATGCTTATGCTTTACCTAAGAGCATATAGCTTATCTAAATTCAAACAGCATTTTCAATCATAAGTCCACAATTTTATTCAAGACGTGCCCTGAACCAAATCTATTTCGTTCCGAGAGCAGGATTGAATTTCATCAATTTACTTTGTGAGGCACCAGACCACAAAGATCAACAGTAAAGGGTATTTGTTAGTCAGACAACAGCAGGCATAAAAAAGGTGGAAGTGATGTAAATTAAGTGAGTGGATTAACTAGCAGAACCAGACCTTAAGGGAATCGCTGTAAGACGTTTGGGTAACTGAAAGGTTTCAAATAACTGAAAAGTACGTAGGGCTTTCATTTAAAAAAAATGAAACATGCCCAAACAAAGATAATAATTGAAACAGAAACGTAAGGATCGAAGGTAAACATCTCCAGAACCATAAACCTCAACCTTTGCTTTTCACTTGTCAAAAGATTAGCTAATTAAATTCCAAGAAAGAAAGAGGATGATGTATCATACCCCAGAATTTTAATCATCCTTCGCAAAAGATCATACTCTGAAACTCCTGGAAACAATGGTAGCCCAAGAAATAACTCGGCAACAATGCACCCAAATGACCACATGTCAATAGCTGTGGTGTACCTATGCAAGGTTAAGGTCTACCAAAGTATATTTTTTGCATCATAAAGAATTGATGGAATGGGTAGAAAGCATAATAAAAATATAATAACAGAGCAGAGGAGAAGAAGAAAATAAATGTAGCCCAAGAATTTAGTTCCTCAAACCCAAGTGACTTATTAAACACTTGCTTTCCTTTTTCCCAATCAGAAGTACTGTGATTAAGATTAGCTTCTCGATTAAGGTAAGATCCATGGTCCCGGTCTACCAACAAAATTGGATTAGTTTTTTGATGGGGTGGAGGTTTATATCATTTTCAAGGATACTGGTATCCAAGAAGAACTTCTGGTGATCTGTAGTACCGACTCTGCAAATAAAAAGGTTAATAGCTTATCAAACTAAACCAAAATTGGTATCAATAAGTTTATAAATCCCAAAATGAGAATTACTTACCTGTATATAAGAATAAACAGTGCGATCTTCTCTACAAGCTGATCCAAAGTCTATGATTTTGATTTCTGGTGGCTTCACACTGTCAAGGTTATGACTCAATCATTTAGATATATAAGGAAAAAAAGATGCATTCTTTTTATTTTTTGGGTTCAAATCATCAAGGAGTAGCTCACCTTGTAGATAGCAGAATATTTTCTGGCTTTAGATCACAATGAATTATGCCAGCGTCTTTCATAAGAGCTAATCCCCGCAATATCTAGAATGACAAGAAATCAATCTTATAACACATTGACAAATTCAACAGTCTATTTCATGAATGAACTTTCTTAATATCCATGCTCAGCTTTGATAAAGGAAAATGTATAACCTGTTTTGAGAATAACTGCACGATGCTCAACGACAATCCTCTAAAATGATTCAGCTTGATAAGCTCATACCTGATACAAGATTCTCAAGGCAATGCAGCTAAGCTCCCCGGGTGTGATCAAGAAAAAAAGACTTATCTCTAAATGAAATATTTGTGGACCAATAACTTACAGATTAACATCAAGCAGCTCAAAGACAATGCACAAGTGATTCTGATGTACAAAGTAATCATATATCCGAACAATGTGGTTCTTATCCTCAGGATCAAACTTCTTATTTAACTACACAAAGGAACAAAAGGCTGAAAATCTACCACAAAGAGTTTTAGTTGAGCCAGAAAAAATGACAAAACCAGTACAGAGCAGGCTTACTGTTGTTAGGATAGCAACTTCAACAAGTGCCTGCTGGTAAAAAGCAGGTAAATTTTTTATTATCTTGACAGCAACAAAACTGTTCATTTCTGCTACCCAACACTTAGCAACCTGCCCAAATGTGCCTTGGCCAAGAACATCCTTCACAACATACCTGCATACAGAAGTAGATGAAAAATCATTTACCAACAGACAAGTGAGAAGGAGAAACTAAAAGGGGAAAAAAGAGGTGTGAAAAATGGCAGACGTCAAATAATTTTTGATAATATGTAACGATACACAAAATAAACTTTAGTAAAAGAATATCCTTTTCTGCAAATTCATACAAGCAGAATGCCAGAATCAAGACGATCGGTCCAGTTTTAAGTTAGTTTTTCATTATTGCTGACTGATAATTAGATAGCTACAGCAATACTTATATCATTGCGAGCCATTCCTTGACATATTTAGCCATTTTCCTTGCTCCATGACCTAGGTTGTCCTTGCGACACTTGGTTTAAAATTTCGGTCAATTACTGACAGGAAGATGTTTTATTCAAAAAATTATGTTGAGCAATGCAAAAAATATCTTCATGTGAATTCAGTAGCAAGACGGGGTAAACTAACTGTGACAATTAGAAACCCTACAGTATGTGTACAACACTAATGGTATCTTGATATACAACCAGAAATTAGGTTGGTGCATTAGTCATAAAAAAAAAGCAGTCATTTTGTTTGCTTAAATGCTTTCACCTGCTAAGTGTTAAAACAAACTACAAAAAGAAAATATTTTGATAAGTGTTTGTATTACACATGTAACCCACTACAGGTTCAAAATGTATCATCTTGAGTTCAAAAAATTTAATGATTTAAATATGGAATTAATGTTACCAAAAAGGCACGTATTCTTTCAAATCCTTAAGAAAATTGCCCAGACACTGAGATACGCATACCTTTGATTTATGTTTGAGTTATCCAGGGAATAATTTACGGTAAGGATTAGGTCTGAGTTTTCATTATCGCAACCATCATTCAAAAGTCCAGTAGATGGTGATGTCAAGAACCTCTTTAGTTTCAATTCTTCTGAATAACGGAACTGAGGGTTGCATAATTGATATATCTCAACAATATCCTTAGTCAAGCGGGCAACCAACTGCAACCAAACAAAAAGAAAATTCTAAAATGGATCTACTAGTTTAACAAAGGTTATTACAGAAAGCAAATGAACTCCATGCAAAAAATGACAGAATACAGATAAGGTCAGCATGCCAACAAAAATAATAGTTGCAACTTGGACGGAAAAACTAGAGCAAAACCAGAAAGGAGATCAATTTCTAGGCATAGGATATAATATAACACCACCTGACTATAAAATTGATAATCATGACCTGCCCCTGTAATATGCAAATCAGTTCCTATATATCACTAGAATATATTGTTCTCCTACCCTCCTTCCCAGTGAGGCAGTTTCTTGGACTTTCTGTGTTATCCCAAAAACAATTGCCTTTCTTCAAGTAAACATGGTAATGACATTATATAAGGATTAAACTATTAAGGCTTCAGAAATTCGTTCTTGCTTTCTCTCCATCTGTCTCAACAAAACGAGAGATGCTCTACCCGCAAACCATGCCTAAGACGACTACTTTTCATCCTCTTCAAAAACATAGTTTAGTTATGTGATTATAGTATTTGGAATTGATTTGTGATAAAGGACTAAAATGTACTCCCTGAGTTTGTACAGCCACAGTCATACGACTCATACCTTACCCGTCGCATACCTACTCATATGAATTTATCCATAAGTAGTAGTACCATTTATACTGATACAATGAGTAGTATTTATTCAACAAGTTTATTTGGGGCCCAACAAGTGTATGGTCTCCATCTTTAGTTTTCCTAATTACTTTGATGGCCTACTTTGTTGTTAATTTTCATCTACTGTCCGATGTTCAATGCAACCTATAAATTTTTGTGATCTATAATACACTGGTGCACATGATTAGTGAAATTAGGAAATACACCGTTTGCTGTGAAAGATGAAAAAGCAATAAGAGTGATGGACGGAGAAATCATACCGGTCTTCTGACGACAACTCGCAAATGTTGGGGGTTGGTATTAGTGTGGATAGTTGGGGAATAAGGGCGGAAGGCAAGCGGCCTAGGGCGCCATGATGATGAGGAAGACGAAGATGTTGGACTCTCGCTGAGTTGCGAGGATTCAGCTTCCCTAGTAGCAGCAGTGGAGGCCTCTTCCATAACCTAATCCTTCCACTATTCTATTGAGTGTTGATAGATGTATAAATAGATAGATAGATTAAAGATTCAGTTGAAATTCATAAATTATGGTTTACTCCTCCAGCCGGAAGATTGTAATCCCATCCTCCTCATCCACTCACTCAAGAAATAATCTTCGAAATTAGGCACATAAAAAACAACACAAATACAAAAAATTCTTCTTCTTTTTGTTTTTCTTTTCTATAAAAAAATGCAAAAGGAGGCAATCCAGCTTATGCCTCAAAAGAGAAATCGGTGAGATAGAAGCAAGAATGATAATCGATTGAATGAATCTGAATTGGCAGAGGCGTGGTGTTGCTGAGAAACAGAGGGGAAGAAGAAGAAGAAGATGATGATGATGTAAATTGCGTATTTAGTTTTGTTTTGGCGGAGAGCAGTAAATCAACTACTACTGTTACTCTACTGACTAATATTAACAGCAGTAATTTTGTTTTCTCTATCTATTTTGTTAGAGATTTACTCTATTTAACATGATGCTTATCTTATTTATGTTGCACAAATCTATGTGTATATATAGGATAGACATATTATTAATCATTAATTCATTAATCTGGGTTGATTTTAAAAATAGATATTAAACTATAGTGTTTTGTATTAAATTGATTATTAGTTTGATTTATTGTAAAACAAGTATTAAACTTGATATTTTTATAATGTTTATGATTTATTTAAATTTACTTATTTATTTTATTTCATATGAAAATTAAAATGTTATAAAAAAAATTATGTATGCTAATTTAATACTATATTATTGACACATCATTCTTGGTTGGCAACGACCAAACCATTATGTTATTCTACGGACGGAACTTATAAAATTTTCTGCAAGAAATGCCAAGAAAGAGGATATAAAGTGCTCACTTCATCCTAATTAAATTGAATTATGTTTTTTAATATTTAATCGTTATTATTTTATTTATTATTTTACTTTATTTTCTTTTCTCTTTCCTATTTTATTTTATCTTTATTTAATTTAATTAACACAGTTTCTTATCGTTTGCAGAAGAATTCCATTCATTCTAAATAAATAGAGTCATTTTATTTTTTGGCAAATAATAAAATATATAATCACCGTTACTTTATTTACTCTTCTACTCTATTTTCTTTTTATCTCTTCTACTTTATTTTATCTTCATTTGACCCATTTAATACAAATTTAATTTATGTATCCAAAAATATGTTTCAACTAAAATGGGAAGAATGAAGTTAGTATAGTATTCCTCCGATTCCAATTCCAATTCCACCTAGTTTTGTGTGTTTGTATTGTGTATGAACAATTATTGGTAGCAAATTGTACCGGAATTGCATTATGTTGATGTAACTTGAAATATTATAATATTTTATAGACAAAATGAATATAAATTTAAAAGTTGTATACTATACCGAGAACGTCATATCGCATATTGTACCAAAAATTGTGGTATGACAAAATATCATACCGTTATCATACCGAATTTTTGGAATACCGCAATTTAGTACACCGAAAATTCGATATGGTTAATTTTTTATACCGTTATTGCGGTATATCGCACTTTTTACAGTATACCAAAGTACGGTACGGTACACCATAATACCATTATTAAAAAATATACTATACACAAAATATTTAAAAGTAGGATTTTCAGAGATTTTTTCTTTTTAATTCTATTTGATATATACATATATTAAACTATAATACTCCCTTCATCCCATAAAAATATGTGAACTTTCCATTTTCGTCCGTCCCACAAACATATGTGCATTTCACTTTTGGAAAGTTATATCAATTTAATAATATAGGTCTCACTATCCGCTAACACCACTTTAACTACCATTCTCATCGCCTCTCTTACTTTACCATACCATTCACCTCCCCTCTCTTACTTTACCAATTTTGTCTTAATTCTCGTGCCATACCCATTGCCCACACCTTTATGGGATTGATGGAGTATAACATTTCAACATATACTGATTTTTCGGTATGCGTCAGTATACCGAATGTACGATATATCATGGTATACCACGGTATAGGAAAATTGATATCGTTACAGTATCGAAAGGATTTCGGTACAAACTGCGGTATACCGAAAAAATTGTATTTTCAGTATTTTTTCGGTACAGTAAGTGCGGTCTTCCGGTATTTTTCCCCATCCCCTTATCTCAATCGAGTTATGTGATTGCTCGAGGGCTACGATCAGTGATCCAAAGTAGTATGTGTTGTTCCTTTGTTTACATTTGTCATCATTCCATTACTCCTCTGTTTGTTTACTCATTCCGTTCATTCAATAAATCTAGTGATCATCGTCCTCAATTTCGTATTACTTGTTTGATAGTATTTGTTATACTCCCTCCGTCCTCAAAGAATATTATGCACTTTGGATTCGGCACGGGTTTTAATGTAAAATTGAAAAAGTAAGAGAGAGGTAGAGAGAAAAGGTAATTAAAGTATTGTTGGTGGAGAATGAGTCTCATCTCATTAGAGGGAAAAGAGTTTCCAAAATTGAAAAGTGCATATTCTTGTGGGATGGATTAAAAAGGAAAGAGTGTATATTCTTGTGGGACGGAGTATTATGTTGGTTGTGTACGTGGATGTAGGATTTTACTTACAATCTTAGCTTTGATCGTATCACTTTTGGTGTTTTTGTTTCTTGTTGATTGATTTTACCCCTGCTATCATATCAATGTTTTTTTTTATTTCGTCTCAATTCTTAAGGTTAGGGTTTAAAACATGTATCAAATCACAATCAAGTTTATGATAATTGGACGTTTTTTATTTCAGTGTTGATTACATAAATTGATGATCCTTCTTGGAGATGAACTACATAAAAATTACAATATCAGCAATCGACATTGACATCGATTTTTTCTGATTGTTTTATGATCTTTTGCTGCTTTCACGACATTTTATGAAACGTGACTTAGTATGGTTGAACCATTGATTTTTTTCTTTTGTGTATATTTAGGTGTCTGAAATCAGTGTGCTGGCCATTGATCTTTTTTCTTTTATGTATATATTGTATTTGATATCTCTATAATCAAACAGCTAAAGAGTTAAGTGGTGGTAAATAATACTAGTACTAATAAGGTAAGAGTGGATGACCTAATTCTGTAATCATGGTAACAGCGGATGAAAATTGTTGTGGCACATCATGCTCCCTGTATATTGACCCAAGTCCTCTTGTACAAATTGTCGTTTATATAATAAATATTGTTGCATGCAACATATATTTTATAATTATCTACCAGTAAATTAATTACACATTTAATTTTACATAAATGAGGCAGAGCATGTATGATGTATGATGCTGTTTATTATAAAGAGGAATTAGCTTGCAAGTAATAATTTATTACATGCTTAATGCTTCTATTTGCTCATTACAAGTTCCTAGAAAGAATCTGGTTCCTCTATGTAGATTGCTGATATTAGTCAATAATCATATAGTTTACTTACACGCAATTAATCCATTTGACAACTACCAAATCTGCTAATATAGCCACTAAGTCGATATGACATCGCTACTTTACTTAGGTTACTTATTGTTTATTTACTTCTCTTATTTGTTCTCAATTAGGGGGATCGGAATGGTATACCATACCAAGAACGTCATACCTTATAAAAGACTGTGGTATGACAAAATATCATACTGTTAACATTCCGAATTTTAAGTATATACCGTTATTGCAGTATACCACATTTTTTACGGTATACCGAAGTACGGTACGGTACACTGTAATACCGTTATTAAAAAAAACTATATTTTATACACAAAATATGGAAAAGTAGGATTTCCGAAGATTTTTTCTTTTAATTCTATTTTATATATAAACATATTAAATATAGCATAATATTTCAAAATGTACCAATCTTTCGGTATGCACGGTATACTGCGGAATATGAAAATTGATACTGTATCACACTGAAAGATTTCAGTACGGTATAATATTGTATCGAAAATTGCAGTATACCGAAAATCGGTATTTTCGGTACGGTAAGTGGGTATTTAGATATTTTTCCTTACTTGTATCACATTACATTCGAATTCGATATATTTAACCTTAAGCATTATATTATTTAACTATTTTCCCAACTCTAACACATATTATATTTGTTATTGTTCTTTGACCTAATTTATTCTGGCTGTACTAAAAATCTAAAAAATTGCAAAATAAATTGTAAAAAATTTAAATTCTTCTATTGAGAATGGTAAGGATTTTTATTAGCTGTGTGTGTTTGTATTTGTTTGTTTGAAGACGTGAAATAATATGGAGTATTTGTAATCATTTCTTGGTCAAATCAATTTAAAAGAGCAAGTATGAGTGGAAATGTGGCAGCATAAAAGTAGTGGAATAATTTATTGAATTAATTTAAATACAAATAATTTTATAGGATTTTAATTGTATAAAATAATTAAGTAAATTAAATTAAATTACAAATACTAATACTCTCTCTGTCCAGTGTCCGCGAATAGAAGTCTCATTTTTCCATTTTAGTCCATCCATGAATAGGAGTCTCGTTTTTCCATTTTAGTCTATCCACGAATAGGAGTCCCGGTTCATTTATACTATAAATGGTAATAGACTTCACATTCCACTAACTCATTCTCATCATATTTCATTTAAAACTAACAAATACAAGTGGGATCTATATACCACTAACTTTTTCCATCCACTTTTCTTAACATTTCTTAAAACTCGTGCCGAAAAGAAATAGTACTCCTATTCGTGGACGGAGGGAGTACAAACTTTAGATATGCAAAAATATATGTAGCCTCATTGTCAGCCTGCCTCGCTGCTCCACCACCATACCTTGTCGCATTGCCGCTTGCCTACCTCGCCGCACTGCCTCGTTATCCGTCTGCTTCGCCAGGCTTGTTGTGGTGTGCTGCATCAATCATTGATTTTCTTCAATTCAAGTATTCATCTTACGAGTATTCATCTTATTGTTTATGTTCAAATTGATTTTGTTTCGATGCTAAATTAAGATATTTCTAGAGATTTTTAAAACTTATTTGGAAAGTATTAGTATCTCTCTATTATACTGTATTACACAATTATGTTGCCAAAATATTTCGGCAGTATTTATTAACAATCACTACAATAACTTTTTTCTAACTAATGAATGATTATATCTAACTCTATTTTTATTAAATGTATGTCTAATTCTACTTTTAATAAATACTAGTAGATGTTTTAATTTAAAATAAATTTTTACAATATGCTTCAAATATAGTAATCAAATTCTATTAAAAATTTACTATGTTTTCCTAAAAAACATAGTTTAATGGCATTTCTGAAAATCTACTTTCCATTGTAGATAATGAATAAATATATGTTTATAATTTGTATTCCGCAAATAGGAGTCAATGCTTTAATCTGGATTTATAAGTGTTAATTACTTTTGATGAGATGGATTTAACGACGGAGTAGGAATAACATAATTATATATGGAGATTTGATAGTTATTTTTAGGATTTAAAATATAATAAGGGGCAATTTAGTACTAAAATAATATGAATAATAAAATAATCGGTTCAAATGAAATCGGTTTGGTTCAATTATAAATTGAAGGCATGAAGTTTGTATGTAGGTATTATGTATGTTTATATTTTCGTAATTAAAGAAGGTGGAGCTGCTGAATTTGGAAGTGGTGATTCCACAAAATTGAGACTCAGACAACCTTAGATCGTTGACCATGTCTGTTTTTTCCCGCGTTTATCAAATAAAAATATGTCATTTCTATGATTCTTTACTTTGCTCCGTCCCAACTTCATCTCTTTCTTGTTCAATTCACCTAACACTGACCCATTCAATTCCCTGTCATCAACTCCAACATCAACTCATACATACCTTTTCAACTCCCTCTCCCTCTAAACCCCGTTTCTCTCTTTCATGTCTACGCTCTTACCATTATCCGCCATGATTCCCACCCGTCTTCTCCTGCTCCTTGCCCTTCTCCCAATCTGCCTCTGCCAATCTCTCCAAGGTCACTATAATTTGATTATTAGTTTTTTTTATTTTTGCATCTTATTTGTGATAAATTGTGATTCTTGATTGATTTTGGACATGGCTCTTTTCGAAATCTAGATGGAATTTGATCTCACTATGCTTTTCCTGTTAAAAATCGGATCTTTATGCTTCCTTTAGGGTTTCTCCTTTCAACTAGTGTTTGTATAGGTTCAGTATTTAAAATGATTAACTGTAAATTAATGCATTTTACACGAAATTTCACCCATTTTGTGGTATCACTTTTCAAATATTGCAACAGATAATAAGGGGTGTTAAAAGTGTTGTTAAAATTGCAAAATGGATGAAAGTTCAAGCACTAGTATTTAGCCCTATTGAAATGAGAAATTATTGGATTTATTTATGTATGTTTTTTCAGGTGTGTTGATTGACTGTGGTGCTGATGTTGGATCGGTGATCAATGGCTTGGAATGGCTGCCGGATTCCGGCTACATATCAGCAGGGAGTTCCAAGGTCATTGCAAGAGAGGATCTGGTCCAGACACTCTTCACCGTCCGATCGTTCCCTCTCTCAAACAACGTTTTCAAGAAGTTCTGCTACGAAATTCCTGTGGATGGAACCAAGAAGTATTTGGTTAGAACAACTTACTACTATGGTGGAGTGAATGGCAATACCAATCCACCGGTGTTTGATCAGATTGTGGATGGGACATTGTGGAGGGTGGTGAACACAACTGAGGATTATTTGAGGCGGGAAGCATCTTACTATGAAGGTGTCTTTATGCCTACCGGGAAGAATCTGAGTGTGTGTGTGGCTGGGAACACGTATACGGATTCAGACCCTTTTATATCTGCTCTTGAGGTTGTGCCTTTGTGGGATCAGTTGTATAATTCCACAGATTTTCGGGCTCATGCTTTGAGCTTGGTGGCTAGGCATAGTTTTGGATACGATGGACCTGTTTTCGGGTGAGTACTTGACTTCTTTTCTGCATTTGGTTTTTGATTTTTTTTTATGAATCATTGTTTAGTACTGAAATGGTGTTTTTGGTCAATTTCTTTGTGTTATTGAAATATTTTGAATGAGGTTGCTGATCTTAGTCTTATTGTATGTGTTATATTTGATTAGGAAATATAATTGAAGATTTGATTATATTGAACAAATATAAATATTCAGGTGGATGGTGGTGTTTTGGTGATAGTTCTTGAGTTCTCTTATTATCAGCCTAGCTATGGTAGAAATTGTATTTGTGATTTCTGAAATGAGTGAAGAATCTTTTTTTTTTTGTGTATCTCTCATATGGTTGAAGCATTGATTCTATTGAACAAATAAAAATTTGTAGGTGGATTGTAATTATGTGCTCTGATCTTTACATTGTTCTAGTTTTACTTAGAATAGGAATTATTGAAACTACATTCTTGATTTTTGCATAATTGGGTTTTTCAGTAATAGTGTAATAATTCAACATTATTTACTTCATAGTGTTGTAACTCATTCATTTCCCTTGCTAAACGTATGCATACGAACTTCACCAGATATCCCGATGATCAGTTCAATCGCTACTGGCAGCCGTTCGGAGCAGATGCGTTCCCCCTATCAAATCCACAAGACCTTGCTGTTTCTGGCATCTGGAACCTTCCTCCGCAGAAAGTGTTTCATACACGACTGTCAAAGAGCCTTGTCGAGCCTCTGACGCTGAACTGGCCCCCCGGCCCTCTACCTGGTGGAGTAAATTACTCCATTGCTCTTTACTTTGCTGACGATCATGCCTCCGACTCAAACAACTCTAGGGCGATGGACATAACCATAAACAGTGTCCCTTATTACCGTAACTTGATCAGAACTCCAGTTGGTCTTGTGGTATTTTCGAGCCAGTGGCCTCTTGCTGGAATCACAAATCTGACCTTGACTCCTGCACCCGGCTCGACTGCCGGTCCTCTGATCAACGCTGGAGAGGTCTATCAAGTGATTCCCTCAGGAGGGAAGACTCTCGCCCGTGATGGTATGATCCGCTCCTATGCAATAATCCGTATATCAATGCTTCCTTCAACTGAGATTTCAATTTTTTTTTCCACAGTGATTGCTATGATAGACTTAAGAAATCATTTCCACAACGCTCCAGCTGATTGGAGTGGCGATCCATGTCTGCCAAGTCGGTATACATGGACTGGAGTCACTTGCTCCTACGGACCTAGAATTCGTATACTCTCTCTGTGAGTAGGATCTTACTATATACTGTATATGTTTATCCCGTGATAATCAAACAGAGTCAAGCTTACTCCTCTCTTTCCCGATTGCTGCACAGGAATCTGACGAGCATGGGGCTTGTGGGATTGATCTCACCTCGCATTTCTAGGCTGACTGCACTGTCTAGCATGTGAGTGAATTTCTAAATACACAGTTCTATCCATGTCTTCTCGTTGTTGGGACATTGATGGCTTCTCGTTTTCGACAGCTTGCTGGGAAACAACAGCTTGTCAGGAACCATTCCAGACCTCAGTTCATTGAAGGCAGTGCAGAATTTGTGAGTGAAACTCAGCACATTTAGATTGTGTTCCTTTTCCGTCCTCAAGTCAAACACGAACCGTTTCTGTTTCAGGCATCTGCAGGACAATCGTCTAGGTGGAATCATTCCTCCGTCTTTGGGGAGCTTGCAGAACCTACGCGAAGTGTAAGTTTGAATCCCACCAACGTGTTAATCTCTCTTGAAATATTGGAACAAAATCTGATTCTGGTTTTCGTTGCACAGCTTCTTGCAGAACAACAATCTAACGGGTCAAGTTCCGCCCAATCTAAAAGGAAAAGAAGGATTGGCACTGAGGTAACTGTCTAGTCTAGCCTTTCTACCACGCCCCGTCTGATCAATCCAACGTGTCTTTTCTTATCCAGGTACACGCCGGGGAATCCTTTGCTGATTCTGCCACCATGAGATCGTCACTCCACCAACATTCGCCTGGTCGTAAACTGCGATGATCAGATCAAATGTACATTATTTTTTTTTTGTAAAGAAAAAGATGAATTGTTTGAATGTTTTGAGCAGAGTCTTAGGATTGCTAGCCATATTTTGAGCACATAGTAAGCTTCTCAAATCTCAATCAACCTTGTAAAATTAAAAGTAGAATAAACTACAGCTGTTTCTCGTGATAATGATTGATTAATTATTGTTTGTTTTAATTTACTTAATTGCTTTATGGTTTTTAGTTTTTACTTAGTAAAATTGCATTGACAATGACAGGTTACATAAGGTGATAATAAGGACATAGTTTTATTTTAGTGTTTTGCCGTTTCCCCAAGTAAGTTAAAAGATATTCATTCTCTTTTTATACAAACTCTATTAAATTTGGTTATTTTTTTAGAAATTGACAAAAGTATTTTAGATTCTTTTCATTGAGATGATATGATTTAATAATATAAAGCAATAAGTTGATTAGAACATAGTAGTTATATCTCTACTAAAAAATTGATTATATGTAAATAACATATATATTGTTTTGAAAGTATAACTAAATTATTTAAATAAAAATAATTGTAAACATAACTCTTATTCCTATTTTATTTTATTTTTAAAAAGCCAAGCCATCTATTTCAAATAATTCGAATTTCAAGAAAATGAACTTTGAGTTGAAATAGAATTTTTTTATAAAATGAATGAAATTTAATATTTGAATCATATCGTTGTTGACCCATAATTATAACGATGATTCTTTGTAATGATCTACTAAGGGATGAATAGGAGAAATAAGGCTCCCATATATATATATATATATATATATATATAGGGTTTTGATCTATGCAAAACTAGATTTAAATACAGAAACGCAGAACAATATCATAATTAGGTCACTTTTAGGTCATAATTAGGTAATTTTTAGGTCATGCTAACAAAGCATGACCTAAAACGATCTTAGCATGACATTAAACCTAAATATTATAATATGACCTAAAATTGCTTAATTATGACCTTCCGTTTTTTGGTTAATTATTGACCATTAGATCATCTAATCCTAGGGCCAAGATTTGGTCTGCATTTCTGGATTTAAACACATACTTATTTTGATCATCTCCCTATATATATATATATATATATATATGGGAGCCTTATTCTCCTATTCATCCCTTAGTAGATCCAATATTCTTCTAAATATGGATCGTTAGATCTGATTCATCAACAGTCCGGATGGATGCTTGATTTTTAAACCCGCGTTGCATTATAAGGCGGATTGTGTGCATTATAAGAGTAATTTAGTAAAGAAATGAAAATAGGAACCGCCAGAATATGGAAGGTCCGAAATTTAAGCAAGCTGATGAATTCAACCCTTCCATCGAATAATTCTCTCTCATTCAACACGCTCTAACTTCCTCTCCACTCTTCCGCCTTTCCCTCTCCCCATCTTCTGATAATCATCAAACCCTAGCCGCCCTTTTTATCACACAATAGTCGTTTTCTCAGTTAGAAGCCGACGCAAAATTTGACACCAATCTTCTAGATCCCGTTACCCACCCTCCACCAGTGCAAACATCGAACCCTAACCGCCAACACCGGTGCTGTCGTATTCACCAAGTCAACAAGGTATGTGTGAAAAAGGCCGACTAGAAGTCGAATTCATCAATTTTTAGACACGAAAAGCAATGATTTCAACATCGACTAGGTTGCGACTTTTTTAATTCAAAAATTAGTAGTCGTTTTGGTCCCGGTTTTATCTATATCCGAAGCGCAAACATTGTTTTGGGTTTAAAATGATGGATTCGAGTATCTTATTTCTTTTTGTTATGATAGATTCACAATGTCTAAACGAGGTCGTCCGTCGCGCTCTCAACCTACACAAGCTGCAGGTATAATTGTGTGTATAATTGCGTCAGTTGATTGAGTGTAAAAAATGAGTGTATAATTACTTCAGTTTCTTCGGCATGAATTAGGCTTGCATTGTGCGCATTAGTTAATGGCTGGAAGGGTAATTGCCGAAAGGGTAATTGCTGGACAGTTTTGTGCGCATTAGTTAATCTAAAATTTACATTATTGATGTGTTGGGATGCATTATTTGTTAAATATTTTGCATTATGTACCCGGTTACTTGCTGTTGTGGGAAAATTGGATATTGGAAGATACATATGTGCATTATTTGGTTTAGACAATGCATTATGTAGCAGTTAATTGTCATTATTTGCTGTATATTATGCATTATGAGAGGTATTGTGTACATGGGTTATAATCAACTCAGTGAAGATTACATATGTGCATTATTTGGTTTAGGCAGTGCATTATGTAGCAGGTAAGTGTCATTATTTGGAGTATATTATGCATTATGAAATGTATTGTATATATGGGTTAATCAACTCGGTGAAGATTACATATGTGCATTATTTGGTTTAGGCAGTGCATTATGTAGCAGGTAATTGTCATTATTTGCAGTATATTAGGCATTATGTGAGGTATTGTGTATATTGGTTAATCAACTCAGTGAAGATTCAAAGTGCGCATTTGTTGTTTAAAATGATCTATTATTGAAGTTTTGGGATGCATTATTTGCCCATTATTTTGCATTATGTGTCTGCTTACTGGAGGTTGTGGGAAAAGTGTTGAATGGAAATTACCTATGTGTATTATTTGCCCGATGCTGTGCATTATATACCAAATAAGTGTCATTATTTGCAATATATTATGCATTATGAGAATTGTTGATTATTAGTTTATCAAAAATCTTACATTATTCATGTTCTGTGCTGATGCATTATTTTGGAAGTATTGTACATTATTTTCCTGCGTGCTGGGTGGTGTGGGAAAATTATTGAATGCAATATAAATATGTGCATTATATGATTTGTCTTGCGAATTATGGGTCAAGTTTTGGTCATTCTTTACAGAATAGTAGTCATTATGAAGAGTATTGTGTATATATGTGAATTAATTCAGTGAACTTCAACTGTCGCATTATTTGAATTCATAAGTGCATGCATGCTGTCGTTAGTATTATTCATTATAAAGCTCATATCATGTTGTATTCTGTTTTAATGCTAATTTTCTGATGTTTTATGTTGTTGGGTCCATATCAGAGAAGCAGGTACGACTCGACATCGACGAAGCAGTCGACGATGTAATTGTCAAGTATTTTGCATTATGTACCTGGTTACTTGCTGGTGTAGGAAAATGGGTGAATGGAAGATACATATGTGCATTATTTGATTGAGGTTATGCATTATGTAGCAAGTAATTGTCATTATTTGCAGTATATTATGCAGTATGAGAGGTATTGTGTTTATGGGTGAATTAACTCAGTGAAGATTCAAAGTGCGCATTTGTTGATTAAAAAGTTGCAATATTGAAGTTTTGGGATGCATTATTTGCCAAGTATTTTGCATTATACCTATGTGCATTATTTGCCCGATGCTGTGCATTATATAGCAAATAAGTGTCATTATTTGCAATATATTATGCATTATGAGAATTGTTGTTTATTAGTTTATCAAAAAATTTACATTATTTATGTTTTGTGCTGCATTATTTGCAAGTATTGTGCATTATTTGCCTGCGTGCTAGGTGGTGTGGGAAAATTATTCAATGGAATATAAATATGTGCATTATTTGATTTATGTTGCGCATTATGTATCAAGTTGTTATCATTATTTGCAGTATAGTATGCATTATAAAGAGTATTGTGTATATGGGTGAATTAACTCAGTGAAGCTTCAAAGTGCGCATTATTTTAATGAATAAGTGCATGTTGTCATTAGTATTATGCATTATAAAGCTCACTTCATGCATTATTATGTTTTTAATAATAAATTTCTGATGTTTTATGTGGTGACAATGCCATGGAGGAACAACGTAGTAACAATGGAGACGGGGGTGTACGTCATGCGCCATATGGAGACGTACTTCGGTGAGAAGGAGAAGGATTGGGAGTGCTGGCTGAGCGCAAAAGGGACAAAAAGCTTAGAGATGTTTAGAATCAGGTTTGCAAAGATGCTCCTTACATGTGCGCACAACACCAGAGGTAGCACAAACCAGTCTAAAGCCACGAGGTATTGGAGAGAGAGACCGACCAAGTTCAACTTCGAGCAGTGGGTCGTGAATTATGGGCTGGAGTGAGTGAGAGTTTCGGCTTGGGTGATGTAGGTTGATGGGTTAATTAATAGCTGGAGTGATTATTTAAACTGTACGTTTTTAGTAGACACATGATGGAAAGTGAACACAACCACCTTATGGCGTGGTATATTTTTAACAACTTATTATGTGTGTTTTTCTATAAGAAACTGATTTTGGGACTATGCATTATGAATCAAGTATTTGCCATTATTCTGCAATATAGTATGTGCATTATTTGTTTGAGGTTGTGCATTATGTATAAAGCAGTTGTCATTATTTGCAATATAGTATGCATTATGATAATTATTGTGTATATGGGTGAATTGCTGCTTTTGTCATTATCAGGCGTGTGCGCATTAGTTGATTGCAGCTGTGTATTAACCCATCAACCTCCATCACCCAAGCCGAAACTCTCACTCACTCCAGCCCATAATTCACGACCCACTGCTCGAAGTTGAACTTGGCCGGTCTCTCTCTCCAATACCTCGTGGCTTTAGACTGGTTTGTGCTACCTCTGGTGTTGTGCGCACATGTAAGGAGCATCTTTGCAAACCTGATTCTAAACATCTCTAAGCTTTTTGTCCCTTTTGCGCTCAGCCAGCACTCCCAATCCTTTTCCTTCTCCCCGAAGTACGTCTCCATATGGCGCATGACGTACACCCCCGTCTCCATTGTTACTACGTTGTTCCTCCATGGCATTGTCACCACATAAAACATCAGAAATTTATTATTAAAAACATAATAATGCATGAAGTGAGCTTTATAATGCATAATACTAATGACAACATGCACTTATTCATTAAAATAATGCGCACTTTGAAGCTTCACTGAGTTAATTCACCCATATACACAATACTCTTCATAATGCATACTATACTGCAAATAATGATAACAACTTGATACATAATGCGCAACATAAATCAAATAATGCACATATTTATATTCCATTGAATAATTTTCCCACACCACCTAGCACGCAGGCAAATAATGCACAATACTTGCAAATAATGCACTCAATCAACTGAAGTAATTATACACTCATTTTTACACTCAATCAACTGAAGTAATTATACACTCATTTTTTACACTCAATCAACTGACTGAATAGGCCTTTCGTGTTTGAGTTTCCCTTAGATTTTCTTGAATTACACAATATATATAGGGTTTTGATCTATGCAAAACTATATATATATTTGAGTTTAAGTAAAAGATAGATAAAAATAGGGGGTTATAGTTTCCCTGAGATTTTCTTGAATTACACAATTGGAAAACGAAGATGGACAGATAGATAATTATTAGTACTACTGGAGTTACATGAACCACTCTTCTATTCAGTTTGGTTCCGATTTATACCGAATCTGGAACCGGAAACACCTCTACATCAAAGGTGCATCTTTGTGTTTCTTTTTTGGTACAAAAAATGAATTTATTGTTGTATGTTTATGGTGTTTTGAGCCAATCATGAATTGAGCATTTAGTTATTATTGTTTGTTACATAAATAATTCAAAAACATACATATATTGTTTGTTACGATGTGTAGTTGCATTCAATTCATAAGATTTTTGTGAGATGAGATTTTTATTTCAATGAGTGAAGAAACAACTTAAATTTCACATTGAGTGTGTTGGGGACTCATGTTCTTCCATTTTCAGTAAGGATTCATTCAATTTGGATCGAACGAAGAAAGAGTTTCATAACTTGTTTACATTAATATAGTACTATGATATTCGAAAATATATTTTTTTAGATTCCCCTCGTTGTATAGCACTCTAGATGTTCCTTACTAGCATATCATGTTAACAAATTTAACATGAATCAAAAGAATTAACTCAAATTCTCAAAAACTATATAACTTTTTGCTCTATATAATTTAGGGATGTAATCAAATGCAAACTCTATATACTGTACAAACTTCAAATTATGATTTGGACCGTTAAAAAATATCAACAGATGACAAAATAATATCATCAGAAAATGTCAATACAATGTCAACGGTTGATGATGTGTTGATATTAAAATCTTGAAATTTTACAATGTTTTGACACTGTTAAGGAGTTTGGAGTTTGTATAATATATAGAGTTTGCATTTTATCACTAACCTTATAATTCGTATGTTATGTTCAAGATTATGTATTTTTATATATTTAGTTTTATATAGTACAGTAATAAAAGTATGCACCACACTATGTAAGATACTCCATTATTTGATGTACATGGTATGTAGTATTGCTTATAAATGAGACCTAATTAGTACTACACATTAAATGTTCTGTCATTTTTATACTTTTTTTTACTATTGACAGAAAAAGAAGAAGATTTTACTGCAATGAAACTTAGCATTTAGAAATAAAACAAGAATCGTAAACAAAAAATAATCAATATCTCAGAAAAATTAAGAGTAGAGTTCCATAATAAGTGGATCATGTTTCCCATATAAAATGTAATTAATTAAGTAAATAATTAACAATGTTAATTAGTTCATGACAGAATTACTAAACATCAAAGCACCACTCTACATCAACTGTTCACCGGATTAATTCAACAAAAATCTAAATAGAACAGTAAAAAAAATAAAAAAATCAATACATGAAAAAATACAAAAAAAAAATTCTCATGTAATGTAATGTAATGAATTCCCTAGCCCTCTAACTTCCCTCCTCTCCTCGCCGGAAAGAGCGGCGGCAGCGCCGTGCTCCTCGCAGCGGTGCAGATTGGAACATTAATCATCGGCCTAATCCTTATATTCACCGATCTCGTCCTCTCCAGCCCTTTCTTCACTTTGCTCGCCGCCTTATTATTGCCTCCTTTCTTCCTCTCCTCCTCAGCCGACGACGACGAAGACGAAGAAGAAGACGACGAAAGAGACGGCGACAGCGTGGAGGAGCGCTGCTTCTTGAGGCGGAGGAGCTCCTTCCACAGGACGGTGCATTTTGGAGGGCGCGGAGAGGGGTCGTCGTCGAGGAACCAGCTGATCCGGCGCTGGTCGTCGTCGGCGTTGACCGTCTGCTGCGGCGGCGGGGCGTCGGAGTCGGTGGTTTTGAGGTTGAGCTTGTGGAGGGGCTGGGATTGCCAGAAGGGGAGGAGTTTGCCCTCGGAGAAGAGCTCGTCGGCGGTGATCATGTTGGGGTTGGCGTCGCCGGAGAGGAACTCGAAGTCGGCGGCGGTTCTGGTTGGGGTGTCCTTTTGATCTCGGTCCTTGGGGGAGATGGAGATGAAGTTGGCGTCGTCGAGGAAGTCGGCCGAGAAGGAGATCCGGGCGGGGACGGGGGTCGGGTCCGTGAGGGGTTCGAGTGATACCATTGATGGTTGAGATGGAAGAAATTGAGATGGAGTTTATAGTTTATGGGAAGGACAATGTGGATGTGGTTTGCATGAGTTTATAAAGGGTGAACATGGGTTGAGTTGAGAGATGTTGCGTTTAACGCATTGTCATTATGATGATGTTTTCTTTAACTCATTTACAATAATGTAGTCCCTAACTTATAGTAATGAAGATGTACTAGAAAAATACTCCCATATACAAAAGGTTAAACAATAGTATTAGAAAAAAGTTATGGAATGGGCTTTACGGTTCTAACAAACAAGATGTTGTAGTATACCAAGTATAGTATTACCTCCCGTCTTCGAAAAACAGAAACTTTTGAAATGACACGAGTTTTAAAGCAAAATTGGTAAAATAAGAAAGAAGAATTGGTAAAGTAATAGAGAGGAAAAAAATTGGTAAAGTAAGAGAGATGAAGAGAAACGGTAGTGAAAGTAGTGTTAATAGATTATGAGGTCCACTACCTAAAATAGAAATTCAAAATGTTTCTATTTTTAAGGGACGATCCAAAATGGAAATAGTGTCTATTTTTAAGGGATGGAGATACTATATTATAATGATATTGTCTGCTTTGGGCTAAAACTTTGCGAATTTATCCTTGAGACAGTCTCCAAAAAAGCATTATTACTAATAAACTTAGAGTAGTACTTATATATTATTGCATCTTGGTAAAACGTGGTTTGTATAGTAATTTTTCAGATTTCGTGGCAGTTGTGAGTAGTATATATTTTGTAGTTATGATACAAATCCATTATTTTATCACAAGTTGCTCATTTACTAGGTAGAAAGATTGATGGAAGGAAATGAAGTAGGAAGATTTTGATGAATACTGGTTGACCATTATGCCGAGTCTCAATGATTAGGGTCTCACTTTTACTTTTTCATTAGTCATTTGACACCCACAAATCATATAGAAAATTCAACAACTATACCAAGATCAAGATTAATTTGGAGTAATGTTTATTTATGGAGTTAAAATGTTTTGGACGGTGAGAATAAAAATAGTTGGGTGGTCTGCTTAATCACAAACAAATGGACTGAGGTTGTTTAATGTGTTAGGGACAGCACATCGACACCTTGTGAGCTACAAGACAAAAAACCCTTTCAACAATTACCTCCTTTTAATTTCATTAAACATTATATTATCCAGTAGTTTTATTCAAACTACTCCTTTTTTATTTTCACAATTACTATGTTTCAGTCTTCTATATATAATATGGTTTGATTTGATAAAATATCCATATTCGATTACATATGTATTATAATTTGTATCATACCATCAATTATGTATCCAATTGAGTGTTTAATTAAAAATATAATTACAAATTTATTGTACATTCATGTTAATTTTATATGAATTAAATATTCTCAACAAAATGTATTTACTGAGTAATATGAGTGCCACTGATAAAATATTAAATTAATGGTTAAAATGCCACCTACTTTTCCTACTAGTTTTAAGTTTAATTGTAGCTATAACTAATGGTGAGTTTGAATTTACTTTTTGTAGTGCAGTAATTCAAATAAAAAAATACTATATTGCCGCAAACTTCTTACATCATTATGAATAAGTACTCCATTTGTCCACTAATCCCATTGCTAACTTTTCTTCAATTTGACAAAATAATGGAGTATTATATAAATAATCAGATATTTGGGGAAGAGTGAAATATACTCAGTAAGATTACAACGTGGATTACAATAAAGTGATGAAGCTAAGTCGGAGTGATTAATTAGGCCCCCACATTGATATATAGACAAACTATTAAATAATTATTGTACTCCCTTATTGGATAAAGCTGCATGGGAATTAATTTGAGCCATTATTCCCCTTGACCGGTAATTAATAAGCTGACATTTTTTAGATTTTTCCCGTTGTCGTATATACTTATATCTCATCTATGAAGATCCAATAAAATAAATATAGAGAAAAAAATATTGAAGTACCTACAAAACATTGATGGTCCGAATTTTGATAAATTGTATACTCAAATTTTCATATATGTGTGACTATATTTGAATTTCTAATTTATAATAGAGGGTCCGAATTTTGATGGGGTGTATTGTGCTTAGTGGCAAGTGAATTATTAGACAAGGATTAGTCAGAGAAATTAGATTAGTCTTCTCTTAGGCATGTTATCACATGACACTAATTACAACCCATGTGAGGCAGTGCATTTCCCAACTTAAAATGAAATTACGGAACTGCCCCCCAAAGATTTGTGTCTTTCACCCCCCGCAGAGGACATCCTTGTCATTTCACAGAGCCAAGATATCATTTTGTTTGGTTCTTGGAAAGCTTGCATTAAGAGGGTGTGGCTTTCCTAGTTAAGACAGCTAATCTGACATTAGAGTAGTAAATCCTTTTTGGGGGTATAAATATTTTGTTGCAATTGGGATTAATATTTTAATGCACAGCCTAGATTATTGAGAATCTGCTACCCATCCTCCATTATTATTAGGTGTATTATCAAGTGTCAATAATGGTGAAATGTCCGAATGTACAAATATTTTTCATTTTTCTAATATTATACCTCGTGTAGTAGTAATGTACTATATAAATTATTAAAATTGATATAATAAAATAAAGTTTTGGTCAGCTTGTAGCCAAACATAAGAATGGAAAAAAAAATACACTACTATATGGTTACATTTTCATAATTACACTATACATATAAAATGTTTCATTAGTTAATGTTTCAAATTATTACAACAAGGTTTAAGTTTATATAAATTATAAAAAAAATTCAAAGTATTTCAAGTTAATACATTTCTTCTTGCTATAACTTTTTGTATTATAATGTATTAACTCGAAACACTAATGAAACTTGTTGTGCTCTTATAATTTATATAAACTAAAACATTTTGTTCTCCGTCAATTTAAAATATTGATAAAATGTTTTGTACGTATGATGTGATTACATACCCTACATTTTCCTAAGAATGCTTATTGTTCTTAGTAAAAGAATGATTGATTATGTACGGACTAATGCAGCAAGGAATTCGAGTTTGATTGAGATTGAAATGTTACATTTGAATGATTTATATTTTTATTTGAAATATATGCATGCATCCAATATTTGGCCGGTGCAAACGTCCCAAATATCCATATTAGGAAGATATTATTCACCTTTTAATTTGAGTCCTCAATACCTCATGTTTTTGCTTTTGGACTGTCCCAAAATCAATGTCTCAATGTTCAAGAAAATATTAAAAATATCTCAATGATTCAAAAGTTACAATTTTGCAACCAATGTTTTGTTACAAATATAAATGGTATAGTATAAAGCTAGTACTACTACTTTTGATGGAACACTATGTAATACTTGTGAAATGTACATTTAAGGAGGATCTAAAACCATCTCACACTTTACATATGTGGAAGTTTGAATACTACATAAAAGGGTGTTGGGTACTAATGAGAAAAGGACCAAACACAAAATAAATAAACAAGTACTTAGATTTAAATAAGTGTGGAAAGATAGATTATGGGCACAAGTTAAGAGGAGAGCAGAAAAAGAAACCAAAAGCAAGAAAATAATCAATCAAATGTGGTGGGAATTGGGGGACCAATTTTAGGTGATGAATGTAAATGAATGTTCCGTTTATAACATTTAGTACTTGCATATGCATTATAATGTAAGAAAGTGAATGCTCAAACTTCCAATAATTTCAACATACTATATAGACATTATTTTTTCACTATATAATCAACTCAACTATGAACAAGGAGTTGTGCATTGAAATTCATGAATAATACTCCACACTGATTTAAATATACTACCTCCGTATTTAAAAAATAGAAATATTTGAAACGACATGGGTTTTAATGCACAATTGATAAAGTAAGATAAAATAATTGGTAAAGTAAGAGAGTGGAAGAGAAAATTGGATAAAGTAAGAGAGATGAAGAGAAAAAGTAATTGAAGTAGCGTTAGAGCATCCACAACCGTGCTCTTGCCAGCGACACGGTTGTGTGCCCCGGGCGGTACTATTCATACATGCTCTCTGGCAAGAGCACAACACCCACAACTGTGCTCTTCCGCAAGGACGAGCACAATTAATTTAATATTCAATTAAACATAAACATTTCCATAATACTAAAATTCATTAAAAAAACATAAATAATATTACAAATGACAAATAAAATAAAAAACGACATAATTAAAATCCTAAAAATTAAAAATTACATAATTAAAATACTAAAAATTAAAAAAACCGCTACTCGTTGCCGAATTTCGCCCACATGTGTTTGATTAGGTCTTCTTGTAGCTGAATGTGGGTTCGGGTATCGCGCATTGTGTGCCTTGTCTCGATCCTCTGGCCAACCGTTGGGGAGACCTCGCTGTTGAGCTTCCGGCTTCATCCTCGTCGTAGAAGCTAGCCGCCCTTGGCCTTTCGTCGGCTATAATCATGTTGTGTAAGATAATACACGTGAACATGATGTCGGCGATATTATTCACGTACCACAGCCGAGCCGGGGCCTTCACAATGTTAAATCGGGCTTGAAGGACCCCGAAGGCTCTTTCAACGTCTTTCCGCGCGGACTCTTGACGCTGCGCAAAAAGAACCCGCCTCGGGTCGTGCGGGTTGTGGAGCGTCTTCACGAACGTCGACCACCTTGGGTAGATACCATCGGCGAGATAGTAACCCATGTGGTATGTATTTCCGTTGATGGTGAAGTCGATCGCCGGTGCTACTTTGCCGGCCGGCTGCATCTTGACCTGTTTGGAAGAATTCAACACGTGCGGACAATGTGTTGACAATTCGCATGAACAAGCGCTTTGACATGCGAAAACGGCGCCTGAAGTAATCTGCCGGAAACCGCGGCTGGTCGGCAAAGTAGTCGGCAACGAGCCTTTCGTGGGCTCCCTCCCGGTCACGATGGATGTAGCGCCGATTTGATCTGGTTCGTTGAGGAGGAGGAGCGGGGGTATTCGCCGCGACATATGCTTCGTAAGCGGCACGATGTTGTTCGTAGTATTCTTGTTCTTCGCGTTCCGCTTCCGCCATAATATGGGTGAAATCCATTTGAGGTTTTGAATGAGGGATGAATGTGTTGATAGTTTGTATGAGAATTTTAAGAATGAGAGATGAATTGATGTGATAAATGGATTATGAATGTGTGTATTTATAGATGATTTTGGAGGGAAAAAAATAAAAAAAATCAAAAAAATCTAGAAAAACGGGAAAAAACGGCCATATTTTTGGGATTTGGAATTTTTTTAAATCATTTTATATAATTTAAAAATGATTTTTAAAATAAAAAAAATAATTCAAAGGCAACGGCTATGCCGTTGCCCAATCATAAGCCGCCACGTCGCCTGCTCGCTGGCACGGCGCTGCTCGATGCATCGAGCAGCGCCGTGCCAGTGGCGCGAGCGCAGCGGCGGCGGTCCTCGTCCTCTCCGCTGGCACGGACGGCGGCCTTCACTCCCACCACCGTTGTGGATGCTCTTAGTGGATTATAGGGTCCACTTCCTAAAATAGAAAATTTATAGAGGAAGAGAAAATTGGATAAAGTAAGAGAGATGAAGAAAAAAAAGTAATTGAAATAGTGTTAGTAGATTATAGGGTCCACTTCCTAAAATAGAAAATTTAGAAAATTTATATTTTTAAAGGACATACCAAAATGAAAATAGTTTATATTTTTAAGAAAGATAGTAATAAAAAAAATTGTTTATAAATTCACCTTGTCCCATTTTCTCACTTTACATTATTAAACATTTAACATTCACAGGTAAATAATTTAAAAGCACCCCCCAAAGTCAACATCCTTATGAGCCGATTATTCTTGGTGTATGAATGAATGGTCCAAACTAGGATCTACCTTCTACATATACTTATGCTACATGTAATTCTCAAAATATATTACTACCTCTATCCTTGAAAAATAGAAACATTCGAAACGGCACCAGTTTTAATGTACAATTGGTAAAATAAAAGAGAAAAATTAGTGAAGTAAGAGAGAGGAAGAAAAATGGATAAAGTAAGAGAAAAGAAGAGAAAAAGTAGTGGAAAAAGTATTAGTGGATTGTAGAGTCCATATCCTAAAATAGAAAGTTTAAAAAGTTTCTATTTTTAAAGGACGATCCAAAATGAAAATAGTTTATATTTTAAGGGACAATCTAAAATATAAATAGTTTCTAATTTTAAATGGTGGTGGTAATAGATGATAGTAGCTTTATACTTATAATAATAATAAAATAAATATTAAGTCGCATAATCCAACAATTACATATTCAAATTAAATATTTTAATCTTGAAGCTACATCTAATACACCAATCAAAGTATTAACCCTACAAAAAAAAACAGCAAAGATCTCCTAATATCTAAGGCCTTTAGCAACCTCAAAGAAATGTGCCACATTTTCTTCAGGTGTACCAACTACAATCCCATGTCCAAGATTCAATATATGCTTCCCTTTCCCAGCTTTCCTAACTGTGTCATTTATCCTCTCAGTGATGAAATCTTTCGACCCAAAAAGGACACCCGGATCCACATTGCCCTGCACGGCCACGTCGGGGCCCAGGCGCCTCCTTCCTTCAGCCATGTCGACAGTCCAGTCCAAGCTGACAACGTCCACGCCCGTGAGGGGCAGCCTCTCGATCAAGCCACCTGAGCCGCTTGCGTACAGGATCAGTGGGAGGTTCGGGTGGGTGTGCTTCACCGTATCCACGATCTGCTTCAGGTATGGGAGGCTGAACTCCTCAAAATCAACGGGGCTGAGTTCTGTCGCCCACGAGTCAAAGATCTGAACGGCTTGTGCACCCTTGTCAGCTTGGTACTGGATGTACTTTGCCATGGACGTTGCGAACTTTTGAAGTAAAGCATGAAGGACCTAAACAAGCATTCTAGATTATGAGATGGAGAACGAAAAGATTCGCGAGCTTCACAAAGACTAGCTATGTGGTATGTGTGGCGCACATAAAAGCTATGGCATGGTTCAAATAAAAACTTCTTATTGAGAGAATTGAACCTATTAAGTAACAGACTAAACACAGCAAATATCGCGAAGTAACTTTATAGGTTCAGTGCAAAGTTTTCACAATAAGAAGTAGCTATTGAAGAAGTTTAGATACAAATTATCATATAATAGACACAAGGATATTATAGGTATTACCAAAATTTGTAAGAATACACAGAGTAATCGATATGGAGTTATTTAAACTCTTACCTTTGGCTCTGAGAAAGCCAATCTCTTTATCTTCGAGAAGTGTTTTGAGGAACCTCCTTCAACGCAATAAGAAGCCAGGGTGAACGGTGCCCCAACGAAACCAAGCACTGCTGCTTCATTGTTCACCTGACAATGATACAAATGTGTTGATGAAACAAGGGTATGAAACTGTTCTTAGTGCTCAAGGTAAGGAAATGTACAACGGACACGTAAATAATGGCCAAATATTTTAGAGGAGAAACTACATATCTGATGAGAGAGAAAAGGCATGAACTGGAGAAGAAACCTACAGTACATATCTTCAGACAATTATAAATGAAGAAGTGACGTTGTAGCAACAGTATCTCGGCCATTACCATCTTCAGATTTTACTATACCCATTTAGATTTGACGGAATATCCTTAGGCAACCATATGTCATCCGAATGTTGACAAACAAAACTTCTAAATGATTCATGGAAAATGCATATTATAATGTATATACAAGAGTCTTTAATAGAAACCAAGCATCAACTTATATTTTGCTCTACAACGTGCTACACAAAAAGAACAATAAATCAAGGTCGGGAATGGTCAGACCTCCTTGCGCAAGATAGTCAAAGCTTCTCCTACATATGGAACTGACTCATCAGGAGTGAATTCAATCACTTTCTCAACATCAGCAGCGCTGCTTATTGGATCAAATATGATGGGACCCTTGCCTTTCACTATGTCAAATGGTATATTCATACCGGTCAAAGGTGTAAGAATATCAGAGAATAAGATTACCTGCAATACATAAAAAAGATTACACGAATTGATATAGTGATTTCAGTGTTAAAACAAGACACATCAAGAGACGAGGTTTGTTTCAATTAAAAAAAAAATTCAATGATTAGTAATACAGACGGTTTAACATTAGTTTATCGAGAAAGACGTCTCACCCCATCAGGTTTGAAAACTTTCCATGGCTGAAGAGAGATTTCCACCACAAGATCCACATTTTCTGATCTTTCACGGAAAGACGGATGCTTCTCACAGAGTTGTTGGTAACTCTATCAAAACCAATCAAACAATTGCCATTTCAGTATAACATCATATAAAGACTACTCAAAACAATAAAATAATCAAAATTCAAAATGAAAGAAGATTGCCTGCTTTCAAAACAACCAATTACGACAAACTGATGCGTCAGAAATATGAACTAGTATTGATATTTTCAACAATATGTAACAAAAGGAATTAGATCTTTAACATTTGCATATACAACTTCATATTCCAATCCCAGAGAATACGATAATCAAGAATACTACTTAGAATTTCAGCAGTTACACTTGTTATATGCAGGTACCACACAAACTATCAACCATATCCGAGAAGGGGGAAACATATTCACATGTTTACTTTACTACAATGTGTAATTCTGTTTTAGAACCTAAGGAGTTCTTACTCTCACATAACTCTAGTCAAACCACAACACCAGCCGAAAAGTTCTTTCAAAATACGAAACTACATATTCCCTAGACACTACTCAAATTGAGAAACAACTCGCAACCAAATCAATAGCCGCTCTCTTAAGAAAGGCGGTGATAAATAAAAAGAATTGCATCTGCCATATAAACCTGCCTTCATGTACCTCCCTGCTTGTCTCATAAGCCAAACAGGTGGCCTCTCCACTTCCTTCCCCCGTGCAGCGTTAAGCAACAATGGCTCGGTGGCATTTACAGCTTTCGGCTCAGCAACAGCCCCTACAAACACAGCATATGAACCCAGAAAAGGGTAAGAGTTTGCCTATTTTGAAAAACATCCACCAATAACAAGCACCGAAGCTCATGATCAAGGGGTTCCCCTAAAATTATAAATTAAAAAATGGGAGTAAAATGCTGGATAAGGAAAAAACCAAACAATGTTTGGTACAATTCGATAAGAATTATGCCCAAAAATCCAAGAAAACTACAGAATTGTCCTTCAAAATGCAAAAGCATAAAAATAGTAAGGAGCCCATCATCAAGATTAAATCTTTATTAAACTAGGTAGGAGTATAACATCAAATTTCCAAAAAAGTAAACGGTGGTCGTGCAAGAAACATCACATCTTTCCCAAAATTAATGCTAAAAAAACACGAGAAGGGGAAAAGGATTACCTCCAAGAGAGCAAACGAACTTGGGTTTGTGATTAGAAAGAGAGGGGAAATTCAATTTAGTGGAAATCGAAGAAACTGAGCTGCTATAAATGCAAGCCATATATCCTTAGGAAGATCGCTCCAAAAAATGGAATGGGAAAATTTATCTGAGTATGAGGGAGTCTCTGAAAAAGAAAAATGAAGAAGATGGGTTAACATTGACATAATAAGATTGGTTGGAGATAAAAGAAAAGATAAGGGTACGCTATCTGGAAATCTAATCGCATCAGTGTCGTGCACTGGGTCCATCTCCTTCATGAATCATGGCATAGATAAAATTATTTTTTTCTTCTATTAATAAAAATGACACAAAATAACACAAGTAAATTGAATTTACAAGAGAATCTCAAAACATTCAAGTATCTAAATTCAAATCCATAAAAATGTTGTCTACCCTATCACCAGTTAGCAAAATTTTTAATTTTTTTTATCAATAATTGCATTACTTAGTATTTTTAAATAATATATATACTGCATTCAATTGTAGAGTCACATCTTAATTTAAGCTAACATTAATTGAAATCAACTATAAACTCAAACAAATAATTTGTTTCTACCCCAAGGAAATCTTACAACAACAAGGTCTACTCGACACGAATGAATTGGGCGTTAATAGGAAGAAGCCCTCTCAAATAGAGATTTTTTCTTTCGACCATATTTCGATTGTTAATACAGAATGAATTTTCTCAAAAACGGGATATACGTATAACGTATATGTGGAGATCAGTTTGCAAAGGATCCATCACAGAATGACTTTTTTACCCTTGCCACAAACCAATTCCCCTTACGAATGATTGGGGCTACTTTCGTCATTTCAGTTAAGAAATGATCGCTCTTTTTTTCGAACCTGAGGCAAATCAGTAAATCACACACACTGAACAATGAACATTATATTCAATTATGTTTGTGGGCCATACCTCCCCCGAATCTCATTTAGTTTTATTTCATCCTTCCTATGCCTAAGAGCATCCACAATAGGATAGGACACACTAACCAATAGCTTAGAGCATCTCCAATGTTTTTAGGCTAGTCATAGGCCAGCCACAACTCCTCCTGCCACATCATCAGCATAAAAACTCCTCCTGCCACATACAAGCAATAGGCTAGCCACAATAAACAAAATTATAAAAAACAAATAATTAACAATCACACAAAATACGGAATTAAATTTACGACACATATACGTGAAAATTCAATAATAATATTTAAATTAAAAAGTACATTAATTAAAAAAACTCTAACGACGTGCAGTCCTCCGCGTCCACAACTCTTCAATTAAATCCTTTTGGAGTCGAATATGAGCATCCACTTGGCGCATGTCGGCATGTGCCTTGAGGCGGCTGACTTCATCGTGAGGTACCCCTCTTCGTACGTTGGGGGTGGCCACGCCATGGCTTGGGCCGGCTTCATTAGCATCGTCATTGGCCCAACTAGTCAGTTGTATACCTTCATCTTCGACAATCATGTTGTGCAGGATAATACAGGCTTACATTATATCAGCAATGCAGTCGACATGCCACAAACGCGTTGGACCCCTAATTGCCGCCCATCGAGACTGGAGCGCACCAAATGCGCGCTCCACGTCCTTGCACGCCGACTCCTGTCATTCCGCAAAGTAGGTCTTCATCTCATCTGATGCGCATCTGATCGTCTTCACAAAGACGGGCAACCTAAGGTATATCCCATCCGCCAAGTAGTAGCTCATATCATGCTGGTTCCCGTTGGCGATAAAACTGATGGTCGGACCGACGCCCTGACACTGCTCGTTGAAAAGGGGCGACGAGTTGAGGACGTTGAGGTCGTTGTTCGACCCGGCTACCCCAAAATATGCATGCCAAATCCACAACCAGTAATCAGCTACGGCCTCGAGGATCATCGTGAGATTCTTTCCCTTGTAGCCGGTCGTGTAGAACCCTTTCCAGGCAGCGGGGCAGTTCTTCCGCTCCCAATGCATACAATCTATGCTGCCCAATCCCGGGAAACCCATGCTTCTCCCCGTGCATCTGCATCAGATCCTGACACTCTTCAGGGGTAGGGCTTTGAAGATACTGATCACGGAATATTTCAATGATGCCGTGACAGAAATACTTCAGACAATCCAGGGCAGTCGTCTCACCGATGTGGAGGTACTCGTCCCACATGTCTGCCGCGCCTCCGTAGGCCAACTGTCTGATTGCCGCAGTGCACTTTTGTATAGGTGTGTGGCCGGGTCTGCCAGCCGCATCGTACCTAAACCGGAAACACAAATATCGACGCTCCAAAGCATCAACGATACGCATAAACACTGTCCTACGCATCCTAAAACGCCGCCTGAAAAGAGGCCCCCCAAACCGCGACTCCTCTGCAAAGTAGTCTTCATATAGCCGCTGATGTGCAGCTACGTGATCCCGATCAATCACTGCTCGTCGGTGGACAACGGGTGGAGGTTGAGGTACCACCGGCTGCAAGGTCCATTGTAGCAACCGGTTTATCTCGCTGGACGTATAGGCCTCCAACTCTTCGTTCATTTGCCGTTCGTACCCCTCAGCATCCCCACCACTACTACCACCCGTGTTACTCATTTCACGTTGTTGCTCTTGTACAGAAATTAAGATGGAGAGAAAACTCGTTAAAACAAGCGGTGCGAATGAAAATGACGTGCAAATCGCGTATATATAGTGTTTCGAAAATTAAAAAAAAGTGCTGTCAAATCGCTCGCCGATCGCCCGCCTACAATGGCGGCCAGCCGACCGGCGAGCGGATCTGCCAGCGCCCGAGAATCGGCGTCCGCTCGCCGATTTGGCGCTAGCCGACTCCAATTGTTCGGCGAGCGGACCGGCCAGCGCCGGGAATCGGCTAGCCGGTCCGCTAGCCGCCATTGGAGATGCTCTTAGCATTAGGACTAATCAAAAGCACATCATGTCACGTCATTAGGATTTCCCACAACCTGTCACATCATCAGAACTTCCCACAGCCTAGTACTAGGACTTAGCTGATGCCCTAGCCAAGCAAATAAATTGACAAATACGATTAATTCATTTTAATTGTTGGTGTTTATCAAATATAAAAAAAAATGAAATGAGTTGTAAATATAGAGTATAAATAAAAAATAAAAATAAATAAAAATTATAATAAAAAAATCGATAGCCGATCAGTGTCCGCACAATAGCGGACTAGCGATCGGCTAACGGTGCTAGGTCGCGGATGAGTGCTCGTCCTACTTCGGGACGTCCGATCACGTTAGCCTAACGCAATAGTGGACGTCCCCACGCCCTTCCCGCTAGTCCGTACTCTAGTCCGCTATTGCGGATGCTCTAAGTGAAAGAGTCCTCATGATGAACCAAAAGTAGTATTCTTAGGTTATACGATGGACAATTAGTTTTGTGCATGGTACTATATTAGGTTTGTCATTGATCATAATACTACTTACTCCGGTCCTCATTAAATGTCTCATATTTGATCGATACGAGTTTTAAGAAATTATTTGACTTTATTAGTAAAAGTGGTTAAAAAAAGTTAGTGGAACATCGGTCTTACTTTTATATACTCCCAATGTCCCATTAAAAATGAAACATTTTCCTTTTTTGGTTGTCCCATTAAAAATGAAACGTTTCCTAAAATGAAAACAACTATATCTCTACTTTTTCATCTCTCTTATTTAATCTCTCTTCGTTAACTTATAAAACAACACTACATAAAATCTCGTGCCAATTCCCAAATGTTGCATTTTAAGTGGGACGGAGAGAGTATTAGTTTTATAATAAAATATGTATGAGAATGAGTTAGTAGAATGTAGGTTCCATTACAAATGGTAAAAGTAAAAAAGGAACATTTATTGGGGACCGTCCAAATAAGGAAATATGAGACATTTAATTGGGACCGGAGGGAGTATATGATTGGTGTAGGTTTTGCAAGTACGCTTTGTTGTTTACACAATGAGCTATGCTTCGATGGTTGAAGTGCTGAGTTTTTATAATCACCTATATTAACTTAGCTAGAAACGAATGTTAACAAACATACAAGCTGTAGAAATCATGGTATTAAATATGCCCGGTCAATGGATTTTGACCAAATAATAAATGTGACGAGACATTTAATTTTGTGAAATTAAATGACATAGCGTCGATCTACATTTTACGTAGATAAATGTAGTATATTCCCTTTCTCAAATCCGATTTCCGGTGAGTGAGAAATAATGGATTAAAGTTGGGCATAATTAGCTTTTAATTAAAAGCTTGGAGTTGGAGCTTAGGGAATAATTAACTAGTGTTAATTATCCCACATTGGAGGATTAACACATCTTTTAATGTGTATAAATTAAGTGACTTTATGTTACTTAATAATTATAGTGGACCAAGATGGGTGAAAGAGCCCACACGCGCGCGCCGCCGCCGCCCGCCCGCCCGCTCGAGCCCGAGCCAGTGCTCGTGCACGTGCTCATGCTCGTGCTCGCGGTCGCGGGCCGCGGGCCCGGGCCCCGGCCCGATCCCGATCTCGATCTCGATCTTGATCTTGGGCTTGGGCTTGGACTTGGACTTGGACTTGGACTTGGACTTGGACTTGGATCTTGGCAATTGATCTTTGGGTGGTCTTTGGGCTTGGGGCTTGGCCCAAACTATTCTTTTTGGACCACCGCCGAGTCAGCAATCCAAGTGGCTTGACAGGTCGTCAAGCGAGGCACAGTCACGGCTGCCACGTGAGAAATCCACACGCTCCACATGCGAAAGGCACACGCCTGTCACACGCTCGTAACCGACGTCGGTTACGAATCTGCCATGATGAGCCTTCATGGCTCGGTTGACCCTGCATGGTGGCTTGGCCTATAAATAGGCTAGTCATACCACTGCATTAGGACACACCATTACAAGCCTTCTGCATCATCATAAGCTCTCTCACTCTCTCTGCATTGTCCTTCTGTCGAAGCTCTGCCCTCTCCTCCATCCAGTTCGCCGGAGCTCTACTGATTGCGGTGCTGCATCAATAGAGACGTAGCCGTTTTACCTTTGGGGACGACACGCCAAACCGAAGAGCACTACCGGGGCGTATCTCGTCTTGCGGGAAGAGGCCTTCTCGACTCGGCTAAACTTAGTTCACGGTTTATTTGTTTCATTGTAATTCAGTTCAGTTTCGTTTCTTGTATTCCTTCTTTTGGGTTGTATTACGCCCGGCTTTTATCTCTTGTAATCAGTAGAACCAACAATCGCAAGACGAGATAACTTGCTTTTGAAGGGATTTTTGACCTCTAAACTGAACTTAAAATTTCGAAACTTAATACACCTTTGCTGGAGATGTCGACGGAATCCAACACCACCGCTGCCATTCCTTCAACCATGGCGACCACTGGACCTGTCAACACGTCGTCGATTCCGACGATGATGCCCACTCTCGGGCGCTATCCTTCTTCCTCAACAACTCCTTGGGAGTTCGTTAACCCCCTTGGGCTCACTGGTGGATCCACTTCGAGTGGGTCGGTTGGTTTCACTTTGAGTGGTTCCTTCGGGTCCTTTAATGGATCGAGTGCTGGGGCCTTCGGGTCTCACACGGGTGTTGGGGCCTTCGGGTCTCACACGAATGCTGGGGCCTTCGGGTCTCATGCGGGTGCTAGTCCCTTCGGGGCTGGTACGACCATGGCGGGCTCTATGCCTAACGTGAATGGTGGGGGCTCTATGCCCAACCACGTTGTTGGCTCCTTCGGGGGCAACGGAATTGGTTCCTTCCAAGGACCAACTGCGGCACCTTTGGCACCAAGAATGATGCCACCTGCCGAGAAGCCACCAAAGTTTGGAGGATCTGACTTCAAGCGGTGGTATCAAAAGATGTTGTTCTACTTGACAACATTGGGCGTCGCCAACTTCCTCACGGAGAACGAGCCGCCCGCGCCAAGCGACCAAGAGACTAGGCTCGAAGTCATGGCGGACTATGAGGCTTGGAGAAAAGGGGATTATCTATGTAAAAACTTTATTTTAAGTGCATTAGATGATAGCCTCTATAATGTATACTCCAATGTAACCACATCTAAACAAATGTGGGAAATCCTAGAGAAGAAATATAGCATAGACAATGCTGCAGGGACTGAACAGGTTGTAGCATCCAAGTTTATGGACTACAAGATGGTCGACTCTCGACCCATCATGGAGCAAGTCCAAGAGCTCCAAATGATCATCCACTCCTTAGTGGCTGAAGGGATGACCTTGCCCGATAAGTTCCTAAGGTGCACGATCATTGACAAGCTCCCTCCAAGTTGGAAGGACTTCAAGAGTTATCTCAAGCACAAGCGAAAACAGATGACCCTTGAAGACTTGATCGTGAAGTTGCGCATTGAGGCCGACGTGCGCAAAAGTGATCAAAAGGCTAAGGGCTTCACCCCAAATGAAGCCAAAGCCAACCTGTTGGAGCGGGGCGGTCCCTCCAACAAACGCCCTCGCCCAAACCGTCCAAACGACAAAGGGAAGGGAAAGCAGCCTTCAAAGAAGTTTGAAGGCGACTGCTACAAATGTGGCAAACCGGGCCACTTTGCCAAAGACTGCCGCAGCAAGAAGAAGAAGCCGGCAGCCCACGTCGTTGAGAAGGAGTTCAAGGACTGGGATGAGAACGAACTCATTGCAGTGGTCACTGAAGAGGTTAACCTTGTTGATAACAAGGGAGGCTGGTACATCGACACCGGCGCTACTGCTCATGTTTGCTCCGACAGGAGCAAGTTTGCCTCCTACACGGCTGTTGAAGGAAGGAAAATCAACATGGGGAATCAAGCATCGTCTGAAATCCTCGGCGTTGGCAACGTGATTCTCATGATGACGTCTGGCGTCACAATCACTTTGAAGGATGTGCTGCATGTCCCGGACATCCGCAAGAACCTAGTGTCAGGATCAATACTAGTTAATAAGGGGTTTAAACTTGTATTTGAGTCTGATAGGTTTGTCTTGTATAAGTTTGGAAAATCCCTCGGAAAAGGTTATGTAACCGACGGGCTTTTCAAGCTTAGTGTAGCAACTCGCAGTGTTGCAAAGCCATTGGCTAATAAGAATAAAGCATCTACTTCCTCTTATTTGATTGAGTCTTCAAATTTGTGGCATTGTAGATTGGGACATGTGAATTCAAAAGCTATTAAAAGATTAGTGAATTTAGATTTACTAAAGGCTAATGAATTGGATACCCAAGATAAATGTGAAATTTGTCTTGAAGCAAAAATGACTAAGTTGCAGTTTCACTCGGTTGAACGAAGCACAAAACCCCTTGAATTAATTCACACGGATGTATGTGATTTAAACATGGTGCAAACAAGAGGTGGTAAAAAGTACTTTATCACTTTCATAGATGATTGCACAAGGTATTGCTACATTTATCTTTTAAGAAGTAAAGATGAAGCAATAGAAGCCTTCAAAAATTATAAGAACGAGGTTGAGAATCAACATGGTTGTAAAATCAAAATGATTCGAAGCGATAGAGGAGGCGAATATGTAGCCCCGTTTGAGGAGTTATGCAACGCAAGTGGTATAATTCATCAAACAACTGCTCCATATTCACCACAATCTAATGGTGTTGCAGAACGCAAAAATCGAACTCTAAAAGAGATGATGAATGCACTGCTTCTAACTTCAGGATTACCACATAACATGTGGGGGGAAGCTGTTTTGACAGCCAACTATATCTTGAATAATATCCCTCTCAAAGGAAAAGATGTCACTCCTTATGAGTTGTGGAAGGGAATGAAGCCATCCTACAAATACCTCAAAGTGTGAGGGTGTTTGGCAAAGGTGATGGTTCCTCCGCCCAAAGAAGTTACAATCGGACCTAAGACGGTTGATTGCATCTTCATTGGATATGCACTTAACAGTAGTGCATATCGATTTGTTGTTCACAAATCTGAAATATCGACTATCACAGTAGGAACAACAATTGAGTCGAGGAATGCTGTATTTCTCGAAAATACATTTCCTTGCAAAGACAAGGAAAAAGTCTCAACCAATTCTGAGACAAGAATTGAAGAAGCCACTAGTTCTAAACAAGTGGAAGAAGAAGCCACTAGTTCTAAATCAGCAGATGCGGAACCTGAATCGCGCAAGCGTGCAAGGCCCGATCCAAAAGATACAGTACTAAGACGTGGTAATAGAGTCAGAACACCAAAAACTTTTGGTCCTGACTACATTGCTTTCATGTTGGATGAAGAACCAACATCGATAAAAGTAGCCTTTGCTGGCCCAGACGGGCTGCATTGGAGAGAAGCTGTTCAAAGCGAAATTGATTCAATTTTGCTAAACCACACATGGGTGTTGGTTGATTTGCCCGAAGGTGCTAAACCTTTAGGATGCAAATGGGTTCTTAAAAGAAAGTTTAAGGCCGATGGAACAGTTGATAAGTATAAAGCCCGATTAGTAGTAAAGGGTTTTAAACAAAAGGAAGGACATGACTTCTTCGATACCTATTCACCTGTAACAAGGATTACATCTATACGAGTGCTTCTCGCTATTGCTGCATTGCACAATCTTGAGATTCATCAAATGGATGTAAAGACCGCGCTTCTAAATGGTGAACTAGAAGATGAAATCTATATGGAACAACCCGAAGGGTTTGTAGTACCTGGACAAGAGAAAAAGGTATGCAAGCTCGTAAAGTCCCTATATGGATTGAAACAAGCGTCATTGCAATGACACTTGAAGTTTGATAATGTGATGTTATCAAATGGGTTTAAAATCAACGAGTGCGACAAATGTGTCTACATCAAGAGCACTAATAACGGTCATGCTATAGTGTGTCTCTACGTTGATGATATGTTAATCTTGGGTAGCAACACTCAAGTAATTAACGATACAAAGGCCATGTTAAAGATAAACTTTGACATGAAAGACATGGGTCTAGCCGATGTAATTCTTGGAATGAAGATTCTAAGAACGAATGATGGAATCATCTTAATACAATCACATTATGTTGAGAAGATATTGAATAAATTCAAAGCCTATGATGGCGCGCCGGTTAAGACTCCAATTGAACTCGACGTTCACTTGAGCAAGAACAAAGGCGAGCCCGTTGCTCAAGAAGAGTATGCATGGGTCATCGGGTGCATTATGTACTTGACTAATTGCACTCGACCTGACATCGCTTGTGCCGTGAACAAGTTAAGTCGTTACACGAGCAATCCAAGCAAAGAGCATTGGAGAGCTCTTGTGAGGGTTTTGAGATATTTAAAACACACTCAAAATCTTGGGCTACACTTCTTGAGATACCCCCCGGTACTTGAAGGGTACTGTGATGCCAATTGGATATCCGATAATAGAGACTCACTTTCAACAAGTGGATATGTCTTTACTATTGGGGGTGGTGCTGTATCGTGGAAATCCACAAAACAGACCTGTATAGCCCGATCAACAATGGAATCGGAGTTCATTGCCTTGGATAAGGCTGGTGAGGAAGCCGAGTGGCTTAAGAACTTCCTTGAAGACATTCCATGTTGGTCTAAGCCAGTGCCACCAGTGCTGATCCACTGCGATAGCCAAGCAGCTATTGGAAGGGCAAACAATGGCTTCTATAACGGTAAGTCTCGACATATACGTCGACGACATAACACCGTGAGACATTTGATCACAACAGGGGTGATTACAATTGACTATGTGAAGTCAATAGATAATCTAGCGGATCCGCTAACCAAAGGGTTAAACCGTGATCAAATGAATAAGTTGCTAGAGGGAATGGGTTTGAAATCCACAAACTAAAAGAACTATCACAGTGGTAACCCAACCATGATGACTGGAGATCCCAAGAACTTGGTTCAAAGGGACAACTAAGCTATGAGAGTTCATGAGAAACACTCAACTATATCTATTCCCTAGAGAACAATAGAGTGTTGGAGAACTTGCCTAGTGGTAAAGGCTAAGTCTATGACTTTTAATGGTTCTTAAGGATCTCAAAGAGATGGAATTCTCAAAGAGACCAAGTATGGTAAGGTACTTGACTAAGAATCACCTATGTAAGTGCGAAGTGTGGTCGCTTCATAAAAAAAATGCACTTATGAATCCAAAGTGGTGTCCAAGACCGCAATGGACACAAAACGTGAGAACGGATGAGGTTGAGGTGTTTAAGCGTTAACACCATTGTCTCGGTGCACGCCGTGGGGGATTAGTTCAAAGCATCGCGCTACTAAGCCGCCTGTGTATCCGATGGTGTCGACTATGGAGGGTTCAAAGTCAACAACTACCTATCCTTATGCTTATATACCTCTCGAGGGTTGAGCTTGTGTCTGCATGCATATGCATTCGGCTATTTCCACTCATGTGGGGGATTGTAGAAATCATGGTATTAAATATGCCCGGTCAATGGATTTTGACCAAATAATAAATGTGACGAGACATTTAATTTTGTGAAATTAAATGACATAGCGTCGATCTACATTTTACGTAGATAAATGTTGTATATTCACTTTCTCAAATCCGATTTCCGGTGAGTGAGAAATAGTGGATTAAAGTTGGGCATAATTAGCTTTTAATTAAAAGCTTGGAGTTGGAGCTTAGGGAATAATTAACTAGTGTTAATTATCCCACATTATAGGATTAACACATCTTTTAATGTGTATAAATTAAGTGACTTTATGTTACTTAATAATTATAGTGGAACAAGATGGGTGAAAGAGCCCACACGCGCGCACACGCGCGCGCCGCCGCCGCCGCCCTCCCGCCCGAGCCCGAGCCCGTGCTCGTGCTCGTGCTCGCGGTCGCGGGCCGCGGGCCTCGGGCCCGATCCCGGGCCCGATCCCGATCCCGATCCCGATCCCGATCCCGATCTCGATCTTGATCTTGGGCTTGGACTTGGACTTGGACTTGGATCTTGGCAATTGATCTTTGGGTGGTCTTTGGGCTTGGGGCTTGGCCCAAACTATTCTTTTTGGACCACCGCCGAGTCAGCAATCCAAGTGGCTTGACACGTCGTCAAGCGAGGCACAGTCACGGCTGCCACGTGAGAAATCCACACGCTCCACATGCGAAAGCCACACGCCTGCCACACGCTCGTAACCGACGTCGGTTACGAATCTGCCATGATGAGCCTTCATGGCTCGGTTGACCCTGCATGGTGGCTTGGCCTATAAATAGGCTAGCCATACCACTGCATTAGGACACACCATTACAAGCCTTCTGCATCATCATAAGCTCTCTCCCTCTCTCTGCATTGTCCTTCTGTCGAAGCTCTGCCTTCTCCTCCATCCAGTTCGCCGGAGCTCTACTGATTGCGGTGCTGCATCAATAGAGACGTAGCCGTTTTACCTTTGGGGACGACACGCCAAACCGAAGAGCACTACCGGGGCATATCTCGTCTTGCGGGAAGAGGCCTCCTCGACTCGGCTAAACTTAGTTCACGGTTTATTTGTTTCATTGTAATTCAGTTCAGTTTCGTTTCTTGTATTCCTTCTTTTGGGTTGTATTACGCCCGGCTTTTATCTCTTGTAATCAGTAGAACCAACACAAGCCAATACAAATGATTGCACTCTAAACTTGATTCAAGTTATTTATACTCCTTAACCCAAAACTACTGCTTCATCCTTCTATGAAAATTATGAACTATTTCTTGATTAGTTTGTTCTGAAAAGTAAGAACTTTCTAATATTGAAATCTAACTACACTACTAATAATGTAGGCACATTATTCACTAACACTACTTCCATAACTATTTCTCTTTTAACGAAAAGTATGAACTATTTCTTGATTAGTTTGTTCTGAAAAGTAAGAACTTTCTAATATTGAAATCTAACTACACTACTAATAATGTAGGCACATTATTCACTAACACTACTTCCATAACTATTTCTCTTTTTTTCTCTTACTATACTATACCAATTGTATATTAAAATATGTGACCAACTAAAAATTTATGGAGTACTTTTCAAGGACGGCAGGAGTATTAATTTAGCAAATAGAAGTAAAGGTCAATCTCATAAGAAATAATTGCTTCAAAGTGGTGCTCTTAAGACTTGGGAAGGTTTGACGATGCCGCAACACTTTGCTTGGGGTTCTCTAAGAGCATCTCCAATGGCGACGAGCGGGCCGGTTAGCCGATTTCCGACGCTCGCTGGTCCGCTCACCGAACCATTGGAACCGGCGAGCGCCATTTCGGCGAAAAAAATCGGCGAGCTCTGGCCGATTCGCGAGCGCTCGCCGGTCTGCTCGCCGCCATTGCAGGCTCAGGACCGGCGAGCAATCGGCGAGCAAATTTAACGAGCAGTATTTTGGGATAGCCGGTCGAACAACGACCTCAACGTCCTCAACTCTTTGCCCCTTTTCAACGAGCAGTACCAGGGCGTCGGTCCGGCCATCAGTTTTGTCGCCAACGAGACCCAGCATGATATGGGCTACTACTTGGTGGATGGGATATACCCTAGGTGGCCCGTCTTTGTGAAGACGATCAGATCCGCATCTGATGAGAGGAAGGCCTACTTTGCGGAACGGCAGGAGTCGGCGCGCAAGAACGTGGAGCGCGCATTTGGTGTGCTCCAGTCTCGATGGGCGGCAGTTAGGGGTCCAAAGCGTTTGTGGCATATCGACTGCATTGCTGATATAATGTACGCCTGTATTATCATGCACAACATGATTGTCGAAGATGAAGGTGTACGACTGACTAGTTGGGCCAACGACGATAATGAAGTCGGTCCAAGCCACGACATAGCCGCCCCCAACTTACGAAATGGGGTCCCGCACGATGAAGCCGGCCTCCTCCAAGCACATGCCGACATGTGCCAAACAAATGCTCATATTCGACTCCAAAAAGATTTAATTGAAGAGTTGTGGGCGCGGAGGATTGCACGACGTTAGTTTTTTTTAATTATGTAATTTTTTAAAATGTACTTTTTTAAAAATTTAAATAAAATAATTGGATTTTCCAGTATCTGTGTCGTAAATTTAATTCCGTATTTTGTGTGATTGTCAATTATTTGTTTTATATAATTAGGGGTGATGTAAAAGGCTATTGCTGGACTATTTGCTTGTCCTGATGATGTGGCAAGAGGATTTTTAGTGCTGATGATGTGGCAGGAGTATTTTGTGGCTGAGCTATGACTGGGCTATTGCTGGGCGAAAGCCACTGGAGATGCCCTAAACTATTGGACTGACGCACAAACTCAAACTTAATTGAAATGGGAACTAAAGGATTAACTGACTTTTGTAGCTGAATTTGGCCAGTTGGCTACACTTGGAATACTGGACAGATTACGACACAATTAAACTTTGGAATGTTGAAGAACTTAGAGCATCCGCAGCGGTGCTCTAGGGGAAGAGCAGCTGCCGTGCCTTCGGTGCGGCGAGTACCATGTTCATCGCTGTGCTCTTGCCGACGGCACAACCGTGCTCAATATCAAGAGCACCGCCGTGCCGAAGAGCACGCCTAATATAGCCATTTTTTTACCCTTTGTTCATTTTTTTATTTTTTATATCCCAAAATCATCTATAAATGCCCACATTCATCAGTCATTCTTTACATCAAATTATCTCTCATTCATACTTCAAATATTTTTTTATTATAAATTTAATTATGTAATTTTTTATTTTTAAGATTTTAATTATGTAATTTTTAATTTTTTTGGTAATTTTTAATAGTATTTCAGGTATTTTTATTGCACTTTAATATTGTGGAAATGTTTTTAGTAATTGAAGTATTTAAATTGAATAATAGAATGATGAGACCTTGAGCATGCTCTTGCGGAAGAGAATGGATGTGAGTGTTGTGCGTGAAAGAGCAGGTAATTAAAAATGAATAAAGGTGGGTCCGAGCCCACATCCGTGCTCTTGGCAAAAGCATGGATGAGGATGCTCTTAAGACTCAACAAAATATTCACGAGACAAACAAGAAAAAATACTTCATCAGTTCCATAGTAGTGGAGTCATTTTGCTACTTTGGTATGTTTCATAGTAATGGAGTCATTTCTCATTTTAGTAAAAGTCAACATATTTCTTCTTACTTATTTTACTCTCTCTTACTTTATTTTCACCTCCACTGCTACGAAACAAAAGGAGTAGGAAAGTAGCTCTGGCTTCATTCGTCAATCATACAACTGAAAAAATAGAAAGTGTAATTTGGTACGTAAAAGCAAAAGCATATTCAAATCTGACAGAATAATCAAAGCAATTAATTCCAACCTTTTTATTCTCTAAGTTAACCATGAAGATAATGTTTGGAATTCCATTAACATCCGTCTTAAAAACCTTGTACATAAAACTGAATTTTAACAACCTTTTTATATTTGGAGTCTTAAGTGTTCAACGTGGGCTGGATTGTAATAGCTTGGTGTTATATTTTAACAATCGTTCAAATCGCAGTATATTTAGGTTTGTCTATTATAAATGATAGAGACCAAAACAAATAGGTTTGTCTATTATAGTGGAGTCGTGAGCCTTCTGCTCTTCCCTAGACTTTTTTCTGCAATCAAAAGTTACCACATCTTTCATCCCCCTAAGTTGAAACTCAGGCTACACACACCCACAATCCGGTTCTCAAATTCATGTCCAAATATCAAAGAGTTGAAGGGAGAAAAAAGAGGATTAGAAGAGCACCCACAACCGTGCTCTTGCCAGCGAGTACGGTTGTGGGCCCGGTCCCACTTTTTCTGCCTGCTCTTAGGCAAGAGCACAACACCCACAGTTGTGCCCTTTCGCAAGGACGAGCACAATTCAATTTAAATAAAAACATTTCCATAATATTAAAATTCATTAAAAAAGCCGAAATAATATTACAAATTACAAATAAAATAAAAAAGACATAATTAAAATCCTAAAAATTAAAAATTACATAATTAAATTCGTTAAATTAAAAAAACCCACTACGCGTTGCCGAATTTCACCCACATGTGTTTGATTAGGTCTTCTTGTAGCTCAACGTGAGTTCGGGTATCGCGCATTTTGTGCCTTGTTTCGATCATCTCACCCACGGTCGTATGCACACCTCGGCGTGGGGGAGAGCTCGCGCTTGAGCTTCCGGCTTCATCCTCGTCATAGAAGCTAGCCACCATCGGTCCTTCATCGGCTATAATCATGTTGTGTAAGATAATACACGTGTACATGATGTCAGCGATATTGTTCAAGTACCACAGCCGAGCCGGGGCCTTCACAATGTTGAATCGGGCTTGAAGGACCCCAAAGGCTCTTTCGACGTCTTTCCGCGCGGACTCTTGACGCTGCGCAAAAAGAACCCATCTCGGGTCTTGAGGGTTGCTGAGCGTCTTCATGAAAGTCGACCACCTTGGGTAGATACCATCGGCGAGATAGTAACCCATGTGGTATGTATTTCCGTTGACGGTGAAGTCGATCACCGGTGTTACACCATTCAACACATCATTGAAGAGGGGTGAAGAATAGAGCACGTTCAAGTCGTTGTTGGATCCGGCAACGCCGAAATATGCATGCCAAATCCATAGGCGGTAGTCGGCGACCGCCTTAAGGATAAATGTTGGGCCGCCGCCTTTGTGGCCGCTTAAGTTTTGCCCCCTCCAAGCAGTCGGGCAATTCTTCCACTTCCAATGCATGCAGTTAATGCTGCCAAGCATTCCGGAAAAGCCATGGACTGATTCGTGAAGACGAAGCAACCATTGGCAATCATCGGTGGTGGGTGCCCGAAGAAATTCATCACCGAAAGCTGTACGAACGCCGTCGCAAAAATTTTTAAGACAAAGGATTCCGGTGGACTCACCGACATGCAAATACTCGTTGAAGAGGTCGGCCGTTTGCCCAGTAGCGAGTTGTCGGATGGCACACGTACACTTCTGCAACGGCGTGATACTTTGCCGGCCGGCTACATCTGGACTTGTTTGGAAGAATTCAACACGGGCGGACAATGTGTTGACAATACGCATAAACAAGCGCTTTGACATGCGAATACAGCGCCTGAAGTAATCCGCCGGAAACCGCAGTTGGTCGGCAAAATAGTCGGCAACGAGCCTTTCGTGGGCTCCCTCCCTGTCACGATGGATTGTAGCGGCGAGTTGATCTAGTTGGTTGAGGAGGAGGGGCGGGGGTATTCGCTGCGACATATGCATCGTAAGCGGCATGATGTTGTTCGTAGTATTCTGGTTTTCGCGCTTCGCTTCCGCAATAAGATGGGTGAAATCCATTTGAGGTTTTGAGTGAGAGATGAAGGTGTAGATAAGTTGTATGAAAAATATGAATGAGAGATGATTTGATGTGGAAAATGGATGATGAATGTGTGTATTTATAGATGATAATGGGGAAAAAAATAAAAAATAATAAAAAAATACAGAAAAACGGGCAAAAAACGGCCATTTTTTTGGGATTGGGAAAATATTTTTTTTATTTTTAATCGGTTTTTATAATTAAAAACCGAATTTTTGAAAAAAAAATAAAAATATTCAAATGCAGCGGCATAGCCGTTGCCCAATCAGCGCACGACACGTCACCTGCTTGCTTGCACGAACGTGCTCGATGCATCGAGCAGTGCCGTATCAGCGGCGCGAGCGCAGCGGCGGATGACGTCTTTCGTGCAGCTGGCACAGACGGCGGCGTCCGTCCACCGTTGCAGATGCTCGAAGAGCTCCTTTTGAATCAAAACTAGAAGCTCAGTCCTCGAAACTCAAGGCCCCGTTTTTTTGAATAAACAGAAAGAACAGAGATGAATCAATCAGCGATCCACTTTAATTAGCACTGCAATATAACTGCAAATGGACAGCTATTATTAACACTATTATTAACAAATGGACAGCTATTATCGTAGAGTCATATTCTCACTCTAAATACAATATACTAGTATAACTTAAAACACTATTTACACCATAAAGATTTTGATTGGTTTTATATTAATAAATAAATAAATAAAAGAAAAATGCGGCAAATACATAACGAGGTTTGATGATGATGACAGGCAAATAAAAGAATTCTTGGATTTTGATTGCGATATTGGTCCCTAAAATCGTAAATTTTGACCAAAATTTGGTATTTCCCACGAACTTAAAATTGACATAGAAAATCAAGAACTTTGCACTTTGTTTGGTATTTCCCAAACTGGCCTAAATAAAATATTTTCATCAAAATCTTATTTTACCTGGGCAACCGTGATACGTTTTACTTCATCCATTCCTAAAGAGTATGCACTATTTCCTTTTTCGTCTATCCCCAAAGAGTATGAAGATTCCAATTTTGGAAACTCTCTTCTTTTTAATGAGCTGAGACTCATTCTCCACTAATAATACTTAAAAAACTTTATCTATTTATCTCTCTCTAACTTTACAAATAATGCATTAAAACTCGTGACGAATCCAAAGTCATACTCTTTGGAAACGGATGGAGTATGATATTTTAAACCACTTTTTAAGTTCATAACAAGTATGATAAAAAGTCAAGTAGAAAAACTTATTGATTTAATTGTGTCAAGTATGATAAAAAAAAATAGCCTTGTAAGTTAGTTAAATATGGTGATAGCATGCCGTGGGAAATACCAAACAAATGCAAAGTTTGTGATATTCTAGACTAATTTTAAAGTTCATGGGATATACTAAATTTTGACTAATGTTCATGATTTTAGAGATTAATATCCAATTTTGATTTCATTCAGTACTCTTCATGTGATTCAATTTATAAATCTAATATTCAATCATAAGTCGGTTTTACTAGGAGAATCACTAATATCACTCAACTTCTGTTATGATCGTTGATTACAAACTTGATACTATTATAAATCATGAGTATTGTAACTCCTAAAAACTTCTAAGATGACTAGCGTTCTTACGCGTAGTCTCAAACATTATTTGTTATAGTTGACTTAATATAAATAATTCATATATTTTCAACATGGTAATACTAATCTCTCGAATTTTGTAGACGTACAATATATGGTTCAATTATCGGGAAGATATTCATTGATTATATTTTATGTTAATACTAATCTCTCTAACAAAACTTTCTATGGTCAAATCAGGAGCAATAAAAATACGGGGAAATTGCTAAAAAAATGATGAAGTTTGATCAAATTCTAGTATCCCGCAACTTTGAAAAATGATCAAGTATATCATAACTTTAACATTTTTTTCTCGATTGTCCCATGGTCCATGATTGGGAGAAATTATGTATGATTTGGCAGAATAAAAATTAAATACTATGCAAATAAAATGTTTGACTACTTAAACAATGTCTTTTAATATACTTAGGCAATCAGTATGTCTTTAATGTATACACATATGTATGTGTTACATTGATAAATTCAGAAGTAGGGATATCAATTCAACCTGAAACTCGTGGATCGGTCCGAATAGCCCGGTAAAATTAGTGGGTTAGGACTGTAATTTTGTAACCCGAATACAAAACAGGCTAAATGGGTTAGCCCGAATGGGTTGGCGGGTTAAACGGGTTGGCCCGAACGGGTTGCGGGTCAGCCCGACGGGTTGCCACTTTTAATTAAAAAATATTAGGTTATAGGGATTTTTGTATTTTTGAATTTCATGTGGCATGATCATTAGTCTTCTTCAATCTTCATTTTACACTTTTTCACTAGATCTCAAATTATTAACTTTCAAGTTCCACCTTGACTCATTATTGCATCGTCCCATCATCTGTCACTACTGTCTTACCACTACCAAAGCCAATCAAGACAAAATTAAAAACTAACCCATCACAATCTTAATATATTTATTATTTTAATAATTATTCATGTAAGATATGATTTTTAATTTTCATAAAGAATTAATTATGAACAATACCAAAATAATGACATGAAAACAAGCTTTAATTCAAATTGATTGATTTAATTTTGATTTATCTTTGTTTATGTTGTAGCTGATCGCTCTCCAACTATTATTTAAGAAAACTATGAAAATTTGAAGATTTTATATGATTCTAAAACTAAGAATAAAAAAATATCTAAAATGTTACTCCCTCCGTCCCTCTGAAGATGACTCACTTTCCTTTTTCGTCCGTCCCAACCAAGAGATACCCCTTTCTTATTTAGGAAATATTTAAAATACTCAATTATCTTTTTCCTTTCTTACTTTATTCATCTCTCCTACATTTAAACACCCAACAACCTTTCCTTTCTCCTACTTTTTGCATCTCTCCTACTTTTAAACATCACCAATTTTTTATCTCTCTTACTTTATTCATCTCTCCTACTTTTAAACAACCAACAACTTTTTCTCTCCCTTTTTAAACACTTTAAAATTGGCATGCATAAAATCCCGTGCCGTCCCAAGAAGGGGTCATCTTCCTTGGGACGGAGGGAGTAAATCATTTTATAGAAGAAAATTTTGATACGAGAGATTATTTTTGAAAGTTTTTAGGCTCGAATTGCCCGATAGGTTGTGGGTTAGGGTTGAAAATTCATGACCCGAATAGCCCGACAACCCGGTGGGTTGGCCGAACCCGAACAGGTTAGCCCGATTGACATCAATGGAATTTATCATGGGAGAACTGAGAAAAATATCAAAATTATGATATAATTGGTCATTTTTTAAAGTTACGAAACTAACTAGAATTTGACTAAACTTCATAATATTTTTGCTGCCCTAACAATAATATTTGTAGAATAACAAATAGTAATATTAATTTCAAATATTTATACAGTATTAGTCTATTTTAATTTCAAATATTTAATTTTATGCGTGTGTCGTGCCTAACATCCTATTAGTCTTAGTCATACATACGTGAAATCTGTCAAATTTTAATAATTCCAACATCATGGTTACAATGAGCAGTTTCAATTCTCTAAGTTTTTCCAATATTTTTGTTATTTTACTACGAGGACAAATTGTGAATTGACCGGAAGTACGAAGTAAAGATCTAATTTGCTTCCCTTTTTCAGTTTATTTATTTGACCACCTTAATCTTTATTCTTCTATCTTCTTAATTATGTCAATATAGTTATTCAACATACGACTAATAGCAGTTCGCTATCACATTTCTGAGGTGTCTCAACGTTATAGCCTCGTTAATCATATTTTCTTTATAGGATTAGTGATTATTGATTCTTGATCTCTATCATTTACATTGCATTTTGTGTAATTTCATATGAAATTTTTATGCAATTAATTATAATGATTCTTGTAACCTTATTAAATCTCTATCCCACAAAATTGACGTCGAACTCCTATTATTTCTAATCATTTGAAGATTTAGGACGCTTCAATTTAATAATGAATTAAATATCTACTTAACTGGTGAATTTTCACTATTTTCACAACATATATTCACAAAATCTTTATTCTTGTAATTTAGTTATCAACCCATGTAAATTAAGTTCGTATAAAAAATTAATGCTCCATCTAGCTCTGTAATACTCATTTTAATTAATGGTTATTGAGAAAGGATCTCGTATTCATTTCAGTGTATTAACAAGAATGATAGTTACATGCCTAAATAGGAAGAGGTAATATTTACGTAAGGTAAGATCTTTTATGATTTACCTTAGCTATAAATCCGGAAAGAATAATTCTAATTGATTTCACAATCTTCGTGTATCTTCCTTGATTTTAGCTTGATTCTTCCAATACTCCCCCTCAAGTTAAACAATGGGACTTCCCATTTTTAACTTGCCCAATACTTCGGCGAAGCTCCTTGCATCCACGACCTTCGTTAGAATATCTGCTAACTGATCTTTTGAACGAACAAACGGAAGGTCTATCACTTTTGCTTCTATATTCTCCTTGATAAAATGTCGGTCTACTTCCACATGCTTTGTTCGATCATGTTGTACCAGATTTTCAGATATATTAATTGCTGCTTTATTATCACAAAAGAGTTTGCACAGCTCTTTTGACATTAGGCCAAGTTCTGTCAACAACTTCTTCAACCATAGGATTTCTGTCACTCCACTCTTGATCCCACGAAATTCTGCTTCTGCACTTGATAGTGCTACTACCTTTTGCTTCTTACTTCGCCAAGTCACCAAGTTGCCTCCAACAAAGGTAAAGTATCCTACGGTTGACTTTCGATCATTTGGGTTTCTAGCCCAATCCGCATCGGTGAACCCATGTACCTCTAAATTCCCATGATTTTTGAACAAGATCCCATGTCCTGGTGTCCCCTTCAAATAGCGCACAATCCTCAAGGCTACTTCACAGTGATCAGCTTGAGGCTTATGCATGAACTGACTCACTACTCCCACAACATATGCAATATCGGGTCTAGTGTGGGGGAGATAGATAAGTTTACCCACCAGCCGTTGATATCTTGTTTGGTGGATGAGTTCGGCCCCTTCATTCAGTCGAAGGCCATGATTCTGCATCATTGGGGTCTCTACCGGCTTGCAATCCAGCATTCCCACTTCGGCAAAGAGATCCAACACATACTTCCTTTGGCTTATGAATATTCCTTTCTTGGATCGCATTACTTCGATGCCTAGAAAATACTTCAATAGGCCCAAGTCTTTCATTTCAAATTCGGCGAACAGATTCTTTCTCAATTGCCTTTTTTCTTCCTCATCATCCCCCGTAAGAATCATATCATCCACATAGATTATCAAACATGTGATTTTCCCGTCCTTCTTCTTTAGAAACAGAGTATGATCTGAATTACTCTGTTTGTACCCATATTTATTCATTACTTCCGTAAATCTTCCGAACCACGCCCTGGGTGACTGCTTTAATCCATATAGGGTCTTCTTGAGTCTACACACCTCTCCTGCCTTGAGCTCCCCCTCAAACCCGGGCGGAGCTTCCATATAAATTGGTTGAGTAAGCTCTCCATGCAAGAAGGCGTTAGTGACATCAAATTGATGTAGTGGCCAATTCTTTGTTGCGGCAATGGAGAACAACACTCGAATAGTACTCATCTTAGCTACTGGCAAGAATGTTTCTGCATAGTCAACTCCATAGGTTTGAGTGTACCCTTTCGCTACTAGCCTTGCTTTGTAGCGGTCAATTGATCCATCCGATTTCCTCTTGATTGTGAACACCCATCGGCATCCCACTAGTCTTGATCCTTCTGGTCTCATACACACCTCTCATGTCTTGCTATTCATTAGTGCCCTCATTTCCACGAGCATTGCCTCTCTCCAATGTGGGATTTCCATGGCTTATTCTGCCTTTCTGGGGATTTCTTCTTCTTCTTCTTCTTCTTCATATAGGGCTGCCATAAAAGCCCTTGCCATTTCTGTCATGTTTGCGGTTGCCAAGTTCGCCATTGAATATCTGCTCTTCTTTGATACCCGTTCTGGACTGTACCTCTTGGGCGGAATGCCCCTTGTGCTTTGATTAGGAAGTATGTACTGTCCAGTATCCCCGTCAATAGCAGCATTCTCCATTGGTTCTGCGACAGAGTCATTAGGAATATTTTCACTATTGACCCCAGTTTCAGTAATTACCTCAGATATCACTGGAGGAGGATCGTTAGGGCTCGGCGGTTGAGGAGGCTCCACTGTCAATGAGACGGGCTCGGCGGCAGTGCTAACTATCTCTGTTGGTTCCACAACGGATTCGCTTGGTGATGGCACAAACCAATTTAGGGGTCCGCTTGTTCTATCAATAGGCCTAATTTCACAACTCTTCCCCTGACCACTAAGATTGGTATAGTAATATTCACACTCCAAAAAATTGTGATCCATGGTCGTTATTATCTTCCTAGACGACGGATCGAAACATCTATAACCTTTTTGATTTATCCCGTACCCCAAATAAACACACTTAATGGCGCAAGCGGAAAATTTTGTTCTCTCGTGTTTCGGAACATGAACATACACAAAACATCCAAATATTTTAAGAGGTAGGGTGAGAGGTTCAGGTATCTCGGCTAGTGAAGACAACAACTGTAAAGGGGTTTTCATTTTCAAAATTTTTGTAGGAAGACAGTTCACCAAATAAACAGAAGTTGCAACTGCTTCAGGCCATAAAAATTTTGGAACATTAGAATAAAAAACAAAGCACGAGTGATTTCCATAATGATTCTGTTTTTCCTCTCGGCTACTCCATTTTGCTCGGGGGTATATGGGCATGAGGTTTGATGAACTAACCCGTTATCAACAAAATTTTTTGACATGTCACGATTGACAAACTCCCTCCCATTATCAGACCTAAGGATTTTAATGGTCGTTTGAAATTGAGTTTGGATGAGTTTGTAAAAAAGGACAAATTTTTCATAAACTTCATATTTGTTTTTCAAAAAATATACCCACGTCATTCTCGAACAATCATCCAATAATAACAAGAAATAGCGAAAACCATGATCACCAGTAACGGGCGCAGGGCCCCAAACATCAGCATGTACTAATGAAAAAAGACTTGCAACACGAGTTTCAGTAGATTTAAAAGATTGTCTATGGCTTTTTGCCAAAACGCACGATTCGCAATCAAAATCCTTGAGATGGGAAAATTTAGGAAAACGAAGTTTAAAATAACCGAGAGATGGATGACCTAAGCATCTGTGCCACAACCAAGCGTCTCGAGTCGCAGATCCGTGAGCCATCATTGCGGCACTGCCTTGGTGAGCCATCTCTTCAACATAGTAGAGGCCTTGACGCTCAGTGCCACGCCCAATTATCCTCCTCGTCCTGATATCCTGTAATACACAAAAATCAGTATGCATTAGAATGTGCAATTTAATTCCTTCGTCACGTGGCTAATAGACATCAACTTATGTGATAGTTTCAGAACATAGAGACAATTAGACAGCCTTAACGTCGGTGAAATCTCAATTGTTCCACTCCCCTATACTGAAGTAAATTCCCCATCTGCGGTTTGTATTTGACTTTTCATAGTACCACATAAATTCACAAAATCATTTTTTTCATGTGTCATAGTGTCGGTGGCCCCGCAGTCAGAAATCCACCAACTATCTTTCTTCCTAGACGTATTTTGTACCGCACATGCAACATGCAACTTATGCAATATTTCAAAACTATTAGGGCTCACATATGTATCATCACAAATTATGGGGTTCTTTTTCGGAATAGGCAAAGTATAGGGGACAGTTTGTAAAAAATGGGGTAATTTCCGTAATTTTTGAGAATTGCAGGGACTTGAATTAAAAACACAAAATGGGCTGGGTTTGTAAACCCTAGCCCAGTACCTCCGCCGTTCTCTCCCCCTTCGACTCGTCCGGCGAAGGCTGCCTGCCCCATGTCGTCCCCTCGTCTACCGCCGCCGTCGCGCGAGCCTCCTCCCTCGGTTGTTCGCCCACGGACGGCGGTCTCTGTTCCGCCTATTTCCTCCACTCCAATTGCCAATTTTGCTTTCCCCTTTTGGTTTTCCTCCCAGCACTCCGGGAAGCCGATTAATTTGAAGCATGTCTCTCGAGTATGCTTATTCATCCCGCAATTTGAGCACCACAACTTGGTTTTGTCGGGTTTGGGGGCTGTGCGGCGGCTGTTGGTGGCGGAGAGGTTTTTCCCTTGATGGGGCGTCGCCTGATGGGGTGGGAATCGCATGTTCCGGGCTCCAAATCCGAGTCCTACGCCGTTCATTGCGCCGGTTGGTTCGGGGTTTGCTGCCGGCATGATCTTCAGCCGGGTAGCCTCCCTTTTGATCCACCTGTATGCGACGTCCACTGGTGGCGCCGGGGCCTCTTTAAGAATGTCTCTCCTGGTTCCCTCGAATTGAGGGTTCAGTCCGGCCAAGAACTTGTACAATCGTCGGGTGTTGATGATGGTTCGGTATTCACCGATTCCTTTGTCGCAGCAAGTAATTGTCTTGGTTTGACATCGATCGATTTCAATCCACACTCCGTGCAGGGTCCTCCAGTAGGTTCCCAGATCCATCTCTCCCTGGACAATTCGGCTGGCCTTGTCCTCGAAATCGTATATCATATACGAGTTCGACGTATTCTGATACGTCACCGCGAGGCTATCCCAAATTACCTTCGCGCTTTGGTGATGTGCAAAGTCTCCGACGATCTCGATCTCCATGTTGTCCACAATCCAGGAGAAGACCACTAGATCGGTCTCCTCCCATTCCAGATATTCTTTGTCCGTTGGTTTCGGTGGTTCTGGCACTCCGGTGATGTGCCATAGTGCTCTTCTGCTCCCGATGGCAACTCGCATGAGTCGAGCCCATAATGGATAATTCCTTCCATTCAGCTTGAATGCTACCACAACATTCTTGCTGGCTTTAATCTTCAGATCATCGTATTTGACATCCTTCTCTTCTATCATTTTCAGGTTTCGGTGGTGGTCCTCCGCCTTCTGGCCGAGATAAGGTACACGGCTATGATGAAATTATATTTTTAGCCACTGCTCTAGTACCATGTTGAGAAAGGATTTCGTATTCATTTCAGTGTATTAACAAGAATGATAGTTACATGCCTAAATAGGAAGAGGCAATATTTACATATGGTAAGATCTTCTATGATTTACCCTAACTATAAAGCCGAAAAGAATAATTCTAATTGATTTCACAATCTTCGTGTATCTTTCTTGATTTTAGCTTGATTCTTCCAACAATGGTCCATCACTATCATATACTACTATAAACTTTTGGGTTGCCACTCGGATAGCCGAAATTTCTTAACTCAAAATATAGTCAGAAATAAAACGAATTCAATTAATCTAGTAAGTACACTAAATAATGAGATTTTTCCTCTAAATCTTTACTACTCCCTCTGTCCCATAAAAGATGTCACACTTGTGGGATGACACGAGATTTTAGGAGGTTTGTGTTTTAGGTGGAAAGAGAAAATATAATATTTATATTATTGTAAGAGAAAACTTTTTCTAAAAGTGGAAATGCTACATCTTTAGTGGGACAAACTAAAAAGAAAAGTGAGACATCTTTTATGGGCCGGAGGGAGTACTTATCTTCTTATATTCCGATTATTTTAGTTCTAAAAGCCAGACATAATAAGTACTAATAAATAATAGTGTTAAGAATTTATATTATAAGGTGGTGTTCGGTTTTCAAGATATAATCTAGGATTGAATTGTGAGATTATTTTAGTCATATGGGGTTAGCTATGACTAATTATTCTATGATTATCCATCTAGGATAGAGTTGTGGGGTTGAATCTCATGAACTAAACGCACTACAAATTTAATCTCGGATACAATCTTGCAAACCGAACACCCTAAATAGTATTAATAGTTTTTATAAAATTGAGGCCATTACAAACATAACCAATTTTAATACTTGGACAATATTTATTTATAAGCCTGAAGCCAAAATCTACTCTCACTATCTTCTTACTCTCATTTCCATATAACACGTTGTGTTCCCTCTCCTTTGTCTCTATAAATACATTTGCAATACATATCACTTCTTACATAACATTAGAAAAATAGAAAATTTGGAGTACAACTACCTCCGATGAAGGGTCCAGCAGACGGCGACGACCTGTCGATCGGAGTAACATTGTTGGCGGATAAAGGAGAGGATGAGTCAGCTCACCAACACCAACTCGGCCGCCGCAACTCAGTTCCGGGCTCTACATCTTTCTTCAAAACCTGCTTCAACGGCGTCAACGCTCTATCAGGTTTCCACTTTTATCATAAATGGTGGTTTCAGACGAACTTACTTTGTATTTAAATGTTTTCTCACGTTAAATATACAGGTCTTATTCCTGCCTAATTAATATTAGTTGATATTATAAATATATCAGTTCATGACTCAATATTAGTTCATTAATTTATAAAAAATTATGATATTGAAAGTTAACAGCTGACATGTTTTATTATATCAACTAATATTAATTAATCGGTAAATTAATATTATTCTCCATTCTCATTTTTATACATGTTATTTTACGTTTTAAGTATGTAGATTCAATATTTTGTCCTTTAATTTCGAAAGTATGCAATAGAAAAAACTGGCATTCTTATCTCTAACCTTTTTTATATATCAATTTGAGTAGGATAGATATGGATGTGCTGTGTCATACCTAACATTCTATATTTGGTGCGTACAAATTCATTTAGTACAAATTGTGTTTTGCTTCTTTATTATCTGATTAGAAATAAAGCAGATATAGTATATTAGTATGTACGTAATTGATCATTATCACTATGTCTGTGAAGGTTATCTACAGCATGATAATGCTTATATGCACTTGACAATCAATCATTAAGTAGGACAAAATAGAGTATGGGTGGTAGTCGCATCACCATTTGACACGTGGAATGTGTTGTCGTTACCATTTATCTGAAATTATTACTACACAAGATTTTATTCCATCATAGTCTTGGTTCCATAATACGTGGTCCTTTTTCTGGCGTTTGTTAAAATTGTTTTATTTAATATAATAGTTTTTTGTGCCGTAGAGAGTTGTTTCGTGTCTAGGGATGGAAGCATACAAAATCTTGCGGGTTTTTTTTTGAATTTTAAATTTTAAATTTTTATAAGATCATTTTTCTTGCCATTTAGTAATTCTACATGATTTATTTATGATTTTAAATTTTCAGGGGTAGGAATACTATCAGTTCCTTATGCCCTATCATCAGGTGGATGGTTGAGCTTGATACTACTCTTCCTCATCGCCGGTTGCACGTACTACACATCTCTACTGATTAAAAGATGCATGGACTTGGACACAAACATTCGAAGCTATCCCGATATAGGGGAGCGAGCATTTGGGTCGATTGGGAGGATGTTCGTAGCAGTAACAATGAACATGGAGTTGTATCTTGTGGTGACCGGTTTTGTGATTCTTGAGGGCGATAATCTACAAAATTTATTTCCGTCCTTTGGAGGAGATTTTGTGACCGGGAAGCAGGCGTTCGTTCTCATTGTTGGACTCATCGTGCTACCTACTGTGTGGCTAGACAACATGGCCATTCTATCTTACGTATCCGCCACTGGAGTAGTCGCTTCCTTTTTGCTCATCGCTTCTGTTCTGTGGTCTGCTGTTTTTTATGGCATCGGATTTCAGGAGCAGGGCACTCTGTTTCAGAGCAGAGGAATTCCTACCGCGGTTAGCCTTTATGCGTTTTGTTATTGCGCGCATCCGGTTTTTCCAACGTTGTACACTTCCATGAGGAACAAAAAGCAGTTTTCTAAGGTTATGTGATGAAATAGTTAGTTTTGGCGCCAACAACGGTAGTAGTTTTGTTATTGATTTTGGTATATGATGGTTGCAGGTTTTGCTCGTATGCTTTCTTGTTTGCACAACGAGCTATGCTTCGATGGCTGTCCTAGGGTATCTGATGTTCGGGTCAGATGTGCAGTCTCAGGTCACATTGAATCTCCCTACTAACCTGGTTAGCTCCAAAGTTGCTATCTACACTACGTTGGTCAATCCATTGGCTAAGTACGCTTTGATGTCGCGTCCAATTGTGATGTCTCTCGAGAGGCGATTCTTGGTGGGGCGTAGCAGACGGTGGAGCATATTGATTAGGACTGCATTGGCGGCGAGCACGATCTTTGTGGCCTTGGTTGTGCCTTTCTTCGGGTATCTGATGTCACTGGTGGGGGCGTTTCTAAGCGTCACGGCTTCAATCATCGTGCCTTGCTTGTGCTATATGAAGATCTCGGGGATTTATGTCAGAATTGGGAGTGAGTTGATTGTGTTGTGTGGGATTGTGGTGGTTGGTGGTGTTGTGCTTGTAGTTGGTACTTATACAGCCTTGTTGGAGATTTTGAACCAATTGATTCCATCCTGATTTTGTTCTGTGATATATGATCGTGTATTCACAATAATGGATATAATTATTCATTGTTCTAGTAAATGTGTTGATTATTTTGTTTAGCAGTCTAACGAATATCATGTTATTAAGATGAAAGTAATAATTAAATTTCTTTAGTTTTCTAGCTTGATGTAGCTTGCGTGAATGAATAAAGTTACGTTGTGTCATGGGTGAAAATTATTAAAATTTGTTAAGATGGCATGCGCATTAAAAAAGGTCACGAACTTTAACTACATAATTATAGTTGATTTACGATGGAGGTAACATTGAATTTTAAAACATGAGTAGCATTGGTTTGTGCCATTGTGGTACATAACACAAACCTTTTTTTAAAAAAACGGATTAATGTCGAGATATTTGGTACTTGGTAGTTAAGTTTGACGATCATCTTATACACTATATAAGGAATTATAATTATTGAAATATAAATTATTTTTTAAATAATAATTATTAAAATATTATAGTATACTGTTAAATCTTCCTTTGGCATGATCGCGAGTAGGGCTAGGGAAAAATACTGAAATACCAAATTTATCGTACAGAAAAAAAAATAAAAAATACTGAATTTTTGGTATACCGTGATTTTCAGTACGGTATGATACCTTACCGAAATTTTTCGGTAAGGTAACGATATGAATTTTCATATACTACGGTATACCGCGGCTTACCGAAATTCGGTATATACCGTAAATTAAGGTATATGCTGTCAAATATAAATAATTATAGATAAAATATGTTTTATATATTTTTAAATTATAAAATCTATTGTAAAATATAAATATAATTAGGTATAAAATATATTTAATATATTTTTAATTATAGAATAGAAATAATATTACAAAAACTCAAAATATTCTATATTCATGGATGTTGAACGTAAGGTGTACCGCAAAAGTACGGTATACTGAATTTCGATTCGGTACGGTATCAGTATGGAAATTCGGCATACCGAAAAATTTGGTAAGGTAAATGTATGAGTTTTTCACATACCGAATTTTCGGTAAGGTATACGGTATGGTGGTTTCGGTAAGGTATACCATACCTACCCACCTCTAATCACAGGTTCCGTTTTTCGTATTTCCGGGTCCGATCTTGAATACTAGTATATAGTATTGAATTATATAGAGATATTGGGCCTTAATATTATGGAACTTTCAAAAAATAGAATTTTTTCGACCAACTTTCAACTTGGCAAATAATATCATGAGCTTTATCCAGAGTTTGTTATTTCCCACTAATGAAAAAATTTCGGCAAATAATATCATGACACGGATTTTTTTCCGTAATTTCTCGACAATAATTCCGAGAGCTTCAAGTTTTTCAAAATCTTTGAGAAAACCGGTAGTTTTCTCTCAAATAGTGAAATGAACCGGTTTAGTAATTTTAGAGTTAACACAATGGAGTATACTCGATAAAATTACTATTCCAAATAAGTTCTCTTAAAAGATTGGTGGAGACATTGTCCTTCTTAAATACCAGACTCCTAGGCAGAATTTATCAGCACAGTGCATTTATCATAATAAAAACACCCAAAAGAACCGTACAAGACACTACTACCAAACCCGCAAATAATATTGAATGCAATATCACAACAGAAAATAAAACCCAAAAATAAATGCGGAACAAAATAAATAAGAAAGAACACACCCGAAACTTTGATACGGAGTTCTGGCCAAATTGCCTACGTCTCCAAGCACCCTCTGCAGAGCCTACTTATATTTAAATGGTGAATAGAATACAATTTTGAAGTACATTACAAATGATGGGGCAGTTCCTTTTATAAGGCAACTAACCCAATCTTTAACTCCCCATCGATGTGGAATTGGGAATTTTTGACAAAAGTCAAATATTGCAGGCAATATTCAACAAATCTCCACCTTGGCAAAATTTCAAATCCACCAAACACAAATTCTCCACCGAAACAGAAGACCCGCGGTGCCTTCGTATTGGAGCTGTCAAGCGCCAGCTCCAGTTCGCAGAATATTAACCATGTCCAAACAATGTTCAAACTTGGTTCTCGTCACCACCTTGGTCAACATATCTGCAGGATTCTCTAAAGTCAGAACTTTCTTATGACAATTTCCTCTTCTTGGAGAATCTCCCACACAAAATGATAGCGGACATCAATGTGCTTTGTCCTTGCATGAAATACCCGATTCTTTGCTAAATGAATAGCACTCTGACTATCAGAATATACTTCAAGTTGTTTCTGACCAACACACAATTCTTTCCGCAACCCATGAAGCCAAATTGCCTCCTTCACAGCTTCAGTAATGGCCATGTACTCTGCCTCTGTCGTAGACAAAGCTATCGTTGACTGCAAAGTAGACTTCCAACTAACTGGCGCACTTGCTAAAGTGAACAAATAGCCAGTAGTAGATCTTCGCTTATCCAAATCACCAGCATAGTCGGAATCACAATATCCAACTGCAAAATGACCAAGTGATTTATCCTGCTCAAACCGTAAACTAATATCTACAGTATCTTTGATATACCACAGAATCCATTTCAAAGTTTGCCAATGACCCTTGCCTGGATCATGCATGTATCTGCTCACAATACCAACGGCATGTGAAACATCTGGTTTTGTACACATCATTGCATACATCAAGCTTCCAACTGCATTAGCATAGGGAACTTTCGCCATATATTCTCGCTCATCTTCCGTTTTTGGAGATAACTGAGAACTAAGTTTCAAATGAGGAGCAAGTGGGGTACTTACAGGTTTGAAATCATCATTTATACCAAAACGCTGTAGTACTTTGGTCAAATACTGCTTCTATGTCAGCCAAAGCTTACTTCTATCTCTATCCCCCGTTATCTCCATGCCGAGAATCTTCTTGGCTTCCCCGAAATCCTTCATCTCGAACTCTTTACTCAACTGAGCCTTAAATGTGTCAACTTCAACTTGGCTCTTTGATGCTATGAGCATATCATAAACGTATAAGAGTAGGTAGGCGTAGGAACCATCTTGAAGTCTGCGCAAATACACATAGTGGTAGTATTTGCTTCTTGTGTACATATAATCCTTCATAAATTTGTCAAACCGTTTGTACCACTATCTTGAAGGCTGCCTCAATCCGTACAATGATTTGTTCTACTTGCAAACCCAATTTTGTTTACCAACAACCTTGAATCCCTTAGGTTGGGTCATATAGATTTCCTCCTTAAAATCACCGTGTAAATACGCGGTCTTCACATCAAGTTGAGCTAGCTCCAAATTCAACTACGCTACCAAAGCCAACAAAATTCTAATGGAGAAATGTTTAACAACGGGAGAAAATACCTCATTGTAATAAATTCCCTCATTCTGGGCATAACCTTTAGCTACCAATCTTGCTTTATAGCGAACATCATCTTTGTCAGGAAATCCCTCTTTCTTTGCAAAAACCCATTTACATCCAATTGCCTTCTTGCCTTTCGGCAATAACATCACCTTCCACGTATTGTTCTTCTGAAGTGATTGCATCTCTTCTTTCAAAGCACCTTTCCAACCACCGCTTTCTGAAGTTTCAACAGCTTCCGAAAAGATACATGGAACATCATCAACAACTGGTAGCACATATGCTACCATATCCGCAAAACGAACAGGTTTGTGAATTTCCCGCCTCGTTAGCCTGACTACAATTGGCGTTGATTGCTGCGAAGGTTCTTTGGGTGGTACCTCTTTATCATCTTACTCTTCTTCTTACGTAGGAGATCTTCTTCCGTAGGAGAGTCATTAGTGGTGTTCGTAGTCGGGATCTCAACTGCTTCTTCGAACTCCATCTGTTTTGGTGTATACTCCACCTGCTGTGAAGCATCACTACTATTTGGATTTACCTTATTCAACATGGAAGATTCATCAAAGGTAACATCCCTACTTACAATCGTCTTCTTAGACTCCAAACACCATAACCGATATGCTTTAACAGCAACACTGAAACCCATAAACAAAGCCTTTTTTGCACGTGGATCCAATTTTTATTCAGTCACATGGTAACATGTAACATAACCAAAAATATGCTAAGAATTGTAATCAGTTGTAGGTTTACCGGACCATACCTCTAAAGGAGCCTTGCCATCAATGGCAGAACATGGCAAACGATTGACACTGTGTTGAGCGTATGTGATGGCATCTGCCCAAAATTTCCTGTCTAGCCCAGCAGTAGACAACATATAATGAACTTTCTCCACTAGTGTTTGATTTATACGCTCTGACACTCCATTCTACTGTGGTATTTCTCACTGTGAAGTGCCGAACTATTCCACACTCCTGGCATACATCTTGGGAAGGATCACTATTGTATTCTCCACCATTATCAGATCGGAGAACCTTGATCTTCCTCCCCATCTGATTTTCAACTTGAGCTTTCCATTTTAGAAATTTCCAAGGACTTCATTTTAACTCTTCATAGTGTACACCCAAACTCTTCTGGAAAAATCATCAACAAAAGTGACAAAATAGTGTCTACCTCCAAGTGACGGAGTCTTGTTCCCACACATCTGAGTGCACGTAATCCAGAATTCCCTTTGTATCATGGATTGCAGTGCCAAATATCACTCTTCGCTGTTTTCTCATAACACAATGCTCGCAAAACTCTAATTTGCAAGACTTCGTACCTTTCAATAATCCTTGATTGACGAGAATTTGCAATGATCTCTCACCAGCATGTCCCAATCGCAAATGCCAAAGCGTCGTCGCCGATGCATCCTTCTTGTTACTCGAAGTTGCAGTTGCTACTATCCTAGCAACTGTACTACCTTGGTAGTAATATAAATTGTTCTTCCTTAAGCCTTTCAACATCACTAATGCTCCTAAAGTTGCTTTAAGAATTTCATCTCGCATCATCACAACTAGGCCTTTAGATTCTAAGGCCCCCAATGAGATGGGATTCTTCTTCAACTGGGGCACGTACCGCACATCCTTCAAAATTCTGGTGGATCCATCCTAATTTTGTAGCTTGATTGAGCCTATCCCAGCTGTCTTACATGGATTGTCATTTCCCATGTAAACAAGTCTACCATTGAGTTTTTCGAAATCAAAGAACCACTCCCTGATGGGACACATATGATAAGTGCAACCTGAATCCAATATCCACTCGTCTGGATGCGATGTTGAAGGTGAAACCGTCAAAGAACAATCTGACTCCGTATAATTTTTGCATTAAGCAACATTTGCATCTTGCGAAGCCTTTTCTTTCTTCTTCAACTTTGGGCAGTCCTTTTTCCAATGTCCTTTCGCATAACAGAAAGCACACTCATCTTTGGCAGTTCATCTTTTCGATTTGGACCTTCCTCTTCTCTCATCTGATCGGCCTTGTTGACGAGCCCTTGCCACTAATGCTTCATCCGTAACTGTTTTGCCTTTCATTTTGTCTGCCTTTCACAATTCATGACTATACAAAGCCGAACCTACAGTATCTAAAGACACATTCTCTTTACCGTGGAGTAATGTGGTCTCCAGATGTTCAAATTCATCATGAAGAGACGGCTACAACATCAATGCCAGATCATATCCTCAAATTTCACATCTAAATTTAGCAGGTCTGTTAATTGATTAAACAAAGTAATGTGTTCATTCATAGTGGCACCTGACTGATATTCAAAACGGAACAACCGTTACTTCATAAGGAGCTTATTCTGACCACTCTTCTTCAGAAATTTTCCCTCCAGTGTCTTCCACAATCTATGTGAAGAAGTCTAATTCTTGACAACATACTTCTGCTCCCGGGACAGACACGACGATTGTTCCACAAGCTAACCGATTTATGGTACTCCAATCTTGATCATCTACATCTTCTGGTTTCTTTTCTTCAATGCCAATGTCAAGACCCTGCTGGAAAAGAGAGTCTAGAACCTCCCCCTGCCACATACCAAAATGGCCAGTACCGTCAAATATCTCCACCGTCAATTTCATATTTGACAGTGGAAACCTCGACCACGGTGACGAAGAACTAGCCTTGGTTTCTTGATCATTACCCGCCATTACAAACTCAAAATAAAATATTGAATATTACAAACAAACAGAACCAAGGACAAACCTTTGGCTCTGATACCACTTGTTGAGAAAATCATGTAATTTTCTCTCAAATAGTGAAATGAACCGGTTCAGTAATTTTAGAGTTAACTCAATAGAGTCTACTCGATAAAATTACTATTCTAAATAAATTCTCTGAAAAGACTGGTGGAGACACTGTCCTCTTAAATACCAGACTCCTAGACAGAATTTATCAGCACAATGTATTTATCATAATAAAAACACCCAAAAGAACCGTACAAGACACTACCACCAAACCCGCAAATAATATTAAATACAATATCACAACAAAAAATAAAACCCAAAAAATAAATGCGGAATAAAATAAATAAGAAATAACACACCCGAAACTTTGATAACGAAGTTTGGCCAAATTGCCTATGTCTCTGAACACCCTCTGCAGAGCCCACTTATATTTAAATAGAGAAGAAAATACCATTTGAGGTATATTAAAAATGAGGGTGGAGTTCCTAGGCAACTAAGCCCCCCTCCCCCAAGCTTTAACTCCCCATCGATGTGGCCACGCGGGATTGGGAATTTTTGACAAAAGTCAAATATTGGAGGCAATATTCAACATAGCTTTCCTTCTTCCGTTTATTTATTTTCTCACGTTATTTTTTATTTTTATCATCTTATTCAATGTCAATCATAATTGCTTTATAAGATTAGTGATTCTTGATTCTCTATTACTTACGTTGCATTTTGTGGAATTTAATATCACATTTTTATGCAATTATAATGATTCTTGAAAACCATATTATTTGCAAACTGCTAATAGTAAACAATAAGATAATAATATGAGTAGTCTGTCTTATATAATTAATATTAATTGTGAATATTGTCATAGGAAGTAACATATACACTATTTTAGGGAATAAAACATATCAAAACTCATTCTTATAAAATTTGAATAAGCTAGAATCATTAGATTAGGATGATCAACAGTTTAAATTGTGCCACGTGGCAAGTTCTATATAATTTATTTTATGTAGTAAGGATAATAATTCTAAAACTTAAATTTTATATAACTTTTTTGATCTATTTCTAAAACTTAAATTTCTATAGTATATAGTAACTTTTTTTATTTGTACCGGCGTCCATAAAAAATAGGCTAGTTTTACCATTTTTCGCCGTTCACTTAATTAGATCAATTAGTACTACTAATAATGTGGAGCCAACAATCCACTAATACTACTTTCATCACTTTTTCTCCATCTCTCTCTTACTTTACCAATCATGTAATAAAACTTGTGTCATTTACAAATTATTCTATTTTTAGTGGATGAATGTAGCATTATTTTTTCACTAACCTTATATCAAATCAAAGGTAATTTATGAGGATTCTAATGAAATCTCAATTGCATATAATCTAAAGAAAAAAAAAGCACAAATTATACTTCATCCGTCTCACTCAAGATATCCACTTTTCCTTTTAGTTTGTCATATTCAAGATGTTCACTTTCTATATTTGAAAATAAATCACCCTCTCCTCATTAAAATATTCAATCACCTTTTTTCACTCTACTAAATTTATCATACTCAATTACTCCACCTAAAATCTTGTGTCATTCAAGAATGTGGACATCTTGAATGAGATGGAGGGAGTAGTTTGGAATGACTTACAAAGTTATGACCTTCATTGCATTGCTATGTTACCCTAAGTCAATGTACATAATGCCCTAAGTTCAATGTACTAATGTCAAAAAAATTGTAATGTTGTTCAAGTATGTTTTCGAATTTAGAAGCAGTCGTAGGGCTGAAAATTTTTGATCCGACACGATAATCCAAGACCAATCGGCACGAAGTTAACCCGACACGAATACATACGTTTAGGGTTTTGGGTCCTTATCGGGTTGACCCAATAAGAACCTGAATATAACAAGTTGGGTAGGGTTAGGGTTATCCGTTTAGAGAAAAAATTATTACTTTAATTATTTCTATTAATTAAAAAAATACAATTAAACTTTAATTTTAGTTATTTTTATTATTTTAAAAATATTAATTTTAATTAATTAAAAAATACTACTATGTTTTTATTTCAATTAATTGAAAAATATAGTATAATTTTATTTTATTATTTATATTTTTAAATTTGCTCTATTTTAATAATATATTTAATTTATTAATTTTATTTAAAATATATATTTTAAGTTAAATTTTATAATATCTTATTTTATCGTGTAATATCATGTTTTGATATAAAGGTTCATATTTGGCCTTAATATTGATTCAAAAGTAGGCTGCATTTTAACCCTTTTATATTATTATAAATCTATCTATTATATGATTTTAATCAAAAACAAGAATTGTTCTTAATACAAAAGGCAGGTCAAATCCTAATCACATGATTTGCCAATCTGATAACAAAAAATTATTCATTTTACACTGTAGTTAGTTTGTAGGTTGTTTTAAAAAATTCGAATTTGAGATTATTTTTGGATCATTTTAGGTCTATTATTCTAAATTCTAAAATAACCTAAATATAAGCTTACAATGACATCCATGATACCTAAAGATGACTTCCATTTTTTTAGTTTTGTGTACTATAATAATATTGAGTTTTGTATATATCATAACTCCATATACACTTATTTATCTTAGAGTTGTATGACAAAATATAACTTAAAATACATTAGTTTATTTTTATTATGTTATGTTTATTTACTTCCTTACCAAACTGCCTATTATAATATGTATAAAAAATTTAATAATGATAGGAATAAATATTTATAAATTTTTGCTGATGATTTTGTTACAAATTATGATTAAATAGTATCTCCTCGAATTTGTTCATTCAGAAATTTATTGACGCATGTTTACTACATTATTTATTAAATATGTTAAAACTATACTGATTAAAATTTTATACTCTCTTTATTCTTGAAAATTTGTCATTTGTTTCAGTTTTCGTCTGTCCTAAAAAATTTTCACCTTCCGCTTTTATTATTGTTGTTAGTAGACGTCACATTCCACTAACTCATTTTCACTTACATTTTAGTATAAAATTAAAAGGAGTATAAAAGTAGGATCAACTTTTTATTAATATTGTAATGCCCGCTTTTATTCTTACCTTTTCACATTAAGTTTTTGTTTTGAGATTGAGCGAATGTTAGACGTTGAGTAAAATACCGCCCTTGATTTTGTTTGGTATGCCAAGGAAAGTGGAATTTTGTGAATGTTTGGTTGATATTGTCGAATTGTGTTGGTTAAGAAATCGATGTGTGCGATTGGTATCGTTAATGGGAAAATATAAATTATGTTTACAAGTATTTGGAATTAAATCCAATAATTGGGCCTACTATATCTAGCTCAATTGTTCAAATTAAATGAAGTCATTTGTGAAGCCCAAAACCAATTCTTCCTAATTTTTGCAGCCCAATTTTACTTCAAATCTTTTCAACATCAGACGGTTTCACCAACATCCCTACATCCATGAAAAATCTCCAACCAAAATATGTCAACTACGTATATTTGTTTCAACTGCACAATGCAGTTTCCTCATTCCTCCAAAACAAAAGAAAAAGAAGAGGCACACTGTGAATTCAACATCCATTCTGCCGTATTTTCTTTCTTCCACAAAGGTAATTTCTCTTCAATCACATGAATAGGAACCTCCATATTTTGATTCCATAATATAAATTCTTGAAATTACAGTTGAGAAGAAATAGTTAGAGTAAGAGAGCCGAGAGTCCTTCAAATTGTTTTCCTGCAACTCTTTGCAACAAAGGTATATTTCTTTTCCTAAATTCCACTGCATATCACCACGGTAGTACACCCATGGGAATTTAGTTCATCCTTTGATGGAGTACGTACTAAACAAGCCCAACAGCAGTAAAGCCCAAGACAGAGTATCAGTTCGGCGTGACTAAAGAGTTCAGTTCGGCACAACCAAAGAGTTCGGCCCCAGCCTACAGCTCGGTGAAAGCCAACTCATCAAGCTCTGCTCTCAGGTCGGCATCAAGCTCTACTCTCAGATCGGCAAAAGCTGCTCGGCAATAATTCAGCAGTTCGGTCTCAGTATTCGACCGAACTAGGAGATAGTGGACTCATGCAAGATTTCCACCTCCACTACACCGACGATCTATTTAGTGGTGTCAAGCAGTCATTAACTCATGCAGGATAGTGGACCCATGCAAGGTCGCCACGATCTCCACGACATCCACTACCTAATAAATGCTGCATGCCACGATCTTGGTTCACTGTATAAATAGAACCTAGGTCAGATAGATAACTTCTTCTGTTAAATTCTAAAAAAGCTCTCTAGAGAGAATATCATAAAGCAGGCTAGTGTTGTAAGCTGTAATTCGCAGATCAAGCAATACAAACCTGCCCCCATTTCTCCCCGTGGACGTAGATTTACATCAGTAAATCGAACCACGTAAAATCCCTGTGTTGATCTTCATTTATTTCCTGCATTTACAAACATCAAAAATTCGCCGATTCATCACTGGCGCCGTCTGTGGGAAACAGAGAACAAAATTTGTGATAAAGCGAATTTTTGACCCTTTTCCACCCCAAAAAATGCATACCAGATCACATAACACTCATAATACCGTTCGTGATAACCGTGAGGAAGCTAGTCCAGCTCGCAGGTCTGAAAAACGGCCTCGGGAGACATCTACCTCCGGTTCTCACGAAGAAGGAGCAAGCCACTCCAGGAGTCATCGCACCGAGTCTTCCCAGCAGCCCAATTTAAATGAAGCTGTCAAGCTGTTCTTGGCCGAGAAGCAGGAGGAGTTCTTAACCTTCCTGCAGAAGAGCCAACAGCCGGAGAAGACAACGGCGGATTCTCCCTCCTCATCCAGACATGAAAGTCACTACCGCAGTAGTGACGTGTCTTCTAGGAGAAAGAATCCTCAACCTCAACATGCTCCTGCTCCTCCTCGGTACCGGAACCACAGGAGAACTCCATCTCCTCCGTACCGAAGAGATGTCGGGTTCGCCATGTACGGAGCATTAAAGACTCCGTTCTCGGACGACATCACCCAAACTCCTTTGCCGCGGAACTACCGGACACCGTCAATGACTTATGACGGGCTAGAGGATCCTCATGACTTCTTGGGACGCTATCAATATAATATGGCGAACCAGGGTCTCAATGAGGTCCATATGTGCAAACTGTTCCCCGAGCTGCTCATCGGGAACGCCAGAAGGTGGTTCGACAGCCTTCCTCAAGGCAGCATTAGATCCTACCGAGATCTAATGGATGCTTTCCACAGGAGGTTCTTTCAGAAAGCAGAAGCCCGGATCACTTCGGCTCAGCTGCTTTCTATACGTCAAGGTCGCGACGAAAAGATCAGCGACTTCCTGACGAGATTCCATAAAGAATGCCTACAAGTAGATAATCTCAATGATCTACTTGTCATTTCGGCATTCCAAAATGGAATCCTGCCCGGAGCTCTCTACAGAAAGCTCGTGGAGTGCGGTCCGCAAACAGCTCAAGAGATGTGGGACATTGCGGACCAGTTTTCCCGTGCGGATGAGGCAGACCGTCGAAAACGGTCTTTAGACAGCTCATCCCGAGGAGAGGAAAAGAAGCCCGATCATAGCGATCAGAGGCTTCCTCGCCGAACTCCTTTTGAAAGAATTCAAAGGGCACCGGTACAAGGCAGATTGGGACCACGTCTCAACCCCGAGAAGCCGCCCGCTCAGTTCGTACCATTAAACAAGTCAAGAGCGGAAATTTTCGAACTACATTCCGATATGTTCGAAAAACCAAAGCGGATGACGAAATCAGCCGCGCGGCGACCTCAGGATCAATATTGCTCCTTCCATCACACCCACGGTCACGATACCGAGGAGTGCCGAGATTTGGCTGCAGGTATTGATGTTCTTGTGAAAACAGGAACGTTAAAAAAATACCAAAGCAAGCAGCCGAAAAAGAACAAAAAGCAGAGAGGTGCGAACTGCAATCCTCAGGATCCGAAAAGGCATGAGGATCCCGAAGACGACGACGAGCCGCAATATGATGGAGTAATCCTGACTATTGATGCTCTCCCTGCCGGGAAGACTAAGTCGTCCCTAAAAGCAGAACGCAGAGGTTCCAATCAAGAGGAACCAACACATAAAAGGCTGAAGAAAGACGAAGTGATTACATTTTCAGATGCCGATCCCGTCCCAGCCATCTCTCCTCACCAAGACGCTATTGTCATTCAAGCCGGGGTGGCAAACAAACTGGTCCACAGAGTATTTGTGGATACAGGAGCGTCAGTCAGCATTCTTTTTAAAGAATGTTTCGATAAAATGGAAGTGGATCCAGCTCGGCTCAGTCCGGCTCCACTTCCTCTGAAAAGTTTTGCCCAGGAGGACACCCGCCCTGAAGGTATTATCAGCCTTCCGATCACGGTGGGAAAAGCGCCTACAAGCTCCAATACGATGATCGAGTTCTTTGTGGTGAAAGCTCGGTCTCCGTACAACGTCATCCTGGGGAGGGACTGGCTCAACACAGTTCGGGCCGTTTGCTCTACTTATCACCTCACCATCAAGATCCCCACTAAAGGTGGGATAGCGGTCATCCGAGGTGATCAAAAGAGAGCAAAAGAATGTCTGCAGATTGCGCTTAAAAGTGCCGAGCAATCAGTTCGGCACCATCAAGCATAGCAATCACAGCAACCGGAGTCGGAGGCAAGCGAGATGACCGAAGTCACTTCAGAGCCGAACTCAATGACCGTTCAGTTATACGAAGATGATCCATCCAGAACGATCAACGTCGGCTTCGCAGGAACGCCTCTACTCCGGGAAAAGACCATTCAGCTCCTCAAGGAGTACAAAGATGTCTTTGCATGGTCTCTGTTGGACATGACCGGAGTGCCCCCCGAGGTAATCACTCATCGGTTAAATATTGATCCTTCAATCCGGCCAGTAAAACAGAAGCAAAGACTCTTTGCGGCAGAAAGAAGCCAAGTCATCCATGACGAAGTCCACCAATTACTAAAAGCGGATGTACTATTCGAGGTGAAATATCCTTCTTGGGTGGCCAATCCTGTGATGATCAAGAAAAAAGGAGGAGGATGGCGGATGTGCATAGATTTTACCGATCTAAACAAGCACTGTCCAAAAGATTGCTATCCCCTTCCGAATATAGATAAAAAAGTAGAAGCTTTGATCGGCTTCGAAATTTTCTGTTTTCTTGATTTATACAAAGGATATCACCAAGTGTTGATGGATGAGAATGACGCTCCGAAAACAGCTTTCATTACCGATTTCGGCATTTTCGCTTATAAAAAGATGCCATTCGGTTTAAAGAATGCCGGAGCCACTTATCAAAGGATGGTAGACAAGCTTTTTCGGCACCTAATCGGGAAACAGGTTGAAGTGTATGTCGACGACATAGTTGTCAAAAGCAAAAGCACTTCGGAGTACGAAGACAACCTCAAATCCACTCTCAACGTGCTCCGAAAAGCCAACCTCAAACTCAACCCCCAAAAATGTACCTTTTTGGTAGATTCGGGAAAGTTTCTGGGTTGTTGGGTTTCAAAGGACGGACTCAAGGCAAATCCCTCAAAAGTTCAAGTCGTTCAGCACATGGCAATGCCGAAGTCCATACATGACGTGCAAAGGCTAACCGGATGTCTAGCCGCACTGAATCGATTCCTTTCCCAAGCAGCCGAAAAGCAACTGCCATTCTTCAAGGTGTTGAAAAAGGCACCAAAGTTCGAGTGGGGAGCCGAGCAGAAAAAGGCCTTTGACGAGCTCAAAAGTTATCTAGCCGAGCTTCCTATTCTCTCTGCTCCAACCGAAGCCGAAGTAATATTCTTATACTTAGCGGCATCAGATCAAACCATCAGCGCGGTGCTTGTACGAGAAGAAGGCCTAAAGCAGCTTCCCATCTACTTTACAAGCCGAGCATTAAGAGGTCCAGAAACAAGGTATCAACCTCTGGAAAAAATTGCTCTGGCGTTAGTAAATGCAGCAAGGAGACTGCGGCCATACTTCTATGCTCACAAGGTATGCGTCTTAACCGATCTGCCTCTTCGGCAAGTTTTGACCAAGCCAGAAGCATCAGGCAGAATCGCCAAATGGGCCATAGAGCTGGGAGAACACTCAATCGAGTACCTACCTCGGAAAGCCATCAAGGGACAAGCCTTGGCAGATTTTCTTACAGAGGCCAAGTTCGATCAAGCAATCCCTGTCATTGCCGAACAGAAAAAGTCTGCCAATACCGAACTAGCACAGCCCTTGAAATCCGAAGTAGAGCCGCCAGACTGCTGGAGCGGATTCGTAGATGGAGCTTCAAACAAGATGGGAAGTGGAGCTGGTATTTTACTCGTCGCTCCCGACGGACACGAGGTAACCTACTCACTTCGGTTCCTATTCCCCACTACTAATAATGAAGCCGAGTACGAAGCCCTCCTTGCCGGACTCCAGTTAGCGCAAAGTCTGCTCGTCAAATCTCTCAAAGTCCATTGTGATTCACAAGTCATAGTAAATCACATGTTGGGTACAAGTGAAGCTCGTGACGAGAGAATGAAGAAGTATTTGGACAAAGCGCAAAGCATCAGCCGAAGTTTTTCCTATTTTCGGATAATCCGCGTTCCCAGAGCGGAAAATAGCCGAGCAGATACCTTAAGTAAGTTGGCCTCAGATCCGAGCTCAAAGGCAGAAGAATTAATGCATCGAAGCATTGATGAAGCCGAAGTACATTCAGTATCCAGCTCGCCGAACTGGATGACTCCGATCTTGCAGTATCTGGATCAAGGACAATTGCCCGAGGATAAGAGAGAAGCTCGGAAGATCACGTGCCGAGCACTTCGGTACGAACTTCATGAAGGAGTCCTCTTTAGAAAGTCTTACCTCCAGCCGTTATTGCGGTGCGTAGGACCAGAAGAGACGGACTACATCCTCAGAGAAGTTCATGAAGGATCGTGCGGCAGCCACATCGGAGCTAGAGCTTTAGCTAAAAAAGTTCTAAGATGGGGATATTATTGGCCAACCTTGGTACAAGAAGCAGTGCAGCTCGTCAAGACATGCCCGAAGTGCCAAATCCATGCAAATATCCCAAGGATGCCGCAGACCGATCTATCCACTATGCAAAGTCCTTGGCCTTTCATGCAATGGGGCATAGACATAGTGGGACCACTTCCTCAAGCTCCTCGGCAAATGAAATTCCTAATCGTTGCCGTGGACTACTTTACGAAGTGGGTGGAAGCTGAACCATTAGCTACGATAACGAGCTCAAAGACATTGGACTTCGTCTGGAAGAACATAGTGTGCCGATTTGGCATCCCCCACATCCTCATCTCGGATAACGGGACTCAGTTCACCAACAAGACGTTCAAGAATTGGTGCCAAGAGCTGAATATTCAACAGCGGTTCACTTCGGTCTCTCATCCACAAGCAAACGGACAAACGGAGGTAACAAATCGTATCCTGGTGAAAGGGTTAAAAGCTCGGTTAGAACAAGCCAAAGGACAATGGGTAGAAAATCTCCCTCAAGTCCTATGGTCCTACCGAACTACACCCACAACCTCCAACGGTGAAACTCCGTACAGTCTGGTATACGGCACTGAAGCTGTGATTCCGGTGGAGATCGGCGTACCCAGTCCCCGAACTCTAAATTTCTCCTCAGAAATGAATGACGACGGACTGAGAGCCGAGCTAGATCTTGCCGAAGAAAGAAGAGAATTGGCATGCATAAAAGCAGCCAAGTACAAGGAGCAAGTAGCCCGGTATTACAACCAAAGGGTGAAGAAGCTGCAAATTCAAGTGGGAGATCTCGTCCTGAGAAACAACGAAGTAAGCCGAGCAGAAAAGCTGGGCAAGCTTGAACCCACATGGGAAGGTCCGTATCGGGTGTCAGAAGTCCTCGGCAAAGGGTTTTACAAATTGGCTCACATGTCAGGAGAACAGGTACCCCCGAACATGGCACATTTCCAACCTCAAAAAGTTCCATTTGTAAGAGACAGTCCGGTCAGTCTGTCTTGTGTCTAGTTCGGTCCTAAGGTTATGTGCGTTTTTTGTCTCTGTGCTTTATTTGGCTTACTTGGTCTTTTTTTTCTCTGTGCGTTTTTGTCTGTCTGTTTCGTCTGTCTCTGTGCGTGTCGTCTCTTACAAATGTTACTGAGGCATCTTGTTCTTCGAAGGCTGATCCCCTTCTTAGAACATATACAAGCTAAACGATTGTGAGTCAAAGCTTCTACAGAAGATACAAGACCACAATTCAGCTTAAACAAGCAGTTCGTCTGAAACGAGCTGCAACAAGCCCACGATTGTGCGTCAAAGCTTCTAAAGAGGATACAAGACCACAATTCAGCTTAAACAAGCACTTCGTCTGAAACGAACTGCAACAAAAGTCCAATTCTCGCGATAAAACTTGCCTGAATTAGGACTAGGGAAAGTCCGATCCACGCGATAAAACTCGCCGAATTAGGACAAGGGAAAGTCCGATCCCCAAATTAGGACAACGGAAAGTTCGATCCGAGCGATAAAACTCGCCAAATTAGGACACAAACCAAGTCCGGTCAAAGAAGAGTTCACTTCATGAGACCGTGGACAAACATCAACTTACCCCATACTTTTATCCAGAATGCCGAAGTGATTCACTTCTCTTTTCGGGGGGGGTAGTGATGGAGTACGTACTAAACAAGCCCAACAGCAGTAAAGCCCAAGACAGAGTATCAGTTCGGCGTGACTAAAGAGTTCAGTTCGGCACAACCAAAGAGTTCGGCCCCAGCCTACAGCTCGGTGAAAGCCAACTCATCAAGCTCTGCTCTCAGGTCGGCATCAAGCTCTACTCTCAGATCGGCAAAAGCTGCTCGGCAATAATTCAGCAGTTCGGTCTCAGTATTCGACCGAACTAGGAGATAGTGGACTCATGCAAGATTTCCACCTCCACTACACCGACGATCTATTTAGTGGTGTCAAGCAGTCATTAACTCATGCAGGATAGTGGACCCATGCAAGGTCGCCACGATCTCCACGACATCCACTACCTAATAAATGCTGCATGCCACGATCTTGGTTCACTGTATAAATAGAACCTAGGTCAGATAGATAACTTCTTCTGTTAAATTCTAAAAAAGCTCTCTAGAGAGAATATCATAAAGCAGGCTAGTGTTGTAAGCTGTAATTCGCAGATCAAGCAATACAAACCTGCCCCCATTTCTCCCCGTGGACGTAGATTTACATCAGTAAATCGAACCACGTAAAATCCCTGTGTTGATCTTCATTTATTTCCTGCATTTACAAACATCAAAAATTCGCCGATTCATCATCCTTGAATGTTCTTGAAACTGTTGAATGATGTGTTTTGATAAAGATTTAATCTTTAATACATTTAGTAGCCTTCTATTTACCTTCGAGCTCAATTCTTAAAGTTCCAATGTCTGCCCAAAAATGTTTGAATCGAACATATTAGAAAAACTTAATAAAAGTTTTAGATTGGGGGGAAAGGGAGAGAGAGATCTCACCTGTCGTGAACGGACAGTGGCTGCGGCGACGGAGGCCGAGCGTGACAGGGGCAGCGGCGGCGAGCTATTACCGGCGAGACCGAGAGAGAGAGAGAGTTGTGACTGGAGTGGGATTTTTTTTTTGTTCCTGTGAATTGAGATTTAGAGAGATCTATGATGGGAACCGAGATTTTTGCTCTATGGAGTGTGTTAGGAGAGCAAGGAAGAAGAGATGGGAACTTTGCTTTTAATTTTTGGGTATAAGATTTTGAGAGAGAAGGCGTGAGTTACAGAGAGAGGTTTTTTTTCGAATGATGAAAGAGGGAAACGGATAGTGACGGGGCCAGGGAGTATGCATCTACATTTGTTTAATTTTGTTTACTTTTCTTTTTTCTCTTTTGTATACTAAATGTGTTGGGTTGGGAGCATATAGTTTAAATTCTTTTAATTAGTAGTTTTAAAGTGGGGATTGATATATGTGTATTTTGGGTTTGAAAATATGTATATAGACGTTTGGTGTAGTGACATGGAGTATAATTATTTTTCTTATCTTTTGTGAGTATCATGATTCAGGCCACTTTATTTCTTTTAGTTGGGCTACCTTAATTATTTGGTTTGGGCCGGTTCAGAATTCGTTTAGTTTGGATCAAATTAAATAGTGTTGGGCAGTTTCCTTGGCGATGAGCTAAATTAGAAAAATACGAGGACTTTATATTATTTTGACGAAAAGTTAGAGGATGTTTTGAGCATACACAAGTAGGATGCATGCATTGTTTTAAAGTAAATTATTTTGCAAAGTCTAATTTTTGCATATCATATTATTTCGAAAAGGGTGAACTTTTGCACGCCATTTGAGGTTGGGATAGAAAGTTTGTTGAGGAGCTAAGCTTGCGAGGTGGACTTTCTTTTTGAATAAGGACTATGTCCTAAATATATTTTTATGCGAAAGGAGGTGAAAAGTGTTTGTCTTGCCATGTTTTGTGTTTTGATGAACCTATCTGAAGTGGTTATGCCATGTATGTTTAATCGAATTCGGGGTCCCAGTAGGGCCGCAAACCCTGCTCGGACTAGTGTACACCCTGTAGATCGTGTGCTATCTCTTTGGAGTTAGCCGGTCTAGTGACTTGGTTCGTGGCCACGTTCCTTGTCATGTATGTTCAGATATGGTGATGGTGGATGTGGATGGAAAATGGTTGTGCAACCGACTTTTTAGGTGAAATGCTTTTTGTGTACTTGGGTTCTTTTAATCAAAACCCCCAAGGTCACTTGATTATGGCTTCACAAACTGTGTATTGGCATGTGTCCACTGAGTGCATCAAGTACTCAGCCTTGCATATTGTTTTTCTTAATGTGCAGATTGAGCGGCGATGGACGTGGAGGATGTTGAGCAGAGTTCATGGATTGTTTTGTCATGTTTTGTATTGTTGGAGATGTCGTGTCTTCATACTCGACATTTTCCGTGTCTTGAACGCTTCCGCTAAGAACCTTTTTCCTTAGAATTGTTTTATCGTTGAGAGTCTAACTCGTTTCAAGATTGTTTGCCGTCCATTCCTTATTTACTTAGAGTTGGTATTTTTGTTAGGATAACGTTATGACGTTTTCCCAAGTAATTTCAGTTATTAAATTTTTGGTCAAATGTGTATATTTTCCCCTTTCTTCCCCGTTTCTTTAACCCTCACCTAGTCGCGATCTACCGTGCTTTCTATCCTTAGAAAATGCGGGCGTGACAAATATTTTTTCCAACATCACTTTTTTTTATATATTTCTTAAAATCCGTGTCAAACTAAATGGTGATAAAGTTTTGGGGACCCAGGGTTTTTATAAAATTAAACCATTATAAATGTTTATGTTGTTTTTATTATGTTTTACTATATGACGTTATATGATCGTAGGCTCTCTACATAAGTCTATGACTAGTGGAATTACATTATAAATGTTTATGTTGTGTTTATTATGTTTTACTTTATATGGTCGTAGGCTCTCTATTTAAGTCTATGACTAGTGGAATTACATTATCCTACAGGGTTTTTTTTCAAGGAATATATACTTTATTTTGTAACATTGAGTTTCTATTTTTTTATACATTAAACTACATTTTATTAGGCTTGTCTATGAAATTGCAACTCTGTATATTCGTTATTCATTTTTTCTTCACAAATTAAAACTCTGATGAAAAAAAGCACTATGAAATACATGTAATTATTAAATTATATGTATGTACATAGTGAATGGAAATATAATAATATTGAAAATGTATGTATTATTTTTTTCTAATTATAAAACCAAATTTTAAGCAACGTTATGTATTACCTGAGTTCAATTATTCTACTTCTGGGCAAAAAAACCAACGGTATATATTGGTAATGTATTATAAATGTTATTAAAATTTATGATAGAATTTGAAGTTTATCCGTTCATTCCAAAACTATTAATATTTGGGGTGCGATTGTAGGAGCTATTGGTGTTGCATCAGAGTAATCGGTGCCGCGTCGTTGCAGTCATTTTATCGAACAATTATTATCTTAATCATCCCAAAAAAATTTGGAACGCTGCAATTTAATAATTGATTAAATTTATTCTTAGCTTGTGAACCACTATTTTTGCAATATATCTACACGAAATCTTTATTCTTGTAAATTTTAATTATCAACACATGTAACTTAATCCGTATAACAAATTGACACTCCATCTTAGCCCTATACTACTTATTCTATTTAATGGTCCATCACAATTGTAAAAATTAATTCTCCATCTTTCCCAATACTATTTATTTTAATCAATGGTTCATTAGTAAAAAATTTGTGTACAATTGTACTGTTCACCTAAATCAACTAATCAAGTAATTAAACAATGAGAATTTTCAACTTAATTTTTATTATCTTCTTAAATTCTGATTATTTTAGTTATAATATAATCAAGTCATTTTTCTATTTTGGGGAATTTCAATATAATTGAGTCATTTATATTTTTGACAAAAAGTAATTATCACATTTATTTTATTTTCTCTTACTTTATTCTCTTTGTTTTTATTCAACATCTACTGAACACACTGTCTTAATTTCTGTGCTTCAATTAATAAGGAAAGAGGGAGAGTAATAATCAATTATACTAGTATCATGGCATTATAAATTACTATTTTGTTAAATATTCGTCTGAATGAGTAATAAAAGTCAACCATTTTCGTGACTATATGGCCATCACTTCATTTCATTATCATTTAAAATTGAGACATTACAAACATAACCAATTTTAATAATTGGGCCGAATTTGTTTATTAGGCCTGAAGCATAAAATCGACCTTTACATACATTCTTTCACATTTTGTTTCACTCTCTCGTGTCTCTATAAATAATACTCCCTCCGTTCCATAGTAATGGAGAAGTTCCTTTTTGACACGGAGATTAAAAAAATTATGTTAGATGAGTCAAGTAAAAGGGAGAATAAAGTTTAAAATGAAAAAGGTAGATAGATGATGAGAGAATAAAGTAAGAGGGAGAAAAGTAGGTATGGAAAAATGTGTTGACTTTTACTAAAAAGGGAAATGACTCTATTACTATGGAACATACCAAAATAACAAAATGACTCTATTACTGTGGAATGGAGGGAGTAAGAGTATCTGCAATGGTGGACGGACGGTGTCCGTCCGTGTCAGCGGCACGGAAGATGTCGCCCGCCGCTGCGCTCGCACCGCTGCCACGGCGCTGCTCGATGCATCGAGCATGTCAGTGCCAGCGAGCAGGTGACGTGGCCGGACGTGATTGGGCAACGACATAGCCGTTGCATTTGAGTTTTTTTTAAAAAAATCGGGTTTTAATTAAAAAAATCGATTAAAAAAACATTTTCCCATTTCCCAAGAAAATATGTCCGTTTTCTACCGTTTTCTACCCATTTTTTTTCCCCCAAAAATATACATTTTCATATATAAATACCCTCACTTTCACACCAAAAAATTCACACTACACTATACAGTTCTCATCTACATTCTCTCATTTCCATTCTCATCTACATTCTCTCATCCCCATTCTCAATCTTTCTTCCACTCATACAACATAACAATGTCCGGCCAAGGTGATCATCCTCCGGTAGAGATGCCCACCGGTTCCGGTTCCGGCGGTTAACCGCCGAACCGGAACCGTGGCAATTTTCCCGAACCGGAACCGTCGCAATTCGGGTCGCGGTCCGGTTCAGGTTCAAGATATTCGGAACCGGAACCGTCACCGAACCGGCGGTTCGGGACGGTTCGGAACCGGCGGTTAACCGGCGGAACCGGCGGTTCGGGTGCGTATATCAAGGCATCGGGGATGGGGCCGACGGCGGCAGCTTTTCAGCTGCAAAACCGGCCGGTTTCGGCGGTTTTTTGGCGGTTAACCGGCGGTTAACCGTGAAAACCGGCGGTTTTGCCCGGAAACCGACGGTTCCGGCGGTTTTCCGCCAAAACCGCCGGTTTTCCGAAAATTCAATTTTTTTTTTCAAATATCAAATTCGAATTCTTCCATAAGAGTTTCTCTCTTCAATCTCCCAATTCTCTCTCTTTGTCTCCAATTTCTCATTTGTGCTATTGTGCTTCCTTTTAATTACGCAAGTGCTACTCTTATTACGCATTGTTTTACACTTATACTTGTTCCCGTAGTTCTATAAGTTGTCTTTCTTTCTCAATTGCTAAAATAAAAAAATATATATTATTCCATATTTCTACATTTCTACATAGCAATATGTCTTCATCCCGAGAACTACGTGGGCTTTGATTCCTCAATAAAATTGTGGATACGTAGGCAACTCAACTTAAATTTGAAAAGTTTAACTTTGAAAGTTTAAGTTGAGCTCAAGCCCTTTTCAATTTCCCCCCCCCCCCCATTTCATGTTTTTTTTATTTACGTTCCCGAGTCCGACGACACTTGTAAATTATATTACATTGTTGTATGTTGTATACTTGTAGTTGTAGTTGTAGATGCATATGTATTGTAAATTGTAATGTATCGTTGTCCGTTACAACTCAAACTCAATAAAATTGATATCATTTTCTCCTTATTCGTCGTATTTCTATTTGAATTATACATTGTCTTGTACTCTTGTTCCAAATTGTTGTATAAATCCAAATTTGAAATTTAAAAAAAAAAAATCGAACCGCGGAACCGCCGGTTCCGAACCGGAACCGCCTAAACCGCCGGAAAAACCGGCGGTTCCGAACCGGAACCGGAACCGCCGGTTTTCGAACCGGAACCGGAACCGTGAAATAGCCTCACGGTCCGGTTCCGGTTCCGCCTTCGACCAAACCGGAACCGGCGGTTCCGAACCGGAACCGTCCGGTTCCGAACTGTGGGCAACACTACCCTCCGGGCTCCCACGGTTGGAACCCCGATTGGTTCGGTTCACAACCGTTTCCTAGTCCGAAAATGGAATATTCGGCCCCTCCTCAAACCCAAAGTTCGGGCGTTCCAGGTGGCTACCGGCCTTACCCGATCAACGACCAAACCCCGAATGGCTATATGGGTGCACACTCGAACTTAGAGCGAGGTCGACTGCCCCCTCCCAAACTCTGACTCCTCCTACTCGCGGTGTCCGCACACCGTACACTCCGACGGAGATGGAGCAATTGTTCAAGGCGTTCTTGTCAATCTCCGAAGATCTGGAAGTTGGCACGAACCAATCCGACGATCACTTTTGGTGGCGCATTTGTCGCTGGTACAATGAAAACCGGCCTGAGGGAACAATCGAGCGCAACGAGAGTATGGTGCGCAACGCCATCTACAGACCCAACGAAGAAATCCAAAAGTTCCAGCGGTATTATCTCCAGGAAGAGCGGTCGGCGGGGAGCGGCCGGAGTGAGGTCGACATCATCAGTTCCGCCATGTCGACCTACCAATCCATGAACTACAAGGCGTTCAAGTACCTCAACATTTGGTAGAAGACGCAGTCGCATCCGAAGTATAAGGGAGGCGTGTCACGACCCCACTTCCTAAGGATAGAAAATACGGTGGATCGCGACTAATGGGGGAATTAAGAAGCGGGGAAGAAAGGGGAAAACAATCAAAGGGGTACGAAATGTAGATCAAAAGACGAACTTCATTAACAAATCATAGTCTTAAATCATGAAGCAACATAGTTCGAATAAAAAATAGTCCAACGGATTAAAGAAAACATCAGAGTTCTAAAACTTGACATAGCGGAAGCATTTGAGAGTTAGCTACTACTATGTATGAAGACATAATAGCAACCGGAACATTTATTGAATAGTCTTTGTCCAAATGCTCAACATCCTCCGTCCTCGTCAACGCTCAACCTGCACATAGGGAAAACATATGCAGGGGGCTGAGTACTTGATGCACTCAGTGAACTCATGCCCCAAAAACATTTTTATCATTTAAGTTATGCCAGCCATCGTTAAGTGAAACTCGGGTTTTACTTTAAAATGCCGAGAACCACTAAAATCATTTCCATCAAAAGGTGCATGCGCATGCAAACATCATCATCATTCCCCATCATGTACCATATCTGAACCATCATATGTGAAACGAGAATGTGGCCACAAACTCGATCACTGGACCGGCCGACCACAAAGAACGGCTCACGATCCCCATCAGTGCACTAGCCTAAGTAGGGACTCACTCCCTAGTTAGACCCGAATTCGTTAACCATCAAAGTCTAGTAGGGACTCACTCCCCAGTAGACAATCAGATAGGCATTTCAAAACATAAAATTCGGCATGACATAACATTTGAAACCACCCTTATCTCTCCATTTCATATACATGCAAATAATAGAGTTTAAAGAATAAAGCCCACCTCGAGTGCTTAATCCGAAAACACTTTCTTTCCCTTGCGATCACGATTCACTTGCGATGTTTCACCTTTAAAAATTTACATAGCACATATATCAACATATTTTCCAATCACATAAATCACATCATAACATACATCTTTGCATATCCTATCACTTCATCACATATATAATTTCATTTGAAAACTGGCAGCACTGCGCAACGATTTTATAAAAATCATTTAAAAATCATCCGACTTCCGTTGGGGCTAAAACTTTACCACAATACAGAAGACTCATCAAAGGACTTCCAGTTAAAATTTCATGTCCAAATACCCCTTTTAGGTCAGTCAAAACAACCACGTAACCTACTGGTCGAGAAAACATTTTCGGCAGAGTTGCGCAGTTAACTTCAAAAATTCACCAAAAATTCATCTTTAATCCAAAAGGGTTGAAATTTACACACAACATAGAAGACATCATGAAGTTTACTCAGGAAAAAGAATTGGTCAAATCGGAGTTCATTTGGTCGGTCAAAAACGTGTCGGAACTTACTGTTCGGAATTCGTCGAGCAGACGAGCGGTGCCATCGCTGTTCGGCCCGTTGCTGCACGTTGTTGCTGTTGTTGGCTGCTGCACAGAGCCGGGAGACGCTGCTGTACGAACGTTGCTGCTCCGCCGTCGCTCCCTTTCCTCTTTCGACCACCATCACTCATCTCTCTATCAATTCGTTTTGTTCCATCACTGTAAACTCTGCAACTCACGGTCCAGATCGGTCGTCGTCGGCTACTGCCCGTTGGTCAGCCTGTTCGCCGCCGACGTCGCCGCTGCTGACTCCGATTCGTCACCCGTGTCCACCACAGACGCTCGGCGCTGCTGCGTCGTCGCTGCTGTGCAGTCGAAGGTCTCGCAGCGTCGCCGTCATTCGCAATTAGCCACTGCATTGTCTGTTTGCTGTTCGGACAGCCATCGTTCCTCACCGATTCAACCTCGAAACGACACGGCAGCCCCTGAAACATCTCCGAACAGCCCCGAAAGATAAGTTCTCCTTCAAAAATATGTTCTTTCGTTTCAGTTTTCAAAACGCAGCAAGGGGGCCACTGTTCGTCGCCACTGCTGGATCGTTGCCGCTGAACTGACGTTGCTGCGTTCGATTGAACCGGAGCCCTCACGCTTCTAACGTCGCCATTTCTCTTCCTCATCGCCGCTGCCTCACTCTTCTTCTCCCCTCATCTCTCGGTTTCTTCTCCTCTCTCTCTTTGTTCTTGTTGTAAAGTATAAAGTGAGAAGAGAAGTGAAAGGGTGGATGTTTAAATGGGGTGTCTTTTGGTTGTAGGATTAATTGAGGGAGTTGGAAGGTGGAAGATGAAGGGTGGAAGGTGTCGTGGGGTTGAGGAAAGGATGCATGTATAGAAATCATTAATCTCTAATTGGGCTTCAAAGTGTGGTTTCCAAATAAAATGAATTGGGCTTGGAAACTTAAAGTTCTTTGATGAAATTGGGCCCAACATGTAAATTGTAGAGTTTGGCTAAGTTGGTTAAAGAATAAGAAAATTTGGATGACCCAACACTCTTAAAATTAATAGCCCAAAGCCAAATTGTAAAATTATTCTCTCGACAAAAGAAACAAGGTCGAAAAAATTTTCAAGTGTACAAACGACGGTCCTTTCAAGAACACAATAAAAAGAGTAGAAAAAGTCGGGGTGTTACAAGGCGTAACATCCTTCTCTAGCGGCTCCTCCAAACGGTCAAGGTCGGTATCCCTATCCGACGCCGACTCCGAAGATGTGGTTAGCCAACTCGCCGGAGCTAACTTGGGTAGCCCCGACGCCGGCCCAAGCGGTTCACAACGCCGACCGCAAGGAAGGAAGAAGGCGGTGGCCAACTGCCGTCGCGCCGCGACTCCATCCGGCGATGCTCCCGTTCCCGTTCCCGTGCCCTATGCGCCACCTCCATCCCCACCAACTCGTTGTGGGCGATTTTCGCCCAACTCAATATGGCTGATAGGTTAACTATGACCCCCTCGCAACTTCGATCGCACGAGGCCATGATATTGGGCCTCCAAAAGTAATTGGGGGTAGTGCTGCCAGATGAATAGTCTTCCACGGGGATATTTTTAGCTTTAATTATGTAATTTTTAATTTTTAGGATTTTAATTATGTAATTTTTATTTTTTAGGATGTTAATTATGTCTTTTTTATTTTATTTGTAATATTATTTCGGTTTTTTTAATGAATTTTAATATTATGGAAATGTTTTTATTTAAATTGAATAATAGAATGGTGGGACCCTTGTGCTCGTCCTTGCGGAAGAGTACAGCTGTGGGTGTTGTGCTATTGCCTAAAAGCATGCAGAAATAGTGGTGCCAGGCCCACAACCATGCTCGTTGGCAAGAGCACGGCTGTGGGTGCTCTAAATGCATTTGCAATATATCGCTTCTCACATAATAAATAATAATACTATAAAAATAGAAAAAAATTGCTCACCTAAATCAGCAGCTGTTTCCGATGAAGGCTGCAGCAGATGGCGACGATCTGTCGATCGGAATAGCATTGTTGGAAGATAATGGAGAGGCTGAGTCAGCTCACCATCAACACCAACTCCGCCGCCATAACTCCGGTTTGGGGTCAACATCTTTCTTCAAAACCTGCTTCAACGGCGTCAATGCTCTTTCAGGTTTTTTACTACAGTCTACAGTAACCTTTTCTTTTCTCTTGTTTGATACATATTGATTTCCTCTTTTCTCATAAAATTGAACTTTGTTTGGATTTAGATATTAATTTCCTTGTTTGAAGTATATGAAATATAGGCCAAATTGCCAAATCACGAAAGATTATATTGTTAAAAATTTCTAAATTTTGTCTAATATTAACTTGGTGATGATCTTATGTTATCTAAGTGTGGATCTCTCCTCTTATGAAGTCTTTTAAGGGTTGAGTGATTCATTTCTAATATGATACTATCAGAGAGGGCCCGAGTCGATGATTAGTCTCTTATCTACCTCACGAGTGGGAGTCTGATGTTCATTTCGGGCCACATCCATGATGTTTTTTTTATCTCTTGTCCTGTCTACCCCATGTGTGGAAGTCTGATGTTCATTCCGGCCAACGCGTGCGAGGAGTGTTAAAAATCTATAAATTATGTTCCACACTGAATTGATGATAATCCTATTTCGTCTATACAAATGTGGATAACCCGTCCCTCTTATGAGCCCTTTTAAGGGAATAAGTAACTCATTTTTAATATGGTATTAGAGCAGCCAAGTAGATGATGAATATCTTTTATCTCTTATCTATCTCATGAGTTAATGTCTTAAGTTCATTCGGGGCCACATTGATGATGGTTCTCTTATCTTTTCTCTTGTTCATCCTATGTGTGGAAATCTAATGTTCAGTCTGGCCCACACGTGCAGGGATGTGTTAAAAATCCTTAAATTCCGTCTCACGGTAATTGGCTTAGGATAACCCCCTATTATGAGACATTTTAAGGAGCGAGTGGTCAATTTCTAATAATTGTCAAATTCTTGGTAATCGCATACTTTTCAAAATTCAAAAAATAAATCATGAAAGTTAGATTTTTTTCAATTTTCTCATCCTTCTATTTTCAACGTATTTCCCACTAATCACATATTGATGTCACAGTTAGTTTAAAACAAGTTGGTAAAACCGCACTGGACAAAATAAAAACATCTAATTAAGTTTGAAACAAACGTACTTTAAACTGACTACGATTCCAACACGTAATGTGCCGGAAAAGGAAAGGATAATTGAGAAAGTTCATATTTTCATAATTTATTTTTTGGCTTTAAAAAAAGTTTAGGATGAACCAGTTTTGTAGCTTCAACATATGAGTCTTGAGTATGTCCTTTAATTTCGAAAGTATACAACTAAATTTGTCTGGTTAAGCCCCATATGAAATAACTGAATTAGGTAGACGTGCATAATAACTGACATTCATTTCTCCAACATTTCATTTATCCATTTGAGTACGATGGATGTGCTGTGTGTCATACATAACATTATATTTCATTGTCATGACAATCATAATATTTATGAGAGAATAATATTTTTAGTTTATAGATATTGCATTAATACCATCTGTGGTTTCTAGTATTTCTTAAAATACTAGGAAACGTCAACTGAACATTGGTATAATACTATTGGAATAACATTTGCATTTTTTTGAATTTAAATATCTTACACGCTATAAGAATTATTTATGGAGTATTATCTTTTTCCATGAGTAAGAGTTAGTTCATTTATTTCTCTTGGAGGAAGGAAAAAAAAGAATGAATCAAGCGCAGCAGAAGTGTCGGTTTTCTCTCTCATGAAAAAAAATAAACAAATAGTAGATCTTATAGTTTGGGCTTGGAAGTATTTTAGTTCAAAAAAGTATGATTTTAGTGCAATATATATGAAAAAAATGTAGTTGTCACTATTCATGATCTTGTATTGAGATTAAAGTTATATTCTCTTTATTCCACCCTACTTGACACACGTCTTTTTTGCAGTTAATTAAAAAAATTATATTTCCTCCATCACACGCTACTTGACAATATATATTGGACAATAAAGTAGTTTTAATAATTTAAATTTTAAATTACCAGTTTCAGATCGAATTGATCGGTGACGAAATTAGTATAACTCCGATTTCGTTAATGCTTATTGTTTTTATTTAAAAGCTTAAGACATACTAATATTTTAACAATTGGTAGTTAGTTTTTTGGTGTACTTCCATTATCTCGGTTATTAAATGGGAATAAAAAGTTACTAATAAAGAGTCAATCAACCAAAAAAGAGATAGGCATTTGTAAATTAAAATAGAAGCATTAATTTAATTCACTTGGCCTATGTTGCTTTATCTATAGTCTGGTAATGCGTAGAGCATCCACAATGGGACGCCCTATAGCCCGCTCTATAGAGCGCCCTATCTTCCATCAGATCAACATTTTATCCTCCTACCCTTCCACCTACAGTGGGACACCGGTGTGCCGGAGCTCTCATCCTCGTACATCGGCTGGATGAGGTCTGATAGGGTCAACGATTCAACAAATATCGTCAAAGATCATCTCCAATATATCTTTCATGAATTTATTTGATAAAGAGCATCTTTTATTTTAGTTAGTTATCTTTAGTTATTTTCCATATCTTTTGTAATCTTTTATTTTAATTATCTTTCTTGATTAGCAAGACTGTGTTAGGGTTTAGGATTCTATATAATAGAATTCTATCGTATTTTCATTCATTGAGAAATAAAGTTAATTACTTGTTCTCATTCCCTGTTCTGGTGGAAATCGCCCCCTAGCACCTCAACTAGGGTTTATCTTGTTCTTTTTCTCACTTCAAACGTTCGTGCTCTAATTCGATAGAACTAGGTTCTATCAAGGTCCATCGGAATTGCGCCGCTGTCGCTGCTCATATAATCATCGGTAGCGGTGTTCTTCGTCCTCTTCCTCGCAGACGAAATGGGCATAATCCCTCCTTGGAACTTCTGCTTCTCCTTCACGATGAGCTAGGAGGAGTAGTGCTTGAACTCGGCGTACAGTGAAATGTACGACGGGAGCGCTTTATCGCGCACATCGTTCAAATTCTCGCCGCCGCCCTTCCCTCTCAAGCACTTTGTATACTCATCCGAGAACAAATTGAGTTGCTTCTTGATTTGATCCCAATGATTGTGCAGCTGCTCCCTATGGCGCTTGTACGAGGCTGCCAACTTGGCTTCGTTGTAGCGCTCGTCGATGCGCTCCCAGTACGCGATTTGCTTTTGGTTGTTGGCAAACACCGGATCCTCTGAAATAGCAACCCAACACTTTGTCAAAAGAACGCTTTCTTCGAGGCTGTAGTTTGTCCTCCCTAGGGCAAATTCTTTGTTCACCTCCGGAGGCGGCAACTTCTGGGCTTGGTGTCTATTCCTCTTCTTCCGCTCCTTGGGTGCAGATGCAGAGGCGACGGCGGGGGAGGCGAGGTCGGCTCCATGTCGGAGAGCCCGTACGAATCCATGCTGAAATCCGGATCGTACTGGGTGTTGGAGTCGAAGGGGCGGTATTTGTCAGGGTCCGTACCCGGCCACTGTGCACTACCGCCGAACATCGGCAGACCGTCGGGACTATTCAGATTTGGGAACTCACCCGGATTCATATTGAAAATAGAGGAAGAGAAGAGTGAAGATAGAGTGAAATATAGGAGAGAGAATTTGGAAGTGTTGAATTGTTGTATATATATAGATTTTGGAAGAAATAAAATTAAAAAAATAGAAAACGCGTTCTATCGTCCGCGTGACCCGTAATGGGGCGGGCGATACCAAGGACGATGCATGTTGAGAAGCCTATCGTCCGCAGACGATGTATAGGGCGCGGACGATGTATCGGAAATCATCCGCATAGCTATAGTGGTGGATGATAGCACACCCGATATGATTGCATCGGGCGTGCTATCGACCGACCCACTGTGGATGCTCTTATATGTATTTTTCTTTTTTTGAATGACTATGTATTTTGCTTTTTTTCTAACTATGTTTTTTTTATGTTTTATGAATATGTATTTTTGCCCGTATTTTGCTTTCCCGTATTCCGTGTCAAAATTATATTTCCGTTTTTATGTAATTAAATTATTGTGATTTTTTTATTGCGGGATGTCCTAGTGGGAAGGGCGATGGGAAGGGCGGATTGTGCAGGGGATGTCCTAGTGACGTGACAGTAGGATGGGAAGTCCTAGTGACGTGGCAGAAGGTGTTTTTGGGATGTCCTAGTGGATGTTCTAGTGGGATGTCCGCCCACTGGAGATGCTCTTAATCAATCATTAAATAGGATAAAATGGAGAATGGGGCACCGACACTGAGTGGACTGGTCACATTACCATTAGGCATTATAAACGTGGAATGTGACATGTGATGTTTATTCAAAATATAGTTGATCTATGGAGGCAAAAAAAATCTTGGTGGGGCTTTTTTTTTATTTCTAAATTTAAATTTTTAGAAGATAATTTTTATTGTTACTAAAATCTTTATAGTATCTACTAATTACACAGTAACAAACATAAATAACAATAGTTCGGTGATTTTTCGAAGACAAGCAAAGTAACAATAGTTTGATGATCTTTTAGAATTGAAAAATATTTTTCAGGTCTATATTCTGTTTGTAGTCATTTGATCTAATTTTTCTGAGCTAGATGCCAATATACTTATGTACTCTAGGTTAAAATTCATAATATCCAAATGTTATTGAACAATAGTATGTCTGCAATTTAATTATAAAATATATACATCTATTCGCGATTACTTTATCCGTTTTGTCAGTTCATAGTGTCTACAATTAAATGTTCCATTTACATTTTTTTTATTTTTATTAAGTGAATCTCACGTTCCATTGTAAAACTATATAAAAATGGGTTACACATTTCACTATTTTTTCATTCATTTTCATCATAAAGTCAAATAAATTCTTAAAATTCGCGAGTCATTTAATCGTGTACGGAGGGATTACTATTTATAATCTCAAATGTCCATCTGATTTATGAATTTCGACTTGACTTACAATTTTTCAGGCGTAGGAATACTATCAGTTCCTTATGCCTTATCATCAGGCGGATGGCTAAGCTTGATACTACTCTTCCTCATCGCCGGCTGCACCTACTACACATCTCTACTCATCAAAAGATGCATGGACTTGGACACAAACATTCGAAGCTATCCCGATATAGGGGAGCGAGCATTTGGGTCGATTGGGAGGATGTTCGTAGCAGTAACAATGAACGTGGAGCTGTATCTTGTGGCAACCGGTTTTGTGATTCTTGAGGGCGATAATCTACAAAATTTATTTCCTACTGCTGGAGGAGGATGTTTTATAACCGGGAAGCAGGCGTTCGTTCTCATTGTTGGACTCATCGTGCTGCCTACTGTGTTGCTAGACAACATGGCCATTCTATCTTACATATCCGCCACTGGAGTAGTCGCTTCCTTTATGCTCATCGCTTCTGTTCTGTGGTGTGCTGTTTTTGATGGCATCGGATTTCAGGAGCAGGGCACTCTATTCCAAAGCAGAGGAATCCCTACCGCGATTAGCCTATATGTATTTTGCTATTGCGCACATCCAGTTTTCCCGACGTTGTACACTTCCATGAGGAACCAAAAGCAGTTTTCTAAGGTTATGTGATGAAACAGTTAGTTTTGGCGCCAACAACGGTAGTAGTTTTGTTATTAATCTTGATATATATTATGGTTGCAGGTTTTGCTCATATGCTTTCTTGTTTGCACGATGAGCTATGCTTCAATGGCTGTCCTAGGGTATCTAATGTTCGGGTCAGAGGTGCAGTCTCAGGTGACATTGAATCTCCCTACTAACCTGGTTAGCTCCAAAGTTGCCATCTATACAACGTTGGTCAATCCATTGGCTAAGTATGCTTTGATGGTGTGTCCAATTGTGAAAACTCTCGAGAGGCGATTCTTAGTGGGGCGTAGCAGACATTGGAGCATATTGATTAGGACTGCATTGGTGGCGAGCACGATCTTTGTGGCCTTGGTTGTGCCTTTATTCGGGTATCTAATGTCACTGGTGGGGGCGTTTCTGAGCGTCACGGCCTCAATCATAATGCCTTGCTTGTGCTACATGAAGATCTCGGGGATTTATGTTAGAATCGGGAGCGAGTTGATTGTGTTGTGTGGGATTATAGTGATTGGTGTTATTGTGCTTCTAGTTGGTACTTATACCGCTTTGTTGGAGATTTTGAGCCATTTGATTCCATTTTGATTGTCTTTTGTGATCTGAAGATCGTGTATCCACTATAATGGATATACCTATTCCTTATTCTTGTAAATGTGTTGATTATTTTGGTTAGTAGTCTAACGAATTTCATGTGATTAAGATGAAACTAATAATTAAATAATTTTAGTTTTATAAAAAAAATATCACAGATGGATTATACACTAAATTCAAAGACCTCCCATAATATTTTTAAAATTCAAAGACTGTTTATATTCAAAGTTTAAAGTTCAATGTAGTTAGATTATAAATTTTATACATCATATTATTAGTCATATGTGAAATCTGTCATATTTAAATAATTCCAACATCATGGTTACAACTTACAATGACTAGTTTCAATTCTCTAAGGTTTTCCAATATTTTTGTTAAAGTATTTTACTGTGAAGACGAATTGTGAATTGACTGGAAGTACGAAGTAAAGTGCTGATTTGCTTTCCTTCTTCGGTTTATTTATTTTGTTACCTTAATCTTTATTTTGTCTTCTTATGTCAATGCCAATTATTCTCTACTACTCATGTTGCATTTTGTGGGATTTAATATCACATTTTTATGTAAATACAATGATTTTTGAAAACCATATTATTATGCTATAAGATACTCCCTCTTTCCTTCATAGTTGAAGCGGAATTGCATAGAGTTTAAGAAATGGATGTTGAGCGTGTTAAATAAATAGATAAAATAAGTAAAAGAAAGAAAAAAAGTAGAGAGAATAAAGTAAGAGAGAGTAGAATAAGAGTGAGAAAAAATGTTACTTTATATGGAAATGACTCAATTATGAGAGGACTTCCCGAAATGAAAAAATGCTTCAACTATAAGGGATGCGAGAGTAAATACTTATATTTTATATAATTAATTCTATTAATTGTGAATATACATAGTACTATTCTGTGGAATGGAGCTAGAATTATTAGATTAGGATGATTAACCGCTTAAATTGTGAATATACATAGTACTATCGATTGTGTTGTGTGGGATTATAGTGATTGGTGTTATTGTGCTTCTAGTTGGTACTTATACAGTTTTGTTGGAGATTTGAGCCATTTGACTGTGTTTTGTGATCTGAAGATCGTGTATTTGTTGAGAAATCAGGTAATTTTCTCTCAAATAGTGAAATGAACCGATTCGGTAATTTTATTGTTAACTCGATGGAATCTGCTCGATAGCATTACTAATCCAAATAAATTATCTGAAAAGACTGGTGGGGACACTATCCCTTTTAAATAACAAATTCCTAACAATTTTTTATCAACACGGTGTATTTATCACAAAAAAAAAACCCAAAAGAACCGTACAAAACACTACTACCAACCTTCGCAGAGTCCACTTATATTTAAATTTAGAAGAGAACACAATTTTAAGATGATTTACAAAAGGAGTGCTCCTTTTATAGGCAGCCACTCCCCCAAATAACCAATGCCCCACCGATGTGGCACAACAAATTTTGACAAAAGTCAAATATTGCAGAAAATATTTAACAGTATTCACTATAAAGAATATAGTTAATTATTAGTTGTTGTTGTAAATTTATTGATTATTTCAGTTAGCAATCTTACGAATATCATGTGATTAAGATGAAGCTAGAATTAAATTTCTTTAGTCTTCTAGCTTAAGTGAGTGAATAAGGTTATATTATGGGTGTAAATGATCAAAAGTAATGAAGATGGGGTGTGCACTAAAAAAGGAAACGAACTTTAACTACGAAATTACACCATGTTTTAAAAAACTGCACCGGTGAACGAACCGAAGAAGCTACTGGTTCACGGTTCAACCGGTTGAATCACTGGTCGAACCGTTACTGTTTTAAATACATATAATTAAATATAAAATATAGAAAATATATTAAATTTACATATAATTAATTGTATATCAAAAAAGATTAACCTTATATATAATTAGTTGTAAGTAAAAGTATTAAATTTCATAAATAAATTATTAAATATCATAAATCTTTTTGTAGATAAATAAAATTAGATATATAAATGATTAGTTATACAATATTAAAAACTATTAAACTCTATGTATAATTATAAACTCGTATCTATCACACTAAAAAGTAGTGTTACTTCAACCATTTACACTAAATTCAAAATTTACACTATTTTTTAGTTTCTGTCTCACAAAATATTTGCAGTAACACTATATTTTTTGTTGTTTCACAAAAACACCAAAAATGGATTTGGGTTTGGTGTATGGTTCGAGAAAATTTCTACACAAAAACTCATTTTTGGAGTATGGTTGGAGTACTAAAAACACAAAAAATGGGTTTGAGTTTAGTGTATTGTTGAAGAAAATTTCTACACCAAAACTCATTTTTGAAGTATGATTGGAAATGGTCTAACAATATACGTTTTTTACTATCAAATTTCAAGGTTATAAAAAATATTCAAAATATGGTCAGATAATAGTATTAGTGATCAAATGCGCTTATTTATTTTATCCACTGGGCATATTGATACGATCATGAAAGCCGTGCATCAAGGATTTTACATATAGCTGGATTCAACCAGTGATCAGCCTATCAATATGATGTCCAAATGCTCTGAAAATGCCACCAATGTCTTCGTCTTCGAAAGAGCTTCGCGTGGATACCTTGCATGCCTCAATCGGAGTCCGGTGGAGAGAGTTATGGACGATTTACCAAAGCCGCGCAGAAGAAAGGGCGAGTCCAGAGAAAACACGCGGTCAGGCGAAATGAGCCATGAAAAATGCCCAGGCGGACGTTTTGTGCCTTGAATTTTGTGCCTAAACTATAAATAACACCTTTTCCATTTTATTCCTTGGTTGAACATTGAATTTTTAGCTTGTAAGCTTTGTTCTTCCCTTTGATGGTTTGTTTCAAATTCCTAGTTTTCAAGGTTGCTTTTCCCATCAATTGCTAGTTCAAGCATGAATCAAGTAGAGGTATACATTGAGGCTTGTGAATTCCTTGAAGGTTTAGCCACGTAAAAGCAACTTGGGACCACTGACACACAATAAGCGCACTACCTAATAGCTGTAAACATCGAAAAGGTGACAGAGACTGCAATCCTAACAAACTGCTACCTTATTCTTTGCTAACCAGCTAAATAAAAACAACGAAAGCAGATCTAAACAAAGCAACAAACATAAAAACAGAAATCAGATAAAACGAACATAGATCCATATGAAATCGACGTAAAGAAAATCAGATCTAAAGTATCTAACCTATTCTCATCCAAGTTGACGAACTAAAATGTAAATCTACCTACGAGAAAACATAAACAAGGCGGAACTAAAGCAAACGAAAACAATCAAAACAGAGAACATCAGATCCAACACAACTTGAACTAAAAACTTCATTTCATAAACGATCTTCAGTAAACGTAACTAAAACAGAATTCCAAACAAGGATTTAAAGAGCGGTTAACTATGGAAAGGAAACTAGAGTAGCAACTGGAAGAAAAACATTAAAAACAACTAAGCTACAGAGACGACGAACTAAAAACAGAATAGAAATTGTTTTACCCCCCTCGGGGTGCAACAAAAACTCCAACTACAAAGACTTCTACGCAGATCCATGTCCCTTCTCCCTTAACGAGGAAGAAAAGATGAAAACAGAAGTGGAAACGGCGACTCCTGCTGCTAGCTCCTTACTCCATGCTAAAAAAATAAGGTGAAAATGAGGTGACTATGAGGTGACTCAAGGTGATGATAGTGTTGAACTCTCTTCTTGTGTGCACTCTCTCCGTATTTATAGGATGATGTTGGGCCCAAATCCCTAGGGTAAGCCCAGCCTGTCTTGACATTTATGCCCTTGAGATGGTATCTTTTCTTCTCTCTCCTCTGACTCATCACTTCATGTGGTAAACTCCACTTGATCAACTTGTCGACTGGGTAGGTTTCATTGTTTGTACGCAACTGATCAACTTAGCATCATTTCTGGCCCCTTTTCACTCCTTTCCCGAGTTGATCAAGTTGTTCATGCACTTGCCGCTTCTACAATTTATAGCCCCTGCATAATCAAATTCACCACTATTTTCGCACATTATCAGCCATGTTAGTGTAATAAACCCTACAAAACCATGCTTGTAACGAGCCCTATCAAGTTGCTCACACTTAAACCATGTTTGTCCTCAAGTATCAAAGAACAACAAGAAAAAAGGCAAGTTACATGCATGGGTCCCTGACCGACTCCTAAAAACTAAACAGACTCATAGAACTGACTAAAAAACAATACTTAGGCAAATATTTACATCTCCATGTCTGAAACTGGCTCAACTTCTGGCAATATTCCCCACAAGCTTAAGGCCATTCCAAATATTTTGCAGTCTCAAATTTCTCCCCCTCTTTTTTCATTCTGATTAGCCTATCAGTTCGTCAAGATAACCCATACTCTAGCCAACTGTTGGATTCACTCGGTCACTCATTTCTCACCAGAGATGTTAGGACCATTCACTCATTTATTTTGCCATACCACTGATGCTTGAGTTCCATAGGTACAGACTAGTTCCTTAAGGTCTTTTGTTAAGGTTGTAATGGGGTCAAGGGTTATGGTGTAGATAGGTAGGGTCCTATGGGTCCTAAGTTCATAAAAATCTTGTAAAACGACTAAGGACATGTGAGCTCAGGAACAAAAGTGGAGTAGCCTCCCTATTACATCTTCAAACTTCCCAAAATTTGACAACATACCTTGGCCATTTTTGGCCTTATTCATCTAACTTTTCTACTACAGGGTCAGGTTACATCATGTCCTGCTCTGTTTATCTAACAAAATTATTATTATTATTATTATTTTATTTTTTTCAGGGTCAGGTTACATTTTTTCATGCCCTTTATTAAACTATTTCTCTTTTTTTTTTCTTGGGTCAGGTTATAAGTGTCTGCCCTTTTCTTTTTCCTACCATCTTGACTATAACTCTTTCTTTCATATCCCTTCTACCCCCAATTGGTTGGCTGCTCCATTCTATCCCCTTAGTCACATGGCATGGAGGCTCATGGTTTCAACAGAAGGTGAATTCATAATGTAGGGTCAAATTGGGTACTAGGGGTGCCCTTACAATGAGGCGGGTTCTTCTAGTTCGAAAAAAAGAGAGGCCAAACTGGTTATTTCCTATTGCCTTTAGTCCTCACTAGCCTATGTCATTTCCCTCTCAGCATCAAGTGGCAGCCACTTTATTTTTTTTTATTTCAGTAGAAAGTGTTCTACTCTGGCTTATAACTCACTTTTAGAGGGCTTCATAGTTGGCTAAAAATCTTGGCTCTTTCATCGTTCTTACTTCGTCCACACTGACTTCAACTTACTTTTAGAAAGAGGGGTCTCACAGTTCAACATGCATTTTTCATTTTCATTCACTCTCACTAAGGGTTTTATGCCTTCTGTTTTTGCCAGCTCATTCATGTTTTCCTAAGACAACTTTGACAAGCACATAAGGACTGATTCGACATGCTTTGCTCAAATGACTCACTATCCTACCAACTGGCCTATCAACAGATCAAGTTATAATTCGACATGCTTCGCTCAGTTGATTCAGATGATTTAACAGGTAGAAAAGGTAAAAATAGATAAGTCAAATGATTCAGATGCTTATGTCCAAATACTCCACACTACTCCCCCCTCTCACTTTATCTTAGTTTGCCCTCAAGCTAGCATGATAAAGTGGAAAAGAGTAGTAAGTGATTCACTAACAAACATTCTAAAAACCTAGAAACCCTATTATCATATAAAAACTTCTCACACTTAGACCGAGCATCGGACTAAGTAGGAGAAATCAGCACACCAAACACAGAAAACATACAAACAAGACACAAACTTCTCACACTTAGACTGAGCACCAGGCTAAGTGTGATGAAGGCAAGACAGACACATATATACACAAACAAAAAACTGAAATTACTTGGTCAATGGGGGGGTTCATCTCCTTGGCTGATCCCTCCTGGAGTCAGCTGTTCTAGGGTGGGAGTCATCTCGTCCAGCCGGACGTCTACTGCTTGTTCCTTGGGCTGCATGTTGTGGAGTCCTTTGCCTCATTAATGCTTTGGGCTCCACTGCTTCACACATTCTCATTAATGCTTCGATAGTCCGGTTGCAGAAATGGGTTCCCTGATCAGATATAATAGCTCGGGTACTCCATATCGGTTGAAAATGTTGGCCTTCAGAAATTTCGCGACTTCTTTTGACTCACATGAGCTTGTAGCTTTAGCCTCTATCCATTTAGACACATAATCTACCTCAACCAGTATATAAGTGTTCTCGTATGACGATGGGAAGGGGCCCATGAAATCCATTCCCCAAACATCGAATATCTCGCAAACCACGATGGGTACTTGCGGCATCTCATCTCTAGCAGAAATCCCCCCGGTCAGCTGACAACGACTACACCTCCTGCAAAACTCATAGGAATCCTTGTGCAAGTCTGGCCAATAGAAACCACTATCCAGGACTTTCCTAGCTGTCTTCTTCGAGCCGAAGTGACCACCTCAGGCAAGAGAGTGACAATAAACCAATATATATTCTTGATCCCACTCAGGGATGCACCTTCTGATGACTTGATCAACTCCCATTTTCCATAGGTAAGGGTCATCCCAGAAGTAGTACTTTTCTTCACTTTTGATCTTTAATCTCTGGGCCCTAGTCACCTCGGTTATAGAAGGCAGTTCTCCAGTTATCAAATAATTCGCTATATCAGTGAACCAAGGCTCAACTTGCCTTCTTCTTACTTCATTTAAAAAGGCTACTAGATCAGTTGCGTCGAGCACATCCTTCCAGCTGATCAAGACATTTAATCCTTGGGCGAAATACAGGTGCTCCTCTGGAAAAGCGTCGGGGACATCTTCTTTATCCTCTCCTTGATTTATTCTGCTTAAGTGGTCAGCCACCCTATTCTATGTCCCAGCTTTATCATTTGTCTCCCAATGAAATTCTTGCAGCAGTAACACCCAACGGATCAGTCTTCGACTCTTTTTTTGCCAAGAGGTATTTGATTGCTGCGTGGTCAGTATAAACAATAACTTTGGATCCAAGTAAATAAGGGCAAAACTTTTCAAAAGAGTACACTATAGCCAGCATCTCCTTCTCCGTTGTATCATAATTTTTCTAAGCCTGGTTGAGAGTTTTAGAAGCATAGAAGATGACATAACTCTTCACATCAATTTTTTGTCCAAGGATTGCTCCCACTAAAAGGTCGTTGGCGTCGCACATCACCTCAAAGGTGTGATTCCAGTTAGAAGCTCTAATGATTGGGGCTGAAACAAGTCTATCCTTCAAGAGCTGGAACGCCTTCTAACATAGTTCATCAAAAACAAACTCCACATCATTTTTGAGAAGGTGGGTTAATGGATCAGCGATCTCCACATCATTTTTGGGGTTAAGCTTCCTTTGTTGCTCTCTGTGAGCTTTCGCACCATCTTCGAAGCGTATGTGATGCATGCAGAGGTCAGGGCTGATCCCGACCAAATCCTACAAAGTCCATCCAATGGCCTTCTGGTTTCTCCTCAGCACTCTCAATAACTCTTCCTCTTGCTTCTCTGTCAACTGGCTGTTGATGATGAATGGAAAAGTTTCCTCATCCCCGAGGTAGGCATACTTTAATCCTGGGGTAATGTCTTCAACTCCTTCTTAGGCGTGACCGCCTCTTAGGGCAATGGGTTTTTCTTGACATTCTTCGCCGCAAGCTCCCCAAAATCGGGCACCTTTTCCAAACTGTTCAGTTGAGCAAAGCCAGTGGACCCAGTTGAGGTCGGTTTCTGGCAGAATCCCATGATTGCATTATTGATCTCTTCATCGGTCATATTCTGCGTCAAAAGTATCGCACACCATCCGGAGACCTCTTCTTCAATCGAGTCGTTCAATTCAGCAGCTGCAAGCTGCTCCTGCAACAGTTAAGTCTCAAGAAATTCTTGGACTAATGGGTGAATAACATCTAATGAATGTAGATTTTCACTATCCAAAGGTTTTTTCATTGCTTCATCAATATTGAAAGTGAATTTCTCCCCATGATAATCCAAGCAAATCGTACCGTCACTCACAACGATTATAGTCTTGGCTGTTCGCAAGAATGGCATCCCAACAATACTCTACTAGATTCACCAGCTTCAGACTCATTTATACGGATCACGTGAAAATCTGCAGGGTATAGGAAGTCATGCACCCTCACATTCACATTTTCCAGTACGCCTTCATGGCTAATGCATGATCTATCCACAAGCTGGATAACCACCTTTGTATCTAATAGGCTGACTACAGTCAATCTCTTGTAAACCGAGAAAGGCAGCACATTAATAGACGCTCCCAGATCACACATAGCATGCTCGATTTTAACATCCCAAATAATGTTGTGTAGAGTAAACATCCCAGGATCAGCCATTTTAGAAGGAAGCCTTCTCTTCTGAATTACAGTAGACACACTTTCCCCAATCACAATCTTTCCATCGGCCTTAGCTTTTCCAGCTATGAAGTCCTTGATAAACCTGTTGAACAGGGGTAGTTTCAATGCTTGTAGAAATGGCAGGTTGATCTCAAGCTTGCCAAAAATCTCCATGAAATCGGTCGGATCCTCCTTTTGTCTTTTGGCCTCTCCCCTGTATGGGTAAGGTTTTAGGTGCTTGACTACATTGCTCGTTCATTCATCCGGGTCATCCCTCTCATGTTTCTTAACTTCCGCGATCAACTCCTCTGGTCCTGGGTCAGGAGGTTGTGGTTCGGCAAACTGAGGAAATGGATCTCTTGCCTCCTTTAAGAGGGTATCCTCACTGTTCTCTTCTCCATCTTCCTCATCTGTTCTGCCCAGAGGCTCATCATAATCTTTACCCGACCTCAGAGTGATTTTGCTAATGTTAGCCTTGTCCGGCATCTTGACAGTCGCGGGTATCTTACCATCATATCCAAGTATTTCATTCAACGTCGTGGCCATCTGGGATAGTTGTTTAGTGAGCATATCCATAGCCGTTTTCTGCTGTTGCTGGGCGTCCTGTATCTTATGCACCAAGTCATTATCAGCTTGCATGTTTCCTTGAATGTGTTGTTGAAAATTCAGCAAATCCCCTACTACATCATCAATTTTCGTCGACAATTTAGAATTTGGTTGGCTCGCATTCATTCCCGACGGGTGATTCAACAAAGACCCCCGTCCTTGATGGAAATTCTCGTATGGCCCCTGATTGCCATGCTGCTGCGACTGAGTGTTCTGGTTGTTGTTCTGGTATCCTCTCTGATGTGGTGGAACATAGGAAACCATTTGATTGTTTTGATTCTGGTTCGGCCAATTAGATTAGTTCCCTTGTCCCCTATTGTTGTTCCAATTGTTCTGACCATCTTGGTTTCGGTTCTGCCAATGAGGTTGCCCTTCTGACTGTGGATAGCAGATAGCTGGTGGCTGCTGATAACTCACTGCTGGAGGTTGTTGATAGGTAATCGCCGATGGTAGTTGTTGAGCTGTGTTCGGATCTGACCACCTGAAATTTGGGTGATCCCTCCATGGGGCATCCTTGATCTTCCACGGATTCCAATTAGGGTTCTGATTCCAATTCCCAGTTGTATTCGCCTGCGCTTGGAAACCTTGTTATCCTGAATGCCCATAACTAGGATACATCTCCTCTTGACTCGACTCAACCTTCACCTTCTCCGCAGGAGCAGGTTGTGTATTTTTCTCCATGGCAAACAGTATAGTTTTTTCCAACCGATCCATTCAGGCCTCCATCATATCCTCTGTTGTGGCCACAGTGGTGTTTGCTGCCACCCGTCTCGTTAACAGGGCCCTGGGAGAGTCATACGCTTTCTTAGCATTTACCAGCCTCTCCAGTACCCTCTTAGCTTCACTTACCCTTAGTTTCGAGAAATCACCTCCACTGGAAGAATTCATCAGATCCTTGCTCTCGGGTGTCATCCCTTCATAGAAATTATTGAAGATTTCCGCCTCCATCATATGGTTGTTTGGGCAGGCGTCCAACATTCCCTTGAACCTATTCCAATACTGAGTCAAAGGCTCATCGCAATCTTGATAGGCACTTTGGATCTCCTTCTTCAGCGCATTAGTCTTTGTGGAAGGGAAAAAGTAATCTAGGAATTGAGATCTAAAATCGGCCCACGTTCTGATAGAGTTGGGTAGTAGCCTCATGAACCAAGTATCGGCTTCTGCTTTTAAAGCGAAAGGGATCACCCTAAGCCTGTAGTCGTCCTCAGTCGATCCAGCTGGATGTTTTTTAATCCCACAAATCTTGCAGAAGTCATGTAAGAATTCATATGGGCTCTCGGTTGGTCTCTCATAATATTGGGGCATGACGGCCAGTATGTTGTTCTTCACATCTATATTCGTCTGCCCTGGGGTCACCACTATTGCCTGAGCTGGTTCTCCAGGCAAGTGAGCGTTGAGAGACCTGATCTCGAGATCGTTATCTACCAGTGCGGCCATCCTGTCCGGTCCTTCTATAACGGTCTCCTCCTTCAACTCGGCAAACGGGTTCTGATCTTCTTCCCCTTCTGAGCTTGTATTAGATGGACCTCCTATGTTCAGTCCAGATCTTGTGACGACCGGGTTGGTTGCTTCTCTGATCCTCCAATTGGATTTCGTATCTCTCCAATTGATCATATTATTCCAGTGCCTAAAGTTCAGGCCTCTGTTCATAAACTGAAAAGGAAAAAGAAAATAGGAGGATTACCAAGTATCTCAAACACAAGCACGTACAACGTCATCCATCACTGGAAACGGCGCCATTTGAAATATCATTTTCGAAACTAAGAACTCAGAGTTCACATGCAAATTAAAACATGCAGCGTTGCTCAACTTGATCAAGTCAAACAATAGATGGTTCAAGCTGGCTGACAACTACTTGTCGCTGGGTATGCAAACGGAGAGACTTATGACTTTCAAGACCTTAACCCACAATACTATTAAACTAGTAAATGGAAGTAAGGGTCGAATCCCTCAGTGACATATGCGAGTGGAGTTGGGATTGAGACATTTGGGAGGTTTGGCTGCGGCCACGCTTTTTAGTGGGTTAAGTATAAACTAAGGAATAGGAATTGCTCAACTAGCTAAACTAAACTGATCAAGCTACACTAAACAGACATTAAAACTAAGAAACAAACGACTTGATCAACTAAACCTAGAGCAGAAAGGTAAAAGTAACTTGGGACCACTGACACACAATAAGCGCACTACCTAATAGCTGTAAACATCGAAAAGGTGACAGAGACTGCAATCCTAACAAACTGCTACCTTATTCTTTGCTAACCAACTAAATAAAAACAACGAAAGCAGATCTAAACAGAGCAGCAAACATAAAAACAAAAATCAGATAAAACGAACACAGATCCATATGAAATCGACGTAAAGAAAAGTAGATCTAAAGTATCCAACCTATTCTCATGTAAGTTGACGAAATCTACCTACGAGAAACATAAACAAGGCGGAACTAAAGCAAACAAAAACAATCAAAACAGAGAACATCAGATCCAACTCAACTTGAACTAAAAACTCCATGTCATAAACGATCTTCAGTAAACGTAACTAAAACAGAATTCCAAACAAGGATTTAAAGAACGATTAACAATGGAAAGGAAACTAAGGTAGCAACTGGAAGAAAAACATTAAAAACAACTAAGCTACGGAGACGACGAACTAAAAGCAGAATAGAAATTGTTTTAACCCCCTTGGGGTGCAACAAAAACTCCAACTACGAAGACTTCTACGCAGATCCAGGTCTCTTCTCCCTTGACGACGAAGAAGAGATGAAAACAGAGGTGGAAACGGAAACTCCTGTTGCTAGCTCCTTACTCCATGCTAAGAAAAATAATGTGAAAATGTGGTAACTATGAGGTGAGTCAAGGTGATGATAGTGTCGAACTCTCTTCTTGTGTGCACTCTCTCCGTATTTATAGGATGATGTTGGGCACAAATCCCTAGGGTAAGCCCATCCTGTCTTGACATTTATGCCCTTGAAATGACATCTTTTCTTCTCTCTCCTCTGACTCATCACTTCATGTGGTAAACTCCACTTGATCAACTTGTCGGCTGGGCAGGTTTCACTGTTTGTACGCAACTGATCAACTTAGCTTTTTTTTGGCCACTTTCACCCCTTTCCCGAGTTGTACAAGTTGTTCCTGCACTTGCCGCTTCTACCATCTATAGCCCCTGCACACTCAAATTCGCCACTCTTTTCGCACATTATCAACCATGTTAATGTAATAAACCCTACAAAATCATGCTTGTAATGAGCCCTATCATATAACAATAATTAATGTTCATAATATTTCAAAATGACCATGTGGTGGAGTGGTAAAGGGGTTGGTATTTAGAGACGAGGTCATGTGTTCAAACCCTCAGCAATAAATTTTGAAAAGTGAAAAAATTTAAAAACCGGTTTTCGGTTCACTGTTGGACCGGTCCGACCGGCCGGTTCCATCGGTTCACGGCGGTTCAACATGCAAGTGGTATTTAAGGGTGAACCGGACCGGACTGCCTACCGGTTCACGGTTGAACCGGTCGATCCGGCGGTCCGGTCCGGTTTTTTAAACACTGAAATTACAATTGATTATCGATGTCGGTAACACTGAAATTTGAAACAATATTAGCATTGGACTGTGGCCGAAAACAGAAACCATTTTTAAAAGAGGATTAACGTCGTATATTTTGGTAGTTAAGTTTGACGATCACCCTAACCAGCCATTAATGTAATTCTTTTACCTATTTTATTTGTTTTAGACGTCCGAATTCGGATATCCAACACTTTCTAATTGAAAGAAATCCATGGGTTCATGAATAGAAATCCATGGGTTCCATCCTAAATATATAGTGTGTTGATAGAAATCCATGGGTTCCATCCTAAATATATAGTGTGTTTGTTCAGTGACCCGCTCTGATACTATCATAGAAATCCATTGATTTCATTCTAAAACCAATTGGTGATAGGAAGTGGGGCACATGAGACTTATATAGTGATTTCAGTTATCTCTTTACACCGATGTGGAATAATTGTAATATATATTATTTAGTTAACACTGATGTCTCTAGTTTGGAATTTTAAAAAATCTTACTTAAAAATACGTGAAAGCTAAGTTAACTTTTACTTGCTCATTCCTATTCTTGCTTCAATTCAGATTAATTTGGTTGAATTTAAAGATTGGAGTCTAATGGTGGAAATTGTTACGTGTGGAGTTTAATGGTATAAATTTTAAATGTGATTTACCATGTTTATCATGTCTTTAGTCTGATGCTTTTGGACTTATATGCTTGACCGTATTTGAAGGCCGTATTGTGAAATGTTATCTTATAAATAATAATCGTTAGAGTGTCCTCCCTATAGTGGAGGACAGGGGCGCCGGGGCGGGGAGGGGCGGACAGCCCTCTGCCGAGTATTCGGCGTGGACAGGGGGTGGACGAGCCGCGGCGGGTTATAATGGGGCCTGTGCACCGCGGCGCCTGCCCACTTTTTTTCATTTTTTTTATTTTTTGCCTATAAATAAAACTCATTCCCCTCATTATTTTCACACCAAATAAAACTCTCTATTCCAAATTTCTCTCTCTAAGTTTTTCTTTATTCCAGTTCCAAAAAATGGAAGATTTGTGGAATGAAGCGTGCAGTGGCGGACACAGGTGGAGGAGGTGAGGGGCTTAAGCCCCTCCCAACCCATTTTTTTAAATAAATTTCTATTGCAATTTTTTTTTAAAAAATTCGAACCTATAGTCAGCCCTCACCAAGTTAATAGCTTTGATGTCTAATTTATTAGAGGTTTAATGGAAAGGAGGGGATGAAAATTAAAATTACACCTAAAAACTTCACAACAATGGAGTTGAGAAATGAGAAGAGGAAGATGATGAATAGTAAAACAATAAAAGCAGAAAAAGTACTGTCAGTTCCCTATTTAAAGTACTGCACTATTAGACAATAAATAATAATAAAAAGTAATACACTAACTTACAAATAACTTAAATAAATAAAATAATAAAAGTTGAAAAAGTACTGCACTATTCCTATTTGACGGCAGGGGTTAGTTTCAGGGCAGGTATATTAATTAAGAATTAAAAGGATTTGTCATCTAGCCCTACTTCTTTCATAGCGGCGGAGCAAAACAAAAATGAAACTTCTCCCACAAATTCCAAAAGAGAATTACTTATTTTCTTCGCAACTATAATTGGTAGAGTAAGGTCAGTTTTTCCTTTTCTTTTGTCATAGTTTACACAATCACAATGTGTTAGATACTTTAGATTCATAACTTTTATTTACATAGTATTTTGTGATTTATTGAACTAATTTGCTAAATTGCATAGCTTGTCTTGATCCAAGAAATTCTTTCTCTGAATTCAATGAGCATCAAGTCATTCATATTGCTACTTTATATCCCGAGGACTTCTCTGCGAGCGAATGTTTACATCTTCCACGGCAAGTTAGTAACTTTATTGCTAATGTGCGGTGTGATCCTCAATTTGTTGCGCTTAGTGATTTGGGAAGTTTTGCTATGAAAATGGTCAAAACTAAGAAGCATTTAGTTTTTCCATTGGTCTATCGGATTATTGAGTTGGCCTTGGTTTTACCTGTTGCTACTGCTTCTGTTGAGAGAGCATTTTCTGCAATGAAGACTATCAAGACTGATTTACGAAATCGAATGGGTGACGAGTGGATGAATGACAGTCTAGTTGTGTACATTGAGAAGGATATTTTTTCAACGATTGATAACGAGCCGATCCTGCAGCGTTTTCAATCGATGAAAACACGTAGAATTCAGTTGCCGCCGCTTTAGCAAACTGTATTATTCTTTTTGTCAAACCTGTTTTGGATTAATTTTATGTATTAGATATTTATTTATTTTTAGAATTTTTATTATTATTTTTTTATTATATATATATATAATATGTGTGTGTCTCCTGCCAAGATTTTTTAGTGAAGCACCTGCCAAGATTTATTCCTGCGTCCGCCACTGGAAGCGTGGGATTATCTGATTCAAGAGGTGCAGGCGGAAGCCGATGAGGACGCGGCGCGGGAGGCAGTGGCGGTGGTCCCTCTTCCGTTTCATCATCGGCGGACAATCCCACGAGATCATGTCGGAGCGCACGAGTGGCTGATGGCAGACTACTTTGGCGATAACCCTCGTTATCCGGCAGAGATTTTCCATCGGCGTTTCAGAATTTTGCAACCGCTCTTAACCCATATAGCGATGTCATTGGCGGGCGGTACATGTGCTTCACCCTCCGACGTGATTGCACCGGCCGGATCGGTCTATTTACTTTGCAGAAATGCACCGCTGCAATTAGGCAACTTGCATATGCCTGCCCGACTGATATGTTCGACGAATACCTGCAGATGGGTGAGACGACTAGCCTTGATGTGCATCCGGGAAATCTTTGGTCCGGAGTATCTACGAAAGCCAACCTATGAGGACTGCTATAGACTACTAGATATGCACGGTTCGGTGCACGGTTTCCCGAGGATGATGGGCAGCATCGATTGCATGCATTGGGAGTGGAGAAACTGGCCAGTGGCGTGGAAAGGCCAGTTTACTACTGGATTAAAGGCAGACATCCCTCGATGATCCTGGAAGCCGTTGCCGACTATCGTTTGCCGATCTGGCATACGTATTTCAGTGTCGCAGGTTCGAACAACGACATCAGCTTTCTGTAGTCATCGCCTCTCTTCAATGATGAGTACCGGGGGAGGGTCCTGAAATCAGATTCATGGCCAACGGCACCTAGTACCATAGGGGATACTATTTTGCTGATGGGATATACCCTCATTGGCCCGTATTTGTCAAGACAGTTCAACAACCGGTCGGACTAAAGAAAGCCTATTTTGCGCGAAAATAAGAGGGTGCTAGAAAGGATGTTGAGCGAGCTGTTGATGTGCTCCAAGCGTGGTGGGCCATTTTACGGTGCCCGGCACGAGTTTGGCACGAAGATGATGTCACGAATATCATGTATGCATGTATCATATTGCACAATATGATAATAGAAGATGAAGGATTTGCTGCTGAGCATTGGGCACCGAAACATGGTGTTAGTTCAAGTCACGGTGTTGCCTCCGCGCCGATACAGATGGGTGTACCGCGTAGTAATGAATATCTGCTCCAACATTTCATTGATATGCGCAGGAACACAACACATACCCAACTCCAGGCCGATTTGATTGAAGAGGTCTGAGCACGTAGGGGAGGGGGGCAGCGTGAAGAAATTGTGTGATGTCGAAAATTTTCGTTGTATAATTTTCTCCTTCATGTAATACAACGAAAATTTAGTTTATTATTTTTATTTATTAAATTAGCAGTTATTTCCTAATTATTTTTCAATCTGATAATTTTAATTCTAATTGAATTAAAATATACAATCAATTGATAAAACAAAAAAAAAGTGACTCCAGAGTGTCCACTATTGTTGTGGACACTTAGAAGAGTGGTTGTGGAAAAAAAATGGTTTGTCCACCAAAGTTAGACGTCACCACGGTTCGGGAACCGGCGGTTCACGGTTCGAAACCGCCGGTTCTGGTTTAAAAAATAAGTGAACCTGAACCAGCCCGACCAAGGTTCGGCGGTTCCGGTTCCTGAACCGTGAACCGCCGGAACCGCCGTTGCATGTCCGGTTCCGGGCCGGTTCGTCCGGTTCGGCGGTTCAATTTTTTTTATATACATTGTGAATTTGTAATTCAAGTAAAAATATAAATATATTTGTATAAATAAAATTAGAATAAAGCGATGTACAAATGCAATTTTATTGATACAAATTACAACTTTAAAATTGCAAATTACAACTTTAAAATTACAAATTACAACTAAAAATTTACAAGTTACAACTTTAAAACTACAAATTCCAACTTAAAATTTACAAATTACAACTTAAAAATTATAAATTACAAAAGACTTAAAGTCTTGATTACAATTTACAAATTACATATTCAAAACAAAGGGGGGAAAAATAAAGGAAAAGGACTTGAGCTCAACTTAAATTTAAAATTTAAGTTGAGATGCCTACGTATCCTCAATGCTCAATTGCATTTTGGAATCAAAGTCCACGTAGTTCTCTTACCTTGCTTACCTATTTGGCTTGATCGTAGGAATTGGCGGCGCGCCTACTCTTCTTCATCGGGGAAGTAGTCTTGGTCGGGTTGTACTACTTGATTGTTCCAATCCGGTTATTGGTCTCTAATTTCGGCGGAGCACCAATCATCAAGTAACATGGTGGCTTCTATGTTTTGCCCGGTGAGTCTACTTCTTCTGTCGTCCAAGACGTTGCCTCCAACACTAAAGGCGGACTCGACGACGACAGTGGAAGCCGGAACCGAAAAGATCTCCTTGGCCATTGATGCAAGGATGGGAAAATCTTTCTCGTGTGATCCCCACCAATCTAGGACGTCGATTTGTTGGGGAACGGGACCTCCTTCTTCCTCATTGAATAAAAAGTGAGAGTCAAAATATAAGTCTAACTCACTTGTCGAATTTGCCGTCCTTCCTCCGCTGCTGAAGCCGTATAGGTCTGCCAATTGGGATTGGGCTTCAGGGTCATCAACTTGGAAGAAGCCAAAGTTATGTGTTTGACGGGGGGTCTAGGTCTCACTTGGTGGGTACGGTTATACTTGGCTTCGTAATCGTGAAAGAGAGCCCGCAAGTCGAACTCAAAACTTCTTTGGAGGCTTGGGAGGTGGGAGAGGTTTATTTGGAATGTTTGAGCTAGGTTTATGTAGTTGTCGTCCTCGTCAGTTTGCAAAGCTCGGAGTGGTTCAAGATCAATAGAAGCCAAATTGTTGTAATAAAATTCTAAAATTTTGAAAGTACCAACTAGTTTCCACTTTGGATCCAAAACTTTGGCAAGCAAAAAAATCGTGGGGATCTCGTTGAAATACTTGAGCCATTTTTCAACCATGTAATATAAAACACACATTAACTCAAGATTGTTTGTGGAATTTTTCATTGCAATTTTAAAACCAAGTGATATGATCATGCAATGTTCTAAAACACGAACGGATGTGCAATAATACACACCCGATAACTCAATAGTGGCATTTCGAAAACCTTTGAATAACTTAAACAAGCTCATGCATTGATCCCAACAAGAAGATGTTAGATATAAATCATCAACAGGGTAAGTTCTATAAAAATCAACTAAATATTCTATATGCTCCAATGTAGAATGCAACATATCATATGTAGAGTTCCATCTAGTAGACACGTCTAAAGTAAAAGTTGTGTACCTTATTTTCTTCGTGTGGCAATACTTCTTCAACGCCTTGCCAATTTGAGGCTTCCAGTGGATCAAGGATACAGCTGTAGTAATAGGTTGGAGCATCTTGTACACATAAGTTTAAAATATGACAAATACATCGTTGGTGAAAATACTTACCACTTATCGCCGGGGAGCAAGCCGCAATTAAATCGGATATACTTGCGGTGTTAGCGGTTGCGTTATCAAAACCAACCAAAAATATCTTGTTGCATAACTCATACTCATTCAAATCTTGAATAATTAAAGATGCAATTGCTTGTGCGGTGTGTGGGGAAGGAAATTGTCTAAAACCAATTAAACGTTTATTTAAAGACCAAATATTGTCTATAAAATGACATGAAATTCCCATGTAAGAATTTCGTTGGAAAGAATCTGTCCACACATCGGAGCAAATATTAACTTTGTGCCCCAAGGTGGATAGAAATTTTCCAACCTCTCTTTTTTTGTCAAAAAACTGACGGTTGTTAGATCTTTGAGCAGTAGAGGGGGGAATTCTCTTTGTAGCAACATTAAAAGCGGTTTGCATAGTAACTTCATATTTTTTGTCATTAAAAAAATTGAACGGCAAATGTTTCATTGCCGCCCATCTTACCATAGCATCAGTAACATTTTTCGGATCATATTTAAATAGCGGCGTACCTGTTTGAGACGATGAGCCGGCGGGGAAGTTTATTTGGCTTTGGGACTTAGAATGCCCATATTCCACGGGGTATTTTGCCTTCAAATGGCGATGGAGAGTACCATATCCCCCACCGATAACAAATGGATAGACTTTATCGCAATAGTTGCAATATGCTTTGAACTCACTTGTCTCAACGGTAGTGGTCGGATCATTAGGATTTGAAATTACCACCGGGGCCTTCTTGAAATGTTTGGTAAAAATCTCGGATTTCAACTTGGGAGGCATCTTTTTCTTTTGTCGTCCTGTGGGAGGAGGAGCATCGGCCTCCTCCTCATCATTGTCGCCAACTTGGCCGGTGCTAGAAGGGGGAATTGATGCGATCCATCATCGCCTTCGTCCGACGATAGATTCACATCGTACTCGAAATGCGAAGCCGAATGTGAATGCCCCCTTGTTGGTCGTCGTCGGCGAGGGCAAGTAACAATGCCGCATTTCGATCTTCTTCCCCCTACGAAAATTATACAACTAAGTAAAAATACTAACACAAAAATAAAACACATAGACACATAGATGTTGAAAAATGAAATTATGAATTTAATAAAAATGAATTAACAAAAAATTAAAACATATTATAACTTACTTGAGCTCGAAGAGTGGCTAGCCTTCCCACCTCCTCCGCAACTTGTGCTCTAGAAGGGGCACGTCGACGACGAGTATCACTTTGATCTTGGGCAATTTCCTTGCCCCGATCACCACCACGACGAGATGAAGACATGATATAAATATTTATGGAAATTAAAAGTGGAGAATAGAGAGTAGTGTGATTGTGTGAAGATGATAACGTGAACAACGTGAGTAAATTATGAGCGCAAATAACGTAAACTACTTGAGAGAATGAGGATGGAGAATAGAGAAATTGAGATTGAGAGAGAAATTCTTATTAACACAAGAATTGAGTGAGTAGAAATGAAGAGGATGGGGTATTTATAGGGGAAAATTTTGATTAAAAAAATTTTTAATTTTTGAAAATAACGGCCGAACCGCCGGTTTACCGCCAAAACCGCCGGTTTTCGGTGGAAACCGGCAGTTTTTCGTCAATTTCAAATTTCAAATTTTAAAAACAACGCCGGAACCGCCGGTTTACCGCTGGTTTTTCGGTCGAAACCGGCGGTTTCCGTCATTTCTGCCCAAACCGGCGGTCGCGGGAGCGGTTTCTGAAAAGACTAGGAAGTAGGCCTGAAAAGATGTCGGGAGTTGTCGGGAACCGCCAAACCGGCGGTTCGGAACCGCCGGTTCCGGCTCTTCAAAATTCGCAAACCTGAACCGGCCCGTCGGAACCGCCGGTTCGGTTTGGAGACCTCTAACCAAAGTGTCCTTATTGTGGACAGTCTTATCAGAAAGTTGGGTAGTCATATATCGTTGTGAAATATTTGGCTCAATGCTCTCTCTCTCTCTCTCTCTCGCACACACACACATGAAGTCGCGCTCGTGTGAACTACATATCATGACAGGCTTGCTATATCTCATCCATTCAGCTCCGATAATCCTAGTTATTGAGCTAGGTGTTGTCTGGTATACACTCGATTCATGCATTATCCAACATGTTTCTGTCTGGTATACAAGTTATAGGTCCATTATTGTAGTTATGGAACTGGTGGGACAAATATTAGCTAAATTAATTAGGCATGGAAGATCCTTGTTTTCAGCTACACATAAAATGTTGCCGTTTTTGGTTGGACAGGATTGAGTAGGAGTAGAGGGCTATGGGGTTAAATGATGAACAAATCCATACAAACACTAGCCTCCACCTTCGCTAGGATTCTGTACTCACTTAAACTTAGCAATAATAAAAGAGTGGTGGTGGTTGTGGCTTCCACATTGTGTTGCTAGTATGGATTTTCTAACCCGCATATATTGAACTGAATCTCTGTTTCCTTTGTCAAAGAACTGAATTTTGACATGATTTAGAGAAGAACAAATTTAGAAACTGAATTATCTATGAGGTAATGATACGGAATAATGGAATACGGAATAGGATCATGATTGTCCAATACTAGTATTTGTTTTGATATGTGACAAATACACATTTCACTTATAGGATCACAATAACAAAGAGTGAAGAAATTAGTTCGAATTTTAAACCAGAATCTGCCTAGAAATGGAGTTATTTGCTTGGGTCACTAGCCTCATATAGATAGATGTTTACTGCTTAATTTACAACTCACAAGTCTTCCATACCCAATTGGTCCATAGCTTTGCTTATGCAAACTATATTCAAATTTTATGTTCTGATAATTAGTCACTTATTTGGACCGGTTGAATTTGATACACCATAATATTTGTGTGTTAAACTGAAAGTGCATGTCTAATACTCATTTTTAATGTTGTTTTTCTAGTGGTTGTCGTTATTAAATTTTCAGGAGTCAGTCGCTGATTTTGGTTTTGGTTTTGGTTTTGGTTTTGTAGTAGTATATTCTATCTAGTAAGAGGAGATTCTGAAATATCTGACCAAGTGACAAATACGGAGTATTTTCTTTCTTGTCTGTTGTGAAGAACGATGCACAACCTCTTTCTCTTTGTTTCTTTCTTTATTTGACAAAATAGACCACTCACTCTTGATTTCTTTCTCTATTTGACATTACCTCAAGTTGCAAAGTCGTCTCCGACTATCAACTTTCTAACAATTCCGTTAAAACTCTTTGAATTTACAGTTTTTGTTAAGATGTGTGCCCACTGATCATCTGATCAAACAGAAGGAAAATCTGTAGTACCATTATCGAGTTTTTCCTTTATAAAAGTATATCGATCAATTTCTAAGAGTTTGGTTCTATCATGTTGGACTCGATTCTCCATGTGGTTCTATCATGTTGGACTCGATTCTTCATGATGCTGATAGCTGTCTTGTTATTACAAAATAAATTACTTCTCTGAGTGGGAGGAAAATCAATCACGGTAAGACGACTCCTTAGCTACAAAATTTCTAGCCGACCACTTTTTACACTACAAAACTTTGCCTTTGCGCTGGATAAGGCTGCGAGTCTGCGACTTTTTGCTTCTTGGTTCTCTAGGTAACTAGGTTCACTCAAACAAAGGTAAAATATACAACCGTAGATCTTTTATCAATTGGAATGCTCGCCCAGGTAGCATATGTGAATCCATAAATTTCCAAGTGCTCTCATTTCTCAAGTAAAACTCCATATCCCATAGTACCTTTCAGATATCATATGACTCTCAATGTAGCGTCCATGTGATCCTCATGTGGCTGATGCATGAATTGACTCATGACTCTAACGACATAGGCTATATCAGGTATGGTGCCTATCTAATTTAAATACAATATAATTATACATGAATATAGTCCTGACGCTGTCCATCTTTAGAGTCTCCAAGAAACCAGAGCTCTGTTTGTCAATACTCATATCACCGTATTTCTTAAGACACGCACCCAATCAAAGTGGGACTATAAGTCGTAGACGGAGGGAATACAATAAGGTGGTGTCCTTATGAGAGGGGGTAATTCAAGAATCATTATTTCTAGTAAAACAACTCCTTCCGTTCGCAAATAAGAGTCTTGTTTTTCCATTTTAGTCTGTCCACGAATAGGGATCCCGGTTCCTATAAATGATAATAGGCCAATATGATACGAGTATATCTACAAGATATTCTCATATTTCTATTTTTTATATATTATTGATTTAGCATATCTTTCTTATTTCTTGATCACTAAGTTAGGTTATTAGGGAGTTTTATAAATAGGAGCCTTTTTTTATCTTTTGAATCATTCATTGAAGAAATACAATTTATCTTTTTTATCGTCTTTTATTATAGTTATTTACTTTCTCTGCAAATTCATCTCGACAACCCCTAATTGGCCGAGAAATCTAGGCTGCTCGACGGGGAGACCCCACGAACGAACCTACCCCTTCGTCGGCAATCCCTCGCTGCCGGAACCGATACGAGTACCCTCGTATCATCTGGTGCTTTCATTGGTTCTCATCCTCCGCATTACCACCGTCTCTACCACTGCCATCATGATGTCAAGCAACTATGCTAATTATCAGTTCGGCCAGCCCGTTTATACAGATTGGCAGCAACCAACCACCCACACACTCGATTACGTAGAGTGGCAGCAGCCGTATCGATCCTACGCTGCCCAACAGCCTGGTTTTCAGCAGCCACAGCCACCATGTGTTGGCTCGGAGTGGTGTGGACTTTCGCAGACATACCAATTCGGCTATCACCCATGTCATCCGCCTCCCAATCAGCCACCCGACCCCCTGGATTGGACGCAACCCGAGTACTCAGAATTTGATCACCTACCGCCACTACCGCCCCAGTACACGCTGAATTTGGAACCGAACCTGTCGATGGCTGCCTTGGCTTCACAGCTCGAGCGTTTGACTGCTATTGTCAGGGAATTGGAGTCTCAGATGGATTCACGTGAACGTTGCCTGGGTGATCTGCACGCTGCCACAAAACCTCCTCCAGTCCCTACATTCAGCGTCATGTACACGGAGCCAGTATCGTGTCCCCTACCACAGATGACCGCTGCCGCCCCAGCTGATCTCCATCACGATCCATCTAGAAGCTCGCTGCCTGTTGTTGTTGCTATCCCGCCTCCACCAGCCACAATATCTCTATCGTGCAACTCCAATTTCGGGTATGACTCAATGGAATTAATTGTCGTTGATAATGATGAAGAGGAAAAAGATGTTATTCATTCTAGTGTTGATGTTAGTGGACCAATTTATGGTAGTAAAGATGGCATAGATGCTCCATGTAATGTTGTTTTTACTTGCCGAAAACATATACATGTTGTGGAGCATAACAGGTTGGATATTACAATGTTGAGCAACAAGATTGATTCTTTTTTGTTGAAAGAGGACGAAGATGGTTCCATTGAGGATATGAAGAAGGTAATTGCCTGTGTATTTGTGGTTTGGCATGTTGGTGATGTTATAAGTATTAATCATCGATCAACTTTCCTCGACGCTGATGCACGGTTGATTCCTCTGTGCAATGACGTGCAATGTTTGGGCATGCATGGATGCGTTGAGAAGCCCCCTAGTCACACGCACTATCTTTGGGCGAGGCATAAATCCAGTCAGCTAATGGATGACTTCTCAAATCTCGGCGGTACAAGAAGCATGGGAATAATATTGAAGATGGCAAGAGCACTTGTATCCCTTCTTACAAATGTTGCTCACCAACGAATTCATGGAGGATGTTCTCATGAGGGGAAGGAAGGAGAGAAGTATTTTGTTGACGTTTTACTTGATGTGCCGAGGAATGAGAGAGTTCGTGGGCGTATGTATACATTTGATCCAGGTTGGGATACCTCGTCAAAGCTTTTGTTCGCCACACTCTTCGTTTTGTCGTGGTTTCCACCTTGAGGACAATGTGAATTTCAACCGTGGGGGAGTTGATACGAGTATATCTACAAGATATTCTCATATCTCTATTATTTTATATATTATTGATTTAGCATATCTTTCCTATTTCTTGATCACTAAGTTAGGTTATTAGGGAGTATTATAAATAGGAGCATTTGTTATCTTTTGAATCATTTATTGAAGAAATACAATTTATCTTTTTTATCGTCTTTTATTTTAGTTATTTACTTTCTCTGCAAATTCATCTCGTCAACTCCTAATTGGCAGAGAAATCTAGGCTGCTCGACGGGGAGACCCCGCGAACGAACCTACCCCTTCACCGGCAATCTCTCGCTGCCGGAACCGATACGAGTACCCTCGTATCACAATACCACTAACTCATTTCACTCACATTTTTTAAAATAAATAAATACAAATAAGACTCATATATCACTAACTTTTTTCTACCTACATTTTAAACATTTTTTAAAATCCGTGTCGAAAAGAAATAAGCATCTTATTCGCGAACGGAGGGAGTATTTGTTAAATGACCGCGCAAACTAACTAACTTATGTTATGAATTAACCATGTGGAATCTGTGGATTAAACAACCATCAAATAACATAAAAACAAACATTCATAATAACATGATCATGAAAATACAGGCATGCATAAGGCATGCACCCATTATAAAAAGCAACACCAAACAAACCACACAGAGAAAGCAAGCAAACAACAAAAACAAGAAGACAAACGGACAAGAAAAGTCAATGGGTGTTGATAAAGCAAATAATCACTTCAAACAGCTTCCGAGTCTCCTCCGCCACTTTGGGATCGGAATCGACGGCGATCTTGTTTAGGTAGAAACTATGGCCGACGTCGTGGCTCGTAAACAGCTCAATCTCTTTTCCAGCCTTCTTCATCGCTTCATAGAACTCCATCTCCCTATCCCTCACCAGATCATGATCCGCCATGCAGTACAGATACGGCGGCAGCCTCACCGTCTCCAGCGGCGGCGCCGCCTCCCCCATCGGGCACGTGATCGGGTGCTCCTTCGTGGCACCCTCCGGCAGCGCCATCTCCAGCATCTTGTCCATCATCTCCGGCGTCAGAAACGGCGTCTCCGCCTTCTCCATCTCCGACTTGCTCCGCTGCGTCCGGCAGAAGTCCGTGTGCATCAGCACCGCCCCGGCCAGCTTCACCCCCGCGTCCCTCGCACGCGCCGCCACCTGGTGGGCGATATTCCCGCCGGAGCTGTCTCCGATGAGGAAAATCCGGCCGAAGTCGGCGGCGCCATCGATCCAGGGGTGGCGGGGCTCGCCCCGGGAGAGCCACTCGAGGGCGGAGAAGCCATCGTCGCAGGCGGCGGGGAGGCGGTGCTCGGGGGCCTGGCGGAGGTAGGGCGAGACCACGATGGAGCGTGCCTCCCGCGCCAGGCGCGTGTAGACGGTGTAGTACATGAACCAGTCGGCGTCGCTGAGGCAGAAGCCGCCGCCGTGGAAGTGGACGAGGAGGCTGAGCTTTTCGGGGTCGTCGGGTTTCTTTTCGGGTAGGTAGATGCGGACTTTGAGGCCGGAGTCGGTGGTGGCGTCGGCGATGGCGACGCCGTCTATGAAGTCGTCGTGGGGCGGCACGGGATCCATCATGAACTTGACCGTGGGCGGACCGGTCCAGGTCCGGTCCACCGAGCCGTCGTCGAATATTCGGAGCCAACCGGAAATCTTTTCTACAACTTTCTTTTCTTGCGACATGGTAGATTTAGTAGTATTGAAGATTAGATGTTGAAGAAATTGGACGTGTGTGTTGTTTTGCTAGAGAATGCATGACTAAATATATATAGGTGATTATGATATGATACACCATGATTTCGTTTTATTTTTTTTATTTTTATTTATGTCGTATTATAGTCAATGTATTGTATATTGAGCGACTATTGTACACCATTTGCTTGATGATATGAAATAAAGTGGAATATAATTACTACTCCTATAGTATATCACATAAAAATTTCACTTTAATTTTTTGGAGTTTATGACGTTATAAGATGTACTCCTACTACTACTACTATTACTTTATAAGTAATGTGACAGCACCATGGGTTGCGAAAGTAACACTTTATCTATAGCTTATTAAATAAAGCATACGTCACTAACCCAAGCTTATTATTTGGATTGGGACAATTGACTTCTTGTGGGTGGTTAACTGAGCGAATTAGTTTGAATTATTCAAATGGAGTACAAAATTATGTTAAACATGCTTTCGCTTTTATAATTGTTTTTGTTTATTTGTCTATTACTAATAGTTAAATACTTAGAATTTTAAGATTCAAAAGTAGTTAACTCTAATGATATTTTGATTAATTATTCAATATCTAAATCTTATTTTATTAGGATAATTCATATTCCTAATGATTTCGATTGTTTGGCCTGATTGAATAATTCACTGCAGTCTTCATACTCATAATGAAGAATTGCTCCTGTGTGTAATCCACAATACGCATGCTTAAAGAGAAGAATTAAGGTTATATTACATTCTTCCCTTGCTAAGTGATTCATATTTCTTTTAAGGGATGTTCCAAGCTAATGAGTCATTTCCTTTTTTGGCGATCTTTTACTTTTTCTTCTCTATTTTTTCATGTATCTTATTTTATTATCTCCACTTAAGTAACAAAATTTCATTTTCTTAAAATTCGTGCTCAAAAGCAATGTCTCACTTATTCAGAAACGGAAGGAGTTACTAAAAATGAAAGCACGTTTATCTCTGCTTGATTTCCTCTCTCTTAATTTATTTTTTTCACTTAAAATATAAAATAAAGTTGCATAAAATCTCATGTCATCCAAAAAACGGGTTATCTTCTTTGGGACGGAGGGATAAGGAGTAAGAGATCAAATGAAAATTATAATGCTACATGCCAGTAGAAAAGAGGAACATTTTTCAGCTTTTTATTCACAAATATCTACGGCTTTGTATTTTTATTGAATCCATGATTCAAACTAGATGGAGCAAAAAAATTGATTTATTTGTGTATCTGTTGTTCAAGCATTTTTAATAAGATTAGTCAAGTTCAAATGAATTATCAAACTCTAACTATAAATTAATAAATTATAATAGTAACTAATAATTTCTGTTTTTGAACACTAAACTATATTTTTGAAAATGAATAAATCTTAATTAAATATTGACTAACTTCTAATTAACTATTATAAATAATTAGTTAAATTTGAATTAATAAATCTTAATTAAATAGTGACTAACTCCTAAACGAGTTTCACGCATGTATGGAATGATTATGTGGCCCCTTTTTATTGGCAAAAAAGAGCCTAAAGCCTGAAACGACAAACCATAGTGAAGATATATGGAATTCAAACTGGGGCCTTCTTTATCTGCTAAAGGTGAATTCAAACGACAAGCCAATGTCAAAAAAGTTCTGCTAAAGTTAGTAGCTCAATTTATTGATTCCATTAATTTTGATAAAGGATAATTAAGAACATTGTGATTTATTGACTTAATATTTATTCGAGTCTTATCACTAAAAAAAGTTGAATTACTGATGTAATTATGGACGGTGGCCAATTCCTTCTGATGGTACCAAAGGATAACAGTCGATGATTAAATTTATTAATTTTTTAGTGTATAGTTAACAATGAACTTAATAACTAATTAATTATACATATATAAGAGCGATTTCTAGACACATGTTGGGTTTTGTGGAAAAATTATTTTAGTTGAATTGTATTATGAGATTCGGTATAGATTTCGGTAAGGATAATGGCAAAATCGCTTATTACTACTACATTTTGTTATGTAATTTTATATCTCCAATTTCCAAACACAAAAAATTTTCCTGTCCGCGAAAATGTTACTCCATTTGGAAGGAATATCGTCTTCCAGGAAAAAAGACATTTTTAATTGAAACTGTTATTGGAGAAAAAATTACCTAATTCACCTTCATATATATATAGACGGGCAACGCCAAGGGTTCCGACTTCCGAGAAATAATTTGTTTATAGTACTACATCTCTCTATAAAAAAATAGTTTTATTTTTAAAATTTTGGTTGTCAACAAAAAGTAGTCTATTTTTATTTATGGTAAATTTCTTACTCAAATAACGAGAGTCTCCTAATCCACTAATAACAAATTTTTTTGTTGATTGATGTAGTATTCTCCTACGTTCCATGTTAATAGAGTCTCACGCCGGAATTTGCAGCTCCTTTTAATAAGGTCATGAATTAATAAATCCTAATAATAAACTAATTATTTCTAATTTAGATAGTAACTATAGTTATGAATTAATAATCCTCATTAACTATTTATTAAATTTTAATTAACTATAACAAATAATAAATTATATTCAATTTTTTATTTCCTAAAACGAGTTTCACGCTGCAGGCATGTACTATGTAGGAGTATGAATTATTAAAGCACCTTTTTTGGCATAAAGAGCTTTAAAAGCGTGAAACGGACATTGCGATAGAAAAATAGAATCCAAAATGGGGTCTTCGTTATTTACTTATGTCGGAAAAGTTATGCGAAGTACGTTTATGAGTTGATCGCGTCTGTATATTGAGATTAAATATATAATTTGATCAATTTATGAGATTGAATTTACAATTCAATTCTAGATGAATAATAATTAGTTATAGATAAACCCTCCAATTAAAATAATCTTACAATTTCATCTTAGATTATACCTCTGTACTATTTTATCTATAAAATTTAACATCGCCTTAACTTATTTAATTAATCTTTTGAATATTGCGAGAAATGAAAATTTATAGAAACTTTTGACAAGGAATACATGCACCGGCTGCAATTATACACAATCTGTCTGTTAAATAAGAGTTCCTACAATTTTTCTTTTTAATTTATCCAATAAAAATATTCCGTATTTTTTTTAGAAATCCCTGTCACAATAATATAAATATACTCTTATTATTTTCTCTTACCTCACTTAATACACAAAACAATATCTCATAAGATCTTGTATCATTAACCAAGTGTATCATCTATTATTGGACGAAGTGAGTGTCTAATAAAACTACTCTCTCTGTCTGTGAAATGTTGTCCTGTTTTGCCATTTTGGTCTATCGTGAAATGTTGTCCACTTTGTTTTTTTTTCATTTTTGGCAAATGGATCTCACTTTCCACTAACTCATTATACTCACATTCTATTATGAAACTAATATATAAATGTCGGGCCTACATTCCACTAACTTTTTCGACTCACTTTTCTTCACATTTCTTAAAATCCGCGCCGAGTCAAACATGAACAACATTTTGTGGATGGAAGGAGTATTTAATATATTTACCATCCACTAAATTTTAGTTACATCTATCATCTAGTGAGTAATTATATTTTACTATCCACTTAATTTTAATTAATTACATAATTTATATGAATAAAAATTGGATGTTGGGCTGGGCCTACATCCTCTTCTTTAATTTTTAAAAAATATTGCAAATTGTTACCTGATTCCCAGCCCATGATGGATGCCCTAGATTAATTATTTGGTTGGGCCTTCTTCCTCTTTTATTTATGTTTTCTAAATTCTTTCTGAAAATGAATATAATTTGTCCACTGGCGATGTTCAATACTTCAATTTCCCGGGAAACTATACCCTTGGCGCCAAAAAATCGCCACTGCCGGCGCCGGAATTGCACTTTTGGGAGGCCATACTAATCTGTCTTTCGCCTAAACTAATCTATGGGAAGATTAGCTGGTTTTCGCCCTCCACAATTCTCCGAGGTAAGATTTATTTATTTTCAATTGTTCCATTCCCATTTGCTTCGCCCCTGTAATCTATGTTTTTATTGTTCTCTGCGAAATTGTGATTTTTTTACTATATGGAATCGAATTCGTATTTCTATTTTTTTTATGATTAAGGACTAGTTCATGTTAAGGTCATGCGATCTGCTTCTTCCTAATCTGAGGGATTTCGCTTTGTCTTGGCTACTAATTATTCTACACTCACGGCTTATTTTGGGCATATGGCAGGAGGATACGTGGTTGCCTGTCTGGCTTCAGCAATGCAATGAGGAATGGTTGGATGCCGAGACGATGGAGGAAGATTACATTACATTTGAGAAGCGGGTTGAGGTATGGTGAAAGAAGAATTTCTCTTATATGTTTTGTTAAACTTCGTGCGGCATTTACTAGGTGTTTTCAACTTCGGAAGATGGCTGGTTTCTCATTTGGTCAATGCTAGCTCGAATTAGTTATATAGATCAACTTCTAAAATGGACATGTGAAGTGTATACTATTTGTTGAAGTTGCTGTTGCAATAGGGAAGTTTGACAGATCAGGCGGCAGTCAGTATTGAAATGGTGATACATGGACAGGAATGAAATGGTTTTGTTGCAACTTAAAAGAAGTAGTGTACGACCAATTTCAGCTTGTTGTTTCTGCTGGAGACAAATGCCAGATCTCTTTTACTTATGAAGTGAAAATTATTTATCTTATAGTATTCTACTAGAAAGCTTATGACTTATCTCTAGGAGCCATAATCTCATGAATGTATTTAACAGGAATTTAGAAACTTTAACAGTGGAGATTCTTTGAGGGACAAAGGTGGATGTAACATTGGTCAATTATTTATGTCTGGAACTGATAGTTCGCCCTTCAGTTGTGCTCACTCTGCTAATGATGTAAGTTTCTACTGGTAAATGGATTCAGTTCTCCTTTACCTTCCTTACAATAGATAGGTGGGGATTCGTCCGTGACTGTGAGTGTTATATATGCTCAATCTTATGTTCGAAATCTATTTAAAGAAAGTGGCAAAGAGGTTTACTTTGTATGCATTTAATGAGGAATGATGATCCTGCGCTGAAACTTTTATAGTTTTATTCTTCTATCCTTCCTCTATTTCTCTGTTATGGCATCTTGCATCATCATCATCATCATTAATTAGCCCTAAAAAGATGCATTCTTTTAGGCTACTTGAATAGGTTAGAAAATGTTAGGTACCTATCCCTTGTCTGGCTTAATCATGATGATAATAGAGTGTTTGTTCGTGATTCTAAATGTTCTAGACTGTAACTATGACTTGTATATAAGTCTGACATTATATTACTTTTCATACATAATGCTAAAATAGTGTTTGTGCTTATGAAGTTAAACATTGGTAACTATTGAACTGAGAAATCGTAATGTGGCTATCTTCCTCATATTGTCCCACAAGCTGTTGCACACTTTTTGACTGTATCCTAGGACCTTGTTCTTGGCCATTATTGTGAAATCTATGCTTTAGAGTACACTCTTTACCCAGTGGAAAACATATATTATGTACAGAATCTGGCTTACATTATGTCTTTTCTTTCTGAAGGTGGAACACTTTCGTCTTTGTCTGTCGTCAGATAGTGATTCAGAAAATGCAGTTCTAAGTAATGATGCATGTGAAACAGAGCCTAATTATCCTGTTGTGGCTCAACCTATTGGAACTTTAGAAGTTCAGAAGGATGCTAATTTAAGTACACATCCGGATGCTGGTGCAGTAAATTGCACTCTAATGGAAGAGTCGGAGAGGAGTGATAAAAAGGTCGAACTGCTGAAGTTTAATGACAATGTACATTTCTCTGAAGCTGCATCTGATGCCGTAGAGCTTTGTATTGCAGCATCTGAAGCACTGGTCATTAATGAATTAATCAACAGCGATTCACTTGAAAAATCTTCCTCAGCTTCAGCTATACTTGAAGCTTCTCTTAAGCTAAAGCAAGCACGGTTGGAAGTTTGGGAAAACACCTTTGCTGACTCATTTTCCTTGACAAGTGACATGGATAATTTATCTGACTTGGATGATGTAACTATGGAAATTGTGTATGAAGATGCTGGTATTCACTTCAGTGAGTTGCCTGGAAATGAGTTAAGTTTATCTCGAGTTAAGGATACTTTGGAATCTGAGCATAATAATGAAGTTGAACACAAGAATACTAGTGCTTCTGTTTGTGAAAATTCAGGTAACTATAATTTTGACAATGACATACAATTGAAAAAGGCTTTGAATGCCGTATATAGTGGCAGTGATGCACAAGAGATGGTAAATTGTAGTCTATCTTGTGATGTGGGCACTGATGCTGGCCACTGCAATGATTTTTCGAGGGATATTAAATTTCAGGAAAACTGCCTTCCTTCAGTTTCAGCAGAGGTTCGGAAGATTCTAATCCTTATTCAAATTTCTCCGTTGACAATTTTCCATCTATGTTTCAATAAACCATATGCATTGCATGTTAGACAGGTTATTGATTTGTAAAGTTCAGGGGAGCGCAATAGCACAGTAAAGCAATATGATATCAAAATGAGAATTCGTATACACAGGCTGTTCCCAAAAAAATTTTGCCTTAGCTTATTGTTGGCAAGATTCATATTAAACATTATTATGGTGTAACTGGCTTAGTTGTTTTGGTGAAACACCTCCGATGCACATGCACTTGGTGTAGCTGTAGCATTGAAAGTATCCTTGGAAATATAACTTATCCTGCCTCACAAGATCCAGATGACTTTTTCCTTTTCTCTTTTTGATCTGCAGCCACTGAAGAGTAGGTTTCGGTTTTGAGTAAATGTTTCCACTTCTGAAAATTTTGATGCATAGTATACATTAGCTTCTGCATTGCTATTTTATCCACTGGCTGCAGCTATCCTGGTTTTCCATGACAATCATCGGCATTGAGTTCCATAGTAACTTTATGCATTTTAGTTAGTAATTTGTTGATTGGCTCAAATGTTTGTTGAGGCTTAAATAAAACTGTACGCAATGAGCGGGAAGCATAGCATCTTCCTGATAACATCAAAGTTATGTGGTGATGTTTTAAATATATTTTGATTGCATTTGAGTTTTCCTTTTGCTTTAATGTGATTTAACCATTTATTAGATTTTGTTTTAATGTGATTTAACTATTTGAGTTCCATAGTAACTTTATGCATTTTAGTTAGTAATTTGTTGATTGGCTTGAATGTCTGTTGAGGCTTAAATAAAACTGTACGCACTGAGCGGGAAGCATAGCATCTTCCTGATAACATCAAAGTTCTGTGGTGATGTTTTAAATATATTTTGATTGCATTTGAGTTTTCCTTTTGTTTTAATGTGATTTAACTATTTATTAGATTTTCAAATGCTAATGTAAAACTTTCAGCACCTTTAGTTTTGTACAATGTACTAATTACTGTTTTGTCCAATCTTCAGGAAGTCAATACACTCATACCAGAAAGCAATCCAAATAAAAGTTATGTGAGCTCTTCTCCTATTATGTGTCTTCGAGATAGGGGTACAGTACTTTTTCCTATTCCCTCTCTTTTATTTCGTTTGAAAACAACTCCGAGCACAACTAGTCAATTCTCTTCTCTTTGCAGAAAACAATTATTGTAAACCAAATATAGTTCAACAAAGGTTCCAGAGCCGTTGGCTTGGTGGATGGTCAAGCAATGTAAGTAAATGTTGATGTTGCATTTTTGTCTCATCAAACTATTATTAATAAATTACGATTTCTGATACATGTATTAATTTGATAGAAAATTTCAATTGGAACAACTTTGCACAACCTTAAAGAAACCCTCTACTAAATGCTTTTTAGTTTAAGTGCTTTTTGGTTTAAATAATTTATTTAGCACGTAAGCACTTTGTGAACTTTGCCAGTATTCACTTAGTACCTTGTAATGTGTTTTACCATAAATAAATCGTCTGAGTTTCTCTTTCGGTGTTCCTTTAGTAACATGTATATGGTTTACTAGTAAAAAAAACTTAATAGAATTAGAACTACAAGCTCTTAATGACCTCAAGAAAAACATTAACTAATCTGAACTGAATTTCTCTTCCAGTATTCCTTTAGTAAAATACTTAATAGAATTAGAACTACAAGCTCTTAAAAACTTTAACTAATCTGAACTGAAAGTCTTAAGGCGTGCTTTGGTAAATTTGAAGCAACAATTTGGTAATAGGAGAGTGACAAGTCATCTATATTTTTTTCATAACGATTAGTGTGTTTGTTTATCTCTTCTTTTTATCTGTAAGGTAATTTTGACCTTTCCTCTTTTGCATTTCTTATAATGTACATCTATGTTTGCAGAATGAAGTGAAGTGTGCAACTATGAAATGCAGCATTCCAAAACCTTTTGTTGCTCAGACTAGCTTTTTGTCAGAATCTGCATATACTGCTCCAGATGTGAACTCATTTATCCAGAATCATGATAAACAGGCCTTAGTAGCTTCTCAGCTGAGCATACGCAGCGAAAATTTCTCTGGAGAAAATGATGTTATGTTGCTTTCTCAAGATGTAGGATCTTCAAGTGCATCCTTGGTGGACCCCCTTTGCTCAGTTGTGCCATCAAGTATTCCTGAAAATCTGTGTTCCTTACCAAATCTAAACTACGGAGACCCAGTTGTTCCTATTACAATTGAATCTAAGAAAGACAATGTGCTGGGTACTCCTTATTTTTACAATATGCCAGCTGAAGAAGAAAATAGTGCCAGGCAAACATCTGATAGCAATGTCTCAGAGGATAAAGTTTCTAGGCAATCAGCCTCTCTTAGGGATTATAGTGTGTTGTTGCCCAGCCACACTATGCTTTCTGGAAAAGATAGTCATCAGAAATGTTCATTTCTGAAAGAGGTGAAGGCTGGGGCTGAACTACAAATTCTAAATAAAGAAAACACTGCTCGAAGTCCGTCTCTTGTATTTACCCATAGAACAGAATCCCGCTTCCAGGATTCCATTTATTGTAGGCAAAATTTTGTTGAAGAAAATGCAATTGGGACAGCACAACCAGAAAGCTTGGTGAAGCACTTGCCCTATGATAAACTGCAGCCAAAGCTATTACGATGTGAAAATCAAAGTACCGAAAAGCAACCAACGCGGAAACGAGTTCACTTTTCTGAAAGGGAAACGAACATTCCAGACAACAAAAAAGTTCGGAAGTTGCAAACTGCATCAAAACCTTGTAAGTAAAACCCTGCCTTCCATGTGACTCATAAATTTGAGTAGCTGATAGTTTTATGTTAACGACTTTTAACATCTTTGCAGGCTATTCTACTAGATCTGGGAAAAGGTTAACTAGACCCAGTAATCATCTTGAGTCTAGAACTCAACAGATGGACAGATATTTAAGAGTGAACTTGGATAAGAAGAAAAAAAGGTTGATATTTCAGCATATGGAATTTTTGCTTACTGGATTCTCTCAGCAAAAGGAAAAGGAAATTGATGGTCTCATTAGAAAATATGGTGGCATAGTCCTCTCTCAAATTCCATCTGCAAACGCAAAGGGAAAGAGAAACTCTAGGTCCAAGTCTCGGGCCCTTCCAGTTGTTTTATGTTTAAAGAAGGTTAGAGCCGACTTTAATGTTTTTTTCAATCTTCCGCTGTATATAAAGAATGTATATATTTTTCTGCGCATATTTTTATCCCGTCATTTGGAAGGCTGCCCATAAAATATCAAGAAAAGAACAGTTTCAAAGGAAAAATATTCCGTTTGTAGATTAATCATTTCACTAGGAGTTGAGGAGGTAATTATTAGAGGAATTTCTCAATGCCGAACTCAATAAAACTGCAATTATAAGGATCATGACATACGAAAAGGCTCATAGCTTCTTATTAAATGTCTTTTCCTAAATGGCTTATAGGAATGTGTAGCTCATATTCCTGCATTGGAATTAGAAGAGGAGTTAGCGAAAGTTGAGTCTGATGAACTACGGACTCAGCACCTGGTTCTGTTTTGTTTCATCATCTTAGTTTCTCTACACTGGGAGTATTAGTATTTCTTTCTAATTACAAAGTTTAAGTAATAGTTTTGGGAGCAATGGCCACTATTTGAATGCAAAACTATTTTATTTTGTCTTTTTGACATTTAATTCGTGGCATACGAGCCTTCTTTGAAAGCGGAATATGTTCCTACATTAGGTATCTACTTGACAAAACCTGATATTGCCCTTCATAAATATTGAGCTGCATTTTACATTGTATTATAAATTTATTCTACACCTAAAAGATGGCTACTACTACCTCCGTCCTTTAAAAATATAAACTTTTTCCATTTTGGTCCGTTTAAAATTAGAAACTTTCTATTTAGGAAAGTTTTTTCTCTCTAATGCGGTGGAACCCATTATCCACTAACAATGCTTCAATCACTTTTTCTTTCTATCTCTCTCTTACTTTACCAATTGTGCATTAAAAATTTTAAAGGACGGAGATAGTAATTGCTAATATTCTCTTGCAGTGTGGAAATGTCTAATTCTTGTTCTTTTGCTATCTCAGATACAATCATTCAAGTTCCTGTATGGGTGTGCTGTGAATGGATATGTACTCAGAGTTAATTGGCTTATTGATTCCATTGCAGCAGGTTTTGTCGTGCAGCCAAACAGGTATGTTTGTGATATGTTGTTAAGAGTAATATTTTAGGTAAATAATTGAGCTTACCAAATAAAATTGAACATTTGATTGCTGCATCATCTATATGTATTTTTCTGATCCTGAAAGTAGTTTCTCCAGGAGAATTTATAGTACACGCATGATCAGCGAAGTAGCATCATCAAATTGACATAAAATATCTTACATGTTCTAAATTAGTAGGAAGCCTTCTGTGCACAAAAGAGATTTTGGGTAAAATAACATTGCTAATTTATTAGACAATTTTCTCAAAATGAGAAGGTATCTAGGTTCGTGTGCACTTTGACATTCCACAAATGGACACGTCGAGTGATTAAACATTTAATACTTAAGAGGTTTGCTTCAACTTTTGTTACAAACCTATGCATTCTGTACATTGCTTGAGAAGATACTCACTCACTTATCACCTATCAATGAATAACAGTGGACATAATTATGCTTTGTCCATCTTATTAAGCAGCATGCTATTTAGTATCCGATACCTTATCTTTATATCTACAGAAGGTTTTGCTTTTATCCTCTCCATTTAGGGTATAGGGTTTAGTGCTTTGGCTGTGTAACTAATAAACTTTTTGCATCTTTTTCCTCAATCTTAATCAATTTGACATGTATCCTATGAATTACTACGTGCCACCATCCCTTATTGTTAAGGTTCTTAACGTTTTTTCTTTTCTGAATTTGTTTATTGGTTTCTTTATTAATTTTCCTTTGGCTTTTTCCAGTTTATCATGTTCTGATGTTTCAAATTTTCAGGTACACGATCCTGTCCATGAATATTAGCAGAAATGACCAAGTTTATACAGCTGTCAAGTACAACATTCATTCTCTTGTCTTTAACAATCTAGGAGTCATGCTTCATGGAAAGACCAAATATTTTACAAACATTACTACTATTCTCAAGGTAAGATGCATATGCTTGTATACTTTTGAAACAATATGCATGCCAAAGAGCTTTGGATTCTTGTAATTTTTATGCTTTTGTTGCTGACGACATCCTGTGAAATTTGATGGTGGGATTGGGGAAGTAATTGCCTGAAATATATACTAAAGAACAACATTGCCTAGACAATTATATATTCATTCTTGATATCAGATTCCTTCATTTTTCTGTTTACTCATAGTACGTCCATAAGGTTTAAACATCATAAATATGTTCATCTTCATAATTTGGCAGTAATTTGAATGTTGGTTTATCTACTCATGTATGATAAGATGCTACCATTGTTTTTTTTTTTTTAGATACTATCTGGCTAGCTCATTTTCATGGCGGAAGACTCATGGCTCTATCCTTTATTTGATCTGTATCCTGGCCAGCATGGTGGTGGGCAGATTTTCAAAACTCTGCAAGGTTTGATACAGACTCTTGAGACTGGGAGAATTTCAATGGCTGTACTTGTTGCTGAGGAGGAGAGTTGTGCTTCTCGTCACTTGAGACAATGTGCCATGGACCAGAACATACATGTAACGGTTAGTTATTGATGCCATCAGTCTCATGCTGCAATGAACTCTCATTTGAATTGGAAATGAAAAGGACGGAATGGGAAATAAATGATCTAGTATCAACCGGGCATAAATATGCTAGAGAACATCTCTCCTGCCCACAGGGATAATGACACATGATTTTTGAATCTGATGCAGTCGGTTTACTGGATCATAAAGTGCTTATTTGCCGGACAACTTATTCCTTTGGAGGAGAAAGGGAATTCACGGCATTCGCCTGCTATTCAGCTTCAAAGGCACCTAGAACCCATGGAATTAAGTCAAGAAATATGATCTCTTCCGTTGTGAGGTCTTGTAGGTACGTCATTTTATTTTTTCGATTTGAATTAGTTGCAATAGTTGAAACATACACGTATGTTACATGTTTGAAGCTGATTACGTTTTATTTAGGCATTCTATATCAATAGATGAGCCTAATCCAGCTCTTATACAAACTTTATAAATTCTTGCTGCTTTAACTATTTGGAGTAATCTCAATATTTTTATTCTTCCCTTTCTCTATTACCAAAGAAATCAATGTCCATTTTCCTCTTACCTTCATAAGCGTCAAGGTTATCAAGTTATATAGTTTGTGCTTGAATTCTAACACCACAAGATTATAAGGATAGTCTAAATTATTATCCATTGTAACTTTTTAGCTTGAATTTTACAAATATAATAAATATATCATGGACTTGTCTCTCGTATTACTTGGAGCATTTACAATGAGGGGACGTCTGGACCGCCGATCGGTCGGCGGTTTGGCCGTCCCCCACTGCAGTTGGAGCACCAATCTATGGCGGCATGGAGAAGCCTGACATTCTGTCCACGCCCACCGCAATCGGCACCAATTGCAGCGCCGATGACTGTTTTATTTTAGTATTTTTTTTTCAAAATTCACACTATATGCCACTTCTCTAGTTTCATTTCATCCACACCCACTTCACAACACACTTCTCCCTTCTTTTTTTTCTCTCTACTCGAAATGAACGCCGGCCAGTCCTGACGATGAGATACGTGAGCTCTTAGAGCAAGCCATATTGGACTATACATTGCGCGTTGAGGAACAACAATAATGGGAAAAACAGCTTGGTCCCTAGGCCAATCCGGCAGCGATTCTTCCGTGAGCATGACGTGGCTGCCCGACGGCTGTACTCAGACTACTTTACCGAGGAGCCACGATGAGGTTCGACTGTTTTCCTTTGGCGTTTTAGAATGCGTGGAGATCTTTTCTTGCGCATTGTACTTGATTATAGTAGATATGAAATGGAAATTTATTTAATTTTTAAGAATCAAGAAATAAAAAAATATTCAAAAAACATAAGTAATCTAGCAATCAATAACATCATTACTTTAATTATTTTATTAATTATTTTTTTGAATGTAGAAAATTCAAACTGTACCAGTACATTATTAAATTACACATGAATCGCATCAATTCAAAAATTAAGAATGAATTGGCATTCATTAAATCTTATTAATTGGCAATCAGTCAACATTTAATCAGTCTCATTTCAAAATAAAATCTCAAATTTCACAACTAAATAAAACCTCTTCATTCTCAGCATCTATTCTCTTTCTCAAAGCTCTCTCTCTCCCCATTGTTGCCTCCCTTTTTTCGCCGATAGGTATAGCTTGTTGCCGCCTCCCCTCACTCACCTCTCTCGCTCTCTCTTCACATCTTCTACTTCTGTACTGCCACCACCGCTGTTACTTTCTTCAATTATGTCTTCCCATTTAGGGAGCAATGCACAGTTTCCTTGATTTTTTTTTCTAAGCTCCTCGTTTCTGCTTGCCCTACCACTCACTTGAGGAGATCATTCTCGAGCGGACGGTGAGAATGAAGTTGAATCTCGAGCAAATGGTGTGGTGTGGTGTGGTGTGGTGTGGTGTGGTGAGAACAGAGCGTTCACGATGTACAACGTTACCTGTAAGGGTTTTTTCTTTTTTTGTTCTAGAATAGAGATATCATTCCTTCAGTGTACTGAACTGTTTTTTTTCGGGTTTGGGAGAGACGCATGACCCTCATGCGTCTCCTTTTAATGAGACGCATGACGATTATGCGTCTTTCGTAAAGACGCATGAGGGTCACACGTCTCTCTTTTTTTCGTGTTTTTTAACGACGCATGAGGGTCATGCGTCTTAGGTAGAGACGCATCTCCCTCATGCGTCTTTTATTTTTTAAAATTTTAATAGACGACGCATGATGCTCATGCGTCTTAGGGAGAGACACATGATGCTCATGCGTCTTTAACTTGCTTAAATCAGTAGCAGGACGGCAGAATAGGCAGAATACGCGAGAGAAAGAGAGGCGGACAAAACTCAGCGATTTCCTCGATTTCTTGGCGATTCCCTTCATATTTCGGTAAGTTTCCTTCAATATTTCAACATTGCTCCCTTATTTGTTGTTTATTTGCATATTATTAGGGTTTTTGATAAATTTATTTTAAACTTACTAAATTAGGGTTTATTGAAAAAAATTGTCTTTAATTGTTGTTGGTTTGTATATATATTTTTGCAGAAATCATGTCAGTATTCGTGAGTTTATATTAGGGTGGTAGAATAGTTCAACTTACTCAAGTGGGCATTGGGTATGATCCACCTCGTGCGAGAGCCTCCATCGTATTGAATTCGTGCGTTTCATTCTCTGAATTAGTTGCAATGATATATGCTAAGATAAGGATAGATTCAAATCAACATTCCATCGATATATCATGGAGGCATTGTTTCTTGGGCACCGGTACGAGTTATGTATGTACCGGTACGAGTATCAAAAACTTTTTTGTTCTAGAATAGAACTTAGATTCCGTGTTTGTACTGAACTTTTTTTTTGTTCCGGGTTTGGGAGAGACGCATGACCCTCATGCGTCTCCTTTTAATGAGACGCATGACAATTATGTGTCTTTCATAAAGACGCATGAGGGTCATGCGTCTCTCTTTTTTTTCATTTTTTTTAACGACGCATGAGGGTCATGCGTCTTAGGTAGAGACGCATCTTCCTTATGCGTCTTTTATTTTTTTAAAATTTTAATAGATTGTAATGATTTTTTATGTCAAGTTTTTGATCTTGTACTTATAGATTACAAAGCTTGTGCTCCAAGTATTCTTGGGCACCAAGCTAATGTATTTCTTAACCTCCAAGATAATATATTTCTTATCCTCGCTTATACATTTCTTGATGTACAAGTTAATATCTTTTTCCTTTTTCTAACACTCCCCCTCAAATTGAGTAGTGAGATTTTCGATACTCAATTTGCGAAGAACATCTTCAAAGATTCTTGAGTTGAATGCCTTGGTTTGATTTATGCATTTCAACACTCCCCCTCAAGTTGAGTATCGAACTTTTTCGACACTTAACTTGCACAATCTCCACTTTGATAAATAGTTTATACTCATATTCAGGAGTCCTTCAATTTCATTGATAGTTTATGCTCATATCATGGAGCTTCTTGAATTCGTAATTGATAGTTTAGACTCGTGCCAAGAAGTTAGTTTTTTTTTCCTTCATTTAAAGTTTAGGCTCATTTCAGGGAGCTCTTCAATTTTTAGGACAGTTTTTTCTTTGTGTCAAGAGCCAACTTAGATAGTTTTTGCTCATGTCCAAGAGCCACTTAGATAGTTTTAGCTCATGTTCAGGAGTCATCTTAGATAGTTTTTGCTCGTATCCAGGAGCCGCTTAGATAGTTTTTGTTTGTATCTAGGAGCAATCTACATTTTTTTCTTACAGTTTTAACTCATGTCAAGGAGCTACTTCAAACAACTTTTTACTCTTGTCGAGGAGCTCATTCAGACAGTTTTGACTCGTGTCGAGGAGCTAACTCGTCTTTGGACTGAATTTAAGTTACAGCCTAGAGCTTAAGTTTGGGGCCATTCTCGGCCCATTTCTTTTCTTTGTTAAGCCTAAGGACACTAGACCCAAATTTGCTTCTTCTTTTTGGAAACCCTAACAATGAAGAAGAAATATCACAACCTCTCCTTCCGTTTCTCGCCCCCCGAGAACAACCTATCCTCCAGCGACAATGCTTTCGCCAACATCTTCTCTGGATTCGGTCAAGCAGCCATTTTGTTGGTTCCTCCTTTCTTGGTGGTTCCTCCATCAATGTCTCATTTCTCGAACAACCTGAGCTCTTTTCCTCTGGTCATTCCGGCCACTGCTTTCTTCTCCGGCCCTAGACAATCCACCGTCTCTTGTCCTCTTGTCAGTGACCGCTTCCACAGCCTTAGCTTTCCAGGGACAGTCTCTCCCCTGTGATGGCTTCCACTTTAGAAGCCAATATGACATGTCTCAATCTTCTCAGCGTTCCCGTATTGGCTCTTGGTGGTGTAAGGAGTTCCACCTACTTCACCATCATGCCTTCTTCTTTCTCTCCTCAGCTAACAACAGCTACCTCCAGCTTCTTCTCTTGGCATCAAATTTCTTTCAGCAGTGGCGGTTCTCTCCCCTTGGTAGATGATTCATACCCTTTTTGTTGGCATTCATTTCGCCATTTCCCTTCTTGCCTTATGTAGCTCTCCACTGTGTCGGTATAGTTGGTGATGAATCTTCTGGAAGTGTACTTCCTCTTCCCCTCCACCGGATGATTCTTTGACTGCTTCACCTCCTTCCCTGGCTTCCTTGTTGCCAGTCTCAGCAAGTCTCTCTAGGGTAATTCCGCCATCGATCCTTTTGCGTGGAAATCTCGACGCTCCATTGGTGTATGGGTTGCGCCTTTGCAGCTTTCTCGCCCTCTCACCGTCGGTCCTTAACTTGACTGTTGTTGTTTTCTCTTCACCCTTTCTCGACAAGAATGAACAAACCTACTATGGTCGTCTGACATCTTCCCTTTCTGAGTCTTTTCTAACTCTAGCGGCAACAGTTCTTCTAAGCCCTCTACAGTCGTCTCTTGTGGATTATTACTAAATCAACAACCTCCATTCCACCATTTGACAGTGTCTCTCCCCCTCAGACGATTCTGAGTTTGAACGTTCACACCTCTCCCGGTTGTTGGGCAGCGGCCATTCTATCACTGGCTCCTTTTCGACGGTCTTCTCTCCGGCTAGCTCAAACTCTTCTCCCTTCGGCGGGACTTTCCTCGGTTTGGAGAAGGAGAGATGAATTGTTCGGCAATGTACTTTCTCTCCTCCCGGACAATTCCTCGTTGACTACTCTGACCATCTCGACTGTGTACTCCGTTTCGGCGGGCTTCTCCTGGTTGGCCAGATAGGCAACTGGTTTCTTTTTCCAGCGACCTCCATGACCGACATTCTCGACGACGTGCTGCTCCTCTCGTCCATCACCATGTTGCTGATTTATGGTGTTTTTTGTTGTGGATTTAGTTTGCTGAGTTTTGTTGAGAGATTTGGTTTTTGTGACGAAATGGACACGGATCTGGCTTTCAAACACATATATTTGAAGTTTTTTTTTTTTGGAACAAACTAACGAACTGAGGATCGTTAGTGGCTCTGATACCATGTTGAAAAATAGAATTGAAATGCAGAAATGTAAATACTGAATTTAAAGAAGTAGAATAGCTTGAAAGACTACATTGTGATAGATGGCTTGATTATTTTCTTCGATAATATGACACCCTTATATAAGGCATTATAAAGCTTGTGCTCCAAGTATTCTTGGACACCAAGCTAATATATTTCTTATCCTCTAAGCTTATACATTTCTAGATCTACAAGTTAATATCTTTTTCCTTTTTCTAACACATAATTCCGAGACTCTTTTAAAGTTTAATCTAGTACTTTAATTTACGTTTGTTAACAGTTAAATTTATGTGGAGATCTCTATGTTTAATCACAGTTATATTTTTTATTTACAGAAAGAGAACGATGAGTTTGAAGTATAGATCTCTTTCTTTGTCTTTTTTATTCGTTGTAATTTAATTTAGCATCGGATATTAAGCATAATTATTCGTTGTAATTTAATTTAGCATCGGATATTAAGCATAATATTATTAAATCAATACACAGAAGCCTAGACCTCTTTAATCTTTATTACGCAAAATGTTAATACTTTATGTTTCATCACAATTATTGCTTATTTTCTTATTTGGTGAAAGAGAACAATGAGATTTATAATTTAAAGCTCTATTTTGTTTATAGGGAAAATTGTTATTTAGATAATAATTTTTGGTTGATTGTTCTTCCCATAACTTATAAAAGTAGCAAATTAAATTATAATCTTTGACATTTCTTAATTGTCTCACACAAATAAAATTTTGACCAAATTTGTTGTAATTTTTATAATTTTTGTCATTAAATCTTTATTATTTACATCATAATCATCTGAATTCGACCATCATAATAATTTGAATAATGCTAAACTTATCCAAAAGTTAACCAAAACAATGATTTAAATAACAAATTTCATCAAAATTTTAATTATGGATAATTGAGAAATGTGCAAAAGTTATGATTTAATTAGCTAATTTTATAAGTTATGGGATAGACCATGAAAAGTTATGATTTAAATGGTAATTTTTCTTTTAATGTAGTATAGATAGTATAAGAAATTTTAGTTATAATAATTAAAATTAAATCATTAATTTATGTGGATGCGATACTTTGTATGTCATAAATATAGTATTATAGACTTATAGGGAGTAGCATCTTACGCTTGCAATAATATTTTAGCACTAATAAAAATGCCCATTTACAATTACTGGGTTGGGATTCCAATACCCGCGTCCCAAAACGACACACCTAAGTCTATGTCAAGTAATTAATCATCTAGCTTATTGCATTTAAATTCCATTATACTAAATCATGTCAAACAAATCCCATTAAATGTCAATCTTCAGACTAAATCTTGTAATGATTATTAATGTTGGATATTGGATAGGGATGACAAATACATCCCCAACTTGGATTTGAATAACAATTAATAATCTTACAGAGTTGACACGAAATGTTCCAACTGTACCTCTTTTTTAAATGTGTCTAAAAAGAATTGTAATTATATTAGAGCAATTAATCAATTCTCAAGAAACCTTCCGGCCTGTACAAATCGCATATAATCTTCTCAACTAGAGAAAAAGATAACATTTTGTTCATTCCTCTCCTGTGATTTATGCTTAGCTAGTTGGTAGATATGGAAAGAATCAAAATAATAAAGTTTTCAATATTTATGATCCATCTCTTGTTACTTGATTTTGGTGTTTGTGATGAAAGTGGAAGGAACTCAGCGTTACCTCTCATATTCATATGCTTTAATAGGAATTTAAATCTCAACATTTGTATTTAATGTTGTAACATATAGTATGATTTTCCTTCCAACAAAACTGTATCTTCTTGAGTTATACAAAAGCAGAGCTCCCCTCCCATAAAACGAACCGAATATGAAAAAGAAATATTACCTATTTTCTTTACACCATGGCTTTGGAGGTCAAGTTTCGATAGGGAGAGGTCTTAGAAATGGTCGATCCATCTAATCGAATGTCGGGACCTCAGCGTCGCCTCCTGGCAGAGACAGAGCTGAGGAGCATGGATCGCACCAATACGAGTTGGCCTTGTATTCGACATCTGACGTTGTTGAAGTTGAATTGCACAACTGCATCGTGGTGAACAAGAGCGTAGCAACTGTTCTGTCGATGGATTTCATGTCCTCAGAGTTGGATTCATGAGACCTGGATGTTCATCATGATTATTTCACATCAAATGCAATAGTAGTGGTATTTTTTAGCAAATAAAGACATGATTGATATAGGTGCAAAAATGAATTTAATTTAAACCTGGATGGTCCAGCGCTAGACATTGATTTGCAGTTGTACATGTCTTGTTTTCCATTCTGGCTGCATTCTGTCTGGTATCTCGAGTTCTCTGCCAGGCGGTACAGAGAATCGCGAAAGCAAACTCTGGTCGTCTCGGCCAACTATCAAATTAATCAGCAGCATCTTCAATTAGTTTATACCACTTCCATGGAGATATCAGACTGGCAATTTACCTGCTGAGTCAAATTCTGTAGCTCCAGTAACGCAGATTCGTCCATGGATATATACTCCTTCGTATCTTCACATTGATCAGATTGTTGCTCGAACATGCGAATTTCAGCCTCCAGTTCCTGGAATGTCGAGTGCCAATATCAGTTAATTACTTGGATAATTGAGAGTTTATAAACCAAAGCATGAATGATCAGTTCACAAAGAGTGAACAGATTGGTAAGCAACCTGTTGGTGTGAAAAATGGGGTGTGCTTGTAGTGTCTCGGACATAATCACCAAAATCAAAGGTCATCGCGTCGTTCCAGCTTGAGGTTTGTGCGATATTCTCAGACCCCTCGCCCACTTTGAAAAGCGAGTCACTGCATAGACAACGGAGGATCAGGGCTTTGAATCTATGCACACATGAAGCAAATTAGAGGCTAAGTGATAGTAGTACAAGAAAATGTCATCAGCCTCTTGAATTTTGGGAAGATCCTTGAGATGAACATCCCAATCATCACTCTGCTGGCTAGACAAGATGATGGGGTGGTGGAGTTGCTCCACCTCTGACGATGAGTTGCAGTTTCCAACCCACGAAGGCCACCTATCGCCCCATGATCGAAGCCCCTCCTCATCTTCCGGGACTGTCACATCTTCGTTGCCTCTGCCATAGTACCACTCCATGGCCTGGTTTATGTATTACACACATGTCAAAAAACACGAGAGTACTCCCTCCGTCCCCTAAAAGCATTGCAATTCCTAAGGGACAGCGACAAAAGCTATCCGCAAGCCAAATTGTTTTCGTTTATTTCTCACTTATATGAAGTTAAAACCCAAGTAGACATATTCCATTCTCAAAGCAAATCCTAGCTCATGCATCTAATTATTTTTATACTACCTCCGTCCACAAAAATAGACTAATTTCACCATTTTGGACCGTCCACCAAAATTAGACCAATTCTAAATATAGAAACTTTTAAACAAATACAAATCATACACATCATTATAAATGTGGACCCCACAATTTACTAACACTACTTCCACCACTTTTTCCCTCCATCTTGCTCGCTTTACCAATTATGCATTAAAACTCGTGTCATTTACAATTTTGTCTATTTTTCGTGGGGAGAGGTAGTAGGTCAAAATTACATGAGTTTCTTTTTGCTCCAAGCAAGTAAACAGTGACTACAATCGGAATAACGAAGTGCCTAGATTTAGGCATGTACAAAAGATATCAAATCTAAACACTTTGTCAAACTCAATTTAGCATGACGATGAATTATTTCAGGCTGTGTAAGAAATAGTACAGAAATTAAAGCAAGAGCCCTCAAGCAGCGAAAAAACACTTAACTTTAATCAGATTAAGGCTGAGGTTTTTAAGTGAGGAGTTAATCATAAAACACAAACAAAATTCAAGTAGCCAAAGGATTAGGGATTACCAGTTCGTAATCTTTGTTAAATTGTGTGAAGCTTTCTTTCAAGGTCAGAAAACCTTAACAGTAACCTTTACAGTCTGAACTAAAAACAAAGCTTCTATTTATGGTTTTCTGTTCTGTCTCAACGGACATTTTTGCCCTTCCTTCGCTCAATATTAGTACTACTCAATTCTCTGTGCATATCTAATAAAGTAGTATCTCGCTCGTGCCAAGGTAATAGTTTTATTCACTCTCTCCGTTTAATAGATTATTTAGAGCATCTCCAATAGCACTGGACGTCAAATAGCCATCAAATAACCTTCACACTGCCACATCATCAGCACTACAATTCTCCTGCCACATCAGCTTGCCACATCAACTGGACATCAAATAGCCCCCACATAGCCTTCACACTACCTATCCACATCACTAATAACAATTATATAATTTAATTTACACTCGTATCAACATACGGAATTTAATTTACGAGACAAATACGGGAAATTCGAATAATACTATTAAAATTTAGAAAGTACATTAATTTAAAAAAAATACAATAATTTAAAAAAATTACAAAAATTAAAAAGTACAATTAAAAAAGTACAATATTTCTATATGGAAACATAAAACATTCAAGGATGTCTCTATAAAAGAGAGACAACCTAGAATGATTTTTGTCCCACATCGAATGTGAAACATAAAACATTCAAAGATGTCTCTATTAAAGAGAGACAACCTAGAATGATTTTTGTCCCACATCGAATGTGAAACATAAACATTCAAGGATGTCTCTATAAAAGAGAGACAACCTAGAATGATTTTTGTCCCACATCGAATGTGAAACATAAACATTCAAGGATGTCTCTATAAAAGAGAGACAACCTAGAATGATTTTTGTCCCACATCGAATGTGAAACATAAAACATTCAAGGATGTCTCTATAAAAGAGAGACAACCTAGAATGATTTTTGTCCCACATCGAATGTGAAACATAAAACATTCAAGGATGTCTCTATAAAAGAGAGACTACCTAGAGTGGTTTTTGTCCCACATCGAATGTGGAACATAAAACATTCAAGGATGTCTCTATAAAAGAGAGACTACCTAGAGTGGTTTTTGTCCCACATCGAATGTGGAACATAAAACATTCAAGGATGTCTCTATAAAAGAGAGACAACCTAGAATGGTTTCATAATTCGCAAGCCCATTAAATATATATGGGCTATTACGAATTTCTTGTATAAATTTATTTGTAAAAATTGTTTTTAAATATTAAAAAAAATTTAAATCCGACGCCGGTTTGGCGCCGATCCGGGACGCACAATGGCGCCCGTGAGGATCGGCGTCGGAACCGGCGTCAGCGCGGGAATCGGCATGGCGACGCCGATTTTGACGCCGATTTTGCTGACGCCGGTTCCAATGGTTCGGCGTCAAACCGGCGTCGGCGAAAAATCGGCGTCGCGGTGGTGACGCCGGTTATTGGAGATGCTCTTAAAGTTAACGTTAGTTTAAATGTATAATTGGTAAAGTAAAAGAAAATGATTAAAATTAGTTAAAATTAAGCCATCCATAAATAATAAAGTAAAAGAGAATGAAAAAAAATCATAAATGAATATGGACTATTTTTATGGGACGGACGAAAAAAGAAATATGACTTATTTCTATGGCATCCACAACGGTGAGATACAAATATCTTGGGCTCATCTTGGTGAGACGAGATACGGGGAGACACATTACAAGCATCTCATCCTCGACGAGAAGGGGTCGAGCCGGTGTTTTGATTGTTTAAAAAAAACTGAAATTAATTAAAAATTCTCACTTTCCCAAATATAACCGCTTTATTGCCGTTCATTTCTTTTTTTATTTTTTTCATCCTCCAATTTATTCCAAAATCATCTGTTAACAGCTTATTCATTACATAATTTTTTTTCACTGAAAAAATACTCTAAGTCACTCTTTTCTCTAATTTCCATTATCAATAGTATAAGTAACAATGAGGAAATAGCTCGGTTGATTGCCTTAGCGGAACAACGTTATAAAGAGTATTACAACAACCTCGTCACTCTTCCTCCTGCACAAAGAACCCAACGCTACATCTATCGTGATCCGGAGGAAGTTGTCCCACTACAAAAAAAATTTGTTAAGAACATTTTTTAATGCAATTAAGAATACTAATCTGTGTTTCTAAATATATATCTCCAATGCTTTAAAAAAATGTCTTTATTGCTAGTGTCTCAATTAAAATTAGAGGACGCAAATGGAAGCGTCCTAAAAAAGCAAAAGATAAAGTAAATTGCCTTTAATTTAGGAACGTTTTTTTTTTTGCGTCCTAAATTCTTGTTATTTTTTAAGTAACATTTTCCAACGCAAGGAATTGCGTCTCAATTTTTATGTTCTTAAAAACTAAGTTTTTTGTAGTGTCCAAATGTTCATTCAGGATTATTTTGTTCGAGCAACCACGGTGGGGAGAGGAATACTTTTGACGTTGTTTCCATATGCGCCGAGAGTTATTTTTTCGAATCGCAAATACGTAGGCACCCGTGACGAGTACTTCCAAGAACGATTGGACGCCACAAGTTGGCAGAGTCTTACAACAATGCAAAAGTATACGTCTGCAATCCGACAGCTTGCTATTGGGTCAAAATCGGGTCTTTCATGAGTACTTGCACGTTGCCGATTCCAAAACTCTATCTCTCCACGATATCTTTTCTTTCGTAATTCTCATACCTCTTTTTTTAAGCGAAAGAAAGGAGTACCAGATATTCTGCAGAGAAAAGTAATGATACCTAATTTTCAAAACAAATGTGAGTCTAATATAAACAATGTTGGGATCGTATAATATAAGTAGTAATGAAGTTTAATTATTTGTTAAGGATAATATGATGTAGAGCAATATCTATAAATTAAAAGGAACTAACTTTTATGAAATTAATTGAATATTTTTCTTCGTGATCAGTTTATCGGGGTATAAAGTAGTGATAGAGAAGCATTAAAATGTAACCATACAATTTATATTCAACCATATTTTTTGACCCACTCTCCACTTAATTTCTTTTAAAATTAAAAAATTATAAAGGTCATTATATTCGAATAATATCGTCATTTTAATATCTCCATTCATTTAATACATTATACATTGCAATTATTCATCAAAATTTCAGTTTATTATTATTATTTGACAAAAATTAAGGTTTGAAAACAATTTGTTATTGTTCAGTTTGGATGCTCTATCTATATTACTACAAAATTTCATATCCAATTAAAAAAACATTTTAAAATATATGACCAAAGCAGAGAAAGGTATGAGGGGCAATTTGGGGAGCTTGGGGAAAACGTGTGCCAACTCATATTTGAGGTTTGTGGCTGAGAATTGAGTGGGGCCTACCGCAAGGATGAAGTAGTGGACGAGGAAGCTCCATCCTAAACTGCAAGCTTATTGGTTGAATACATCTAGGCGCGCACGTGCTGTGACACGTGACTTTGGAATCACGCTTTTCATCAATATGGAAAAAGCGCTTCAACGTGAAGCTTTACTCGCCACATGGCAATGTATTGCATTTGTAGTAATTAAACGTTTAAGGCATGGAGGCAATTTCATGTGCTGCATTTTTCTATGCAAAGCAAGAGGTTTGGCCATTTACCAAATTAATGGCCTTACAAGGAAGGAAAAAAAAATCACGTTCCATAAAGTTTATGTTTATAGTCAGATTAGTATTAGTAAGTGATAAAAAGAAAGTATCACCAATTAAAATAAGTGACATAGCTTGGCCGAATCTGAGCAAGCTCTCACTCATGGTTGTGGATTTATTTCATTAATTATGTTTAATATTAATAGTTAGTATATAAGATAATTGAAGGGAATTTCCTCCTCTTTTTTAAATCAACAAATACGATCATTCACTTTTATATCTTTTCGAATTATCAAGAATATCTGATATAAATTTATAAAAGAAAAACAAGAAATAAAAAAATATGGTTAATATTAGTAAAACATAATTTTATATTTTAGAGATCACATAGAACAACCTACATACTAGTATTTTTTTAGTGATTTACGTCTCTCATTGCAAGTCATTACAAATATAGCAAAATTTATCAAAACTGAGTACGTGTCCTTGTAAGATCTAATCCTACAAATTACCAAATTATGACTATTTTATGTAATCTTATTTGGTGAAGACTTATATAAAAAGTTTTTTTTGTTTTCCCAATCAAAAGTGATTAGGATTACTCCTTCCGTCCCACAATAGTAGTCCTATTTGGTTTGGATATAAGTTTTAAGAAAGGTAAAGAAAAGTAGATTGAATAAGTTGGTGGTATGTGGGTCACATTTATATATTAGTTTTATAATAAAATGTGAGTGGAATAAGTTGGTGGAATGTGGAACCTACTTACCATTTATGGTAAAAGTAAAATAGGACTCTTATTATGAGACTGACAGGAATGGTAAAATATGGCTCTTATTGTGTGACGGGGGATACTAACAAAGAAAACTATCATATTTTAATTTTTCTACCAAAATTATAAGAATACAATTAAAAATATACTAGTATCAACCATTTCACTTAATTACATCCATTACCAGAGTTAAAATAAAAATATTGAACATATGGAGAGCCTGATTTGTAGTAAAAAAAATTTAGAATATCTACCTTCACCCAAAATATTAATAAAATATACATTTGCTTAGTTAATTAAGTAACGTGTTAAATTAATTTTATGCTAGTGTTAGAATGACTTGAAATTCGCACTGTGGTTACATATCGAGTTGAGAAGTCATTCTAGCATATCATGAATATAGAAAGCTAAACCCTAATGAATGAATAATTTATGTGTATTTAATTTGCACTGTGTCTATGAAAGAATGACTTGAAATTCGCACAGTAACTTGAAATTCGCACGGTAACATAGGTTTTGCAATCACCTTCCTTTTTGTAACTAATACTACTATTGCAAATCTTTATCTAATGAGGTCTTTAATTAATCTGCAAATGAGGTCAAAACATAAGAGCACAATGCTGGAAGACCTCTGCACATCTCATCACTCGACATCCCCACACATGTGGCGGAGAGGTCAACAAGCCCGAAGGGAATAACGGATGCCTCCACGTCCCATCAACCACCGCCACCGCTCACTTGTACGGAGTTCGTACGTAGTGATTAAGATGAGATCGTTGAAATACAATGTGAGGGAACTGTGAATGCCTCCACGTCCCATCTGTCACCGCCACCGCCCACTTGTACGGAGTTCGCACATAGTGATGAAGATGAGATCGTTGAAATATGATGTGAGGGAACTGCGGATGCCTCCACGTCCCATCAGCCACCGCCTACAGGGTGTATTCCTGGTATGTATTGTGGTACGGGTATAATATCGGCCATACCACCAGAGGATGCGTCGATCACGCATGAAGAGGATGTGGAGGTACCGCGAGAGCTGGAAGAAACAGGCGACGACGCTAGCTCAGACAAATCGGACGGCGTTAGCCCAGACGAACCGTCTCCCAAAGAGGTTGTGATGAAGTCGGACGCCCAAAGCGTCAGTCAAGTTAGCAGATTACGTCTAGTGTTTTATTTTCTTTTTTGAGATTAAATTATTTTTTTTTGCTGAAACTATTTTAATATTATTAGAGTCGAACGAAATTATAAGCTCCATTTTGGGTTTTCTTATTAGTTCTCTTCTGGAATTGATCAAGTCAAACCAAACCTAGGGTCCTTAGTTAATAGAAAAAAGGATTTCGTACACTAAGAAACACAATCAATATATCATAATTTGCCCTATGTTTCCTACGTGTTATTTTCTTTCCTCGCAAGAAACTCTTTCCTCACGAAAACCCTAGCAGTCGGCAGCTGCTCGAAGAACTTCCCCTCTTGGCAACCTTCGAAGGACGTGCAGATACGACCTCTCATCGTATCATATTGCCTCCATTTTAACTAAAAATAGTAAAAGTAAAATAAGATATTTAATGATAAACGAATGAAAAAAGGGAACATGAGACATTTATACCGGATATAGGGACTATTTAAGTAGATTATGAAAAAGAAAAAAAATACTCCCTCTCTCCCACAATAGGAGTCACATTTAGTGTAGACACGAGTTTTAAAAAATGTAAAAAATAGTGGGTTAAAAAAGTTAAAGGAATATGAACCTCATTTTTTTTATATTGGTTTATAATAAAAGGCAACTTGCATATAAAGTCATGAACTTTCAAAATAGTTTGGTTTTACCCGTGAACTTTAAATGTTGCATGAAAAGTGAAGTGATTGATTTGGAGTGTGTGCAGGTGCGTGTCAATCAAACAGGTCCAGAGGATTCACCCGACCGCTAGGTCTAGCAAATCTCAAAACTATCTGAATATGTCATTGGGACCCTCTCAATCGCTTCAAAACCTTAACCCATTTTCTATTGGTTAGTATAGGGTAGTAACGATCGATCCCACAAAGATGGAGGTGTTAGCAAGTGTTTAGAGGATTTGGAAGGGGTTGGTTGCTGCCACGCAACTCATGGGTTAAGTACTACTAGACTCAGAGGAAATGAAAGACAACTAATCTATCTACTGCACCAAGGAAAACAGGAAAAGTACGTACGCATGCATGACTCACGGAAATGAAATTTAACTGGAGAAATTCAAATAACTAAACTACTGGGTCAGGTTGACGACTTTCCAAAAATAGCTAAATAACACGTAAACAGCAGTGGGGACCATTTTCCCGATTTAGCCACGTAAACAATGGCCAACAGCAAATCAGACTCTAACTAACTTCCGACTTCATCTTCTTTAGTAAACTAAATAAACACAGACGAAACAGAGCATCAAAGATATATAAAAACAGAGCAATCTCAGATCTGACTTCAAACATTACGATTAAGCATAAAACTACTAGATTTAAACTACTAGGTCGATCAAAATAGGAAAACGACAATAAACATCCATAACCATGCAGAATCAGAACCCCACATCTCAAATCCACAACTCCGAACGACAATTCAACTCAGATCAAACCAATATCAACTCTGCTACGTTCAGATTCGTAACTCCTCAACTCAGATTCAACAAATCCAACAACAAATCAACTCTGATTCCACCGATCTCAACTCCAAATCAACAATTAGTTGCGAAAAACATCCAAATCAGTAAAAACCAGCATCAAACATCAAAACCAGATAAACATAAACAGAAACTTGCATAATATCAGAAACAGAGAGCTAAACACAATATCCAGCGCCGAGCTTCCAAAGCAATGAAGTTCACGGCTAAAACAACAGAAATATAAATAGATTGTTTCTTCGCCCTTCGTGAGGACGGTGTTGCACTACTGAATGAATTAAAACACCCAAAAGCCCCCAGATTATCAACCTATTATGCTAAGTGCACAGAGAAGTGTGTGTGAAGTGAAGAGAAGTTAGCTAAGAGCAAAAACTAATATAGAGCTAAGATGGGACTGTCTCTCTTCATGATTGTGGTCTCTAGGGCATTTTTCCTTGCTGATTTGCTTTAAAAGATGCTTTTGCTTCACAGCTGCTCCCGCCATCGCTCCTGCAATCCCCCAGGTCAGGTTGTGAGTTGGCGTTCTTCACTTCAATTTCCTTTGATTCCCTCTGCGTGGTAAATTTTCCATCCGCTTCCTGGGTCTGGCAGATTCTCTACGCACCTAAACTTATAAATGAGTTCATGGAAATCACCGAATTTTACCCCATAACTGATGCATGAAATGAGCCTTATCAAAAAATCATGAACTTTACCAAACTGTGTAAATTTCCCATCCGATTCAACCCGATAGATTTTCTGCACAAACTTATCCTACGTGACGTGCCGGAAGCGTGACTTGGCAAATGAGAAATTTAGGGTTCAATTCGTATTGTAGAATTAATGCTACTTTTATGCTGAATTCGATTTGTGGAATTCGATTTGTATGTTTATGTCGATTTGTATGTTGAATTCGATTTGTATGTTTTTATTTGTTCTACTTGTATGTCTGTGATAGTCCAAGGTCAGAAATTGCAAAGATAGAAGAGAAATACTCATAATTAGTGGAGTTTTGCTAAGTCACGTCTTCGGTGCGCCACGTAGGATAAGTAATTGTGTCGGAAATCTATCGGGTCGGGTCGGATGAGAAATTTACACAGTTTGGTAAAGTTCATGACTTTTCATGCAACATTTAAAGTTAACAAGAAAAACCAAACTATGTTAAAGTTCATGACTTTACAAATAATTTTCCCTATAGTAAAATGTGAGTGAAGTGAGTTAGTGGAATGTGAAACCTATTTACCATTTATGGTAAAAATGAAATGTGACTCTTATTTTGGGATGGACTAAAATGGCAAATGTGACTCTTATTATGGGAAGGATGGATAAATATAATTAGAATTGCCCCACTCATTTAATCAGTGCAAAATAACTAATTTATATAAATATTATTTCAAATTATGACGTAAACATAATGTAACGTGATTGGGATTGTCAAGGTAAAATGTGTTTTCTTTAAATTTAGACGAACTATTTTATGATTTATAAAAGGAAATCGAACACAAGAAATACGATCATAGATTAGCTACCAAATACTGGGCTTCTATCACTATTTGGACACACAATTTAGGGTTTAATTTAACTAAGAAAAACAGTAAATGAAAGCAAATAAACAAAAACAGTAAAAGATCGCAGTTAACTTGTCATGTAAATGAAGTTGAAGAAAGAGAATACCAGGGATGTTCTTTCACAGTTATGATTTATACAAACTCCAACTACAATACCTTAGCACAGTTCATACTTTACTAGAACGAGTCACATAATATTGCCCATGCGGAACAAAGTAGATCACATACACTAGGGTCATCAATCCTAGATTTGCAACTCCCAAAAGTACAAAAGACTCCTATTGTTCTCGCTCTCAATTAAAAGTACCGTTTTAAGGGAATAATTGTAGGTCAACTAAGCTTTTCTAACATGCAAATTCTCTCTCGATTACTTTGCAAGTCAACAAATCATTCACAGAATGTGTCACTCAAACATAAAACATTATCACACACTTGAATTGAAGCAAGTAATGAACAAAACGGATATTAAATAAGTAGGAATAGTATAAATCAAAGTCATTAATAACACATCCATCCTACAAATTTAGTTACTAATAGACAAATAACATAAATTCATAGTTTGAAGGAAAAACAATGAAAACATAAAAACAAGAAAGATAAAACCCAAAGGTAGAGTCTTCTAGTCTTCAATCTTCACTCCAAGCAAGAACAAAGAACAATGGTGGAAATTAAGTGGAAGGATTAGGGTTGTGTTGGATTTGGTATACTGAAAAGTATGTTTCGAGCACGAATAGAATCTTGCTTGTATACGAAAAACTCTACAATCCGCTTTTAACCCGATTCAGTATCATTCGAGAAAGTTTCGCACGAATAGAATCAGTATTATTATTACATTATGTTTGCTTGTGCATTTATAAGATGTTTTACAAACAATTAAATGCATAAGAAGCAAACAAAGCCTAAGTCTTTTGCTTAGTAGACTGGTTGTGGGCGTTGTCTACTTTAAGGTAACTACAGTCGGTTCTATGCAATGCTTTGCAAAAGAGAAAGAAGAATTTCACAACCTAGATAGGCTTTGGCTACCTATCACGAAAGGTTGCAATGTCAGTCTGATTATTTCTAAAGCCTTACTGAAATAAGATGACATTGATGTGGTATAGCACTGAATGGATCTAACAGCAAGACATGTCTTTATGTTATCTACTGAAAGACGAAGTCTTGATAAATAACTATTTCTTAATCTACATATGTTAGCATTGAGCATACGGTATTGATTATGCATTACTTTGACTTATCAAATGGTGCGGGTTTTTCGCAACCCAATAATCCTGATATCTTGGGTAGTGGTAATTAATATATAGCGGTGCTAAGATTGCTATTATGTTGAATCACACGCCTGGTGAGTCTGGTTTGATAATGTCCTCAAGAGAAACTCGAACAAGGTTTTATTATTCGGAAACTAGCCAGTTGGAATTTAATTATTCTATGAATAATAAATAAGTGTTTCTTGTTGAGTCCACTCTTGGAATGAATAAGATGTTAATTAATTAAATCCATAGCAGACTTTAATTAATAAATGTATATTTATATCTTAAGCGCGGAAAATAAACATTTAAATAAAATGGAAACTCGGATTACTTGTAATTTCGGATTTGGATGGGCAGTGCAATACTATTACTGTAGTGGCTGATAATGATATTCCAATATAAGCTTGTATTAAATTTTGGGTTCAATTTAATTAGTAAAGCTAATTGGGGGAGGCCACATCCAAACCTCCATAGATCCCTGGCTGGGCCCAATATGTAACTATTATAAATAGGTGAATAAATGAGACAGAAAATACTTTTACTTTTATTGATAATTTTCGTCCCTCTCCTCTCTACAGTAGGAGACGAAAATTTTCATCTTTTCCTGCTCCGTGAGGAATTTATGTCTTCTTTATTCGAGTCCTAGTATTTTGATAAGATCAGCCCACACTGATTTCAGAATACAGTCCGGGAACCAGTTAGAAGATATGTGGTCTAGTATTGAAGATCATCACATGGAGAAGGCGCAAGCAATCGATGATTCTTTGGAGCTTGATTATTTTCTTTGATTTATTTTCTTTAAGCATGATTATTTGCATTCTAGCATGCAATTCTGTGTTAACATGTGAATAGATTACTCTCATAATCTGTCAAATAGATCCTACGTCTGATTTATTTGTTTTGTACAAGTCTTCCTCTGTGCAAGGGGATTCAAACCCCAGCAGGTTGGAGATGGAGGAGCCTTTGAGGCTCCCCAATTTTGGAGGCAGTGAATGGTGAATATTATGAGTTAGGTTATGTTGTATTTATAGGCGTGAAAAAAGGTTTGGAGAAGGTAAATTTCGTGTTCCATAAGTTAAGGAAAAGATTTGGCTTCACAAGGTAATAATTTATTTCCTTGAATTTCCGTCTAAATTAAGCACTTGATAGCATTGTGCGATGTTCGTAGAATGGCCATAACTTTCTCCACAGAAATCCAATTGAGATATTATAGGTACCATCGTGAAGATCTTTCAAAGACGAAGAGAGTGGTATGTAGCACACTCCGATTGGACTTCAGAATCCCCGGAAAAAAGGGATTAAACTGAGGCTGGAAACGTTTCGAGCTCTCTGGACTCGTTTCAGCGACCGCTGGCATGGGTCCAGCGGCCTCTGGGTTAGGCTTCTTCTCCAGCTTCCAGATTTTGACCTTTTTCATCCCTTTTTTAGTTCTATTTTGCACATTTCTCACAAAACACGTCAAAATACCAAAATGGATAAAATATGCAAATAATGAACATGTAATGCAACTTTGACACTCAAAACGAACCAAATAATGGCTTTAAAATAGTGCAAAATCCGAGCGTATCAGTTTCACAATAGAATAAAATGTAACTTACTTCCAAATTTTGTCAAAGTCTCATATTGCACCATCAAAATCTATTTTAATTTATGTCACTATTATTTATAATACCTCAAAATCAATAAAAATTTCTTAAAAATTATTTTAAAAGTAAGATCTTTCAAAATTAATAAAATGCCTAAAAATTATTTTAAAAATAAGATATCCCTTCACTTAATTAGCGTAGAGAAGTCAATAAAATGCTACATTATATTTCTATTATTATATTTCTGTTTGGAACCCGGATGGGATATATCTATTGTTTTGAGTTTCAGGAAGTATGGAGATCTTCGAGAGCAACTCACTTGCAGTTTTATTTTAAATAATTAGTTTAATGACATATACTGCTAAAACTTAATGCCACCTGTTGATTTTCATTTTCTTTCACTTTCTCATTAATAATACTCCTATTTTAACTAACATAAATAAGGTCGTGGACTTTCTGCATCATAAATATCTCATGTAGCCCCATCTACCAATTAGACTATCAAGATTCAAAACTAACAAGATTTGCATCATTTGAAGTAACCATGAGCAATTCGATTATTTCGGTTATAACCGATAATCGACCGGTTCTAACCGAGTCGGTTAATTAAGTAACCGAACTCAGATTGGTTCCGGTTACTTTTTTTACCAATTTTTAGGGTCGGTTAACCCACCCCTAGATTTGATAGTTGAGTAACTCGAAACTTGTTTACAAATTACAATAGTTTGTTTTGGTTTGTGTTGTGTCCAACGATGGACAAGAAACAACTTTGCTTATGATCGAAAAGGTGATTCAGAACTACCAAAACAAATTCTCTCATGTTGTGTTGTTTCTTACAAGTCCGGGCGATGGAGCTGAAGTTGATTTTGATATGACGGTCTGATTGCTCGTCCCCGAATCTTTGCTATACTATAAAAGTACAAAGGTTTCAACAATATATTAAAAGCTACTACTATTCTCCATAAACTAAGTCTACTAGATGAAAATAACATATTCAAATTCAAACAAAGATCAAATTGAAAGACATCTTATCAAGTTGAGCTTTAGTCTAATAAGGACCACAAAACATTGTACCAAAAAACCAATTCTATTACATATTTAGTTTCATAAGCACGACACTAAAAGTTACGCCTATTTTGATAATGAAGAAACATAGCTTCGGCTAAACTATACCGAAATCTAGTCCACTCATTAGTAACTTGAACAACTGTAATTCGATCCGAGTGTTGAGTCTCTTCCGCAGTATGATAATCACCCGGCAAAGTTGGTTGATTCTCTTCCCCCTCATTATGATCATCACCTTGTTGAGTAACTCTAGTTTGAATCTCAGCATCCACTTCATCCAACAATGGATCATTAGGTGCTTCTACTCGAATAAGATTGTGAAGAATAGCACAAACATTGATGATCATCACATGCGTTTTGACATCAAAAAAGGATACTTCTCTAAGAATTTTCCTTCGTTTTTTGAATAACCCAAAAGCTCTTTATATCACATTCCTAGCAGTTGCATGTCTCGGGTTGTATAACTCCTTTGGATTTTGTGGATTGTTTCCTCTAGTGGACCACTCATTGAGATGGTATTGAATACCTCTATAAGGAGCTAGAAAGCCAGGTCCATTGGTATATCCAGCATCTACCAGAAAATACTTATCTACGAGATAAAAAGTAAATTTTAATTATTACTTAAAGCTTAAATATGATAACAGAGAAAAAAAATGAAACTTCTTAACTAGAACATACCTTTAGGTACTATGAACGGATCATTTCTAGTAAGTGCATCTCGTAATACTCTGCTATCTGTTGCAGATCCTTCCCATCTAGGTAAAATATATGTAAACCCTCAAGTCATGAGAACACACAGCCAAAAGATTGGTTGTTATCCTACCCTTTCTATTTCTATATCTTCCTTGATCTTTCAATGAAACACTTACTTCAACGTGTGTTCCATCAAGTGCCCCGAGACAGTTCTACGTCACGAAACTACTAATTAGTTCGTATAATTTTAGATAAATTAAAAAAAAACAAATAGAATAATACTTGCTTCAAACCAATCCCATTTTTCATCTTCGAAGCCTTCCATGATTGTTTCTCGTTGAGAACATAATGACTTCCTAATTTTAGTATAGTATTTAAACTATATGGAAGTATCTACTAACAGTCTCTCCAGATCTAATGAAATCAAAGCCGACTTTACGGTTTGTTAAATTAAAAGAGATGACATATAGAAACATGGCTACTACTTCATCAACCGTGATATTTCTTGTAGTTTTCAAACCTCTCTCTTTTAACTTAAAACATAGCACAGTAAAGCAATGCCTAGTCAATCTAAGCTATTCCTTACAAGTTCTGTCACTTCCATAATAGAGCCGTCTTATATATAACTCGCCTGCTATGGAAAAGTCAAGACTGGGCTCTTTCACCATGCATTGTTCATGTCATTGACTGACTAATGAGAAAATTTCACAACTTGAAGAATAGTGAATATCTTAGTCGAAGGAACTCTCATCGTCTCTTCCATCATCGGAGTCAGACTCATGGATGTCCATGTACTAAAGTTAAAAGATAGTGAAAATTTATAAGCTATACCATAATCACATTCTAACCATAATATAAACAACAATCGTGACATAAAATTGAGGAAAAATGAGAAAAATGAGATATGTGGCAGCAAATGTAACTTTAAACACTTGATCAAGCATACAACTTTCTGAAAATCCAAACAACAGTCAACAAAAATATGAAAGAGATAACAGAAATGTACTATGTAGAAGAAACAATCAAACACAAAAGTCAACAACTTTAGCATATTTTATTCGAATCAAGCAATGTCAATTATACTTACTGAAGCACCCTTTTGGATCTGGGCTTCCAAGATGAGTTCCCTACATTCAGAAGATTCAAAAATCAAAATGGAAACTTACAAGTGAACATGCCAATTTGCATGCACAAAAAAGTAGCAACATATTGTTATGGAGTACTATAAATGACCCAGAATGGTATATCCTCCTACTAAGATAGTAGGATATTAAGTAGTACTAGTACATATCAAACTAATATTATTCTATCCAGAATATCTCTTGATCATTCTCGATTTAGTCATGCACTGGAAGCATACTTTTTGTCACTCACTTCCCATACACATGAAGCAAATGCATTTTAAATAAAGAAGTGAAAATTATACAAGTTACATGATGTATGATACTAACTAGGACTAGAAGCATACTTCTTATCCTAAATACTCCTACCAATTAGTCAATAATTGCATTGTGAGAAGTCATCGTGCACTAGCACAAATAGTGACATTTCACCAAACTCTATCACCAAACAACCATCTTGCATGAAAAATCACATTAGGAAAAGTGTTAACCTTCCATTGCAGAGAACAGTATTTGGGTTTAGGAGAAGTGGCATGAAATAGAAAATAAATGGGATTTTGGTGTGACCAAATAGAGGATGAATTGGAACAAGCCGAAGATGTAGAACAGCAGTGGCTGGACGGAGAGATGGGTATTGCGGCCATAATCTCAAACAAAATTCCTCCCAATTTGATGCGGAAATCAATCCAACATCTTTGAGATGTTCAGCATATGCATTCCATATCTAAATCAAATTCAATTCAAAGTCAAAACGGCGGCTAAGATAAAGCCCAATTCAACACATTTAACCCTAGCTAACAACTACAATCGAGATCTGAGATGATGGTAAATCTGAATTTTGATGTGGAATAATTACCTTGATGAATCGTTTGAACAAAGATGGAGGGCTGAGGCAAATCTGCATAGGAAAGGGAAAGTCGCGAGAGAGGAGAAGAGGCAGACAGAGTTGAGAAAAATAATTATGACCCGGATTGGAACTTTGACCCGAATAGGATCCGCTCCTTTTTAAGTCTTGACTCGGGAATTGAAATTTTGGAATTCAAATTCTTTTGTTGAACCATAGAATTGAAATCATGGAATTGAAATACTTGAAATTATAATTCAATTCTAATTCTATACAATTTTTTTTATACCAAACAATGGAATCGGAATTGGAGTCTCCAATTCCATTTCCATATTCCCAAACACAGCCTTAATATATTCATGGGAGTAGATAGATTTCTTGTAAAATCTTTCCCTCATTAATAGTTTACAACCTTTGAAGTTTGACACAGTTTTCATCCAATATGTAATCAGGGTGTAGAGTTTGTGATTTGTCCATGTATATATACCTCTGCGTAATTATTTACAAGCTTTAAGCATTTTTTAATCTATTTAAATTGAGACTCATTTAACTTAGATACACCATATTAATCTCTATATGTGGCTGTAAGATGTAAACACCCTACACAAAAGACGAAACCACATATATTTGAATTCTTTTTAAAAAAATATTATATATCATATTAATCTCTTCATGTGGCTATAAGATGTAAACCCTCTACACAAAAGCGAAACCACATACTTCATATTTGAAAAAGAACATTAGGTTTGTAGATTTGGCATTAGAGTGGAAAGGTTTATATATTTGTAAACCACGTAACTATTTGTATAGAATCTTATCCACCATAGAATCTGTCAGGTGCACCAAAGGAACTTCTTCATAGCCTACTTGATTAGGAGGTCTTCCCCTTCTTCCCCATCCCGCTCTTTTCCATCCTGCTCATCTATATTGCTTCTGCTTCTGGAGGCAGCAGTAGCACCAACACCAGGCTTATGCACCATAGAATCTGACAGGTTCACCAAAAGATCTTTTTCATTGCCTAGTTGTTGTTGCACCTTTTTATGATGGTCTGCCCCTCCGCAATTGCAGCCTTGTACTTCGACACTGCAGCGTTCATAGACACCGCTGCAGCGTTGAGCATAGCTTCTGTTGCTTCCACAGTAGTGCTTGTTGCGCCCTCTGCCTTACCATCCACAGTAGTGCTCGCTGCGCCTGCTGTCTTACCATCCACAGTAGTTTAGGATTTATATTCATTAGTTTCCAGCTGCCTTACCATCCACAGTAGTTTAGGATTTATATTCATTAGTTTCCATGTATAGTTCATGCATAGTTGTAATATGATTTTTTAGAAAATCCATTTGTCAAATAACTACTTGTTTGACATGCCAACTCGTTACGACATTTGGTATGTATAGATAGGGTTGGATCGATTCGGTATATTGTACTGAAAATTTTGTATCGTTATCGTATCGAAAATTCCGATATGAAAGAATTTCATATCGTTATCGTATCGAAAGTTTCAGTATACCGGATTTCGGTATCCGAAATTTCGGTATATATAGTATCTATAACGTTACCGTATCAAAATTTCGGTATATCGTACCGAACTTCAATATACCGTTCTGAAAGGTATATCGAAATTAAATGGATATCTATTTATGATTTTAGGGTTTCCAATAAATATTTTTTGAATATATAAATAAATTAAATAGATATCTATTTATGATTTTAAACTTTTAATCTTAAAAAAATTATATTATTATTATAATCAGTATAAAGGGGTGGTGATCAATTGCTAACTAAATAGTAATAAAAAATTGAGACCAATTCCTAACCGTTAGATGGAGACATCTAGTGGTTGAAATAATGTCAAGTGGATTATAATATTAATTTAAATAATAATTATATAAATTCAAAGGATATTAATATCAATTAATAAATATAGCAGTTAAAACGAACTACTTTCTCTCTTCAAAATCATCTTAAAACTTTGAATTTACGTAACTCTTACGATTTAAATTATTTTTTCACAAAAAATATATCAAATTAAAGATAGTTTTATAAGGATTCTAACGAGATCTCAATTGCATATGTTCCGATGACGTTCAGATGGTGAAATTTGATAATTTTTATTTCAGTTTTCGTATATGTTGATAAGCAGATTTTTATCAATAAATGCATCAAACAATTTCAATATAACTGTGTTGATATTTTCATGTAATTGTGTTGATATTTGTAATGCACTATGTTGATATAAAAAAACCGAGAAAATTATAATATGTTAACTAAATAACGATCTTACCCCTTTGTTTATATTTTATCTTCTATTTATTGAAATTCGTGAGATTAATCTCATCTATTCATTTTAAAATCTAAGGGTGTAGATTTGGTCTTAATTTTGGATCATGATGCTATAAGTAATATAAGAGGACCTCAGTATAAAGGTATGCATCGATAATTCAATACATATTGATTTCGTATTATTATTATTATAATCAGTATAAAAGTATGTATCGATAATTCAATATGTATTGATTTTTGATATATTTCGGTATACCGATAATATCGATATATATCATATATTCAATATAAAACAGTATACTGCGGTATAAGAAATTTCATATCGTTATCGGATCGAAAATTTACGATGCGGTACTGTATTGTATGTATCGTACCGAAAATTTCGGTATACCAAAAATTTGAAATTTTTCGATATTTTTCAGTACGATACAATCGATATACCGTTTTCGGCATATTTACCCAGCCCGGGGTGTGTTATATTGCTAACTCACTCTTAAATTGTTAACTATAACTAAATTATAGAGATTGGATCATGAAATCAAGGCACAAGATCATCCATCCATGAGTATCAATACAATGCACAGAAAATGTCAATTAGGGATATTCATTTCAATTGACCAAAAAGTCAGTTATAACTAACTTTAAAAAAATATCTAAAAACTTTAAATGATTATAACTATCTCAATTTAAATTATTTTTTTACACAACTTATATCAAATTAAAGATAATTTTAGAAGAATTCTAACGATATCTCATTTGCATATGTTCCGATATCAAAATTTGAAGAAAAAAAATCTCTAATTTTCGTATTTTTCAAAAGCAGCTTAATGTCAATGTAGCTATCATAATTTGTCAATATAATACATATACAATATCAATGCTGAATTGTGTTGACATATTCAATGAATTGTATTGATTTGTTTAATTAACTATATTGACATTTTGATCCAAAACCTTAATTTTGATAGCTTTCTTATCTTTTAAAATTTAAATAATAATAAAATGAAATTATACATGACGACCACTACTACATCTCTACAAATCTTATGATTCTAAATTAATTATAATTAGCAATTAAAAATTAAGTTAGCAATTGACTTTTTTTCTCAGTTTAGTTGATAGGGTTAACCCGAAAAGGGTAAAACAATTAAATCATAAAATTAGTTTTTCTCCTCCTATCCCCTCGGCCCTCTCCACGCTCTCCTTTTGTGAAAAATTAATCTTCTTCTCTCCAACTCCCCTCACTCTCCTCTCTCTCTCTCTCTCTCCCTCTCCCTCTCCCTCTCCCTCTCCCTCCTCTCTCTCTCTTCTCCAGGTACGTGTATGGGCTCGGTTTGTGTTTTATGCGTGCTTTGATTACCGGGACATGCTAGGGTTTTTCCTTTCTTCCAGAAATTAATGCAATTATAATATACGAAAACCTAGAAATTGGAATTCGAGGACAGATTAACCAACTGTATTTGGTGTTTCAATGTATCCAAGTTGCGTTTAATTTTGTTATATTTTGTTGCAGGCTGCAGAGGAGATGTTTAAGAACACATTCCAGTCCGGTTTTCTTTCGATCCTTTACAGCCTGGGGTGTGTAATTTTTATTCACCTTTTTTTTATCTGTGGTTGGTTTCTGATGTTTTTTATTCCTCAGGAGTAAGCCTTTGCAGATATGGGATAAAGAAGGTAGTAGGTCTTCTCTTCTTTTACATTTCTCATTTTTACTCCTATTTTTTTACATCACAGGTTATGTATGTTAATGCTGGTAGTTTGTGGATGCTTTATGAAATTACAACTCTTTATTTATGTTTAGAATCAGACCATCCTTTTCTCTGCATTGCCTCTTTGAATGAGCTTTTCACAAGTGAGAATATTTGAGGTCCTGCGTATATGGAGGATTGACCTTGTTGTTGAATGCAACAATAAGTGTATCTATGAATAATTCTATGATTTTCTTGAAATCCTATTTTTATACGAAACACCATTACCTACCTCGTGTATATGGATGGAAGTAGCAAGGTTTATATGCTAATGTGCAGATGTTTTGTATGTGTTTGTGGTGTTTACAGTACACTTTATCTTCTGGCATTTTCCTTTTAGTCTTACGGTTTCATTGGAAAATTATTACAGTTGTCAATGGCCAGATCAAGCGACTGCAAGATGATGACATACAATCTAATGTCCTTGAATTAGTTGGGTCGAATGTCCAATCCACCTACATTACCTGCCCTGCTGATCCAACTGCAACGCTTGGTATCAAGCTTCCGTTCTTGGTTATGATTGTTAAAAATATGAAGAAGTACTTCACGTTTGAGATTCATGTGCTCGACGATAAAAATGTCCGCCGAAGATTCCGAGCTTCTAATTTTCAAGTCTGTAAGTTTTCCCATAAGTAAATTTTCTATCCAAAATATTTCTACATATATATGTTATTTGCAATTGTTATTAAAATAGATAAGCCACTCCCAAATGTAACTCCTCAAAGAGTTTGTATAATAGTTTGCTACGAACTTCAATGATTTATATCGAGCCCAAACTAGTCTGATTGTAGAGTATAAACTCGTTTGAATTAATTTCTTTGATGAAATCTATATCTGTCTGTGCGATTCTTATTAATTCCTTGTGTTGATTATTTTTCATCGACCCTCTGTTTCAGGCTGTAACAAGAGTTAAACCCTTTATTTGCACCATGCCCTTGAAGTTGGATGAGGGCTGGAACCAAATCCAGCTGAACCTCACTGACCTTACTCGACGTGCATATGGAACTAACTATGTTGAGACTCTGAGAGTTCAGGTTCATGCCAATTGCCGCCTGAGAAGGATATATTTCTCTGATCGCCTCTACTCAGAGGAGGAACTCCCACCAGAATTCAAACTATATCTCCCAATGCAGCAGGTATGCATTATTGTGTCGTCAAAACACTTCAAATGAGAATGATTTTAAGGTTGGGCACCTAATTGTATTTTATCATTTGCAGAAAGCCTGAGAGCTATGGAGAAAAACTCTACCTTATCGATGGCCTTTGGAGATGGCTGGTGTAGAATAAGTTTATCATTCATGTCTAGAGAGCTGTTTATTTGTTGCAATACATGCATCTCATGACATGTAAGAAATGCAGTTAGCGTGGCCGATTTCAAAGCTTGTTTTAGTCTATTTGCTTGGATGATAAGTCACATACATGTAGTCTGCTTCTTCGTAGTTAGCAACTTAGCAGCTTGTTTTTGCTGCGTATGTGAGAAGACAGCTCCGTTGAGTTTCCTGTTCTAAGCTTACGTGTTTGCAATAGATCGATGCAACTATAGTAACTACCTCTGTCTCACAGTAGTTGAAGTGTTTCTTTTGGGTTAAAAAATTGTGTTTAAAAAATTAAATTATGATCTTTTCACTATTGTCTTCTTATGATAGTTGCAACTATATTTGCATAGTTCAGTTGTAACATTGAACTCGGTGTTATGATTCTTATAATTGTAAATTGTGTGAAAATTTATAAATTCAGACAAAAAATGTTAATATTGGCAAGTAATCCAATGAATAATAGTGTCTAGTAAGATACAACATTGGCCAAAAAACATAATGAAGTAAATCTAAAATAGATGAGTTAGTGCAAGTAATAGGCTAGGCTACAACATCCAAGTCTGTATCTCCTTCAATTTGGCCTGCTTCCAAACCACCGTCAGTATCAGAGTTGAGTTTCTGATTTTCATCACCCTCACCACTTACGCTGCTTCCATCACCTGTAGCTCCCTCGCCATCGTTTCTGCCCCCATCCATCTCGGTCTCACTAGCAGGAGTCGCAATCTGCCCCAAGCACCAGAGGTTAGATAACAGAGGAGATGCATGCACATTTTACTCTCTTGAAACGGCTTTTTGCACGAACAAATATCGAGTTTTGTAGTAAATGATTTCTGGAGATATGTGAATTACCTGAGTGTCTTCGACTTGTTGCGTGGAACCTTTTGTCTCTTCCTTCTTGGCACGTTTGGTTCGATCACCTGGTTTAGCTTGATATTTTGATCGCACTTCGAGTGGCAAAAGTTCCAAGGGAACAACCCCTTCAATGCCATGTTCAGTGAACTACAAAATACAACAATTGAGTTAATCTTTAATGTAGCTGATGATTAAACAAATATCTTAGCTATGAAGAAAATACATACTCTTGAAAACCCTTCCAAATCTTGCCGGGCAGAAAACCTTAAACCTTTCCAGCAATATACCTGGAATATACTTGGAAATGTTAAAAGTAAAAGTGGTTACAGTTCAGACAAGATGATCAAATTGGTGGGGTCGGAATACTTAAACGAGGATCTTGGAAGTGAATACATTTGCTCATATATTGTGCAACATAGAGCACAAGCACTCATAAATAAGAATGAACTAGCCAATATCACAAAGATGAATGATGAAAATCACACAGAGAAAGACTAAACCCAGAAAAAAAAAAGAATATTGAAGGTAAGGAAGAAGTTAAACTGACTCGGCTATTTTTGTGATGATATTCTTCTTCTATTCCAGCAGATTCGTCCATCTGTTGTTTCAAAATTAGATTAATAAATACAAGTGTGCACAAGAGCTTATTTAAAAAAAAATAGGTTAAATGTCCTCACATCTTCAGCCAACGGTTTCCAGTAATCCATGATGGCAGGAGTGCGGACACGCTGAGGATCTGTAAGAGCATTCTGAAGAAATAAACCATTTATAACTAATAGTAAGAAACAGTTTTTGATCACGTACTCGTAAGTTGTGTCTGTCTAGAATGTTATATTCAGCATTTAGCAATAGCTATCAATGTTTAAATGCATGAAGCAAATATTAAAAATTGTAAAGCAAGTATAAAAGATATGAGATATTTACCGGGTTCTGATCAGCCCATTTCCACAACTGCGACAGTTCTTTATTTCCCAATCTCCACCGAGGACGACTAATAGATACGCCCAAACAAAAAAAGGACAGTCAGGGTGGGATAATATTTCAGTAACATATAAATAATAATGTACATCTTGGCTACATTCTTACGAATTTGACAGGCTGATCCTCAAAAGCATCAGAAGTTTTTAGTTATGCTAGTTATCTCCATTATGCTTCTGAAGTGGACAAATGATTGCTAACTATTTTTTGAACCAGTTGACTCTCAGAGGAAAAACTTGACTCAACATCTAGCAACACTCGCATTGGTAACAATCTTCGTTTCTGTAACAGGCGCATAAATGCATATACCTTCCCCTCAAATTTACTCTATATCAAGTTGTATTTAATGCATAACAAACATATGTCACAAATGAAGCATCATGAACCAGCTCACGGAGTGGGGTACATACTGCATGGATGTCTGAAAGACAGGCATCGACCTCATATATCCTAATGAAGCTAATTCAGACAGACAATTAAAACGATAGTTGATTACCGCTTCCGACCACCATCTTGAGCTGGCTTTTTCTCCACAGGTGGTTTTTCAAATGCAGAGCAACCATCGCGCTTCCACCAAACCTAGAGACAGAGTATATGATTAATTTGATAACACAAAAAGCCATAAATAATCAAAGACATTCATAAAAAGCAATCTCAGAAGTCAAATGAAAAACAGATGCAACCTGTGCTACAGATACTTACCCAATTCCTCTCACGCTCCAAAATATGCTCAATGCTATGAAGGAATTCTTTCCCTCTAGGGGGGGTCATTTCTAGAAGCTTCTTCACCCGTTCTTCACAATTTTTTATCTCCTCTTTCTAGATCAATAAATGGTAAAGAAGTTAATCTGGATTTCAGGACACAAATTAAAAAACATTTATAAATGGACGGTGAAGAAAAACAAGCATTTTATGAGTATTGCAAGGCTACAAGCACATAGCTATTATATGTTATGTCATCGTCACCAAACAAAAGAAAAACAGAAAATCTGGCACATCCGTTCATTATGATCAATAATTCTTGTATGTTGGACATTGAGTATGTTTCCATATTGGTCTCTTAGGGAAAATGAAAATTATCTTGAGTTACATAATACTCCCTCCGTCCCTGAAAAGTATGAACATTTGGCTTGGCAAGGGTTTTAATGCATAATTGGTAAAGTAAGATACAGAGAGAGAAATCATTTTTAAAGTATTGTTAGTAGAGAATGGGTCTCACATCTTTACAGAGAAAAAAAGTTTCTAAAAATAGAATGTTCATACTTTTCAGGGGCGGACTAAAAAAGGAAAGAGTTCATACTTTTCATGGACAGAGGGAGTAAAAAAGAGTCTTGTCTCCTATTCCCATCTTCCTTTTACGTACATTCTCTTCTTACTGTATTTTCTCTCTCCTTGGATGTTGTAGAGTTTATACCCACCCCCCTGATACGATCCTAGCTTTGGACTTAAATGAGAAAACGCCTAGTTGGTGACATGGTTTTGCTGTTTTCTAAAGTGCTTCAACCTCGATGAAGGAAGACGCCAACAAGCAAGGGCTGAGAGAAGTAGGGAGAAGGGGGCCATAGTTTCATAGCGAGTAAAGGAGACTACTCACAGCTTTACAAGGATGTGAAGGTTATCACATGCACAGGTCAGTCGAGAGAAAGCATGCAAATGCGAGTCCATTTGGTCACAGACTCGAAACCTATCCAGGCGTAGGATAGGGTCTTGGTTTGTTTAGTCCAAGTAAATTTGTGTTGTTTCAGTTTGATAAATTAGAGTAAGTTAGGAATTTTCTCTTAAGTTATCTTGTAATCTTATTTAATGTTTTAGAGTCCAAGCAAAAGTGTATCACCTTAAGAGATAAAGTGTAGAAGTTCGTTTTCAAGCAGGATAAGTCAAGCTTTGCTTATAAAAGGCCAAGCTAATTTCAAATTATGGCCATAAAAGTTAATAGACGAAAAGATAAAAAATGGCTAGACAAGCAAAATAGTAATCTCCAGAGATAATAACAAAGGATAACAAGATTCAAATGAACTCACTGTTGTATCTGTTGGCAAATCTTTATCGGTTTTTCCAGGGGCCTGAAGGAAGTAACATATTAGTAAATACTTCTTAAAGAATTGGAAATGAATTCAAAAGAAAGCATGGAAGAATGATCTGACCTAGCAAGATTACTAAAATTAAGAAATGTATCAACATTTAACTGAATATATATTTACATAGAATTGGGTGGCTTGATAAAGAACATAGAGGTCATGTTAATGATCACTAATTTATTCACTCTCAGAAAGAAATAGATTCCCTAGCATGTGAAGTTTGATACTTAAGTGCATATTACAGAAAGAGATATGCAGAAGGTAACCACCAGAAAAAATGACTAACACCTTCCAACAATGACAAATAAAGCAAGCCACAATAATTTACAGAACAAATGCCATTCTTATTTTATGCATCCAATAGCATCGCATTTTCAAGTGGTTCAAAAAATTACAAATTATAATATATATGACCTAATTAAAAAGGGAGAGAAAGAAGTACCTTTAAGTAATCAAACAAAATAAGGCACTGAACCAGAATATGTCTTCGAAAACTTGGATCTTTTAACTGTAATAAGCCGAGAATGAGAGAATACTCATTATAAAATTAATCTGTTTAAAGCAGGTTGCCATACTAAAAAAACTCCTATCTTGCACGACTCCCACCTCCAGACCCATTAGATTACTGCTGGTGAGATATTTTATACTGAAGTTTGACGCTTCATCCTCAAGGTTAATAGCACTGCCATCTTCATCCCTCAGAGGTTGAGCCTCAAATGTATTCAACACAACCTAAATATCCAGATTTGAGAAAGCATGGTGAGCAATTCATCTATTTTGCAGGATGTTAAGACAACTCCAGTAAAAGAATTTACCATCAAACTAGAAGTAAATTTTTGCCACTTTGTAACGGTGGAAGCAAGAGAAGCAGGATTGGAAAAGGATTCCTGGATAGCAAAGTGAAACATCAATAGTGCACAGACCAATATTACAATAAAATAGCTTGGAGATGAAGCAAAGCGAATAGCTCTGGGCTAATATTTGGGGTGATTGAATTTCAATAGTATCGAAGAATTTTCTTTATTTTCTTTACTACAAAAAAAATGTTATTCAGCGTATAATTGTTTAATATCATAAAAGTGCATAGTTTCCTTATGCGTAATTGGCATAATAAGTCATATTAAGTCACCACAAATAACAGTATACAGATCTCACAAGATACAAAGTCAAGTTATGCCTTCCACATTTTTATGAATGACAGGAGTTGACAAAAGGATAAGCTGCCAACATTTCCATACTAGTGAACTGAATATCTTCATCACCACACAAAACATCTTAATTAAGCTTTGAATATGTGATAGTTGAAGGCATAAGTAAAAACAATATCTAGCCCATCCCGCCATCACAAATTGAGAGAGGGTGACAATAATTTCCACAAATAAAAGTTAATAGGTTTACTTCATTGACAATTAAGTATCCAGCTTCTAGTTCTCATTTCAGTTATACTTCTCACTATTCCAACATTATAAAAGTTGTTCACTAGCTGCCATAGGTAGATACGAGATTTTCACCAATGCAAGAAATTCTATGTCATTAATTGAATAAAAAAAACTACGTAATTCAACAGATATTTCAAAAGGATGACAACCAATTCTCCTTTGATTTTTTGTTTTCAAGTTTGGAAGTTCAGAAAACATCTACTCTGGTAGGTGACAAATAATGGTGAACTAATACATGTTTCCAGGCTAGACAAAGAACAGCAAATAAGTATAATGTTAAAACTAATGCACATTGCCAGGTAATTGTAAACTATTCGGAGTACAATGTTTTCAAACAATTAGATTTCACTCATGCCCACCAACCTGTAAACTCCAAAAGGTTTTGTAAAAGTTGAAATCAATAGAACTACCTGAAAGTGGACAAGTCAATTTTAAAGGGTTGATAGTTAGAACAAGATGAACTTGGAAACGGAATAGGAGACATTGGAAATTGAAAACAAAGGGTTACTTTCTGGGGCTTCTTTTTCATATTTGGTCTCATTTGACGTATTAAAAACTCCTTTGATATTGACAGCTGCCAGAAAGGGAGAGATGATAAATTAACTGGTGAAAAAAATAAAATAAAAGCAATGGAGCAACTACCTATTGCCAGCAAAAACTACCTGAACGTTCTGATAATGGGAAAAAATGAGCAAGAAACATAATAATTCGTCCACAGAACACAACATCATTTGCCTGCAAGCCCATTTACATAAATATAAGTATTTCAGATTCAGACATAACAAATATTATGATGTAGAAAGTCATTATGCTGAACAGAGTGTAACAAGATATCATGGAAAGCTAGGATTATAGTGCATTTGCAGTGATTTAAAATTTTACCACTTGTAGTTGAAACATTCTGCCGACTGCCAAAAGTTAATAGAATTTCATTTAACAAGCTTTCAGTATAATGCAAGTCCTAAATGTAAATGCACATCCGCCTCCTGTAAAATCCAAATCTGACTCCACAGCCTGATCCTCGAATTAGTTTTTTAACAGAAACAACAAGAAACTACACCTGATACTTTAATTGCCAAATAGTAAGCAAGCATGAAGAAAGAGGAAGATTACGGAGGAAAAAGCAAGAAGTATTATGCATTTATATCCTAGACCATGTTGCTCAATGCTCATATAGTCAACTTTGTTCTACGTATGGAGAAGATCCAATGTCGTTATGTTATATATTAGACAGCTAAGTTTCTGAGAGCTACATAAATCTTGATATTAAGAAAATATCATCTAGATTATTTACAAGAAGTGAAGTATGGCTGAGAGAGGAACGCAACATTCCAACCGAAAAATTACACAGAGTTCTCAATAATCTATAAATAAACATAATGATTAAACAAGAGATCGAACCTTTGATAGACGACGAAGTAGCTGATTGCATGTTCTCAGCATAACAAGCTTCCCTCTGGCAAAGAGCTCTGGCTATGTAACACATAAAATAAAAGCATAAAATTGTGGGGGTAGAACAGGTAACAAATCCAGGAAGAAGAGAAATGTTTGTAAGATGCTGATACATGACTCATGAGGTAGAATGTACAGAAGCAATACCACAAGTATAATGAAGCCTACCTTGCCAAGAATGTCTTGTTTACTTTCAATGTACCCAAAAATGTCTTCGCAGTTCCTCATTGTAGACATCTCTGTCAAATCTTCCAAAAGCTGGAAAATCATGCCACCTTCAATATGTTCTTTCTCACAGAGGTATAATACAATGTCTACAAGGAAGAAAACAATAGCACAAAAGATTAGAAAGCGGTAAGAAAAGCAAGGTATCTTGATCTTTCTTTGGGGTATAATTCAGATTTTAGAAGCAATAACTCCATCCTTAATCACCTACAATGGTTCATGGTTGAAATTTAGTTGGAAAGATTCCACATTGCCAAAAGAAAAGGAAATAGTGAGCAGGCAGAAAGTAGTTCAAGAACAGAGTAAACAGAAGCAGGGGAAATCAAATAAAATATGTAAACACTATACACACCAAGAATTGCCGGCTTTATCTGAAATTAAAGTTTTCTAGCAATCAAATTAGATTAAAAATGCTAGTATGTCCTTCCATAGGAGAGCAGAACATATAATTTGGCAAATGCCACTTCAAGGAATATATGTTAACACAGCGCCATCATTGCCATGGGAAAGCAAAAGAACAATATTCCAAAGTTCAGTATTCGTTTTTTTCAATTAGTCTAGTTTTCCAGTCCCCTCAAACTCATTTTCCACCATCACATTTTGAGCCGCAACTTATTGAGCAGTTCTTGCACACATCTTCTTACAATACTAGTTGTTTGGGTATGACGATATGGTAAAATTTAAACGTTTCTTCTGTCAATTATGCAATGGCAACTTTAGTCCTTGAAAGACTAAGACTTGGTATCATCTTTTTGTGTGCTAAGGCAGCGAGTCCTTAAAGTGACTGACGTAAACAAAACCCACTTTTCACATGCTAACATTGTTAAGACAATGAAATCCTGATAGAACTTCACTCATCGCTAGCTTAGCCTTACACCATCTCTTAGCTAAAACCTAAATTAGCAGCATTTAGTTATTAAACCAGTTCTTTTTGTCACCCATATTTTCCAGATTAAAAAGTGCCAGAGCAGATGAGCAACAACTTGGAGAAAAGTTTATAACTTGATATAAGCAAGTACTTCCTATCTTAAAACCCAAATATTGTCCATATCTTAAGATAATATAAGGACAAAATGGACTCCTTCAGCTAACACAACTATCATCCTTACATCTCCCTGTAAACTCACTGGACTATCCAGCAGAGAGAAAAAGAAGCTACCAAAATCCTTACACAAAGCAGAATGTTAAAAATTAAAAACACACTCACCAAGAAGACGAGGAATTTGACCAGGACGTGCATCCTCATCAGCTATGGATTGACCAAATAGCATAATTGCCTCACCTGACTGAACTGCATCTGACTGCAACAAAATGGTAGAGCATGTAAACGTTCAATTTATATTGACCACTCATACACACCACACCAATTAGAATGGCTGCCTAGACCTCGAACGTAAATTCATTAGAACACAAGCTAGTGTTTCTAATCAATTGGACATGTTTTCTCTGAGTTACAATTCACACACAAGCACCGGAAATGACTTAAACCCACAACCCATTGGTTTGAGAGGAAGCGTCTAACCAACTAAGTTGCAATTCATCGTCCAATTGCACATATTTCAACATTACATAAGTTCCAATATTTAAGTTGTCAACACTAACGGCCGGTCAATAGCTTTTGTCTAGAACTCTAGATTAAGTTGTATTTAGTACCAAAACTCCACACGATGTGTACCAATTAGCAACAGAAAGTCTCAAAACATCAAATTTCAATCACTAACACTAGCAATTCCTGGTCGAAAATGTTTAGAAGTAGAGAATATACTAAGACAGGAATGTGGTGTTACCACAAGTTCTTGAAGCAAAGTCCGCAGAATATTCTCCAACAGCATATTTTCATCTTGAACGAGTTTCACTTGCTTCTGCAAGGAACATATAATACACTCAATACAAACAGCTAAAATACAATTCCATGAAAAAATCGAAAACAAAAGTAAAACTAGTTTTTGGGGGTTTCCCCTGAATTAGTTGGATTCATCAACTCACAACATTCAAATTAATGTATTTCTGCTTCGAACCTGGGGTTTTATAACTTGCTGCACAGTCTGGAGAGCGAAATCTTGAGGCTGCCCTGGATGCAGAATTGCCTTCCTGAATAAATCCTGGCGCGCACATAAACCAATCGGTATATATTAATTTGAAAATGAACAAACGCCAAAACGTAAGTAGATGGCTATGAAGAGGCGCAATCACCATTTGAAGTAGGGGAATCTGAGTAGAAAACAAGAGCACAAATCATTCACAAAGAGTGCATCCGCAGCGGTGGAGAGACTCGGCTATGAATTCATTTTCTTATACTCACTGTATTTGTATTTGTATCTGTATCATTTAAAAAGTAGTGATGGAAGTATAAAATTCACCACCTTAAATTCGAAAATTTACCATTGTTTGTGTCCCTCTTAGGTCTGTTTGGTAAAATTAAAATTAAAATTAAAATTAAAATTAAAATTAAAATTAAAATTAAAATTAAAATTAAAATTAAAATTAGTTGGTTTAAATATCTATTTGGTAAAATGAAGTAATTAATACAAAATTAAATTTGAAGGAATTACACACTCTCATTAAATACAGACGTTCTGAATAAACATACAGTACAACTAGAATATCTATTTTCTCGCTCGTCATTTAATTGTTTCTATTTCATTACCCATATCACTCGTATTTTTAATTATTGATGTAGAAACTGCTTCTGGTATGTTGACATCAAGAAGATACCCACAAGGCCACAAATGTTAACACTAGAACCATCATCGTCAAAATACCGACACTATCATTGTGTGCGTGCATTGTTTATAGTGTGTGTTGGTGTGTAATGTCTGTATCCAATGTGCGGATTGTGTCTAGAGTTGCCAACTGGGCCGGGCTGGTCCAGGCTCGGCCCACCAGTAAAATGAAACGGGTCTGGGCTCTAATTGGGCCATTTTGAAAACCCAGGCTCAGGACCATCTGAAGCCCAACCCAGACACAGCCCAGGCCCGGGCCCATCAGAGGCCCACCTTCTATAATTAGTTTTTTAATGTAATTAGGTGATTAAGAACTAATAATGGTATATTTCTCTATTTATGCATGTTATATTGTGCACGAGACATGTTAATTTTGTTTATATCATTTCAATTTTTTGGATGTCTCCGAATGGGCTCAAACAGTAATAGTTTAATATCAACATAAGTTTCCAATCAAATCATGAATGCAACATTCAATCTTGAATACATCTAATTTTTTTCTTATATTTTTTTTATCCAAGATGTAAAAAAGATAGTTTTGAAGTTTAACTTTAAGAATATTATGTATTCAAACTTTAAAATTTGATGAATAATTATAGAATTATTTTAATTTGTTAGTTAGTTCATATACTTGTAGTTTTATAAATATAACATCAACTCATATGTTAGCATCTCCTAACAAAACTAACAATATTGGTTATTCCATTAGTTATACACTTACTTTTAAATAGAATAAAGAACATGAAAAATATTGTTAATACAAAGTCAATCAATGAACTTAAGCACATTATTTAAATTTAGATTTAGTTAATGAGATATAAATACGGAGTACAAGTTATATGTTTTATTTTTGCATATAATACATTTAGCATATCTTTAAAATACATAAATAAAAAAATTAAACAAAGCTCAGCCAAGCCCAGGCCCACATGGCAAGTGGACCTGGGTTGGGCCGGGCTTAGCAAAATTAGAAAAAGCCCAGCCCAGCCCACCTTAGACATGGGCCCGGGCCGGACTGGGCCTCAATATAAGCGGGTTGCGGCGGACCTGGGCCGGCCCGACCCAGATTTAGGGGGCGGGAGGGGGCCGCACCGGAGAGCTTATTTGTCCTTTATAATCAAGCTAGAAAATACAATGTACACCCTTCCGATCGTTTAATATTGTTGTTCAATACATTTCACAAAGAATGAACTAGCCTATTAGAAAATTTACAGTGTCACACTCGTGCGATGCACAACCCCATTCATGTTGTAAGTTCGAAACCTAGAATCGAGAGCATATAGATTTTTTCATAATATTGATAAACATTTATTAATAATTACATCCGTATTTAGAAACAAAATCATAAACTGCATAAGTTTTACAACGATTTAAACGAATTCCCTTTCTTCTACTCCCTCCGTCCCCCAAATTTTGTCATAGTTTGACCGGACACGGGTTTTAAAAAATGTGATGGAAAGTGAGTTGAAAAGTTAGTAGGATGTGGGTGCTACTTGTAAAGTATTAGTTTTATAATAAAATGTGAGTGAGAATAAGTTAGTGGAATGTGGGGTCCATAACAAAAAATGGTAAAAAGTAAAATGTGACAAATTTTATGGGACGGACGAAAATGGAAAAATGTGACAAAATTTCATGGGACGAGGGAGTAATTAAAAAGACACCTTTGAAATATTGAAACCCTGGTAAATGTACTTGCATTTACGTCTAGTCTAACCTGTAAAGAAAATCTTACAGTATTTATTAATTAAAACAATATTTGTGCTACACTCAAATGAACAAGTACCAAAAGTTGAATTAGTTTATGCCACCGATTTATACATTTTCATCGACCAACCAACGATGAAAGAAACACTTGTTTTTAATTGACAAACTCGAAAAAAAGCATTAGTTCTCTCCGTATCAAAAGTCATCCGAGCTTATTTCCGTAAAACACAAAAGCATCACATCAATTGATGGGATCAGGCTGCATGGCTTTCTGGACTATTTCGGTTTGCTCTTTTGTGTGAACTTGGGTAAAGCCAGTGGCTGTGGCAGCGGACAAAGCACGCCCTATGTGCTCGCAGCTTTCATCGTACTGCCAAGATGAGATGCGATGTAGTTGTATGCCCCCATGTTCATTGGCTCTTCCTGGCACCACACAACTTCCGCATCTGAAATAATGATTTGGTTAGAATTTATCAAGTAAATATCCATAGATGAAAAACTATACTTAGTACTACTTGGGACATGTACTTGGATATCTTTTAAGTTCACGATTCGACGAGATCGTATGGGAAGGGACAAAGCTGCTCCACCCTACAGATTGCCACATCCTTCGCACCAGCCTTCGTCAAGCTCATAATACACCTGCAAACAAGATTCTAATATGAAGACAAAAGTAACAGGAACAAATTGAAGTATAACTTCACACCTTTCCAGAGCAAAGAACCAGGCGTCTTATGCCCTCTTCAAGATCGGAGTGATTATTTTGGTCCTTTATTAGGCGTTTAAACCTGGTTCCTTGTGTGTCAAAGCCTTGGTGTCCTTGAACATCATCAAACTCGGATAAATTAGATTTGCAGTCCTTGTGACGTAGCAAGTTCTTTGGTGACATTACAATGAGAGGTTTACGGAACTCCCTATGTATCTGCAACACGAAAGATATAGAATGAGAGGACGCGTCTTTCTCTAATTGCACATATTGTAGTTAAATATGCTTATCTGTCGCCTCAGGACGTGTAAATAATTTGCAGGTGTAGTTACATTCACCAACTGCCAGTTGCATTGCTGAATCTGTTTCCTGAGGGTTGCTTCCATCTCATCAGGTATGACAGATGGATGATCATCACTCATCTACAATACAACATGAAAGGTCAAGTTTACATCCCTGGAAAAAACAACAAGATATTATCTAGAAATATGAGAAGAATACATGTAGATGGAAATACAAGAAGAATATTAACGGGAGAAAACGATGAAGAAAAATAGCAATACCTGAAGGAAGCGTTCTAATCGTGCACTTGAGAGTTCTGGACCTTGGCCGTCATACCCATGACGAAGAAGGACAACTAGTCCAGTTTGCCGTAGCCATTTGGCCTCTCCACTGCTCACAAATTGGTCAAACATCACCTGAGCTCCATTGGAAAAATCACCAAACTGAGTTTCCCAGAGTACCAGAGAATTCGGATTTTCCATTGAATAGCCTAATTCAAACCCCAAAACTCCAAACTCGGAAAGGGAGCTGGATTCAGTGTCAATAATTCTTCTTAAGTAAATGATGAAAACCTGAAAAGCAACTAAATAAATGATGCATAGTCCAACAAATCAGCCAATGAAATGTCATACATGAGGAATAAATTCATTCTTACCCCAAAGAAAACTAGCTTAACAGCAGTCTTATGACTTGAATTTTTAGAAAATACTTACTAGTCCTGCAAATAATTTTGCATAGGTGACAGTATAATTTGGGCTAGAACTCCAACCATTTTACAGTTTATGTTAGCATAGTTGAAAACAATGTGTGAAGTTAGGGAAAAGAGATCATTATAGAGAAGTTTTAGTGCCAAGAGAACACAAATTCACTCAGAGCAATCCTAGTCCCAATAAAATGCATAACAGGAGCTTCATTCTGAATGCTCTTTAAATGCTTTGTCTCATTAAGATGAGACTACGATGTATTAGAAGTCTAATTAAACACAAAGGTCAAACAGTGCACATAAAAACACAGGAAGCAAGCATACTGACCAATATTACATGTTGCTTACATTAAACATCTCTTCGTGTTGGTTCATCATAACATGATCTAGAGGGCAGTATTTTTCCCCTGTTTCCTGGTCGTGAAGAACAGAATGCCTATGGCTGAAAGTACCTCGCTCAACATCCTGTCCACTCAACCTAACATGATTTCCCTCCACAATCAATGTTGCAAATTGTTCTCAATCATTTTTGCACGATCTTCAAAGATTCTCTTAACTGCTCTATGGGGTTTGAATTGTTCCGGAAGATTTGTGATAGCCTTGCCAACATTCTTCAAAATCTCTGGATTGACCCTGAAAACAGAAAAGGTTTAGTGTTTTGGAGTATAACTTATCTGAAAGTGTAAGTGAAGACATCACATTACCCAGTGTTACGAACATGGGAAAGCTGTTCAGGAGACTTGAACCCAGTCCAGTAAGCTGAAAACCAGTCCCTTTTTTGAGGCACACAGTCTTTGCTGGAAATAAATTCTTCATTGAGAATTGATGCGACTTTGTTGTTTATCCGATCAACATCTTTTTTTTACATCACCAGATTCCAGAAGCTTCTTTTGGTAAATCTCGAGTGCAGATGGGTGATTCCTTATAACCTATAATCTTTCAAGAAATTAGAAGCTGCCATAGGCTACTTGAAAGAAAAAACGACACAAGAATTAAATGAAGCTGAATTTCTACCGAAGTTGATTGGGAAAAAAAATAGGAATAACAACATTTATAAAGTAGGAAATGAAATAAAGTGCATACCTTGTACATTTTTGGTTGAGTGAATGATGGCTCGTCAATTTCATAGTGGCCAAATCGACGGTAGCATACAATTTCATTGTATGAAAATTCTGACGCCATTCTGCAGCAAGTTCGCAGGCATTAACAACTGCTTCAACATCATCACCATTGACATGGAAAATAGGCACGCTAAGAGCTTTGGCAACATCTGTGCAATACTGAGAGGATCTTCCTGATCTTGGGTCAGTAGTGAAAGCCACTTGATTGTTCACAACGACGTGGATGGTCCCGCCAGTAGTATAGTTCGGAAGAGCACTAAGATGCAAGGTCTCATAGACAACACCTTGTCCAGCAAAGCTTCCATCACCATGAATCAAAATACCCAGGTTTTTTGTTCTGTCAACATCATTAGAGAAATATTGTTTGGCTCTAGTCTTTCCCACCACAACAGGGTCCACTGCTTCTAAGTGGCTGGGATTTGCAACCAAAGACAGGTGAATTCTCTTACCACCCCTTGTTGCGCGATCGTAAGAAGTGCCAAGATGATATTTGACATCACCAGTCCCAGTGTAAAGTCCAACTTCATCCAAAGGCTTTGTACCACCACTAAACTCATTGAAGATCTGTCGCAGAGGTTTCCGAACAACATTACCCAGAACAAGTTAATCTTCCTCTACGTGACATCCCAATTACAATGCTCTCCACTCCAAGATCTGCTGACCTATCAAACATTTCCTTCATACCAGGAATCAATGTCTCACAACCTTCAAGCCCAAACCTTTTGGCAGCAGTCCATTTGGCAGCCAAAAAATTCTCAAATTATGTACGCCATATGAGCCGGTCAAGGATCACCTCACGTCGTTTCCGACTATATTGAGTAGGTGTCGGAGTCTCAATTTTGTCTCTCAACCAATTACACTTTTCACGGTCTGCAATGTGCATGTACTCATAGCCTATGCTTCCACAATAAGCTTGTTCTAGTCTTTTCAATATCGCCCTTAACGTTTGCACAGGGTGGTTCTCAGACAAGAACACTGCCATTCTCCAAACACCAACGAAGAACTCTCTATCAAGATCAGCTTCTGAAAAACCATAAAGTGCTGGATCAAGATCATCGGGAATCGACCTCTCTTCCAAACCCAATGGATCTATCATGGCTTTCAAGTGACCATAAACCTGGTAAGATCTCACTAGTAACAACAGCCGCATACTCTCTTGAATTATTTGGCCAGAAAGGCCAGGAGATGTAGCTACCTGGCCGACAAAATTTCTGAAAAAATTGTCCCATGATTCATCCACACTATTGGGATTCTGCTCCCAGGCTCTCTGTAACTCCTCAAGATAAACACTACTCGTGCCGTGTAGAAAGCTATCACTCAACCTCTGGAGAGGAACAGGGCGAGGAACAGGCGAAGATTGAGCCTTTGATCTATAAACTGTAGCATGGAAATATCGACTCCGTTGAGGAGCAGCATAAGAACCAGCTTGAGATATAGTCCGTCTAACAGTGAGCTTCGCCACATTGGATCCCACTCTAAGCCACGCCATAGCTATTACAAAATCTAGTTAACAATGCAATATTTTGACGCTATTCCAATCAAATCAAGCGCTATCCACTGTCATTCTATCTCCGAAACACCCTAATCCAAAATAAAAACGATGAAATTGAAAGCACATAAAAATCAAAATCTACAACGCACCATCTCATAATTCATTGGCACAATTCTAATGTATACCTATAGTCGTTCAACGTAAAGAAATGCACAAACGCAATGGAATCGATCATATATGTTTGCGAAAATTTCATAAAACAAAAGCATTACAGCGCAATCGATATATAGAACAGATCGAGTCATTGGGAAGAAATATTGGATCGAGTCGCTTGGAAATTTGGAATAGGTGGCGCAATAATATCATGCAGCATAGCAACAATATTTACAATGCAAATAAATGAGTATTTTCACAAATAAGTCAGCTATGAAAATAGCAATAAACGTAGAGTGTAGGGATTTAATACCTGAGAAGAAGAAAACAATGATCCAAGCGAATACTACCTAATCTGCTGCAATTACGTTCTTCATAAGATGTTTTCCCAAAGCAAGCTCCTTTATAACATTTGTATTCCATTTTCGGTGCATTTCTTAGTACAAAGTCAAAACGCAATTTTTTTACTATAATACTATCAGTAATAATGCCCCCAACATTTCCTTTAAATAAAGTTTTTTTTGCAAACTATATGGAGTATACATCCATTTTATAAAAAAATGATTGGACAAAGAACTGTAGTGTTTTATAAATTTATCCCATGATAAAAAAAAAGAAAAAAAATTATGTATCCATAATTATGTTGGAAAATGCATTTAGATTAATGACTAGGAATCAATAGTATTTTGCAATTCCGCGGACACCGGAGTTCCGCGGATATCCGTCGCGACGTCCGTGCGGACGTCCGCCATTGCGTCGACTCCCACGGACGTCCCGATTATTGCATTAATTTTTATTTATTGTGGGAAGTCCATCGGGATGTCTTTGGGGATATCCGGCACTGTGCAGTGGGATATCCGTATGACGTGGCATTTGCAGTGTGATGTCCGTATAACGTGGCAGGAGGTGTTTTTGGAATGTCCGCGGGGATGTTCGCACCACTGCTAATGCTCTAATATGATAATTTTTGTAGTTTTTCTGATATCAACATAATGTATTAAAAATATCAACACAATGATATACTCCATATATTTTAATACACGTACACAAAATTTTCAGCTCAGTTTTAGTGATATTGTACATGCATTATATTGACTTTTTAATGCATTTATTAATATAAAATCTGCTTATCAATATATACTAAAATTGAAAGAAAAATTAAAAAATTTCATCATCTGACCATTGTCGGAACAAATGCGATTTTGATCTTGTATAATCCATATAAAATTATCTTTAATTTGATATATTTTTTATGAAAAATAATTTCAATCGAGATGAGTTACGTAGATTTAAAGTTTTAAGATGATTTTGAGGAGAGAGAAAGTGGTTATAACTGTCATATATAAGAATTGACATTAATACCCTTTAAGTTATTTAATACTTCACATTTAAAATATAATCCACCTGACATTATTTTAATTAGCAGATCTCATAATCTAATGACTAAGAACTGGTCTTAGTTTGGGATGCCAATTAGTTAATAATTGATTACGATCATATACATACATGCATCGGGATATGATCAATCATTAACTTTAACAAGTGTAGTATAAGCGTGAATAAAAACGTACTACCAAGATTTCAGTAAGGCGGGTTTAACAACCAAATGTGTTCTAGAAAAATGTCAAATGCTTTCAAAAAAAGATTTAAGTTGCTAATTAGTATATTCTCCCATCCATACATTAGCACTCCATATCCTTGCGATGGACCAATAGGTTATCAATCGCATTCATCAGTTTGAGTGTAGTCAAGTCCATTAAGGCTATTTGGGTTGAAATTGTTTTGGGCGAAATATTATCTCATTTTAACATTTTTTTTGTTTTAGGCTAACCTGTAAGTTAGTTTACAAAAAAACTTAATTTACCTTCCACAATATTTAGGAGCTTCATCTATTTGATAATTAACTTTGGTTATTTCGATATAAGCATTGGCGCACCTCTCCAAATTGTGCTAAATATTATAATCCGTTGATAACTGCTATTCACATTTGTTTGGCGATTTTGTTCTCATTATAATCCATAAATCTTGAAAAAATGAATAAAGGATAACAGAATAAACACAAGATGCCCTTTAAAACTTACAGATGGCGAGTGCTAGCTATTATACAATATTAAATACATGTTTTATTTTAATCAAAGGTAAAGTGATCGATTAGTACTGACAAACAATGAAACAATCATGCAATAATTAAACATTAGGACCAAATTCCTTTATGCATGGGATTCAGATTTGAAAAGAAGGAAATCTTATTTTATTGGTTGATTTAACAACTTTGAATTTAATGTACTCATGTTTTCGTTGCTTCTCCTTTTCAATTTAATTACTCAAAAGCTAATCTATTGAGGTGATGCTTTATTCCTTCACATTAGTCGTGGTACCATTAAATATTGTACTTTTAGAAAAAACTGTGAAATTAAAAACGAAACATTCAAAAATATATTACTCCATATTTGTTCTAAACGACCGGACACCACCGATAAAGAGCATTGCAGGTATCCTTATTCTTTATTTTATTTTTAATTAAAACTGAAATGATAAATTATTTAGTAATCATCCAATAAAGTTTAGGACGACGTCTTAACGATGGTTATCGAGAGATTTGGAAGGGCTATGCATATTGGAGTTGGTATGAAAAGATGATTGAAGAAGATGAGTAGCGAATTTCTTTATTTCAGTGTGTGTAATACATCAAGCCTTCTCCATTTTGTAGTGAGGAGTACAATATATTTTTGGAAGTAGATAAATCTATTCTAGGACAATAAGAGCCATATCAATTGTGTATCAATTATGTATCTCTTCCCTCTAATGCCTCCTTTATCTTTGGTAATGTAATCTTCAATTATTCCCCTAATGTCTCCTTTGGGTTTTGGTATGTTTGACACTCCCCCTCAAGTTGAGCAATGGTATCCCCGATGCTTAACTTGCTCAATATCTCTTTGAAGATCTTCGGGTGAACGGCCTTGGTCAATATGTCCGCAAGTTGCTCCTCAGAACGGACAAACGGGAATTCGATAATGCCTCCTTCCAGTTTTTCTTTGATGAAGTGTCGGTCCACTTCCACATGTTTTGTTCTGTCGTGTTGCACCGGATTTTCTGAGATGCTGATGGCAGCTTTGTTGTCACAGAACAACTGACTTTTCCGAGTAGGTGGGTAACCAATCTCGGTGAGCAATCTCCTCAGCCATAGGATTTCCATGAGTCCACTTTTCATTCCTCGGAACTCGGCTTCAGCGCTAGATAGAGCTACAACCTTTTGTTTCTTGCTCCTCCAAGTAACCAAGTTTCCCCCGATGAACGTAAAGTAACCTCCTGTAGACTTCCTATCCACTGGGTTGCTTGCCCAATCCGCATCTGTGTAGCCATCAATCTCTAGGTCTTCCCTCTTGGCTAGAAATATTCCATAGCCTATCGTACCTTTCAAGTACCGTACGATCCTTAATGCTGCCTCCATGTGATTCACTTGAGGTTGGTGCATAAATTGGCTCACAATGCCCACTGCATATGCAATGTCTGGCCTAGTATGTGAGAGGTAGATGAGCTTTCCAACGAGTCGTTGATATCTTCCCCTGTCTGCTAGTTCCGCTCCATTCTCTATCTTCAGACCATGGTTTGGAACCATTGGGATATCTGCAGGCTTACTTTCGAGGAGACCTGTTTCCGCCAATAGATCTAAGACATATTTTTTCTGTCTTAGGAATATTCCATGTCGAGACCTCAACACTTCTATTCCCAAGAAGTACTTTAGCGCTCCTAGATCTTTCATCTCAAATTCTTTGGACAGATTTTCCTTCAATCTCTGGATTTCTTCTACATCATCTCCAGTGATAATCATGTCATCAACATAGATAATCAGACATGTTACCTTGTCGTCTCTCCTTTTTGTGAAGAGCGTGTGATCGGAATGACTTTGTTGGAATCCATGCTTGGTCATAGCCTGGCAAAATCTTCCGAACCAGATTCGTGGTGACTGCTTCAATCCGTACAGGGTTTTCCGTAACCGGCACACCTCTCCTCTTCCAAACTCTTGGGAGAAACCTGGTGGGACCTCCATGTATACTTCCTTGTTCTGTTCAAGCTCTCCGTGAAGAAAGGCGTTGGTTACATCAAACTGGTGTAGTGCCCAATCTTTACATGCTGCTACTGATAGTAGTGTTCGCACGGTTTCCATCTTAGCCACTGGTGAGAATGTCTCTTCATAATCCACTCCATATACTTGAGTATACCCTTTCGCCACTAGTCTCGCCTTGTATCTCTCGATTGAACCATCTGCTTTTCTCTTTATTGTGAATATCCATCGACATCCGACTTGCTTCTTTCCTTCTGGGAGTGCACATTTCTCCCATGTATCGTTTTTCATTAGGGCATCTATCTCCTTCTTCATGGCTTCTCTCCAGTGCTTATGTTTGTTTGCCTCTTCAAAGGACTTAGGGATGTCTTCTTCTTCATATAAGGCAACTTCGAATGCCTTGGCCATTTCTGAAAGATGGCTATGAGCAATATTGGATACTGCATACTTGGACTTTCTTCCTTTCCAGTCTGGTGAGTACCGTCGTGGGGGGACCCCTCTTGTTCGTCTTGGTGGCAACTCGTATGAGTCTCCACTGTTTCCACTGACTCCACATTCTTCATTTGTGTCCCTATCAGGGTTAGTGAACTCCAAGGTCGTATTATCGGAATCTGAATTGCTTACCTCAGGAATCGAAGACGGGGCTGTCGGTTGGTCATTGCCACTTTGGTCGTCGTTCTGTACTACTGGACTTGGCGGCCCTGCGGTGTTGCTAACTTCCTCAGGTGGACCAACGTCTGTGACAGGACTTGGCTGTGACTCTCTCCCTAAATGGTAGTGTCCAATATCTGGTAGCCAATCTAGGTGGTCATCCTTTGGACTGTTGTCTGATGTCTCCCCCTGACTACTAGATTGGTCATAAAAATATTCTCCTTCCACAAAATCACAATTTATGGTAGTGTGGACTCTTCGGGTTTTTGGGTCATAGCAGCGGTATCCTTTTTGGTTTTTTCCATAGCCAAGGAAGACACATTTGAGGGCACATGGATCAAATTTGGTACGTTCATGTTTTGGAATGTGGACAAAAACAGAACATCCGAATACTCTCGGTTCAAGGGATAGGGAGGATGGGATTTCGAAGTGCTGGGAAAAAATGTCTAGGGGAGTCTTAAAGCCAAGAATGCCGGTGGGTAGCCGATTTATGAGGTAAACAGCAGTAGAAATGGCTTCTGGCCAGAATGATTTGGGTATTTTGGATTCAATGAGGAGAGCTCGGGTTATTTCGAGTATATAGCGGTTTTTCCTTTCGGCTACCCCATTCTGTTCTGGACTATATGCACACGAGGTTTGGTGGACTAGGCCTTTTTTCCTAAAAAACTCTTGCATTTTGTTGTTGACAAATTCCCCCCCATTGTCTGATCTAAGGGTTTGGATGTTATGTTTGTATTGAGTTTGAATAAGGTTATAGAAGTCTACGAACTTATCAAACACATCATGTTTGTTTTTCAAAAAATAGATCCAGGTCATGCGGGAATAGTCATCAATAAAAAGCACAAAATAACGAAAACCCTGTCCCCCAGTAATAGGAGCAGGACCCCAAACATCAGAGTGTATTAAAGCAAAAGGAGCCTTGACTCTCGTATTGTTTAACTTGAAAGAGTGTCTATGGTTTTTAGCTAACACACAAGTATCACAATGAAAAGAGTTCAAAGATCGAGCTAGTTCAGGAAAAAGAAGGCGAAAATATCCTAAAGAAGGGTGCCCTAACCGACGATGCCAAAGCCAAGCCTGTCTGTCAGTTGGTCCTGGAGTCAGCATCATTGCAGCACTCTGTTGGGCTATCTCATCCACGTAATACAGTCCGCTTCGCTCAGTGCCACGCCCAACTATCGTCCCCGTCTTGATATCCTGTAACAGACAAAATTGCGGTTGCATTAGTAATTTACAGTTCAGTTCCTTAGTCACATGACTAATAGATAACAACTTATGAGATAAAGACGGAACAAAAAGGCAATTAGCGAGGCAGAGAGTGGGTGAGATGTGTATAGTGCCCGCCCCCATAACTCGTGCTAGGTCCCCACTGGCAGTTTGGACATAGGCCTTTTTTGAGGTGGTAATGGATACAAAGTCTGAGGCTTCGAACGAAATTGTGTCGGTGGCTCCGCAGTCAAAAATCCAGTGAGGGTCTTTTGGGCCGGAATTTGAAGTAGAGGAGCAGGCTAATGCGTCAAACGAGTTGCGGCATGGTACGTTGGGGTGATTTTGGACTAGGACAGACTTTTGGGGTGTGATTTGTAAAGTTTTTGCGAGTGGGGGTGCAATTTCGAATTTGGTGGAAGTGTGGGGTGGATTTTGGGTTAACTTCAATCGGTGGGGTTCTGTTTGACAATGTTGAGAGTTTTGGGTCGGGTTTGAGATTTTGGTGAGTTGGGGGATTAAATTGGGTTTTCTAACCCCAGTCGTCTCCCTCATTCGGCCCATCTCCCCCAATCGGCCTGTAGGAACCCTAGTTCCTCCTGCCCTCCCCGCGTCGTCTCCGCCGTTGAGACCTCCGATTCGCGACTCGTTACCTTCGGACCATGTCCTCGCTAGCGCGACGGACGCGATTGGGGCTTTTTCCGCCGTTCTGGTTTCGCCGCTACTGGCGTTGACTCCACCGTTGCCGTTGCCTCCACTGCCGCCCGCTGGACTCTCGGCGTAGGTGGCGTGTTCGAGAGCAACAGCCGCCGAGGCTCTTCCGCCTCCTCTCCCCCCGCCGTTCCGGCTTGCATTCCGAGCTTGTCTCGTTCGTTTCATCTCTTCCCACCATTCCGGGAATCCGTGAATGTGGAAGCACGTCTCCCTGGTGTGTTTCTTCCCCCCACAGTGGCTGCATACTAATTTGCTTTTATCTTCATCCTTGGGATTTCGCTGTGGTTGGTTGTGTTGTGTTGTTGGGGTTCGATTCCTGTCAATTGCGGCCAGGCCCACGCCGATTCCAGGTTCTGGATTGAGAAGCTTCTCATTTACTGACTCTCGTCTCACCATCCCGTACGCTTTCCTCGCCGTGGGGATTGGGTCCATATTTAGAATCTCCCTCTTAATCTTGCTGTATCTGTGGTCGTCTAAGGCCCAAACGAATTGATACAACCTGTGCCTCTGTGTGTTCCGGTTGTATTTTTCAATACTCGTTGGGGTGTCCATCGGGTTTGGATCTCTGGTGTCGATTGATATCCAGAGATCTTGAAGCTTCTGCCATAGATTTTCTAACGTCGTCTCTCCTTGTTTGATGGTGTATGCTTGTCTATGCAGGTCTGAGATCTGGAATTGGTCGGCTCCGCTCCCATACGTTGTGGCTAGATTATCCCACAAGTCGAACGCCGTTTCGTATTGAGAGACCTCGTTTACGAGGCTGGCATCTATGTTGCTAATTATCCAGTTAAAGCAACAGTCATCTCTTTGTTGCCAGCGGTTGTAGCTCGGATCTGTCGGAGGGGGAGGGTCTGTAACTCCAGTGATGTGAGACGCCAGACCCTTCCCTCGAACCGCCCGACTCATCAGTTTGGCCCACAACGGATAATTATCCCCGTTGAGTTTCTCGGCCAGGCGTACTTCGCCTAGTGATTCAATGGATAAAGGCTGTGGGTTTTGATTTTTCTGAGACATACTTAGTCTCATGAACTCCGCGAATTGTTCGGCTGAGAGTGTGATTGGGGTGTTGTTTGGATCTGACATGTTTACTGGTTTTGTATTGCAGGTTTTTCAAAGGGTCGGGAAAGGTACTTGAGACGATGATGACATTGCTCTGAGTCTCAAGCCCGCTTTGATACCATCTTAACGATGGTTATCGAGAGATTTGGAAGGGCTATGCATATTGGAGTTGGTATGAAAAGATGATTGAAGAAGATGAGTAGCGAATTTCTTTATTTCAGTGTGTGTAATACATCAAGCCTTCTCCATTTTGTAGTGAGGAGTACAATATATTTTTGGAAGTAGATAAATCTATTCTAGGACAATAAGAGCCATATCAATTGTGTATCAATTATGTATCTCTTCCCTCTAATGCCTCCTTTATCTTTGGTAATGTAATCTTCAATTATTCCCCTAATGTCTCCTTTGGGTTTTGGTATGTTTGACACGACGTTCATTTTTTTATGCATGGGTTTCAGATATGAAACGAGATAGTATTAATTATACAAATATAAATATGTTGATATGAGAAATTTTTTATTCAAATGATGCTTTAACAAAGTGGTAATAAAGTCATGGTCCCCCTGAATTAGCAAACTTCGGCCATTGATTGAGAACACCATCGGCATACGCTGCCAATTTGCCGTGACGTCTCACAAGGAGGCCAGCCATGAAACCCCCAAGATGATGTCGATGTTGCGCAAGGGGAACACATAGCAAGACACAATAAAAGTCTCAGCCGCCAAGATCAGAGGGACATTATGGCAGATACCAGCGGCCTGCCTTTTGGACCCATCACCGAGCATCACTGAATAAGGGGCAGTCGGTGTGATAGGGAGCTGCAGAGAGGTTGCGAGCTGATCTGAAATGAAACAGTGGCTCGCACCGCTGTCAACCATCACCTTCGCCTTGTGGGAGCCGATATCTCCAAACAGCTTCAGCGTACGGGAGTTGTCAAACCCGTTTGAGGAGAGCTCAGATAGCTGCAGCTCGATGGTTGATTCCAGAGTGTCGGTGTCGTCAGGAGAAACGAACTCATCCACGGGATCGTCGTCGTCTTGGACCATCACGTCAAGAGTTTTGGGGGGGCACCGATGCGATGGACCGAATTTCAGACCACAACGAAAACAAGTGCCAACCGCCATATGCTTCTTAAATTCCTCGGATGACATGTTGCGAAAACGGCGTGGTTCCGGCCGATGAGAAGCTGCTGTCGACCCAGCCGAAGTCGAAGAAGAAAATCCCTTTGATGATGGCGGAGCCGAACTGACAAAAGAGTGGCCTGAGGACGGGGCTGGGCGTGGAGCTGGTGACTGTACCCCCGCGACCTGGTCCATGCGCAGAGCGAGCTGAACCGCGTCAGAATAACTTGTGATGTTAGCCGCCTTCATGTGCATACGAATTTCCAGTTGCAAAGCTGCGAGAAAAAATCTGAGATACTGGTGGTCAGACAAGTTAGATATCTAGGCTAGGCGTGCCTCGAAAGCCGCTATGTAGTCGGTGAGAGAACCGTCGTGGCGGATAGCTGCGAATGCCTCATACTCGTCAAGCGCCATGTTATCCCCGAAGCGTTTCATCAATTCTTGTGTAAAACGGTCCCAAGACAGAGTGGGAATCCGTCGTCGTAACAGGTGAAACCATGGCAAGGCCGGGCCTGCCAATGCTGCGACAGCAATCTTTAAACGGTTTTCTGGTGGAGTGTCGGACACTAGAAAGTACTGCTCTGCCCGAGCGAGCCAAGCGATCGCCTCAGAGCCATCGAAAGTCGGCATGAGCAAGACCGTTGTGCCCCCTGCACCAGGCGTGGTTGACTCGTGGTCATCGGCTGTCTCCGTGTCATTCGACCCATTGTTGTCGTGCCCCTTGCCGGAGGACAGCAACTTCCGGACCTCTGCCATGAACGTCTCGAGTTGAGACCCAAACGCCAAAACTCGTTCCTCTGTTTTTTGGAACTGAACATTCATCCGGTCGTCGGTTTTCTGAAATTGAATATTCATCTCATTGACCATGTTGGACAATGACTCCGTACTCTTCTCCAGATCTCCCATAGCCTTCTCTAGTCCACCTAACCGGGCCTCCGTACTACGCGTACTAGCCATCATTCACCGCACCAAAATTGATAGAGTAAAGGCCGGGAATTGTTCGAGCACAAGGCGTGCTCAAGAGAGTTGCTCCAGAAACACACTCACGCACAGAATCTATTTGATAAAATGCACGCACAGAATCTGTTTGATAAAATGCACCAGAAAACAATAAGGAAATGGGGAGACAAAACCTCGGCTTTATTATCAGTAATTGAAAGGAACAAGAATGGAAAGTGAAACGAAATCCTCACCCAGGAGGCCTGCGAAACTGAATCGCCCAATTACACTGATTTCCCAAGATGCTCTCTCTATTCTAGGGTCCTCACTATATATAGGCAAATAATGCAACAAAATAGGAACAATGAAACTGAAATAACAAAGTAACAATCTGCCGAGTCTTTCTTCCCAAATCTTCTCAACCGATCGCTTGGATCTCTGACTTAATCAGACGAGATTTATGGGTTGTTCTATTGTCGATCAGTTGGCCAAACTACTTCCCTGTTTCCGCGTCTGTATACTTTCCACCCCCTGCACGTATCTGAGTATATACAATATTACTACATGTTAACATTCTCTCCATTTCATACTGGCTGCAGTGAGAGAAAATCCTTGTTGCGCTCCTACAACCATGCTTTCAGAGGCTTCTCTGCCATGCTCACAGACTTCGAAGCTTCTCTCATATCCGGTATACTTCAATACTCACCATCTCTCTTATCTCAAGGAAAGTTGTGTTGTGATTTGCTAAACTTGAGTTGATTGTGTGTGCAGAAAAAATAAGCGATTGTTTCTGTATTTCCCGATCCGCTTCTGCAGCTCCACACAACGCGTTCCTGGGATTTTCTCGAGGCCGCTGTAGATCACAGAGCCAGAGCACCACACACTCATCACAACCACAAATCAGCTGATGTTATCATTGGAATCATTGACATAGGTTTGTGTAACAACTATTTCAAGAAAAAAAGATAAAAGGTAAATTGTACTACTAATAGAGAGTGCGTTGTTTCAGGCATATGGCCGGAGTCACCTAGTTTCAATGATCGTCACATCTGCAAGATCCCCTCCAAATGGAGAGGTGTTTGTCAGGAAGCTGCAGATTTCAACAAGACAAACTGTAATAGGTATCCGAATATGCAATTAGGTACCAATTTAATAAGCACTGAAATTTTTGGTGTTGATTGATGTAGGAGTGTCAAACTATAAAAGGAAAAGATCAGTAATTGGTATGACTTGGGGAGGAAGATTTATAATTGATAACATGTAATAGGGCCTTAGAATAGATTGATCTCTTTCCTTAGATAGCTATACTCTTCTCCTATAAAAGAATGAGAAATTGTACACATAAAATACGCAAGAAATAAGAGAACATATATACTATTTTCTGCAATTATACAATGTCTATTCTATCAACCCTAACAATCACTGCCTCTCTCGATTACCATCTTCAAGATGGTATCAGAGCAGGTTGTTAGAGTGGGGGACTCAGAGAGAGTTCATCACTGTCCCATACCTTTCCCGACCCATCGACCTTGAACCTGTGAGCAAACAAACATGTCAGATACCGAAAGTTCAAACCCAACCAATATAGCCTCAAACACCATAAATATTTCAACCGATCTTGCTGCGCAATTCGCCGAATTTTTCAAAACCAGCAACAAACCAAACACAACGCCATCAGACCAGATCGAATCTCTCGGCGAAGTTACCGTCAAGACCAAAATGAATGGGGACAATTACCCCTTGTGGTCGAATCTGATGGAACGGGCGATCGGTGGTAAAAGGGTTGACATCTCACATTATTGGAGTTTCAAACCCTCCACCACGGACCAACCCGAACTACCCGAAGTGGCAGCAAAGGGATCACTGCACCTTCAATTGGATCATCAACAATATTGAAACAAATATCGTAACAGAGGTCTCCCAATATGCGACCGCCAAGGACCTCTGGGAAGGCCTGACAATCACATACGGAAGCGGCAGGGATCTGTTCCAAGTGTACGATCTGCACAGACAGTGTATGACGATTAGGCAGTGAGGAATGACTCTTGAAGCCTTGTGGGTCAAATTTCAAGATCTCCATAGATGCCCGAGACCCATGCACAGTCGACCACCCACCATCGATCGAGAAGAACAACCAGACAACACAGAGGATGAGAGTGTACCAATTTCTTACTGCACTGGACGAGAGATATGAAGGAATAAAAAAGGAGATTATCAACAAGGATCCCCTACCGAGCCCACGACAGGCGTACACGATGGTGAGGCTTGAAGCCGTCAATGCAGGACTAATTAAGTCAAAAGAACAACCAAGCTCCAGAGTCGGAGCCGACCTGGTTACCTTCGACCGAAACAAGGCCGCCAACAGCCAGCCGCCTCCTCCACCGTCGAAATTTCCGACCAATTGGAAAGGAGAAGAAGATAAAAGCTGATTAGTTTGCCATCACTGTGGAGGGAAAAAGCACACAAAAGATACCTGCTTTCTCCTCCACGGATATCCCCATTGGTGGGAGGAAATGAAGAGAAATCGACAGGCGAGGGCGAATCGTGGAGGAGGAGGAAGAGCGACGACATCTGTGGCAGCGCCGATCGAGGAACGAGTTGCCTACGCCGATTATCCAACGGGCAACATCGGTCCTTCAACCGCCAGTAATCATGGAACCGAGGAACGAGCCGTCGCCACTGTCGCGATGGCTAGGGCGTGGAGCACCGGGAAGGAGGGGGGCAGTCAGCGGTTAAGGTTTGGGCAGAAGGTAAAGAGGGGTCTTCTTTACAATTAGATCCCTCAACTCTGCCTTATTCTCATATTTTACCCCATTCAGATTTTATTTCCGTTTGCACCCCCAGAAATCCCAAGACCTTGCTTTTTGACCATGGAACTTATAATAATTTATGTTCTGAACCCTCAGGGTTTAATAGTTTTCATAAATTACCCCAAAAATCCAAAAATTATAATTCTGATGGTCCAAAATATAAATCTTTGGAAATTCACCCTAGTATTAAATGTCATAATACGTTTGAAGCACTGGCAAACTCGTCAACCTCAACGATGGGAGAGAAAAATAGCCATTGGATTTTTTATTGTGGAGCCACCGATACCATGTCATATAATGCAATTGATTTTTTAGAAATCTCAAAATCTCGGAAAAGTTATGTCCAAACAGCTAGTGGGGATTTAGCACCAGTTAAGGGGGCAGGCACTATCCATATTTCACCAACCTTACGCCTCTCAGATTGCTTATATGTTCCCTCCCTATCCCATAAGCTTCTTTCTGTGAGTCATGCAACTAAGGAACTTAACTGCAAGTTACTAATGCAACCCCATTTCTGCTTATTACAGGATACCCAGACGGGGGAGATAGTTGGGCGTGGCACTGAACGACACGGACTGTACTACGTGGATAAGGCAGCCCAATAGAGTACTGCGTTGCTGTCTCACGGACTGACTGACAAACAAACATGGCTTTGGCATCGCCGGTTTGGGCACCCTTCTATAGGATATCTTCGTTTACTTTTTTCGAAATTAGTTGATTCCTCTTTTACTTTGAATTGTGAAACTTGTTTTTTGGCCAAAAGCCATAGATATTCGTATCATTTAAATAATACTCGTGAGAAGACTCATTTTGCCTTAATTCATTCTGATGTTTGGGGTCATGTACCTGTTATTGGGGGGACAGGGGTTTCGCTATTTTTTGCTGTTTGTAGATGATTTTACACGCATGCCTTGGGTTAATTTTTTAAAGGCAAAATATGAGGTTTTTGAAAAATTTACTCAATTTTATACCCTCATGTAAACTCAGTATAAACAGTCTATCCAAATCCTTAGATCCGATAATGAGGGAGAATTTGTTAATTCTAAAATGCAAAATTTTTCCGCCGAAAAGGGCTTAGTACACCAAACCACTTGCCCACACACTCCGGAACAAAATGGGGTAGGAGAGAGAAAAATAGATATATCCTAGAAATGACCCGAGCCTTTCTTATTGACTCAAACATACCCAAATCCTTATGGCCAGAAGCTATAGCAACCTCCGTTTACCTTATTAACCGTCTCCCGACATATATCATAAACTTCAAAACACCCCTTTGATATTTTTTCCCAAAACCACTATATCCCGTCTTCACTTAGCCTTGACCCAAAAGTTTTTGGTTGCATTGTTTTTGTCCATATTCCTAAGCCAAATTGGTCTAAATTTGCCCCTAGAGCAATCAAGTGTGTCTTCTTGGGATATGGAAAATCTCAAAAAGGGTATTGATGTTATGATCCAACTTCTCAGACCTTATATATCACGATGAATTGCGACTTTGTTGATGACGAATACTTTTATTGCCAAACTAGGAGTCAGGGGGAGACTCAAAGCAACGACTCTCTAGATTGGCATCCTTCTATACCTAGTCCTACTATACCCACACCCACGACAGAACCCCAGGGGGAGAGTAACCAGCCTCCACGTCATCGTCTGTTAGAGATGTTGGTCCACTCGAGACAGTTAGCGGTACCATCGGGCAGCCGAACTCCAACATACAGAACGAAGAGTTGAGTGACATGACCGAACCTTCAACCCCGATCTTGGATCCAGTTCTGATAATAACATTGTACCTTTGCATGTTACAGACAACACTAATAATGACATGGAAGGAGAAGCTAAAGAAGCTGAACCAGTGGGTGTAAAGTCTGAAGATCAACTTGCATCATAAGGTATTCCACGAAGTTCTGGGCAAGTTGAACATCGGAGATACCGTTACTCAACTTGAGGGGGAGTGCCAAACTATAAAAGGAAAAGATCAGTAATTGGTATGACTTGGGGATGAAGATTTGTAACTGATATTGTGTAATATGGCCCTAGAATAGATTGATCTCTTTCCTTAGATAGCTATATTCTTCTCGTATAAAAGAAGAAGAAATTGTACACATAAAATACACAAGAAACAAGAAAACATATATATTATTCTATGCAATTATACAATGTCTATTCTATCAACCCTAACGATCGATGCCTCTCTCAATTACCATCTTCAAGAGGAAGTTGATAGGAGCAAGAGCCTACCAAGAAGGCAAGGCATCGCCGAGGGACTCCCTCGGCCACAGAACTCACGTGGCATCTACCGCGGGCGGTGCGGTCGTCCCTGGCGCTAGCTAGCTACTACGGCTTGGCATGCGGCGGCCATGATAGCAAGCTATAGGGTGTGCGAAGAGAACGGATGCTCGGGTTAAGCCTTACTGAAGGCAATCGATGATGCTGTAAAGGATGGAGTGGACATCATCTCCATATCCGTGGGCACGAACTTGGATCTGGATTTCCTAAGCGACCCCATCGCCATCGGAGCCTTCCATGAGCAGGAGAAGGGAGTTATGGTAGTTTGTTCAGCTGGGAACAATGGCCCTAATCCTTACACCGTTGAAAACTCTGCTCCGTGGATCTTCACTATGGCCGCCTCTAGTTTGGATCGCGCTTTCCACTCCGAGATCCTGCTAGGAAATGGCAGATCCTACAAGGTACTCAATTAATTTAACATATCACTTTATCATTATCAATCTATTCTTCTTCTGCCATGGCACTGCAATCAATTTCTCTCCTTTAAAACATGATGAGAGATATCCCCTTGCATTGGCAGAAGCAGTCGCCGCAAACTCCACTCCATCTTCTGACGCGAGGTGCCTAGCTCCAAAATTCATTTTATTTTCTTACCTAATTATAATTTGTGTCTTCAGTTTTTAATATTTTCCGAAACATGTCGAGTAGGAACTGTTTAGTAGGGTCTTTGGATCCGGAGAAAGCGAAAGGTAAGATCATAGTGTGTCTTGATGAAAATGGTAATGTGAGGAGGGTACAAAGCGACTTGTTGTGGAAGAGGCCGATGCAAAAGATGTCATCATAGTAAACAGAGAAGGTCTGGTTGATCCTCCACAGGATGGAGGAACCTTCCTATTTGCAGATGTTGAACAACACATAGGCTCCAAAATCCTCCACTACATCAACTCTACCAAGTAAGTTATCCACCCAAGTAAACTAATTTATTCTACTCTCTACTTTTACTAACAACAAATTGTGACACAGGAATCCCACTGCAACAATAACTGCAGCACGAGAGGTGAGAGGGTTCAGGCTAGTGGTGGCACCTTTCTCGTCGCGAGGCCCCGGAACTCTAACCGAGAACATCCTCAAGGTTTGCATTTCGCTAACATTAATGGTTTTGAATGAATCAATCAATCATGACTAGTGGTATTGGTGCAGCCGGATGTAATGGCTCCGGGAGTGGGAGTGGCCATTTTGGCAGCATCATTGCCTGTCATACCACAAGGTTATAAGGTCCCAGGGAACAGGACGACGAGCTTCAGACTCCGGTCCGAAATTTCCATGGCCTGCCCTCATGTCTCCGTTGCAGCTGCCTTCCTCAAATCAGTCCATCCTCACTGGTCCCTTCCATCATCAAATCCGCCCTCATCACAACTGATACTACTCTTACTTTATCATTTCGTTTAATATCGTCGTCCACTGGAGCCAAGCCCACATGGATTTGTTTTTCTATCACTCCCAAAATAACGACACATATATTCCTTTCAACTTCTCTCTCTATCTGGTATGAGTTTGCAACCCAACAGTTACTTTGCGTATCGTTAATTACGTTCACTTTGTGTCGCATGCAACATCCATCTCAAACAACATTGGCAGAACTAGGGCTGGAAAAATATACCGAAATACCGCACTTACCGTACAAAAAAAATACCGAAAATACCAAATTTTTGGTATACCGTACTTTTCGGTACGGTATCATACCGTACCGACAGTTTTAGGTACGGTAAAGGTATGCATTTTGTATATTCCGCGGTATACCACGTTATACCGCATCATACCGCAATTGCGGTATATACCTCAAATTTACGGTATATACCGCAAATTTGCGGTATATACCGTAAATTTGCGGTATATACAGCAAATAACACGGTATACCGCAAATACGATATATACCGCAATTGCGGTATATACCGGAAATCACGGTATACCGCGGTATACCGCATATTGCGATATATCGAAATCACGGTACGGTATACTGACAAAAGCGGTACGGTAACGATATCTAAATTTTGGTATACCGACTTTTCGGTATACCGCAATTGCAGTATACCGACAAAAGCGGTACGGTAAAGGTATGGTTTTTGGTCATACCGCACGGTACGGTATGCGGTATGGCCATTTCGGCGCGGTATACCGTACCGTTCCAACCCTAGGCAGAACCATCACCAACACAACATATAGGACGACGAATCAGGAGCATGGGAGATCAGCCCCATGAAAGCACTGGATCCGGGCCACGTATTCGAGACAACCACGAAGGATCACATGCGTTTCCTGTGCTACTACGGCTACACCCAAAAGCAAATGAGTCTATTAACCCACACCAAACTCAGCTGCCCCAAAAGCTCAGCCAAGGACCTCATCCCAAACATCAACTACCCAACCATCTCCATCGCAGCTCTCAAGCGGGGTTCCGCCCCCACCAAGGTCAAGAGGGTGGTCACCAAGGTCGGATCGCCCAACGCCACTTACATGGCGTCGGTGAATGCGCCTCCAGGCTTGCGTCAGGAAAGCATCGTTCAAGGTTGTTTTCGACGCCAAACGAGCATCCAGGGGCTACAAATATGGGGATGTCAGCTGGTGCCATGGATCGCGCAGAGTCAGATTAGTGTTTGCTGTCAATGTTAAGTGAAACTACCTCTTTTGCTGCGGCTGCGCGTCTGTTTTGTTTGTGTTGTGTTCATTTCTTACTGTGTGCATCGTTGTGCATGTGTTCTTAGTCATCACTGCAAATGTTGTTTGATTATTGATCGCTTCTTATAGCAGTAGGATTGGGATTACAGGTTGTGTTGAAATCAAAGTTTGATTGTGGATTTGTGGTTGATTGTTAATGCGTGAAACGAGATGTAGTTTGTTTATAGATTAAGAATTCAAGTTTAATTCTATTACTTGTGGAATCTTTAAGTTGGCAAAAAACTTCAAACATTGTCAACATAAACTTTCTGGTCCATATTAAATTTGAATTATGTGTGTGACACTTGTTTTGGTTTTGAACTCTCTAACTTCTGGTTTCCACATCAATCCAATTCATTTGATGAATCATTTGGGGGAAATGTCAGTTAAAACTATTAAATCTTATCCCACCATTCTCACCATTCTCCTTATAAGCCCTTTTAAATGGTGAGTGACCAATTTCTAATAATTTCAAATAAAAAAATTGAGTTTTATGCAAATTTTGATTTTTTTCGTTTACGTGCAACTAATTGATGGTTTCTATTAATGTATTAAAAATATTATTATTATTATTATTATTATTATTATTATTATTTTTATTATAAATGAATATTTTTAATTTTAAGTTTGAGTGATTATAAGCACTACCGAGTTTAAAGTCTCATGTTATTTTCTGTAAAGTGGAGTAATATTTTTTTAAAATTACATATATGGATGTATTAAGATGATAACCCTTCTTAAAGTGACAATGTACCAACAATCTCGTGCTACCACGTGGCACGTTATCCAACAATATTCATTTAGTAGGCGTTTACAGATTGCATGATAGTAATAGGTGGATTGCAGTGTAGATTGTTGAGTATGACAGTATAGGCATAGAATGTTTCAGTTGCTGCAGTATATATATAGAAAAATTGCTTTTGTATACGGTTATTTTGTATTATAGACAATAATGCAATACTCAACAATCTACACAACAATCCACGTAAAACTATCATGCAATCGTAGAAATCCATCTAAAACGCCTGCTATGATATTGCTAGATACGCCCATAATATTACAGGATAGCGTGCCACGTGGCAGCACGAGGTTGGTGGTACGTTATCACTTTAAAAATGATGTCACCATAACGCATCCCGTATACATTACTTTTATAAACAAATTAAATATTAATTAATTTCTAGCTAATATGCCTAGACCTTGACCAATAGTAAAAGATCTGTAATTGGTTAGTAAGGGCATCCACTATAAGGCGGACACTTCCAATAGCCCCGCCCTTTTTTGTCCACAACCCCAGTTTATTTATCTGCGCCTACAATAAAAAGTGTCCGCAGCTATAAGGTGGACACTTCCAATAGCCCCAAAATTTTTAGTCACTTTTCATTTTTTTTCATTTATTTTAAATCAATTATAATTAAAATTATCGGAATGTAAATATTAGAAAACGAGGTAATTGGGACCGAATATTCGTTGTATTGGAAACGGTAAAATTATACAACGAACATTTAAAAACAATACAAATAAAAACGCCGCCACCGTCTACTCGGTGGCGGAGTCGGATTCCTCATCCTCTTCTCCACCGCCTCCCCCGCTGCCGCCCCTGCCAAATCCTCATCAGACAAGCCTAGCCGGCGCTGGATCCGACTTATGAGTTTCCAGTATATACCCTTGATGACCGGGTTGGTTGCGGTCTCGTAGAAACGGCAGTTTCCCTGCAGTTGTTTCATCAACTGCACATCTAGGTTCTCTCTCAAGACCTCGTGGGGACCAGGGGCCATGGGTTGCGGTATAGGGGCGGGCTATGGGATGCGCGATCCAGACGCGGCCGATGATATGCGGGAGGAACTTCCAGCCACTCTAGTGCTTCAGATAGAGGCATGTTGTCCCGGAGGGCGTGGGCGCCTAGAGTGTGTAGCGGAGGGCTCTTCGGTTTGCTCGTCGTAGAGGTCGAATGATTACGAGCCGCTGCCGCTGCTATAGTCCCCAGATATGTTGTGTCTAGTACGCTTCGCCCCAGGAGCTCCTGCCCGCTCTTGCGCACAGATGGCCTTGAATTTCGGACAGTACTCGAGAACAAGATACTCCTCCCACATGGTGAACTTCGGCCAGCCTTCCGTGTTGAATTGGGTCATAGACAACGCCTTCACGTCGGCTTCGCTTCGACCACTCTCAGCACTGAGCAGGTTGTTCTCGTATATGCCCGCGAACCGCTTGGTGGCCTGCAGAATCCTAGACCACTTTTTGCGGAGCTGTTCCCCGTCACGCGGTTTGGCGCCTCGAGGTTTGCACTCGTTGTATGCCAACAGGATGCGCTTCCAAAAGCTCCCCTCGGTCTGATCGGTGCCCACTATGGGGTCCGATGTGACGGCATCCCATGCCTGCGCCACAACAATGGACTCCGCTTTGGTGTAGTACGTGGTCTGTCCACCGCCGGCTGCTGGCGCCGCCGCTGCCCTCACCGCCACTGCCGACGCCGCTACCTGCACCGCTGCCCGAGCCGCCACCGCCACTGCCGGCGCCGCTGCCACCGCGGCTGCCGCCTCTTCCGGCGCCCCGCCGCCACTGCTTCCACCCGCCCCACCGGACCCGCCGACTCTCGTCGGAACGGGCGTATCCACGCGTGCTGTCGGCGTATCCGGTACGCCCGGACTGAGCAGACCCATCATCGTCTCCAGTGTGTCTCGATCTGCATCGGTGAAAGGAGATTGGCTGGAATGGAAAGGGATCTCCGGCCGCCGATGGTTAAGCGAGTCCAGGTTGAGCCTTCCGCTCCAAAAATGACGTCCGCCTCGGAGCGGACGCTCCATGCATTATAGATCGGCGGGGCGGCGGCGGATTGGGGGCGGCCGGCGCCGCCCTATAGTGGATGCCCTAACAAACAAATCCAATAATATAAATGAGCAGTTGCATAAACTTAGGCATTTTATTTTGTTTAAATATAACTACAGTTGAAATGAAATACAGTAATGAAAAAAATCGGGCAAATCCGTAGATAAGTCAGCTGTTCATATGCATACAGATAGAGATACATTTCGTTTCTCCACAAAGCACAGTCTGACACCCCAACTCCATTCTAGATTTTGTACTCTTTCAGTTCCGTTCCACCCAATTTGACTTCAACCATCTACTTCGAGAGATCCACCATTCCCTTCTATTAATCTACATTTCCTTTTATCCAAATCTCCTTCACGTTTTGATACTTCCAGCCAGATTCAGTTGCTGAGTTGCTCAAGGTCGCTGCTGTTAAGTCGCCATGGATGAGTATGTGCCCTTCTTTTCACTACTATCATCTCATTCTGTTGGATTTCACGATTTGCTCAATTTTTAGTTGGAATTACTGATTAATTTAGCCTTACAATTCTCAGATTCTTCAAATTTTAGTTACTGATTAGTTCAGCCTTATAATTAGGTTTCATTCATTTACTGAAGAGTTGTTTATCTTCCTCATTATAGGGAGAATGAGCTCGAACTTCTGCAGAGGTATCGTCGGGATAGGCTGGCACTCTTAGATTTCATACTCTCTGGTAGCTTGATGAAGAAGGTAGTAATGCCTCCCGGAGCAGTGTCGTTAGACGATGTGGATCTGGATCAAGTCAGCGTCGATTTTGTCCTTAATTGTGCTAAGAAAGGTGATGATTCTTGGTAGGGACTTTCTCCTCTTTTGGCTTAGTTTGTTTCTCACTTTCCATGTTGGGATCTGATGATTGTAGGTCATATGCTTGAACTCTCGGAGGCCATTCGAGATTACCACGATGGCACTCTATTCCCTAGCATGGTAAGGCCAACACCTTTCTGATAAATTTGATTTAAAAAATGTGCTACTGAGTGTGCTCAGACACTAGTAAACGCGTTAATGTTTGTTGTTACTTCAAAAAAGAATAATGCAGGTTCTACCGATGAATTCTTTCTAGTCACAAGTGCTGAATCTTCTGGTTCACCTCCCCGAAGGCCACCTCCGCTAGTACCAGATGTGGTAGCAACTCCAATTGTGTCAAGTCATTCCATTTCAGAGCCTGTTGAAAGTGATCTGATTGAGGAATCGCAAAGCTTGTCAAGTCGCAATCTCTGAACTCTTCACAACCTAAAGAACTAACAGTGGATGATATTGATGATTTCGATGATGATATGATAGAGGAGATGGATAGCCGTAGATATTCCAGGAGAGTACTGAATGATGCTTCTGATGTTGTTCTTGGATTGCCTTCATTTTCTACTGGTAGGCGTGGTTGGTGATAGTTTATCATGTACCTTTGTGTTTGTCTTATTTGCATGATGAGTTAATGGTGCTCTTACTTTGGTAGCTCTCCCAAGCAGGTTAATTGCTTCAGAGCTTGCGAGCAAATAGAATTAAAGCATTCTATTATGCCCATACTCCTGTTTTTATCACTTTGAATAGGACCAACTCGTGCGATTTCTATTTTTTATTGAAAATTATTTCATTTAACCAGAAAGGTTGGCTCAGAATCTACCCTACTATATAACTCTTAGAAATACCTGCCTGGAGCTAAATTTTATTATAATTAGGAAGTAATGGTTTTGATATTTTTTCTTCATATTGTAGGTATTTCAGATGAAGATCTCCGTGAAACTGCATATGAGATCCTTCTTTCTGCCGCTGGAGCTTCAGGGTACCCCTCTTTGGACTGACCCCTCCCCCCCCCAATACAAAGAAGAAAGATAAAATAGAATAAAATTTGATGAGTTTTTTTGCATTTCATTATATTGGCAGGGGGCTAATTGTTCCATCAAAAGAAAAAAAGAAAGATAAAAAATCGAGCTTGATGAAGAAGCTGGGGCGAAGTAAGAGTCAACAAGCAGGAACACAATCTCATAATTCTCATGGTTTAGTTGGCCTCTTGGAGACGATGCGTGTCCAGATGGAGGTTTGTTATGAGCTATATAACACGGATACTTCACTTTGTTGCCGTATCGCGTATCGGATACGTATCCGATACCGATACGCGACGGATACGCGACGGATACGTATCCTGGGCGTATCCGCGGGATGGGCCGTATTGGGCCGGGAAACCTCAGATTCGATACGTATCTCGGTGGATACGGCCCAGTTTAAAGCCCATCTAAAGGAGCCGGCCCGATAGAATTAACGGGCTGGACCAAAAAGCCCATTTGTGATGTAGCCCATTGCAGCTGGATGAACAAATCTAGCTCTATAAATAATGATGCTCTATACAATATAAGATTCCACACAATTGAGAAAGCCGCAGCTAGGTCAAAAACTCCCCGCCTCCATAGATTCGGTATGTTATAATTCAGTTTTATGTATCTATTTTTGCCATCGCTTTTCTATGTTATAATTCAGTTTTTTGCTCCCCCAATTCAATTCAATTATAATTTCAGCAGTATGGCATCTCCAAATCTGAGTGCTACTGCTGCTAGTTCTAGTGCTAGTTCTGCTGCTAGTTCTAGTGTTGGATCTGGGTCCAGACAAATAACTGATATCAGGGCTCCATTGTGGGATCATGTCACCATTCTAGAGAAGCCTAAACCTGGTGGAGGAAATACCAAGTTGCATTTGCTTGCAGCCGCAATTTGCTTGCAGCCGCAATTTGCCAAGTTACACAATACCTGGGTATAACAGGGCAAGGGAATCACTGCTCAAGCAAGAAAGAAGGCACATAGAGACTCTATTGGAGAGTACAAAGAGCACATGGCCAGAGAAAGGGGTCACAATCTGCTCTGATGGTTGGTCAGATCCTCAGAGGAGGCCAATCATCAACTTCACCGCTGTTTCTGAGAAAGCACCAATGTTTTTGAGGGCTGACAATTGTGAAGGAGAATACAAGTCAAAAGAATATATTGCTGAGAAGTTGAGGGCTATCAATGAATATATTTGCTCTTCATTTTTTCATTTTAACTTCATGATCTAAATTGCTGCCAATTCCAGATTTTACAGCAACATGTGGCTTCAAGAAGGTGCTGGCCGACGACCCCCCCACAAGGACAAGGAAATATCACAAATGAGGATGACTTGCTTCAAGAAATTCTTTCGCATACCGCAAGAGTTGGCTGCAGTGAAGGAAGAATATGCAAGGTTTTCTAGTTGTTCAGAAGAATTCAATGACCCTGATTCTATACATGATAGATGGGCTGTTTCCCCAATGACATGGTGGACAAATCATGGACAATCTATCCCTCTTTTGATGAGTTTGGCCATGAAACTGCTCAGCCAACCGGCCTCTTCTTCTTGCTGTGAAAGAAATTGGAGCACATATAGCTTCATCCATAGTGTCAAGAGAAATGCCTTAACTCCTGAGCGGGCTGAAGATTTGGTCTTTGTGCACTCAAATCTGAGACATTTGTCAAGAAGAACTGATGCATACAAGAAAGGAGAGACAAGGATGTGGGATGTTGGGGGAGATTCTTTTGATTCCCTTAGTGGTGTTGGTCTTCTTGAAGTTGCTGACCTCTCCATTGATGAACCTGAGTTGCAGGCTGTATCATTTGGATTGGGTGATGCCGAGGATGAAGGTGTGGAGCTGGAGGAGACGGGGAATGAGGAAGAAGCTTGATGTTGATGGCTTGATGCTAGTTTGCTACTACCTTTTAATTATTTCCTAATTTAGAACCTGCTGCTATCATGTTATTTTGAGTGTAATAGACCTTTAATGTCTCTATGTTGAATTAGAATATCTATTTTGTAATTTATTTTGCACTATTATTATTTATTAAAAAAAATAGTTAAAACGTATCCGCGTATCGGGTTGTTTGGGAAAGAGCCGTATCCGCGTATCCGTATCCTTCGGATACCGATACGCGTATCCGTATCGGTGCCGCATAGGTTATGAGTCTCCTGCCTTTCACTCGATGAGCCTTGTTGTCTACTACTCCCAGAGAGAATCAAATGTTTAAGCTTTTAATATATCATTAAGCTTTATTCTAAGACCATTAATTAGATACTGTCATTCTCCCCGAAGCTAGTTCTCATGCTTCTGCTTATTTGTTTATCCACCAAATTTTGGATGGGCCTGAACAGATTTCAGAGGAAATGGACATCAGAACAAGACGAGCACTACTCAGTGCCATGGTTGGCAAAGTTGGGAAACGGATGGATACTTTATTGGTACCACTGGAATTGTTATGTTGCATATCGAGAACAGAATTTTCAGATAAGAAGTCTTATATAAAATGGCAGAAAAGACAAGTGAGCTCTTCATTTCTCCTTTTTTTTGTAAAACCCCTATCACCCCCAAATTGTTTGGTTTCCTATTGCTTTTATTTTCTTCTCTTCTCCATTTTGGAGTTTCAGATATTCTCCTCTTTTGAGGACAAAAAGCTTCTATTTGTTAAAGAAGCTGTTTTGAGACCAGTTGATTTTCATTTTGGTTGACATAGTAATGAGGAAATATGCTTATACTTAATCGCTATTTATTTGTCAGTAAAGTGTGTATTAAGTTACCTCTGTTCTTAATACTCATTTAATTTGCTGTCAGCCCAGTTAAATATGTTGGAGGAAGGACTTGTAAATCATCCCGTTGTGGGATTTGGAGAATCTGGCAGAAAAGCAAGTGATTTGAGGATTCTTCTGGCGAAGATCGAAGAGTCTGAGGTGTGTTCAGATGTCACTAACTTCTCATCATATTAACAATATTCTATTTTATATGATTCCCCTTCACCATTAGCATCACTCAGAATTTATTTCGTTCTCAGTGCTCTATTCCGGCACTTCACCCTCATTCATGCCACTCCCTTGCATTATATTCTCAACTGGATGTCTTATGCTCATAATTTTTTACCTTTTGGTTTCGTTTTTAGTTCCATATTTCCAATGCAATTTACGATGTCTAGAGTTATTGGTTTTAGTTTGATGTACAATTTGTTGCTTTAAGACTTATAGGTTTGAAAATCTGATTTGCTGATTGTGTTTTTTATATCCATGAGTTTGCGCCTAGTATCTACTATCAAAAAATCAATATTTTTATGGCCAGAACACAGAGAGAAACGTTTACGCAGTGTTGTTAGGGTCGAGGGTCGCACCGGGTCGATAAGGTGAAAATTCGGGTCGCGGGTCGACGAGTCGACTGGGTCGAGAGACCCACTAATCTGCACACAAAATTCAAAAAGAAGATGAAAGTTAGAACAATACCTTGATTAAACAAAGGAAGGAATAGATGAAGGGTGGCTCTGTATATTTGTTTAGGAATGAAGAGGATGAATTTAGGGTTTGAAAAGCTTGATGGTGTTCATGCATATATATAGATAAAAACGTGTGCAGTCAGAATATAAGTGTGAGAGATTTTTGAAAATCAGAATATAAGTGTGAGAGATTTGAGGAAAAAACGTGTGCAGTCAGAATATAAGTGTGAGAGATTTGAGGAAAAAAGACTGAGATTAGAGAGGAGCACACTGCTGAGATTAGAGAGGAGAAAAACGTGTGCTCCTGTTGAGATTAGTGAAAGTCAGAGCAAAAGTGTGAAAGATTTGAGAAAATCAGCAGACTTTTAGGTAAGTTTTTACTTTTATACTTATGTTTATTTTAGTAAAAACAAATCAGCATTAAAAAGGAAAAGATTCAGAGAATAAAGGTCTAGGAATTACCTGTATCTCGACCCGGCGGCGACCCTCTCGACCCAGGCAACCCTCTCGACCCGGGCGACCCGGCGGCGACCCCGTACCTCGATCAACCCACCCATGTTGGGGCGGTGACGGTCTCGACCCGGGCGACCCGGGCGACCCGAGCGACCCGGGCGCCATTTTGACAACACTGCGTTTACGTGGTCGGCCCCACTTACGATGGCATATTATAAATTTGTAATGATGATGATATAGTATTGACAATGGTGTTCGCAGAAAGTTAAAATGAACAAAGCAAAGCGTTTGTGTATAGCATAGTAGAAAATTGAAAAGAGGGGTTTGAAAATGTAACAAAGAGGCTTCTGGAAATTCGCTGTCTGTTTCATGTCTGAAGTGTTCTAGAAGTAGTGCTTTGTCCTGATAGTGTCCATTGTGATTTGACCAAACAATATACATTTATATGGTCTTCCTATCTTTCCTCCCCCCAACACCTCCCCTTTCCAAAGAATAAAACTATAAATAATGATAGGAATAATAAATAAAAGAAGAGAAAAGAAAAACTCCACATTTTTCTTCAGTTCTTGATATCTTAGGTTGTCACCCGGTATACTCTATTTTGAGATTCCAACAATTTTTAAACTACAGATTCTTTTGCTCCTATTACTAACATATTTGTTTTGTTCATCAGTCTCTTCCATCAGCTACAGGTGATCTTCAGAGGACAGAGTGTTTGAGATCTCTGAGGGAGATCACTATTCCACTTGCAGAGAGACCTGCAAGAGGTGATTTAACTGGTGAAGTATGCCACTGGGCGGATGGTTATCACTTAAATGTCAGGCTGTATGAAAAACTATTGCTTAGTGTATTTGATGTCTTGGATGAGGGCAAGCTTACAGAGGTCAGTGGGATATTATGTGCATTAAGATATTTTATGTTTTTCCTCAACAAGTATGCAATGAAAGTTGCAAGTTTTTTAATGTTGTCAAATATGCACCACTATTTACTTCCAGAGTTTTGATAGTGAATTCAGTCACTATGTTTCTGTAAAAATAACTACTGGACTTCTATTTACTCGGACCAACTTAAAATTTTGTTTTTTGTTGAAAAGAGTTATGATTTCTTTCTGCCAGGAAGTAGAAGAAATGTTGGAGCTTTTTAAGTCAACCTGGCGTGTTTTAGGTATCACGGAGACAATCCATTATACATGCTATGCCTGGGTGCTGTTTCGGCAGGTATAAGGCCAAATGGTTTTTTCTTTACTCAATTGGCATGTGTGTTTTTGACTTTTTTTTAATAGAAAGAAACTTTTTAGTAGATACTAAATGGCAATTTGCTCAATAGTAATGCATGGATACTAAATGACAATATACTTTCTTGTTGGTCTCTCCCATATACCACTATTAAACTCTTATCTGTAATTTTATGTTTGGCTTTTGAGCTTACGGTGAACGTCTTACAACATTTTGAATGCAAGTATCCCTGTAAGAGAATTCTTTCATATGACATCATTAGTGTATATATTGCTGGCAGTGTTTGAATCGCGTAGACTCCTTATCATCTTTTACACACTCAAACTGCTAGTACCTTTTGCTATCTGTTAACCACAATCCTCTTCTATGTGCCTTACAGTTTGTCATCACCGGTGAGCAAGATGTACTGCAGCATGCCATCAATCAGTTGAAGAGAATACCTTTAAAGGAGCAGCGTGGCCCACAGGAAAGACTGCATTTGAGAAGCTTGAGTTGCAGAGTCCAGACTGAAAAGGGATTTGAGGACTTGACTTTTTTGCAGTCATTCCTATTACCTATTAAAAAATGGGCTGATATGCGCTTGGCTGATTACCATCATCATTTTCCCGAGGTGTTTTGCTATCCTTTAAGTTGATTGATATCAACATGAATTAGTTCGGTTTTTACACCATTTAGGCACTTTTGATTGCCTCCTTTAAATTTATTCTGTTTCCTGCAGCTTCAAGCAATGGGTTTGTATTGCTCAAGTACTCACTACAATTCAAGTTCCCGTAAATAAATTATTATTAATTCTCACACCCCTGATTGTTCAGATGGAACAAAAAGTCAACTTGTTAGCTGCCCTGTATTTTGTTGCTAGTTATTGTCATCATTATTATTCATCATTTGTTATTATTGTATTATTTTTTTGTGATATTTTCTTATTGTGAATCATAATCAAAACTTGGGAAGATGGCAATCTCTGTATCGTTTGCTTCTCTTTCATTGTAGGGATCAAAAACGATGGAAAATGCATTAGTAGTTGCCATGGTTGCTCGGAGGCTTCTTCTCGAAGAACCTGAGTTGGTAATGTGGTTTTCCTTGTTTAATATTATTATTTTTCCTTGTTTATTCTTCACCCAACGTTGTGATTCATCTATTAGACTTATCGTTTTATAGATTCTTCAGTAATTTTCAGTACAACCCTCATATTAATTTCATCAAGGAAATCTGTAGAATATTTTAAAAGCCAATTCTATTTCGGCAAATTTGACAAACACAGATCTTTAAGTTATTCCATGTTATAGTGGAGAAGGAAGACTCGAGAGTACTCATTAACATGAAACAAATATATATCAAGAAGTCAAGAATGGTAAATTATGAATATAACATTGGAGTATGGGTCACATGCTATTAAATTGTTCACTAACTTGAACAACATTGAACTAACGCTTGGATTTTTCAGGCAATGCAAGGTCCACCTGTCACAGATGCAGAACAAATCGAGATATATGTGTTATCTTCAATCAAGCAAGCATTTTCCAGAGTGAGCACTTGAATCTAATTTTCTAATAGATTAACATAGTTGTCCTTTTGTTTTGATAATATATTAGAGAACTTTTAAGCTGAAGGATAGCAAGAAAGTTTGAAAACTATTGGATTGGTGAATGAGGGAACGAACATTGGTTGTCGAGATCTTTGAGCATTGCTATAAATACGACTTTTCTGCAATATGTTAAAGCAAAAGGAATTCAATTTGAATTATTTGTTGGAGGAAATGATGCTTGAGATCATGAACCAAATGCTATTGTCTTTTTACTTGTATGAAAAATATTTTGTTGACCTATTCATTCTTCTCATGGCTATGGTAAGCAAATATTATTTTGCTTTCAAAGTTAAAAGTTAAAACTGGTATTGTCAGTGATTATTCTTCTTAGAATAATGGCTTATTGATAATTAGCATGTGTCATCTTGGTTCTCCTGAGTCCTAACTAATGTAATGTGACGTATCTTGTTTATATTCTAATATCATTGAGATTATATATCTTAATATCATTCTTCGCAGATTATACAGGATGTTGAGACACTGTCTGACACAACAAATGAACATCCTCTAGCATTACTTGCTGAACAGACAAAGAAACTTGTAAAAAATAGCACAGCCACGTATTTTCCTATATTAACCCTGCGGCATCAGAATGTCAGTGCAGTCGCAGTATCTCTTATTCATAAGCTTTATGGCATCAAGCTGGTATGCTTGCATCTTAATGTTTCTTCATCATCCCGGCTTATGTGGAAGTCTAATTATTCTAAATTTCTTAGAAACCATTCCTTGAAAGCGTTGAACACTTGACTGAGGATGTTGTTTCTGTGTTCCCGGCTGCTGATAACCTTGAGCAAAACTTAATAGCTGTTATCACATCCACCTGTGGTGAGGGAACTGCAGAGGCTTACCTCAAGAAGCTAAATTTGTACAAGGTGAGGGTTTGTGTTTTTAATATCTTTGTATGGATCTACTCTTTGAAGAAGATTAGGAATGCATTGTTGTGATATATATTCCTAGTTTGTGATAATTGCATCACTTCCCATGAGCTGAAAGTTGCAGTATAATTACTTTATCCAATGATCAACTGGTTAAATTCTTGGTATAGTCCAATTCATCGTGCTTACACATACAAATGCATCCCTTCTCAGTAGCTAGATACTTCTCCCCTCGATCATTGACAATCTCAGAAGCCTCTCAGTGTGCTCTATTGAAACAGATCCATGGACACAAATATACCATCCTGGTCTAGACTGTTATTTGTATATTGGTCATTGGTCCAACTATTAGTTTCATGTTGAAGTTTATACAGCAGAAGGAATGATCTCTTAAAATATGATTGATCCTAATATCTGTTTTAGGATTAATCCTAATTTCTGTTATTGTGATGCATCTAGAATGTTCAAACTCTAGAATACCCTATGTCAGCCCTTCTTTTATTCATTTACCTCTCTCTTTTGTCTTACTTTTTCTCCTTGCACTGTTTCTTGTTACTCTCTCTCCCTCTCTTTTCTTCTTCTCCTTGCAAGAATCTCTTCTCCCATTCTTCACTATCTTTCTCTTGGTTCCTTCCACATCAAAAGGAATGTTTTTATAATAATGAAAAAACAAGGAATGATGCTTGTTACTAAGCCATTCCACTGAGAGTAGCTCTATTATCCAAGTGGAAGTGCATGCAGTAACCCTACTACTATACTGCACCTTGTACTATACTTCTTTCCATATATTCATGTTTTTCTGTTGTAATATTATACATATGACAAAAAGTATTAAAGCCTCTCATCTAATATGTTCTTTTATTAAATTCCCCTGTTTTAATTGCATCAGTTTTTTACAATAACTAGTTATGCAATAGAAGGTTTACCCTTATTTGTATTATTCAGATTGAGACTGTATCTGGAACATTGGTGTTGCGATGGGTCAATGCACAACTTGCAAGAATTTCAGGATGGGTTGAACGAGTCATGCAGCAGGAGGTATCAACTTATGCTAAAAATTCATACACTATTGATATTAGGTTCTTAGTAAAAGGAGATCTACAGCCTGAGTACAGTAAAGATGACGAAATACTTGGTGGAATCTGTTCTTGGTAGTAGGGCATGATTGAACTTTTAGTAGGCAGTAGGAGAAACCACTTCTTGTTATCACCCTTTTGCCTGGTCAAAACCCAGGTCTTTTATCTGCCTTGATTTTTTGAACCTGTAAACTTGGTGCAGTACCTTCTTCATTATGTTCTTTATCTTCCCTCCAAGGTTAGACTAAAATTGAAAGAACATGTACTAGTTATAAACTGTTGCGAATAAAAAAATTGATGTTCCTCAATGGCCCAAAGCATGATGCTGGGTTGAATTGTTAATATTGTAAATGCAATTATCCTAGTTCTCTTGTTAACAAGTTTGTTTCTATATCTTAGTTTAATTTTTGAGTGCTTAGTTTTCCGATGCAACAGTTTCTATATCTTGGACAATGGCATGCATCAATTCGCTTGACTACATTGGATATATAATTAGTAAATAGATCAACTGAGGTGCTCTTTTTCTTATTTATCTTTCAATGAATATTTGAATTACCATTGTCTGAGAATATTACTCTTTTAAGTGAGAAATGAGAATGTACTTTGATCCTGCTATTCTCTTTGTTCCTTCTTGTTCTATGCTAATAAGGACTGAGCTCTTCTTCTCCATCTTCCTTGTTTTCTCTTTTCTTCTTCAGAATTGGTCCCCAGTATCAGCACAGCAAAGGCATGGAAGCTCAATCGTTGAGATATACAGGATTGTTGAGGAGGTTTGTTTGCTATGATATCCAGATATTTCTTGTCTTCCTTACCAGATCTTTCACTTCATTCAAGAAAACTCTTGTCATGTAGCTGTAGTTTTATGATAGTGACTGTTGAAAAGACATTGTTCACTCACATACGGTTCTTTTAGGCCTTTTCTTAAATACCATCTGGCCTAATTGATTCAGCGTCATGTTAACTCCATTATTACAGTTAGGAAGAAAGTTGAGTCAATTTGACTGTTGAAGCAAAACACTATAACTGAGGTCAAACTTCAATCTGTAGAATTGTTAAGAAATAAGGCTACAGATACTCGTAGGCATTTCCTTCTGGCCTAAAAACCACAGCTTCATGCGGACTCTATAATTCAGAGATGAAATAGTTGAAAGTTAATTTGACAATTGCAGGAGCAATATTATATCACTAGGTTCAAACATTAATCTATAGGACTTTCATGAGTAACACGGGATAGAGATCTTTCAGTGGCATGCATATCTGAATAAATATATTCCTAGTTATGTGTTAACTTTGATATAATCAGTTCGCTTTCTCTGGTCCTATGGGGGGTTGAAGAGGTTGCCTCAGGATGCAGTTTCTCTACTGTTTTTCGTCACCATTAGAATTCTCCTATTGAAGGAATAGATATATAAAATCCTAGTTACATGTTATCTTTGATGTAATTAATTGGCTTTGTTTGGTGCTATGGGGGTTGGAGAGATTGCCTCATGATGCAGTTTCGTACTAATTTTTTCGTCATCATTAGAATTCTTCTATTGAAGGAATAAGAGTGTTAATCTTATCTATAATAATATCTGACTCGGGTGTCTTTCTATTTTACGGGGAATAATGTTTTTTGCAGATTGATTAAGTTATTCTGCTATGTTGTTGGCTCTCTCAATACTATATCGTCCGGTCTTGTCAATACTTGTAAACATAGAAATAATGTTTCAATCATGTCATAATAAACTTATTGGGATCCCATTTCATTGATTTTGTTTGCACTTTGCAGACAGTTGATCAGTTCTTTGCTCTTAAAGTTCCAATGAGGCCAGGAGAACTCAAAAGTCTCTTTCGTGGCATTGACAGTGCATTCCAAGTGTATACCAAGCATATCGTGGACAGCCTAGGTATTGTATCCATGCATGTGCTTTCAGTTTGGTCCTGCCTTGTGGTCTTTGTACATTCCATAACATTCAGTTTGCTTCATAGCAAGCTTTATGAATTGGTATAAAGTTAATTTGTGTTTGTGCCATCCAATTGTACATCCTTAACTTGCCCACTGTTTTGTTTGTCTGAATGTTTTATTGCATTAGATTCTGGAAGGGTGTTTTATGTCAGTCATATTCAAATTCCTATATTGTTTTACCTCTGGCTTGTGATATGTGACCCCAAATTTATGATTCAACAATTTTATTTCAAGCTTCAACCTGACATCATAAACTCTTTATTCTACTGTAGCTGACAAGGAAGACATAATTCCACCTGTGCCCATTCTTACACGATTCGGGAGAGAAAGTGGAATCAAAGCTTTTGTGAAGAAGGAATTGACAGATCCCAGGCTGCCTGATGTCAGAAAGTCTAATGATATTAATGTTTTAACAACACCAACCCTTTGTGTTCAACTAAATACTCTTTATGTAAGTCAAAGCTACTTTTTTCATTTCTTCTTTCATTTCAAAGTTGAATAAACTCTTGATCACCAAAAGATTGATGTTAAAGTATTTCCTGATCTTTTCACTATAAATAGCTTTACATTTTCACTTAGATTTTGCTTTAGGAGTAACAGTAGCTACAGGTTGATTTTAGTTGATTCGTTGTTGTCTTGACTGAACAACATGTTGTACTCCCTCCATCCACCAATAATCGTCCCATTTTGCTATTTTCGTCCGTCCACCAATAAATGTCTCATTTGCTTTTTTACTACTTTTGGTAATTGACCCCACATTCCACCAACTTTATCTCACTCAAAATTTATTATAAACTATATTAAAGTAGGACCCACCTTCCACTATCTTTTCCATTCACTTTCCATTACATTTCTTAAAACTTGTACCCGGTCAAAGTGAGCCAACTATTAGTGGACAAAGGGAGTATTTCTTTTAGGGGGAATAGTGAAATTTTCAGGTGTGTATACTCCTAAAATTGAAGTTGACAGAGGTTTAGGAAGCATACCAAATAGGGGTCATTTATAAAACCCAAATCATTTTTCGTAATGACATATTATTGTGTTGCAAAGTGCCTTTATTAGATATCGTCAATTATTTATATATGAAATAGTGTTTACGTGCAATTACTTGCTGGGTTATTTTTCAACTGATTGTGATTCGGCATTAGCGCATCTGGCTCACTTAAATGAAATAGGCCAACCCCTGATCTTTACTTTTCCATCTGATTCCTTTCCTCCACTTGTAGTATTTATCTGGGACCCCATCTGTTTGTTCATGCTTAGTTCATGCCTAATTTTGATTCAATCATAATTATCTAGTATCTAACACTAATGCAAGCCTTTTGCCAACCTTAGTATGCAATTAGCCAACTCAATAAATTGGAGGACAGCATTTGGGAGAGATGGTCTAAGAAGCATCACAGTCATGCAATAAGTAAGTAATGTGTACTTCTCCTTTAAGTCAAGTGATTTAAAATATATAGGAGTATGAAACTATTTTCGGATCCAATTCTCACCCGATTCCCATTTTCCTTATTGTTCGTGGCAAATTGTTGTTTTTATTATGTTCTGGAGAGACCAATGCCTAGTGCATTTAAAAATAGATTTCTTTACTGATTCCTTTTACATTGACAATTTATATTTGCTCTTCTCCATTTTCAGAAAGGCCGGTGAATGGTAATTCAAAGAATTCCACCCAGAAGGACGGTTTTGATGGCAGTAGAAAAGATATCAATGCTGCTATTGACCATATGTGTGAATTTACTGGTACGTCTCATATATAGTTTATCTCTGAAGTTTTCAATCTATGCACTGTATGCTAATGATTTCTGCTCATCTTTTAGGAACCAAAACAATTTTTTGGGACTTGAGAGAGCAGTTCATTGATGGTCTCTATAGGCCAAGTGTTTCTCAGTCTAGGCTGGAAATTTTGATTGAGCCTCTTGATTTGGTATGATCTTTTTGGGAAGAAAATGCTTTAAATTTTTTTTTCTTTTGTGTTCGAATTATTCTTGTCTTTTTTCTTGCTGTAAGTATATGCATCCTACCTAGCCTCTAATGATATTCCGGATGAAGACCTTGAGTAACTAATAGACTGCCCGAAGGCTAACTATGAATGTAAGAACATTTCAGAAACATTCTCTATCCTTCGTCAGTTAAACTAGCACAGGAAACTGTGAGGGATTTTCCTCTAATAAAATATAGAAATTATACGGACATATTCAGCCTGCTCCTGAAGGTCTGATATATGTACAGTTTCTTATCAAACTCAACTTTTTCTTGAAGAGAATAAGTAACTGTTTCTGAGTTAAGTATATGCTTAAAGAAACTCTTGAGGCTGAACTACGTTTTCATTATATTGGCTGCAGGTACTCAGCCAGTTGTGTGATATCATAGTGGAACCTCTGAGAGATCGAGTTGTAACAGGACTTCTTCAAGCATCACTGGTTTGTCACTCTATCTTGATTGTCTAAGCTGGCAGTATAGTAGAAATAATATGAGTAGTAATCAATTGATATCATCTTCTCCATACCAGGATGGGTTAATCCGTGTGATACTAGATGGAGGTCCATCACGTATGTTCACTCCAGCTGATGCTAAGTTTATGGATGAAGACTTGGAGGTTTTGAAGGTAAATCATAGAAATTGACGTTTAATCAGTTATTCAGTTTCCTGAGATAGTTGTTTGATTCCATCATGATCATGCAATGAGAAATATGACTGAATTATGTTTCCATTATACATGTAAATGTAGGAGTTTTTCATATCCGGAGGAGATGGGCTCCCACGTGGAGTTGTGGAAAACCAAGTAGTACGTGCCAGGCAGATTATAAAGTTAATCGGCTATGAGGTTAGTATGGGATCAGTACAGTGCTTGTATTCCTTCTGTCCATGCTGAACTCTAAACATGAAACATCTCTTGCCTGACACTGTGCGTAGCAAATAAAATACAGAGAAACAAAGAAATAGAATATATCTGATCTCGGTGCATTGAGATTTCGAATGTGCAAGCAAATCATTATTCTTGGCTCTCAAGTTAGTTTCACATTTCGTTAGCAGCTTCTCTTCCAGGAGATAAATGATCGCATAACATGCATGATTCTCTCGCTTATTTATTTACTTTTCTCATCTTGTGTTTCGCGGTTGGGATGCAGACTCGAGAATTGATAGAGGACTTGAGATCTGCAAGTGAGATGGAAGTGCAGGGTGGAAGGGGTAAACTGGGTGCAGATTCAAAGACTCTTATTAGGATTCTGTGTCACAGGAGTGATTCAGAGGCTTCTCAGTTTCTCAAAAAGCAATACAAAATACCCAAATCTACAGCTTAGCATATTTCTGCTTCTTGCTTTCCTGAGTCGCACAAGAAACCATTCCGATGTTAGCCTGCTTTTGTAACTTTATATGATGTTGATTATTAAATTATTTTGGAAATGAAATACAATGTTCATTTGTTAAATTATTTAGCAAGCCATTATTCAGAAGAGTATGGAAAATAATGGATCAAGGTTGGTGTCATCAACTTGTTAGTAGCCGAAAATGATTAGTGATTAAATGGAGTAATGCTGTATTTTACCAGCAGCAGTCATAAATTCCCAAATATACCAACATCAATTAACAACACAAACTCTACATTTCTCCACATTCTGCAATGACACAAGCAAGTTTAGGCCGGTTGTTGGGTCCGGTGGCTACATTTTCAATCTTCCTGGCAATCAAAAGACCATCCCCAATCACGCGCTGCATCAAAGTCGGGGGTTTTAGCAGAGAAATCAGAGATTGATAATTCAACAACTTACACTAATGATTCTCATGCACGACATAAAAATAGATAATAAATAGTTCGATGATGAGACAGCCACGATGAGATCTATATCCCATTAAGTACTATGCAAAGACATCCTTCGGTATAATTTATGAGTGAACAATAAACTGAAAAATTGAAGGCAAGCGCGTGTATACTTACACCGAAGACTACGTGTTTGTTGTCGAGCCAATCGCACTTCGCGCAGGTGATGAAGAACTGCCACAATCAGAAAGTACACAATTGGAAAAGTGGAAGAAGTTGGAAGGCATGAAAATGTATGGTTTAGGGAAAATTACTTCACTTGTTATGCAAGGACCATTTTTATGAAATGTGACAACAATAGGAAAAGGTTATGATTTACGCATGTGACAGCCAAGTGCTATATAAATAACTCAATATCAGTAAAAAGTTCATGCATCCACATTATTCCCAAAGTTCAACTTTGCATCATTGCATAAGAACATAATATCACTGGATATGGTTTGTCCAAACATATACATTTGTAATAAGATGTTTACCTGACAACCATTAGTATTTGGCCCACTATTTGCCTGCCAAAACAATAGAACAATCTACTCAGATCAAGATAAGTTACATAAAATGGCAGACAAATCTTCCAGCAATGAAAAACTCAAGTGATAAAATCATAAAATATATGATTATCACAGCAATAAGAAACTATTTGATGCACGGGTGTAGCATTAATTAATAAATGACTAGTTTATTGGTTGTAACATAGCTCTCCATTAAGAAGCAAATATAGTAAGCAAAAAATTTACAAACTTGTTGTAGAGAGAATTGTCAAGTCACACTTAAGTTCCTTCGAGAAGCAGACCTTTTACCTGTCACTTGTAACACTACTTTTTTTAACCATAAAGAAATGCAATTTACAAAGTATTTAATGCAGCATACCATTGACAGTAGCCCAGGTCCAGTGTGTTTTGCAATAAAATTTTCATCATCAAGTTTACTTCCATAAATGGATACACAGCCACTGCCATCACCCTGCCAAGAAAGTGTACATAAACTAGGGTCAATACATATGCACTTCATGTGCATGTACAAGCCCTTCCAATAATGCTACATACAAAGTCTCTAGAGTCATTCTTGCATTCATCTATTTACAAAAGGCGTCAAAGGTAGAAGTGTTTCAACTTGAAAACAAAATATGTAATAATTCCAGTTGTTCAAAGTGGTTTAATCAATTGGATTAAGGTATGGTATATGAACAGGCTGAACCTAGAGAGTAAATAATACTAGCTGTCTAGCTTACACATGAGCTCCAGAAAGAGCATCCACCAAAAACACAGATTAAAACAACAGTCCGAAACTTACGGTGAACGGAATGGTAACTCGTGAAAGTTTTTTTTCCCGAGTAACTTTAAAATACAAAGGCTACTTAAACAGCATAGTAAAGGAAGCAGGATAGGAGAAGAGAAAAAGAGCAACCTTAAGAAAATCACCAGCTTGGATCATAAAATCCTTGATTACTCTATGGAACTGACATCCCTTATAACCAACAGGTAATCCAGCTTTTCTGCAAAACAAACCAACAAAGACACAGGACCACACGTAAATTACAATAACAGTCAACTTAGCACCAAAAGCCTTGGAAGATTCATGAGAAATATCAAAGTCTAAAAAAAAACAGTCCCATACACAGAAGAAAGGAGTAAAGAAAATCATCAAAAAGTGCATTTCACCCTCTTTAATTCTGGTCAAAAGTTTTTTCAATGCAAAGTTAGCTCTCTAAAATGAACTATCATTTGTTTGAAGACCATTTTGTTCTTCTATACTTTGCATTTCTATGCTTGGGAACAGTTATAATAATAAAACTACTATGGCTCTTGATTTGTTACAAATATTAGCACATCATTTTGTAGGACAATTTGTGAAGTCCTTTTTCATTGAAAGAGTTGAAGGGCACAAGCAATAAAGGAGTAATGATATAAAGCACGAAAATAGAGTTACAAACCTGTACTCGCCCGTGCAGAATTGCCTATCACATAAGAAAAAGCAAACACCAAATTAAATAGGAGAAGAAGTAAAGAAGATTGAAATGGAACACGAAGTAAACTGCACGAACTTGAATGGATTCAGAAAGTACTATTTGGGAACTAGTCGAGATTCTATTATAATCAAAACCAAGTAAATTATAGTGCAATCGTTCTAACATTCCATTGGCTCCGTCGTTTTACACTCGATATAAATCCAATATTTGACAAATTTAAGAAGATCAAAATCATCTACTATGAGATATAGTAGTAGAGATGATAGGGTTAAAAATAACCGAAAATTTTCGGCGGTTTTGGGGGCAATGTCAGCGAAGAGCTCCATCTTGATACGGCCAGCAGGGATGTTGCCGATGGTGACGTCGAAGAATACGATTGGGTTTTTAGGGTTGGGCGGGCGCTGGTGCCACTCTACTCCTCCTCCGCCCGCCGCCGCCATGAAATCGGAGTTTCTTCTACTGCTTACCGCTGCAGCTTCTTTTGAATTACTAGTGTTGTTATTATGAATATGAAAACATAAACTCATTAATGTCATTCTTGGTAGGATTAATGAATACAAAAGGATATAAAATAGGAGTAATTATATCTTGCTTAATTTCATTTTAGTATAGTATTTGGTAATTACAAATAAAGTATATTTATATTGATTGGTTATTTTGTATCTCTCCACCACTCTCTCACATAGGGGTGCAAATTTAGTTATAGGGTTTCGGCTATACCTGATCCCGACACAATACCCGACGGGTTTTGGGTACCCGAAACCCGAAATTATGGGTTCGGATAGTTAATGTTAGGATTTTTCGGGTTTAGGGTACCCGACTAATACCCGATTAATTATGTATTTGCGATAAATATTTTTATTTTTGTATAGGACCTACTGCTCGTATGGTAAATTTATTTAATCACATTTGGATTTATGAATGTTTTTAGTATACTACAACCCGATTTAGGGCTGCTTTGACATTTTAATGTTCTATTATTTAGAGATGTGTTGTGTTTTATTTAAACATCATGTTGCATTATTTATGTTCTTACTTGTTATCTTTTCAATATATAGTTATGCTTTCTCTATTTTATTTACATGATAATTTAAAATCTTAAAAATTTATTTGAATCTCTTTTGAGTTTCAGTTTATGATGAAAATTTCTTTATTTTAAAATTAAGTAATGTCTATTTGTCTAATGTAAAGTGACTTTTAATTTTTTTTTCATTTATAGATAAAAAAAATAGAATAAACTATATAGTTAGTCCCTGGATTTTATTTCATATATATGTGGTATTAGGAAAAAAATATTTTGGGAAAAATCCATGTAATTTGATATGCTTACAAATAAGGTGTTTAGTAGTATTTCGATTTTTTGAGATTGAAGTGTCCCATGAAGTGTATTTTCATGTGTTTTCACAATCCAAATAAATCACATGTCCTAGTATATTGTACTTTTTGTGTGTATCTATGCAAATTTTTTGGATTGTTTAGATTAATTGAATGTGTATATTTTGCTCTTTAATTACTCTATTATTTTATCTTATTGCAATAAACTTAAATTTAAGTATCATGTAATCTCTATGTCACACTTAAATGATGTTACAGAATTTTAGGAGATGGAGTATTGTTTTATGTATTTATTAAAGATAAAACATGAAGTACTTTTATATTAATGTAAAGAGAGAATTTTTTTAAAAAAAAGAAATGTAACATTTACCTTGAAATAGATAAAATATACTCTCTTCATCCCAAAATAAGCAAAACACTTCTTTTGGGCACGAGATTTAAGGAATTGCTATTGAAAAAGTTAAAGTAAAGAGAGGAAAGTATGAGAAAGAGAATAAAGTATGTGGAGAATAAAGTAAGAGATGATTCTTTGCTAAAAAGAGAAATGACTCACTTATAAAGACATCCCCAAAATGAATATGACTCGTTTATTTTGGGACGTAGGTAGAATGGAGGGAGTACTACCTCCGTCTCACAATAAGAGTCACATTTCACTTTGACCATAAATGGTAAATAGGTCCCACATTCCATCAACGTATTCCACTCATATTTTATTATAAACTAATACTTATGATATATAAGTAGGACTCATAGTCCACTAACTTATTCAACCCATTTTTTTTATATTTCTTAAAATCCGTGTCCTCACCTCACTAAATGTAACTCCTATTGTTGGACGAAGGTAGTATTTATATAAAAGTCTTGAATATAGTAATTTATATTTATAAGTTTATATTATAAATTTATATTTTAACGTTCTATTTAAAATATGTTATTTATCTTTTTAGCAAAAATAATAAATTTATCTTTTCTATTAGTACTTTATTATCTTTTCACTATTCTATATTATTCTCTCATATTTTATCCTCTCTTCGTTTAACTCTTTAAATATTTAATCTCATAGGGTAATTACACCATACATACAAAATGTTTCATCAATGTTTCAAATTAGTAAAAAAAAATTAAATTTAAATTTACATATATTATACAAAAAAGTTTTGTTCCAAATTAGTACATTCAATCTAATTAACTTTAATACTGTTAGTTTTTACTTTTTAACTATTCCATCATCAAACATATTAGTAGAGTGCTAAAAGAAATAGAGTTTTACTCTTAGAAGTGAACTGCCACGGGCTGCCCGGCAATTGATCATTCCAAAAGTGAAACTTACTTTGATTCTTGTCTAAGTGGGCTTTGCAATGTTATTATGTTTTAGAACAAAATTTAAGAGGAATTTCAATTCTTAGTTTTGATTTGAGAGTATTTCAAATCAAATTTTGGATTTATTGTTTTGATTTGAGAGTATTCCAACTCAAAATTTTGATTAGTAGTTTTGATCAACTTTTTTAATGTATTCCAACACAATATATATCATGGGGAGAACAGAGAGTAGAACTTGATGGAACATCTTCGACAGTTGCTTAAAAATACAATAAATTGCAGTAGAACCCTAATTTTTTTTGTCTACATATGAATAAGATGAATGATGGAGTACGTACTAAACAAATACTAAACAAGCCCAACAGCAGTAAAGCCCAAGAAAGAGTATCAGTTCGGCATGGCTAAAGAGTATCAGTCCGGCATGACTCAAGAGTTCAGTTCGGCACAACCACAGAGTTCGGCCCCAGCCTACAGCTCGGTAAAAGCCAACCAATCAAACTCTGCTCTCTGGTCGGCATCAAGCTCTACTCTCAGATCGGCAAAAGCTGCTCGGCAATAATTCAGCAGTCCGGTCTCAGTATTCGACCGAACTAGGAAATAATGGACTCATGCAAGATTTCCACCTCCGCTACACCGACGATCTATTTAGTGGTGTCAAGCAGTCATTAACTCATGCAGGATAGTGGACCCATGCAAGGTCGCCACGACCTCCACGACATCCACTACCTAATAAATGCTGCATGCCACGATCTTGGTTCAATGTATAAATAGAACCTAGGTCAGATAGATAATCTTCTTCTGTTAACTTCTGTTAAGCTCTCTAGAGAGAAAATAGCAAATAGCAAGTCTGTATTGTTAGCTGTAGAAAACAGATCAAGCAATACAACTCTGCCCTCTTTTCTTCCCGTGGATGTAGATTTACCTCAGTAAATCGAACCACGTAAATCTCTGTGTGTTGATCTTCCTTTATTTTTACGAGCATTCATCACCATCAAAAATTCGCAGATTCATCACTGGCGCCGTCTGTGGGAAACAGAGAACCAAATTTGTGATAAAGCGAATTTTTGACCCTTTTTCCACCCCAAAAAAAAAAATGCATACCAGATCACACACCACCCATAATACTATTCGTGATAACCGTGAGGAAGCTAGTCCAGCTCGCAGGTCTGAAAAACGGCCTCGGGAGACATCTACCTCCGGTTCTCACGAAGAAGGAACAAGCCACTCCAGGAGTCATCGCACCGAGTCTTCCCAGCAGCCCGATTTAAATGAAGCTGTCAAGCTGTTCTTGGCCGAGAAGCAGGAGGAGTTCTTAACCTTCCTGCAGAAGAGCCAACAGCCGGAGAAGACAACGACGGATTCTCCCTCCTCATCTAGGCATGAAAGTCACTACCGCAGTAGTGACGTGTCTTCCAGGAGAAAGAATCCTCAACCCCGACATGTTCCTGTTCCTCCTCGGTACCGGAACCACAGGAGAACTCCATCTCCTCCGTACCGAAGAGATGTCGGGTTCGCCATGTACGGAGCATTAAAGACTCCGTTCTCGGACGATATCATCCGAACTCCTTTGCCGCGGAACTACCGAACTCCGTCGATAACCTATGACGGACTCGTGGATCCTCATGATTTCTTGGGACGCTATCAATATAACATGGCGAACCAGGGTCTCAACGAGGTCCACATGTGCAAGCTGTTCCCCGAGCTGCTCATCGGGAACGCCAGAAGGTGGTTCGACAGCCTTCCTCAAGGCAGCATTAGATCCTACCGAGATCTAATGGATGCTTTCCACAGGAGGTTCTTTCAGAAAGCGGAAGCCCGGATCACTTCGGCTCAGCTGCTTTCTATTCGTCAAGGTCGCGACGAAAAAATCAGCGACTTTATGACAAGATTCCACAAGGAATGCCTGCAAGTAGACGATCTCAACGATCTGCTTGTCATCTCGGCATTCCAAAATGGAATCCTGCCTGGAGCTCTCTACAGGAAGCTCGTTGAGTACGGTCCGCAGACAGCTCAGGAAATGTGGGACATTGTGGACCAGTACTCCCGGGCCGATGAGGCAGACCGTCGCAAACGGTCGTTAGACAGCTCATCGTCCCGAGGAGACAGAAGGAAGCCCGATCATAGCGATCAGGGGCATCCTCGCCGGACTCCATTTGAAAGAATTCAAAGGGCTCCGGTGCGAGACAGATTGGGACCCCGTCTCAACCCCGAGAAGCCGCCTGCTCAGTTCGTACCGCTGAACAAGTCAAGAGCGGAAATTTTCGAACTACATTCCGATATGTTCGAAAGACCAAAGCGGATGACGAAATCAGCCGTGCGGCGACCTCAGGATCAATATTGCTCCTTCCATCAAGCCCACGGACACGATACCGAGGAGTGCCGAGATTTGGCTGCAGGTATTGATGTTCTTGTGAAAACAGGAACGTTAAAAAAATACCAAAGCAAGCAGCCGAAAAAGAACAAAAGGCAGAGAGGTGCGAACTGTAATCCTCAGGATCCGAAAAGGCATGAGGATCCCGAAGACGACGACGAGCCGCAATATGATGGAGTAATCCAGACTATTGATGCTCTCCCTGCCGGGAAGACTAAGTCGTCCCTAAAAGCAGAACGCAGAGGTTCCAATCAAGAGGAGCCAACACATAAAAGGCTGAAGAAAGACGAAGTGATTACATTTTCAGATGCCGATCCCGTCCCAGCCATCTCTCCTCACCAAGACGCTATTGTCATTCAAGCCGGAGTGGCAAACAAACTGATCCACAGAGTATTTGTGGATACAGGAGCATCAGTCAGCATTCTTTTTAAAGAATGTTTCGATAAAATGGAAGTGGATCCAGCTCGGCTTAGTCCGGCTCCACTTCCTCTGAAAAGTTTCGCCCAGGAGGACACCCGCCCTGAAGGCATTATCAGCCTTCCGATCACGGTGGGAAAAGCGCCTACAAGCTCCAATACGATGATCGAGTTCTTTGTGGTGAAAGCTCGGTCCCCGTACAACATCATCCTGGGGAGAGACTGGCTCAACACAGTTCGGGCCGTTTGCTCTACTTATCACCTCACCATCAAGATCCCTACTAAAGGAGGGATAGCGGTCATCCGAGGTGACCAAAAGAGAGCAAAGGAATGTCTACAAATTGCGCTTAGAAGTGCCGAGCAGTCAGATCGGCACCATCAAGCATAGCAATCACAGCAGCCGGAGTCAGAGGCGATGACCGAAGTCATACCAGAGCCGAACTCGATGACAGTTCAGCTGTACAAAGACGATCCATCCAGAACGGTCAAGATCGGCTTCGCAGGAACGCCTCTACTCCGGGAAAAGACCATTCAGCTCCTCAAGGAGTACAAAGATGTCTTTGCATGGTCTCCGTTGGACATGACCGGAGTGCCCCCCGAGGTAATCACTCATCGGTTAAATATTGATCCTTCAATCCGGCCAGTAAAACAGAAGCAAAGACTCTTTGCGGCAGAAAGAAGCCAAGTCATCCATGACGAAGTCCGCCAATTACTAAAAGCGGATGTACTATTCGAGGTGAAATATCCTTCCTGGGTGGCCAATCCTGTGATGATCAAGAAAAAAGGAGGAGGATGGCGGATGTGCATAGATTTTACCGATCTAAACAAGCACTGTCCAAAAGATTGCTATCCCCTTCCGAATATAGATAAAAAAGTAGAAGCTTTGATCGGCTTCGAAATTTTCTGTTTTCTTGATTTATACAAAGGATATCACCAAGTGTTGATGGATGAGAGTGACGCTCCGAAAACAGCTTTCATTACCGATTTCGGCATTTTCGCTTATAAAAAGATGCCATTCGGTTTAAAGAATGCCGGAGCCACTTATCAAAGGATGGTAGACAAGCTTTTTCGGCACCTAATCGGGAAACAGGTTGAAGTGTATGTCGACGACATAGTTGTCAAAAGCAAAAGCACTTCGGAGTACGAAGGCAACCTCAAATCCACTCTCGACGTGCTCCGAAAAGCCAACCTCAAACTCAACCCCCAAAAATGTACCTTTTTGGTAGATTCAGGAAAATTTCTGGGTTGTTGGGTTTCAAAGGACGGACTCAAGGCAAATCCCTCAAAAGTTCAAGTCGTTCAGCACATGGCAATGCCGAAGTCCATACATGACGTGCAAAGGCTAACCGGATGTCTAGCCGCACTGAATCGATTCCTTTCCCAAGCAGCCGAAAAGCAACTGCCGTTCTTCAAGGTGTTGAAAAAGGCACCCAAGTTCGAGTGGGGAGCCGAGCAGAAAAAGGCCTTTGACGAGCTCAAAAGTTATCTAGCCGAGCTTCCTATTCTCTCTGCTCCAACCGAAGCCGAAGTAATATTCTTATACTTAGCGGCATCAGATCAAACCATCAGCGCGGTGCTTGTACGAGAAGAAGGCCTAAAGCAGTTTCCCATCTACTTTACAAGCCGAGCATTAAGAGGTCCAGAAACAAGGTATCAACCTCTGGAAAAAATTGCTCTGGCGTTAGTAAATGCAGCAAGGAGACTGCGGCCATACTTCTATGCTCACAAGGTATGCGTCTTAACCGATCTGCCTCTTCGGCAAGTTTTGACCAAGCCAGAAGCATCAGGCAGAATCGCCAAATGGGCCATAGAGCTGGGAGAACACTCAATCGAGTACCTACCTCGGAAAGCCATCAAGGGACAAGCCTTGGCAGATTTTCTTACAGAAGCCAAGTTCGATCAAGCAATCCCTGTCATTGCCGAACAGAAAAAGTCTGCCAATGCCGAACTAGCACAGCCCTTGGAATCCGAAGTAGAGCCGCCAGACTGCTGGAGCGGATTCGTAGATGGAGCTTCAAACAAGATGGGAAGTGGAGCTGGTATTTTACTCGTCGCTCCCGACGGACACGAGGTAACCTACTCACTTCGGTTCCTATTCCCCACTACTAATAATGAAGCCGAGTACGAAGCCCTCCTGGCCGGACTCCAGTTAGCGCAAAGTCTGCTCGTCAAATCTCTCAAAGTCCATTGTGATTCACAAGTCATAGTAAATCACATGTTGGGTACAAGTGAAGCTCGTGACGAGAGAATGAAGAAGTATTTGGACAAAGCGCAAAGCATCAGCCGAAGTTTCTCCTATTTTCGGATAATCCGCGTTCCCAGAGCGGAAAATAGCCGAGCAGATACCTTAAGTAAGTTGGCCTCAGATCCGAGCTCAAAGGCGGAAGAATTAATGCATCGAAGCATTGATGAAGCCGAGGTACATTCAGTATCCAGCTCGCCGAACTGGATGACGCCGATCTTGCAGTATCTGGATCAAGGACAATTGCCCGAGGATAAGAGAGAAGCTCGGAAGATCACGTGCCGAGCACTTCGGTACGAACTTCATGAAGGAGTCCTCTTTAGAAAGTCTTACCTCCAGCCGTTATTGCGGTGCGTAGGACCAGAAGAGACGGACTACATCCTCAGAGAAGTTCATGAAGGATCGTGCGGCAGCCACATCGGAGCTAGAGCTTTAGCTAAAAAAGTTCTAAGATGGGGATATTATTGGCCAACCTTGGTACAAGAAGCAGTGCAGCTCGTCAAGACCTGCCCGAAGTGCCAAATCCATGCAAATATCCCAAGGATACCGCAAACCGATCTATCCACTATGCAGAGCCCTTGGCCTTTCATGCAATGGGGCATAGACATAGTGGGACCACTTCCTCAAGCTCCTCGGCAAATGAAATTCCTAATCGTTGCCGTGGACTACTTTACGAAGTGGGTGGAAGCTGAACCATTAGCTACGATAACGAGCTCGAAGGCATTGGATTTCGTCTGGAAGAACATAGTGTGCCGATTTGGCATACCCCACATCCTCATCTCGGATAACGGGACTCAGTTCACCGACAAGACGTTCAAGAATTGGTGCCAAGAGCTGAATATTCAACAGCGGTTCACTTCGGTCTCTCATCCACAAGCAAACGGACAAACGGAGGTAACAAATCGTATCCTGGTGAAAGGGTTAAAAGCTCGGTTAGAACAAGCCAAAGGACAATGGGTAGAAAATCTCCCTCAAGTCCTATGGTCCTACCGAACTACACCCACAACCTCCAACGGTGAAACTCCGTACAGTCTGGTATACGGCACTGAAGCCGTGATTCCGGTGGAGATCGGCGTACCCAGTCCCCGAACTCTAAATTTCTCCTCAGAAATGAATGACGACGGACTGAGAGCCGAGCTAGATCTTGCCGAAGAAAGAAGAGAATTGGCATGCATAAAAGCAGCCAAGTACAAAGAGCAAGTAGCCCGGTATTACAACCAAAGGGTGAAGAAGCTGCAATTTCAAGTGGGAGATCTCGTCCTGAGAAACAACGAAGTAAGCCGAGCAGAAAAGCTGGGCAAGCTCGAACCCACATGGGAAGGTCCGTATCGGGTGTCAGAAGTCCTCGGCAAAGGGTCTTACAAATTGGCTCACATGTCAGGAGAACAGGTACCCCGAACATGGCACATTTCCAACCTCAAAAAGTTCCATTTGTAAGAGACAGTCCGGTCAGTCAGTCTTGAGTCCTGTTTGCTCAATGTGCTTTATTTTGTTTACTTGGTCTTTATTTGTCTCTGTGCGTTTTGTCTGTGTGTTTTGTCTGTCTCTGTGTGTGTCGTCTCTTACAAATGTTACTGAGGTATCTTGTTCTTCGAAGGCTGATCCCCTTCTTAGAACATATACAAGCACACGATTGTGAGTCAAAGCTTCTACAGAAGATACAAGACCACAATTCAGCTTAAACAAGCAGTTCGTCTGAAACGAACTGCAATAAGCCAACGATTGTGAAGTCCAAGCTTCTAAAGAGGATACAAGACCACAATTCAGCTTAAGAATCAAGCACTTCGTCTGAAACGAACTGCAACAAAAGTCTGATTCTCGCGATAAAACTTGCCTGAATTAGGACTAGGGAAAGTCCGATCCACGCGATAAAACTCGCCGAATTAGGACAAGGGAAAGTCCGATCCCCAAATTAGGACAACGGAAAGTTCGATCCGAGCGATAAAACTCGCCAAATTAGGACACAAACCAAGTCCGGTCAAAGAAGAGTTCACTTCATCAGACCGAGGACAAACATCAACTTACCCCGTACCTTTATCCAGAATGCCGAAGTGATTCACTTCACTTTTCGGGGGGGGTAGTGATGGAGTACGTACTAAACAAATACTAAACAAGCCCAACAGCAGTAAAGCCCAAGAAAGAGTATCAGTTCGGCATGGCTAAAGAGTATCAGTCCGGCATGACTCAAGAGTTCAGTTCGGCACAACCACAGAGTTCGGCCCCAGCCTACAGCTCGGTAAAAGCCAACCAATCAAACTCTGCTCTCTGGTCGGCATCAAGCTCTACTCTCAGATCGGCAAAAGCTGCTCGGCAATAATTCAGCAGTCCGGTCTCAGTATTCGACCGAACTAGGAAATAATGGACTCATGCAAGATTTCCACCTCCGCTACACCGACGATCTATTTAGTGGTGTCAAGCAGTCATTAACTCATGCAGGATAGTGGACCCATGCAAGGTCGCCACGACCTCCACGACATCCACTACCTAATAAATGCTGCATGCCACGATCTTGGTTCAATGTATAAATAGAACCTAGGTCAGATAGATAATCTTCTTCTGTTAACTTCTGTTAAGCTCTCTAGAGAGAAAATAGCAAATAGCAAGTCTGTATTGTTAGCTGTAGAAAACAGATCAAGCAATACAACTCTGCCCTCTTTTCTTCCCGTGGATGTAGATTTACCTCAGTAAATCGAACCACGTAAATCTCTGTGTGTTGATCTTCCTTTATTTTTACGAGCATTCATCACCATCAAAAATTCGCAGATTCATCAATGAAGCATATTTAAAAAACTAACGGTGATAGAGTTATGTAAGATAGAATATATAAATTTGAAACACTAATATAAGTGAACATAAAACTTTTTGTACTTATTTGAAACACTAATAAAATATTTTGTATGTATAATATAATTACCCCCTAATCTCATTGTGTAATGTTTTTTTAGTTGAGTCAAAAAGGAATTTAAAAAAGAGGATGAGGTGGATATAGCTTACAACTACGTCGTTTCAGAAGAGCCATATTCTGAATTCCTCTTGGTCTTGGCTGCTTCAACAGATCGACACGCTGCAAAGGCGATGGCGTCAACCGTCAAGTACTTGCGCGTACCGCCCAACTCGGCCAGCTTGGAGGAGGCGCGCCGCCGTGTCTTCGACTTCTTCAAGACCGCCTGCAGATCCATCCCCACTATCATGGAGATTTACACCATCGACGACGTCGTTACCCCCTCTCAGCTTCGCTCTATCGTCGCCTCCGAGATCCGCAAGAATGCTCACATCTCTAACCCCAAGGTCCCTTCAATTCACTCTTCTATTCTCTATTCCCCAATTATTAACATCAATTTCGGATTTCATCGGGAATCGAAGGAATTAGAGTTACCTCCATTCAAATTAGGGAAACTATGGAGTAATTATTCGGTTTGCAATGTGCCTGTGCTGGTTATTTGAAAATGTGTTTATTTTCTCAGTTCCTCGGTATTTTTTTTACGTGTTTCGTTTTCATTTGGGTATGTATCCGTGTATATCAACCCTAAATTGATTAGATAAAGATTCCTAGTGTCCTCAGATGTTAGGGATTACGATTGCAAGTTGGGAGCTTCTTAATTTTTTTGCTTCTAATTTTCACTTAATACTGATAGTAGGATTAAGGAAATTCTATCAGATGGCAGAATTTTTACATGGATTATGCTCTAGCCACAAGTTCGAGTTTTCGAGTGGCATGCACTATTCCATTGCTACCTGAACAATGCTTTTTGATGTAGGAACTAGTTAGCTCTAGCTAAAATGGAATTAGTGCTGCTATCAATAGGATGGATTTTGGCACTGATGTGATAATTTACAAATCTCAAATCATTCCGTTTACTGGAACAATTACTCATACTCAAATGCAAATGTCAGTATTTACTCTGATTTTGATACCGGATACTGGATAACATGGAGTATAACAGTATACGCACCAACTCATGGGAAGGAGTAGAAATCAAAGTGAGATAATTTTGCATGTTATGTTGCATAAATTTAAATTTGGATTTTGACCACATCAGTCTGTTATGAGGCTCTAGCAATGTCGTGAAAAACTGTATTATGATTTCTCTAGTTACGAATCTGATTTTTTTACTTTGACATAGCCATAGGGTTCTATCTAGTAATATACATATTGTTTCCCTCTAATAAGCTCCCAGTCATGATTCTCCCTGGTTTCTTTCACCATTGCCAGAAGTATGAAACTCTAGTTTCTTGTGAGTGTTCTTGTCTTAAGTGGTTGATATGACATATGGAAGGAAATGTTCACGAAGTTTTGTCAAGATTAATCTCTTTTCACTAGTGGGCAAGATTCAAACAGTCAGGTCTCACAATCACAGGCACCCTTCGTATGAGTAATTGAGTGTAACTTCTAGGGTCAGCGTATTAGCTGATTAAACTGTATGGTCTGTATACACTTCTAGGAGAGAAATAAACAGGCATATATAAAAACATTCTCATTACTCTTAACAAACAATGTGCAGGTTATTGATATGCTGCTCTTCAAGGGTACAGAAGAGTTGAATAACATCGTGGAGCATTCAAAGCAGCGGCACCACATTCTTGGCCAATATGTTTTAGGTCGTCCTGAAATCACCCCAGATAGTGCGACCAAGGATCAGGGATCCGAGTACCTTAAAAACTTCTTCAGAAGCAACTACTTTTGAATCACATTTCCTTATTGATGTTATGCCTTGGAAGAATATGTGTTGGATGAGAATTGGGTTGCTCCATGTGCATTGGAGAAACGGGTCTCTTCCTTTGCCGTTTCTCCAGCTTGCAAGCTATTAGATTTGATAAACAAAGACTATTTTATGTTTACTGAACAAAGGCATCAAACTAGTTACTCCTTTTGTGAGTGAACTTGATTGTCCATTACCAACTGGTGCTACATAAATATGGTCATCATACTTTCACCCAAGTTTTAGAATTTGTAATCTTCTTATTGTTGAAGTGAACTATATAGAGTTTTAATTTATCATCGAAATGTGATTTTGAAGTTTGAAAGAGTCGATTTTCTTGTATGCTTAAGTGAATGTGTGAAAAATTCATTAGGCTAAGAGCATCCACAATGGATGCCCCGGTGGGTGCCTTAGTGGTTGCCACATCAGTATTTCTAAGTCCGCCCATTCTTTCTGCAATGGTTTCGCCCTAGTGTTCGCCCTATCAATTAAACTCAATTTGCATTTAATTTTTAATATTATTATTTTTTATTTTTGTTTTTAATTACAAAAATACAAAAATATATTATATTAAACACCACAAATTTTAAAAAAAACTGTATTACTTACTAAAATAAAACTACATCATACTTAACTAAAAAAACTAAATTACTAAACTAAAAATTACTTTAAAAAACTACAGTACATTACTAAATTAATAAAAACCTAACTAGTCATCTAAATCTAACTTCTTGCTCATATTCTTGATCATCTTCTCAAGCCTCCGTCGTTTTTTCGGATCGGATTCCTTATGAAGGCTGTTTTGTGCGTCAAGTATAAACCTATACTCACACCCTCGCTGAAACCATCGAACTCTTGGAGCGCTGAGGCCACGAGCTGAGTAGACGGAGGAGGCGCAGCCTGCGGGGGGAGCCGATCCAGACGCGGGCGCCTTCCCTTTGGCCTAAGTTTGGCAGTTTTGTTGCCAATGGCACGTCTAAAAGTAGACGTAGGCGTGCCGGGACTCCCTTCCGGCTCAGCGTTGAGATCCAAAGGCGATGGGCCGCTGCTTGTGTAACCGCGTGTGGCAGTGTTCTTCGTCCGCTTCGCAGCTGAGGATGCGGTCGAGTTCCCTCTGTCGAACTTCGGCTTATCCTTCAAGATCAGCCAAATGTTGTAGAACTTGAACTGCTCTTACTTTGACTGGTAAGTGGCCATTGACTTCTGGATGACATCCTTCATGCTCTCACCGTTGGCTCTTTCGTCCCTGAACTTCGTGTAAATATCCTTGAAGTTGTTGACATGGATCTTGATCCGATCCCAACACTTGCGGAGCTGATCCTTGCTCCGCTTGTACGCCCAACTCGGCTTCACCGAGTTGTATTTGGCCTCAATGCGATCCCACATCCTGCACGAAGTCTGGTTGTTGGAATTTATCGAATTCCTTCGATATATCGACTCAACACTGAGCCACCTTCGTGTACTCCTCCGGGGTGTAGTCAGTACGCCCCACGACGTACTCGTCGTTGGGATCGTTGGATGGGAGTGGGACTTGGACTGCTAGCGCCTTTTCCTTCCCGACCATCTTCTTCTTCCTCCTCGGCGGCTCAGGAGCAGGAGGTTGCCCACAACTCGGCTCCATGTCCTCAACCCAGTAGGCATCGGTGTAGAAGAACGGATCGAACTCAGTTAGAAACGAAAGTGGACCCTACAGATCCAGGAGTCTCAACCCGATAGTCTTCGTGGCCGGGCCAACGGGCGCCATGCCTAAACGACTCGATAATCAGTTGAATTGAAGTTTTCAAGATTGATATAATTTAAGAGATGATGATGGCTTTACATATTTTTGGTATTTGCAACGTGAATGTCTTTTCTGTTACTTGGTCTAGATTAAATATGAGGATTTGTTCGATAAATCAAGATTTGTGTATAACATTTTGATATAAGAGTACTTTACAGTAGGGGAATTTTACGGCAAATGAGCGTTATATTGCTAACTCATTACTTGTTAACTATAATTAAATAATACCCTTTAGATATTCAAATCAGGAGCCTAGATCATCAGCCTCGAATTGTCAATACGATCAACAAAAAAAACAGTATTAAGGTCATATAACTAACTTTTGAAAAATATCCCATAACTTTAAAACGCATATAACTTTCTCGATTTGAATTATGTTTTTGCACAACATATATCAAATTAAAGATAATTTCATAAGGATTCTAACGAGATCTCATTTGCACATGTTCCGATGTTAAAATTTGATATTTTTTTCAAAAATTTTCAATTTTTTCGTACAACAACAAATGTCAACATAGTATATAAAATATGTCAATATAATACATGTAGAATGTTAATATAAGCAATGTGTTAACATTCTCAAAGCATTGTGTTGATATTTTCGAAACACTATATTGATATTTTCATCCAAAACCCCAATTTGATAGTTTTTTTTTATATTTTTCGATTTAATTAATAAAAATGAAAATTACACGTGACAAATTTTAGACCACAACCACAAGATTTCTAAAATCCTATGGTCTTAAATTAATTGTAGTTAGCAATTAAATGATGAGTTAACATTGATCACTCCCCACCGATAACTATAAATCATGGCACCAATTATAAATGATGGGGATTTATAAAAATATTAGTCATAAACATTATCTCATAATTAATGATGGATTCAGATGGGATCAAGGTCGACCGATCCCATCACCGATCTTTGAAGACAGAAAACTCTATTAAATTCGTTTTTCATCCATGTTATATATAATTGACGGTGGTTGTATCGTATCTATCTTTCAAAACTATGGACGACATTTTTCGTTATATCAGACTCTACAAATTTCATTTCATAAATTCATCATCGTACGAAACAAGAATCCATAGTTTTATTTGACACCACACGTCCACACCCATGATCCAGTCGGAACAAGAGATGAAAGCGACAATTTTATTTATTTATTTATTTAAATATAAATAGAGAAAAATAGATATAGGAAAGATTTGGAAAACTTAGGTGTCCAATTATATCTGAACAAATTTAATAAAAAAAAGAGACGTCAAATTTGTCAATCAGTTTAGTCTCCGGGCTAATCGCCCCATTTTCCACACTACATTCCATGCTCCCAAATCCAAGCTCTAGTTTTTTTTCCATCGCACCCAATTTTTTTTATTATTAAACCTTTTAATTCAATAAAATACTGTTCATACTACATACATGTACCAAATTTTTAGTATTAGACTTGTACTCGAGGCACATTTTCAAAATTATACTTATAATAAGTAGGAGTAGCTTATATAGATAGAAATATACAAAGCAATTAGTTAATTTATTAAACTATATTAAAGTTTAGGAATATTTTTTAGGTTATTACCTTCATCATTTAAACTAATATTATACTTAATTTATTTTAAAATATTCAATTATAGTATATATGTAGTACATACTGTTTGAAGCAGGTTTCAGCTGAAGAATGAAGCGCGGATGAATAATAGCAGTTGGAGTCAGTTAGGAAGTTAGTTACACAGCTGGCACGGTTGTTAGTTAGGTAGTTAGTTGAACAGCTGGCATTTCCGGATGAAATATCTTTTCTTAGCTCATTAGAGGTCAGCTCGAGAAGCATATATAGAGCAGAGCCATCTCTTTGTAAGGTTGTACATTTGAGTTTAGATCAATAAAAATTTCTCTCTTTTTCTCTAGTTTTCTCTCTTAAAATTCTCTGGTTTCATTTGGTATTTTGTGTGTAATGTTTGGATTCATAACTTCAATATGGTATCAGATGTAATCGTCTCGTTTCCGCTTCTCTCTTTGTGTTGAGTTTTATCCTCATCTCTCAAGATGAATAATCGTGGTAATCGTGGCAATCGCGGAGGTGATGCAATTGTTCCGGCTGAAGATCATACCAGCCCATATTATCTGCATCCTAGCGATAATCCGAGCCTCCAGCTGGTTTCTCAAGTCCTCATTGGCTCCAATTACATCAATTGGAGCAGATCTGTTGTTACCGCTTTAGTTGCTAAGAACAAACTGCAGTCTGTGGATGGATCCTTGCTGCGACCACATGATGATGATCTATTATTCTCCGCTTGGATCCGATGCAATAGTATGATGGTCTCGTGGTTGCGGAGTTATGTTTCTCCACAAATTTGCTCAAGCATTATGTATTTAGATAATGCTCATGAAATCTGGTCCGATCTCAGTGATCATTTCTCTAAGGTGATTCAGCTAGATCATATCAACTTAAGCAACAACTTATGGCTCTTGTGCAAGGGCATCCTGATGTTAGTACTTACTTCACTAATCTCAGAATCGTTTGGGATGAGTACAAGCATTCACAACCTGCTGCTTGGTGCACTTGTGGCACATGTAGATGCAATAGTGCTATGCGGTGGCATACACACCAGGAAGCTGAATGCACAATTCAATTCCTAATTGGTTTGAATCCTTCTTACTCTCAGATTCGATCCACTATTTTATCAACGGTGCCTTTGCCTTTTCTGTCTAAGGCTTTCTCTCTAGTTATTCAAGAGGAGAGACAACGTACTATTGATGGAAGTTTGATGAACTCTTCTCCAATTTCCACCAGTGAACCGCCTTTTAGTGTGAATGCAGCTTCTTCTAATTTTGGCCGAGGAAGATTATTATGTTCTCATTGTGGCCGCACTAATCACTCTGTTGATAGATGCTTTTCTTTACATGGTTTTCCTCAAGGATATGGTAAGGGCAGAAGCAAGCCGAACTACAAAGACTTCTCTAATTCTAAAGTGGTGAACTATGTTGAAGACTATTTATGAAGGATGTGATAAAACAACTGCTAGTCCACTGTCTGCACCACCTAATTTGTCATCCTCTGATCAACTCCATCAGCTTATTTCTCTGTTGCATACACAGCTTGCTGCCACATCCACATCTACATCTACATCAACTTCATCACCATCTCCATCTCCATCTCATATTCCTGCTACTCAACCAAGTCCTCCATTCACTTCTACTCAGCCAAGTCCTTTTACTGGTACTACTATATTCTCACCCTTTGTTGCTGTTTCTTCTTTGTCATCATCTTTGTGGCTACTTGACACTGGTTCCACTCACCACGTTTGTTGTGATATTACTTTCTTCACTAATGCATCTCCAGTTTATGATGCTTTTGTGAATCTGCCAAATGGTGCTAGGGCAGGTGTTACTCCTATGGGAACCATACACTTAACACCTACAATTACCCTACAGTCTGTGCTTTGTGTTCCCTCTTTCTATTTCAATCTCATTTCCATCAGTTCTCTCACTTCATCTATGTCTTGTTCTGTGTCTTTTACTCATGACTCTATCCTCATTCAGGGAGCTTCTCCGGGGACTGTGATTGGGAGGGGTAGCAGACTTGGTAACCTCTATTCTCTTGACACCTCCACTGATCTTACTCCAAGTTCCTCAGACTTGAGCCCTTGTGTAAAATCTGTAGTTGCTATTGATATCTGGCACAAAAGACTTGGCCATTTGTCTTTCAATAAACTCAAATCTATGAATGATGTTCTCTCTTTTTCCAAAACTACTCACTATATCTGTGAAGTCTGCCCCTTGGCTAAACAACATCACCTTTCATTTCCCATTTCTAATTCTGTAGCCTCTGATATATTTGATCTAATCCACTGTGACATTTGGGGTCCATTTTCCCCATGCACCACACAAGATTATACCTATTTTTTGACTATAGTTGATGATAAATCTAGGTTTGTGTGGACTTTTCTCATGCAACACAAATCTGATGTCAAGACTATACTGACTCAGTTTTTTCACACCATTTCTACACAAATTTCTAGAAAGATTAAAACCAAAAGATCTGATAATGGACCTGAATTCAATCTGCCATATTTATACACCTCTTTTGGCACCTTGGTCCAACATTCTTGTGTAGAAACTCCACAGCAAAATGCTAGAGTGGAAAGAAAACACCAACACCTGCTCAATGTGGCTAGAAGCCTCCTTTTTCAGTCTCATTTACCTATCACTTTCTGGGGAGATAGTGTACTTGCCGCATCATATATTATCAACCGAATCTCCTCCTCTGTATTACCAAATGATACCACTCCCTTCCATGTCCTCTTTAATAAATCTCCTTCCTACACTCACATGAAAGTGTTTGGTTGTTTGTGTTTTGCATATACTATTCACAGAGACAGAAACAAGTTCTCTCCAAGAGCCTCTAGATGTGTTTTTTTGGGATATCCCTCAAGCTACAAAGGATATAGAGTCTTAAGTCTTGACTCTATGCAAGAATAATAACCAGACATGTAGTCTTTCATGAAGACTCATTTCCCTTTTCTCACTTGCATCCCTCTTCATTTCCTTCTGCCGCACAAAATACTTCAGCCACACCCAATAATTCAGCACCACTAAATAATCATTCTGCCTCACTTAATGATTCAGCCTCACCAAATCTTTCTGCCTCACAACATACTCCATCTCCAGTTAATCTCAGCAATCCTGCTCCAATCACCAGAACTGGAAGGGTCATTAAACCTCCTTCTCACTTAACTGATTATCTGTGCAACTCTGTCTCATCATCCACTCCATATCCTATATCTAAATTCTTCTCTCTATCCAAATTATCCCCCCAACACCTCAAATACATAGTTCTCATGACTGATGTGTTTGAACCGAAATCATATTCCCATGCATCTTCTTCACCTGATTGGCAGCAAGCTATGCAAGAAGAGTTATCTGCACTGGAAAAGACAAACACTTGGAAAATTATGCCCTTACCCCCAAGAAAAATACCCATTGATTGTAAGTGGGTGTATAAGGTCAAATATAAAGCTGATGCATCAATAGAGAGGCTCAAAGCTCGTTTGGTTGCTAAAGGATTTACACAACTTGAGGGTGTTGATTTCCTTGACACTTTTTCCCCGGTTGCTAAGTTAACTATTGTGAAATTCTTGCTTGCTATTGCTGTTGTCAAAGGTTGGACACTCTCACATTTGGACATTAATAATGTCTTTCTTTATGGTGATTTAGAAAAAGAAATTTATATGTACCTTCCTCCTTGGCTTATTGTTGAGGGGGCAATTCTAATGGACCAAAACTTGTGTGCAAACTAAACAAATCTTTATACGGTTTGAAGCAAGCTTTTAGACATTGGTATCTCAAACTATCTGAAGTATTTGCTAAGTTTGGACTTCAACAATCAGCCTCAGATCACTCATTTTTCTTCAAGAAAGATAATTCAAATTTCTTTGGTGTTGTTGTGTATGTTGATGACATGATGATTGCCACTGATAGACCAGATATGACAGAAGCATTCAAGGTCTTTCTTTCTCAGTTTTTTAAATTCAAAGATTTGGGAGTTCCAAAATATTTCCTTGGTCTTGAGATAGCAAGAAATAAAGGAGGAATTCTAGTGTCTTAGAGGAAATATGCAGTGGATTTAATCAGAGATGCAGGATTGCTAGGATGTAAACCATCTTCAGTTCCTATGGATCCAATCAGAGACACTGGACATCCTATGAAGGATCCATCCAAGTACAGAAGACAAATCGGCAGATTACTCTATCTTTGCATAACTAGACCTGATATAACATTTGCAGTCCATAAACTCAGCAAATATGTTTCAAAGCCTTGTGATGAACATTGGGAAGCCACTAAGAAAATACTTAGATACCTGAAAAGAACTCCAGGATATGGTTTATTCTATTCAAGCAAGAATGATTCTACACTTAACATCTTCTCAGATGTAGACTGGGCTGCCTGCCCTGATACAAGGCGATCCATGACATGTTATTGTCTATTTCTTGGCTCTTCTTTGGTCTCTTGGAAGGAAAAGAAGCAACATACTGTCTCGAGATCATCAGCTGAGGCCGAGTACAGAGCCATGGCACATGCAACCTGTGAAGTAGTGTGGGCAAGAGCTTTGTTGGAAGATTTTGGTATTGGAGTTGAAAGAGCAGTTCCTTTATTTTGTGACAATCAAGCAACAGTCCATATTAGTTCTAATCCAGTGTTTCATGAGCGTACGAAGCATATTGAGATTGACTGTCATACTGTGAGGGAGAAATACTTGGAAGGTGTGATCAAACCTATGCCTATTCGGAATGATCTACAATTGGCTGACATTTTCACTAAACCTTTAGGAGCTTCTGCATTTGGAAGCATTCTTGGCAAGAAGAACTTTCACAACTTATATTGTCCATCTTGAGAGGGGGTGTTGAAGCAGGTTTCAGCTGAAGAATGAAGCGCAGATGAATAATAGCCGTTGGATTCAGTTAGGAAGTTAGTTACACAGCTGGCACGATTGTTAGTTAGGTAGTTAGTTGTACAGCTGGCATTTCCGGATGAAATATCTTTTCTTAGCTCATTAGAGGTCAGCTGGAGAAGCATATATAGAGCAGAGCCATCTCTTTGTAAGGTTGTACATTTGAGTTTAGATCAATAAAAATTTCTCTCTTTTTCTCTAGTTTTCTCTCTTAAAATTCTCTGGTTTCGTTTGGTATTTTGTGTGTAATGTTTGGATTCATAACTTCAATACATACCATTAAATATGTCCAAATATTATAGCTTAGTACTCCTTCAATTCATTATACTATAAGCGGAAGTGATTAAAGTAGGAATTTCAATCCTCATAAATATCTTTAATAAATAGATTGAATAGTAATTGAATATAAAGATTGAAGAAGAAAGGAAGAAAACGGCAGTCACTTAAGGCTGCGGTGATAGATAGGATGAGTCAATTATTATACGTAAAAGGCAAACATAGGATAGTTTCCTCCAACCTTCATATTTCTCCTTCCAAGAAACAACCTTGACAATTATTATAAAAATCACTTCTCCTACTCGCTCTCAATTCTGAATTCAAACATACATTAACATAACATAATGGATCATAATTATAGAGGCCACCACCCTCTGCCGCAGCCGCCGAAGAAGAGGGCATCGAAGAAGCCCGACGAAACGCTGAAAGTAGTGTACATCTCGAGCCCGATGAAGGTGAGGACCAGCCAAGCCAGGTTCCGTGCGCTGGTGCAGGAGCTCACCGGCAAGAACTCCGACATCGCGCCTTACATGGACTCGGATGGCGCCGCCCTCGCCGACTACCGCGACGAGGATGGCACGCTGCTCCCCGACCGGCCTATTTCTAGCTCCCACGACACCACCCCCGCCACGTCGGATTCTCTCGACAATGCGTTCTATCACGACTACTTGATCATGTGAAACTTTTCTTTCTTTTTATTTTGGCAATTTTGTATGTTTATAGATGAAATGTGTTGTACCAACGGAAAAAGAACTCATACCAGTTATTTAGCTTAGTATTGATTGGGCATGCATACCTGCTCGTTCGCCTTTGAGTAAATAATTACTCCATATGAGCTTTGTATATCTAATTCATTATAGTTTGTTTATCTTAATTATTTTTTTGGGAATTTTTTAAAAAAGTTTGAATTATCTGGTGCCTTACAATGTGAAAGGACTAAAATTAACTCACTAATTAACATTACCCAATTCCATTTCATCTCTCGCTGCCCTCTTCACAGAGAAGAGTTCCATCTTCCCACTCTCACGTGTAGTTAATTACTGCAATATAAATATAAAGTCAATCGATAAATGAGATATTGGATTTGATTGATCATACATTAAAGAGGATAAAAACTGGAGAATTAAGATAAAAGAGGAAGTCTTTAATTTCATGGACTAATTTGATCATAAAATATAGTACTGTGTTTATTTACTCAAGTCTCATCATTTTTAATTAACACAGTGCCATTTTCATTTCATATACAAAATTATGTGACGCTCTAACTTCAAGTCTGTGTCTAGCTCATAATTTTCTAGCCCTTTTATAAAACATAAAATCAAATACGTTGACAAGTTGTGAGTTTTTTAATACAAAGTTGAAATACTTGTTTCCAAACAAGGCATATCGCTCTTAGAATTTATGACGACATCACATGTTTATCAATCATGTTGTGTCTAGAAATAGAAAAGAAGAGCTGCAATAATTAATGAGTATATCCAAGTGATACTTAGATTGGACTCTCATTTACTTTATAAAAACAGAATAAACTATCTGGAAGATCTCAGATTCAACTATATATATCTTGCAGTTCAATTTGAATTTAAAGTAGCTAGGTCTGGTTATTCAAAATCAAATGGAAACTTTTCTGCAAAAATTCAAACTGTGATAAAAGATTCATTTATCTTTAATGGGCTGCAAATAAATCTAGACCCGCAAAGATTACAACGATCGTATATACTATAATTATTGAGATTTGCAAAGAATTTTAATTTTATTATTGATTGCTATTTTTTTATGCACTGGAGTTTTTAGTTTGTAGGATATGCAGCAAGAGAACTCAAAATTAGTTAGGTAAGCATTGAAAGTTCATATGCTAAAAAGTCAACAGTCTACCAAAGAATAGTAATTTGAGACTGCCAAAATCTCATCTTTCATTGTGTGTGACTTTGTTCTCACATAAAGACTAACTAAACAAACACATGTTTTTCTAGAAAAAACGTAGACTTGAGTGCTCATTGATCGATGATATGCATTTTTCCTGATTGCTTGTACACATTACATGTGTGGTTTAAGTCTTAAGATACTTATTAAGTGTGTGTCTACCAAAGAATAGTAATATGGATTGACATGATACGAGAACGACTCAAACCTGATACTATTACACAATAAAAACCTGATACTATTACACATTAAAAACCTGAAATTACACAAATAAATATGATTTACTCGATAAAAATATGATTCATACTATTTAAAGTTGATTTACAATAACCTAGAGAATAAAACTAAAATATAATCTTTTTAAAAAGAATAAAAATAATACTAAGATTCTTAATGGGTCAACCTGATAAGAACATGATCTAATGCGCTTGACCTAAAACCACTAATTTTGTGCATATTCTGATATTCGTATTGTGCTAAAACTTGTCTCCAATCTCCTTTTTTGCCATCTATAAGACTACAACTAAATAGTAGTACTACTACATTCATTTAGTCATGCCTCTCGAATCCACAAATTTTATTGAAGGTGTAATTTGTTTATATATTGACTACTAGTGTAAATTTATTCCTTGTAATTTGGGTTGTCCGTGATTTTAATGTTTCAATTTAATTTATATTTATTTATATTTATATTTTTAAGTTTTCGATAGTTGACTTGTTACAATTAAAGATATTCTTGCTTAGAGAACCACACAACGATCCGCTAACAAGACCAAGGTAGATTATGCTATTAATAAGAAACAAAAAAGACTGAATATTATATTGAAGTACACAACATTTTAAAATATGGATTCAAAGATTCCATTTCAAAGACCAAGAATTCTGTGCAGAATCATGAAAAAGTATGGTCGTATAACTTTAAGGATTGGGTTTGCAGTGTCTTGATTCATTGCATTGCGTGAAACATGCATACAAGTAGCAGAAAATTCATAAAGTAATCTTTTGAAATTGTAATGGTTGGTAATATAATTTGCGAGTGAAAATTAATTCCATTAGAGAAAACAAAATTTGCATTTTCCAAAATTTAAACATGGATTTCTAAAAATTGAAAGAGTTCTCACGATAAGAAGAATTCTCATCTGAATAACTATTTGGATGAAATTGTGCAAAAATCTGATTCAAATTTGGTTCACATATATTGTCACGTGGCACATTAAAAACACGACACATTGTAAGACCAACTAAGAAACTGTAATATTTGGCAAAATTGGTAAAGTTAGTAATTTATGTTTAGTTACATGCATATCGTGTTTTTTTTTTATATATTTTATGTTCAAACAAATAGTAAGTAGTATATTTTAATTTTTTTGGTATGGCCCGAGCGATGGATACTAGCCAATTCTGTGGCCATGTATTGCAGAAACATAGGCATTGGATTGAAACGCTTATGATTGTATGTGGAATAAGAGTGATGGGTGTAATTTGATGATTTCCCCCCAATATTCTTGATCTTCTTTATTTTAGGAACGATACATTGCACTTGATACCCTATATTGACTTATGGTTGTAGAGGTAATATTCATAATTAGTTGGACACCTTATAATGCAGACTATCCAGTTAATGTCTTAACTTCATAGGGGTTCATTTATTTTAGGAGTTCCAGTTATATATCTATAAAACTAGACCAATTATTACTAGGGAAAATAGATGCACTTTCTTGATATAAAATGCATTATCCGTCTTCATTATCTCCATTTGATTCATATATAAAATGAATAGTGTATATAGCTTAATTTGAAAGCATTTCAAAGTTATAAGAAGTGGTAGAAGATAATTAAAAAAGAGCAAGTAGAAGTAGTATAAAATGAGTTTAGGGATTTGGGAAATCTTGATTCTGGCAGATCCTCCCACCTAAATCATATTTCGACAGGATTTGGCTGTCCAAGATAATTCTACTAAATTCAATATACTAGTGGTATATAATATACATATGTATAATGAATGAATGCATAGCTACCACCACATTCTACTCAAATAGGAGCACATAATTCTTCATCGCTGTGTAACAAATAATTAAAGAGTAATGTATGGAAGAGAGATGAGCAGGGAAGAATCGAGGTGGCGAGTGGAGAAAAGGGCTTCTTCTGCTTCGACACGTTCTTCTATCGGGTGGCTGCTGCTGGCGTTGTCGCTGCTACTATTGCCACCGATTTTGCCGCCACTCCCTCCGCCGCCGATGCCACTTATGCTTTTTCCGGTGGGGGTTATGGCCCTTCTCATGGCGCTTGCCTTCTCCCCCATGCCATGCACCTAATTTAAGTCTCCATATCTCACATGATCATATGCAGTGAGCAGCCGCTGGGATTTTCATCAGGAGGCCGCGGGTCGCATTGCCTCTCAACCGCTGCCACTCCGCCATCTACGGAGGCGGAGCTCCTCTTTATGGCTGCGGCGGAGGCCAGGATGCTTTGTTTTGGTCTAATAATGTTAAATTGCAGCTCAAAATACCATCTCATTTTTTCTGATGATCTGTTATAGTCTATCGCCAATGGGAGCAAAATGAAACTCTTCAACTTAGTTTCCTTCATCGAAGATGTAAATTTGAAGATAGGTTCATTTTCAGAAATTATTTTTAAGTCAGAAATTACTGAATTACTACATATTAGTTGATACTCCAAATAAAACAGATTAATTCATTATACTAAATTTAGAAATTCTCAAAATCATTATATTAAAAAAAGTTCCTACGGGGCATATATAAAAAGGGAAAAAAGAGCTTATATACAAAGCTAATTTTAGTTGTAAATAGTCACCAACTACTAGTCTACTACCACTGAAACAATAGTTTCACAAAACAAAAATCTTGAGCCCCAACGGTTTCTTGATAAAAGATGTACCTCACATTTCATTACCCAGTATGTCGTCGCGCATCATTTGTACAGGGGTGAGTCCCTTTTTTTTTTAAATTATTTCTCGATTTAAGCATGTCATCCTTTTTCCATATTGTTCCAATTTAATTGGATGTCCATGACGAGACCTTCTGCCCTATTAGCATCTTTCTTCGGGTCAGGGCTGATGAAATACAATGCTAGCAACCCTCGAACCTGTAGCATCAACGTGTTTGTTACTTGGTCTTGGGAAAAACCGAAAACATAGATATCGTTTAGGACGAACAACGAAAGAGCATATGATCAAAAACATAGCATTAACGGCTGAAGAACAGAACTACTGGACATCCATCCACATGGAAGGACTGGTGATATTAAGTCATGCCCGGAGGAGCATACTGAGCTTCAATAAGATGGGGAAACCAAAGTGGACATATAAATCCACTTAAACCTTTCAACATCATTTCTCCACTACCATGATGATACACAAATAATTTATGAAATTGTTCTGCACAATTCCTATCATACACTACTATGAATAATTCATCATAAAACAGGACATAAAAATGTGTTATAAACACACTCTAAATTTAATTTCTTACAAACAAATGAGGCTTGGCATTATTGAAGGAATCCATCAAGATTCCAAATATTATAGGCACTAGGCACCATTACTCAACAAAAACATACTATTGCAAGTTCTTGTGCCATGAAGATACAAGGTCCTCCACACCATGTGGCATAGAAATCAATCATGACCTTCACCAACTCCTGGATTTCTTTTTCTACTATCAATTAAACAAACCTGCAATTTGATTTACGTCAATTTAATGTTAGAACTTATGATTTTAAAAAATTGCTACTATTTCTCAGTAAAGATAACTTATTTAATGTATGTATTATTATAACAAGGTCATCAAACTAAGACTTGCATGTTACTACTTCTTAGAGTCAGAGAGATGAAAATCATATTACCATTTCTGATTTGAAGTAATTGATCCCATAAAAATCTACTAAGACAGTTCTTAAATACTCATACATCGCAATCACATCCAAGTATACATATTAGTAGTATATTAATTGATGAATGAGGTTTATTATTGGATGGATGTTGATCCTCTGGCAAAAAGCTTAGCAATCTGTAGCTGAGTATTAGCAATAATCTCAGTCCGTTTAAGCTCCAATTCCCCTCTCTTCGCCTCTGCTTCCGCCCTCATTCTCTCTATCTCTCTCATCGTCTCCATCCTCGACTCCTCCGCCCGCACCACCACCTCCGCCACCCACCGTATACTCTCTCCTATCTCCCAGCTCCCCTCCCTCTCCCGCTTCCTCCATTTCTCCTTCCTCTTCAATTTCCCCTCATCAATTGCCGCTGTGCTGCTCTCTCTCTCATCAATCGCCTTCTTCTCCGATTCTTCATTGTTTCCGCCCCCTTCCTCCTCCTACATCATTAATCCTTCCTATTAACCATCAAATTTAATTTCCACAACCGATTTTGACATTGATACATACCTTACCCACCCGATCACGATCAGCGCCGTTTGAATTTTGCGCAGACGGAAACTCAGCAGCAGGAGGAGGATCGGCAGCAACTCCGTTATTTCCGCGGAGGAGGAGATCGAGGCGAGGATAGAGAGGCCACGACGAGGCGTCAGCCGCCGCAGCGGACTCCGATCGGTACCTCTTCTTCATTGACTCGATCTTATTCTTACACTGCGTGAGCGTCTTCGCCGATTTGGAGGCGCCGGCGCGAGCCGAGACGTGCTTGGCGACTTCCTCCCAGTCCTGGCCCTTGAGCTTGGCACGGTTCCGGAGCGTCCATTTGGCCTCGTACGCCTCGAGCAGGCTCGACACAGCGCCTTCGCTCCACTCGTCTCTCTTCAGCCGGTCGCTAACATTTCTGGGTGAGGAAGTGTTAGGGTTTTGATTAGGCGAGAGGAGAGATGGTGGTGGGTTTTGATTAGGTGTTTGGTGGTCTCTCTCCATTTCCCCTTCTCATAATTAGTTGCAAAGATTGGTTAGTATTTTGCTTCTACTAACATTTTGTGGCTAATTTAGAGAGGGAAAAAGGAGAGATAGGATAGGAAATGAAGGCACTAGCATTTCATAGAAAACAAATTGGTGAGAAAATGAATTTGATAAAAAGCAATAAAGTGAGTGAATGGCTAGAGAGTCATCTTTTATTTGTCTTTTTATTAGTCTAGGTAATTATAGGTCATTGGCTTGTTGCATCCTTTTCTATTATTCCTTTGGTGATGATTCGATGATACGTATAACAAGTAACCATAACTTGATACATCGATTTCATTTACAATAGTTATATGAATATATTCTAGTATGTGGTTTAATGTGCCTTTAAGAATCTCAAAGAAAATGGCAGTAGTTAGACGGTCAAGAAGTATTAGATTCCCTTGCAACAAAGAAAGAGAAGATTGGATGATGTAAATTCAAAGGATTTTTAATCCCAAAATGACTAGATGAAATCAACACAAAAAAGTTGGAAGGGTTAGATATGATTCTCTCACACTAAAAAATGAATAAAAAAAATTAAAGAAGAGGGTGTGAGGAGTGGTGGTGGACAATGGGAGATGAAGATTAGATTAATTAGGTGAGGTAGTCATATGAGGTAATGATAGTAATCCAACTTTAGGTTCCACTCGTTTTATAGTGTTGATATGAAGCCAACCATGACATCCACCCACCCATCAACGGCGGTGGTGCTGGTTCACGTGGGGTTGTCACCACCATTGATATCCTTTTTAAACCCTTTTTCCCACCATTTTCCAGCTGACCTTACATCAATCTGATCAGATATTTTTTTCCAGTGAAAACTCACTTTTCCAATTACAAATTCCTCTCTATGAATATATTGGCAAACATGAAAAATGGCATGTCTCATTGTGTCGTATAAATATATTTTTATTGCTTTTGTGCAAGCCTATGGATGCGTTTGTGTTGTTTATTAAACTATCGAAGCTCACACTACGTAAATAAGACGTAAAGAACATATCCAATTAGTAGTTTGTTCATAAAAACAGACTTCCCCTTCTTTTTGACGTTCCTCAAGTATTATCTTCTTCAATTAATGGACGCATGCACTAATTCGACCAAATACTTTATTCCATCTTGATATAAGTTGAAAAATGGAAAAAAAATTGAAATAACTTTATATATACTGCTCCCTCCGTTCCACGATAAGAGTCATACTATTTCATTTTAACCATAGGTAGTAAGTATGTTTCGTATTCCACCAACTTATTCTACTCACATTTTATTATAAAACTAATGAAGTATATTTAAGTAAGACTCATATTCCACTAACTTATTGTGACGCCCCGGAATTTCATTCCCTTCGGTCAAGATAAATCGGGTATTAGCTCAATTAATTCCAATGTTTTAAAAACCGGACCGGCAAGCGAACCGACGTCGTTACTGGTTCAACCGGTTCACTGGTCGAACCATTGGTTGAACAGGAATATTGTTTATATATATATATATATATATATATATAGGTCCATGATCATTTGAGATTTTTTAAGCTAATTGAGGAATGAGATGCAATCTCAGCCACTCATTTTTATTAAATGAGTGGTCCAGATTTTGCCACACAAAAAATATTTTTAAATTAATTTATTATGAAAGGGTATAATGGTAATTCACATCCCCCTCTCTTCTTCCCAAAAATCCTTTTTTTTCCCAAATCACTACCGCTAATCAGCCCTCCATCTTCATCTTTATCCCTCTAATTTCGTCGACGACAATGGCGATTGCCGCCGCCATATCGATGCTGCTGATTACCGTCAAACATCCTCTTCGACTCGCAATCTCTCTTGCTCCTCGGCTTGAATACGCCGCTGCTCCTCGGGATCATTGAGGCGAACCTCCTCCTCTCAGCGCGCGATCTCCGCCGATTATTTTCTGTTGTTCTTCTTCTTCTCCTTCTTCGCATCCTTCCTTGAATGATATTACGATTCTCTTCCTTGAGATCGCTGATTTTTTTATGGAGATCTGCGATCTCGTCGGAATCTGCATTGTTAGCTTCAACGAATTCGTTGCCGGAGGTTGAATTCGTGGACGTGTTCGGTTCCGCTCTCAATTTGATCAGCGAGAGGTTCAATTCATCAAATCTTCAATTTGTTGGAGTTCATCAAATCTTCAATTCAGCAAATTCGTTGCCGAGAGGTTCAATTTGTTTTAAAATCTTCAAATATTGTTGCTTTATTTTTTGGATAATAACTTGTTGGAGTTAATTGAATATTTGGTTGGAGTTAATTACCAAACATCTTCATAGACATTTGAATGGAAGATGTATACTAATGTTAGATTTGGCAGTATCTGCATTCTCTTCTAATTTTCATAAATAGGCTAGCTAAGACACGGAGATAAGAATTGCTTCATGAACTTAGTTTAAACAGTCATTGTTCTTCCATGGATTGTGTACAGTAATATTCTAAAAGCTGGTGTTGTATTCCAATTTAATTGAATTTCAGTCTTCAATCGCGATTTTTGTGAGATTGGCGATTTCTGTGAGATCTCTCTGATTCCAATGCTTTCTGATTCAATTGATTCGAAAATTAGAATACAGACGATTTCAACGATCTCTGATCCAACGATTCCTCAGCATATCAATTTTTGAAAAAAATGACTAATTCGACGGAGTTTGGTTGAATCTGAAGTTTTTAGGTTGATTTTATAGACTTTGATTCTGTTTTTATGCTTTATTTGTTGATGCCCAGTCGAATTTGTTCCTAATCAGTTTTTTTTTTGCCTTTTCATCTTTAGCTTCGAGTTCAAATCGTAATCAATACCTAAGGTGTTATCTGATGGATTCTTCATCTTATTACTAGTCGAGTTGACGAATGGTGAAGGTAATTTGGATTGGTTTTCATTAACATGACTTTTTTGTACTTTGTTGGTGAACTCCGTTGACATAAATGCATAGTTGTTGATATTTTAATTGATGTTCTGTTGACATAAATGCAAATCTGTTGACATGATGTATGTTACCTGTTAAATATTCTATATAGTTATACTCTTTGTTGACATTTTGTTGACATATAAAATAGTTGTGTGCAAAATGCACTCTCCCCTGGCTGAAGAGCCCCTGCTGTGGTGTTTGTTGGTGGAGGAAGGTGTTATGGGTAGGGTTGACAGTCCATGATAGGATGGCTAAGATGTTGGTGTTGGTGTGTTGGTGCTGCGTATTTTGAGATTTTGATTCTGGTGTGGGTCAGTTAGGATATGCTAGTTGACATTATGTTCTGGTTTGAATTGATGCTCTGTTGACATAAATGCAAATATGTTGACATGACGTATGTTACCTGTTAAATATTCTATGTAGCTAAACTGACATTTTGTTGACATACAAAATAGTTGTATGCAAAATGCACCCTCCCCTGGCTGAAGAACCCATGCTGTGGTGTTTGTTGGTGGAGGAAGGGGTTATGGGTAGGGTTGAGAGTCCATGATAGGATGTCTGATATGTTGGTGCTGTTTATTTTGAGATTTTGATTCTGGATTCTGGTGTGGGTCAGTTAAGATATGCTAGTTGACATTATCTGTTTTAGGTTGTTGACATATTTTCCCATTATGTTGTAGGATCTGTTATTCCAATTTGCAACGCTGAGTTGAGGCATTATGAAGGTCAAAAATTTTCTTCACTTGAGGAGGGAATTTCCTTTTATGAAAAGTATGCACAAGAAGCTTGTTTTGATTGTCGAAGATTTGGAAATAGGTCTAGTGGTGGTGTTATTACTTTTTCAGTATGTTGTTTGCAACAGACAAGGTTTTCATACAGTTGATCCGTTGGATGTTGATGTAAGTATATCTGAGGATGTAAACGTGTCAGATGATGATGAAGTAACTTCAAAGAAGAAACGTAGACGTGAAACAAAAAGGTATGGATGTGGAGCATGGATCAGTTTCAAGTTTTTTTCTGATTGTGGTGTTAAATATTATCTTGTGCATCAATTCATTGAGGAACACAATCATGCTATGGTTGACAAAGATCATAAGCGATTTATGAAAGGAAATCGCAGTATGAATGATGTTCATCACAAGTTTGTTGAAGATTGCACCAAAGCTAACATCGGTCCTACTTCAACTTTCAACTTATTAAAGGAGTTTTTTGGTGGTTATGATGTTGTTGGGTGTACGTTGAATGATGTTAGGAATTGTTCTCGTGATATTAAAGAGAAACTGGAAGAAGTGGATGTTCAAATGATCCTAAATCAGATGCAAGAAAAGAAGAAAATTTGTAAAGGCTTTTTCACAAATATCAAAGGTATGTGAAGTATTTCCTATAGATATTTCAGTTTATTTGTCATATGTTGCTCAAACAGGACGACGACATTCTCTGTATCTAACAAAAACACTCATGTTTAGTATATTTCAATTTTGTGTTGACATAAACTATATAAGCTGTTGACATGTTACAGATTTAGTGTTCATATAATTTATATAGGATATTGACATGTTATATGTTTGCTGGTTCTAACGAAGATGACAAGCTACAGATTGGTAACAGGTGTCATGGACGTTACTTTGGATCATTTGCTTGCGGGTATTGGTCCTGAAATTTTTACTGATGACACTACTGGATCTTCATCGGTTGATGAAAATGATTCCATCAAGAACATATATAGTATTGCTGTACCTAAAGAAATAACTGCACATGCTCCAGATGTGGTTAGTACAAAGGGAGGTGCAAGTGACAAGAAAAGCAGGATTAAGTCAAGCATAGAGAAAGCAATTGAAAAAGCAAGTAAACTTCATAGGCGTTGTGGAAAGTGTTATAAAGTGACTGATCATAATGCTAGGAGTTGTGGCAGAAAGTAGGCATAATTGTTTTTTTTAACTACCAGAGTTGTTTTTTTAGTTTTAACATATGCTACAAGTTATTGACATTTTCTTATTAGTTGTTGATATTTGATTTTGCTCTCTATTGACATTCTATTGTATGATTTTGTTTTTTTAATTTTAAGATTTGTTTTCTGAGTTGTACACACTTTATTCAAGCTGTTGACATTTGTGTATAAGTTGTTGACATTTCAATACAAGTTGGAGTCAGGCTTGCCTCTGTGCTCCTCGTTGATGAGGGCGTCCAGGCTGCCCCAGTCGTGCCTGGAGGGGTAATTACAATTACAATTCATGTTTTTAAGGTTAATTATAATTAAAAATTATGTCAACTATATATACTAGCCATGTCAACAACTAATATAACTATGTCAACTATGGTGCATATCGTGTCAACGGCACATACATGTCATGTCAACTACGGTACATATCGTGTCAACTACACGTACAAGCCATGTCAACTGTGTTACAAGCCATGTCATCTACACGTACAAGCCATGTCAACAACAATCAGAGTTGTTTTTTAGTTGTTAACATATGCTACAAGTTATTGACATTTTCTTATTAGTTGTTGATATTTGATTTTGCTCTCTATTGACATTCTTTTGTATGATTTTGTTTTTTTTTTTAATTTTAAGATTTGTTTTTTGAGTTGTACACACTTTATGCAAGCTGTTGACATTTGGTTATAAGTTGTTGACATTTCAATACAAGTTGGAGTCAGGCTTGCCTCTGTGCTCCTCGCTGATAAGGGCGTCCAGGCTACCCCAGTCCTGCCTGGAAGGGTAATTACAATTACAATTCATGTTTTTAAGGTTAATTACAATTAAAAATTATGACAACTATATATACTAGCCATGTCAACAACTAATATAACTATGTCAACTATGGTGCATATCGTGTCAACGGCACATACATGTCAACTACGGTACATATCGTGTCAACTACAAGTACAAGCCATGTCAACTACACATACAACCATGTCAACTGCACATAGAAACCATGTCAACAACAATTATAAGTCATGTCAACTAGACATACAAGCCATGCCAACAACTATCAGAGTTGTTTTTTAGTTGTTAACATATACTACAAGTTATTGACATTTTCTTATTAGTTGTTGATATTTGATTTTGCTCTCTATTGACATTCTATTGTATGATTTTGTTTTTTTAATTTTAAGATTTGTTTTGTGAGTTGTACACACTTTATTCAAGCTGTTGACATTTGTGTATAAGTTGTTGACATTTCAATCAAGTTGTTGAACTGATTAACATTAGATATAATTGCTAAGTTCAAAAGTCTGAATCCACAATAACAGTTTTAAAACTCATCCAAAAAATAAGTTAACATCAAACATTAATATCACTTTTTGTTTACTTCTTTTTTCTACGACTAAACAACTCCGTGTACTTGTTGTTTAGCTCAAGCAATTTGCCCATGTTTGCTTCTATCCAATCATGAGCCAGTTGTAACATCGGCTACCTCTGGTTATTATAAATTGATGAAATCATCGTGTAGCAATACCTTCCCCTGAGTATGTGGGGAATCTTTACACTACGCGCAGAGAAGCCAATATCCCATTCACTGCCCTTTTTGCCAACATAGGTCTCCATGTGCCTCATCAAATAGACACCACGGTCCTTCTTTGTTCGTGCTTGTGGCCCACTCTAAAGGCGGAAAGTTGATTGAAGACTTGTTTATATTTTCTGAAATATCTAACATTTTCTTCTCTATGAAGTATGCTTCAAACATATCTTTCTGCAAAATATATAAATAACTAAATCAAACTACACAAACAAAGCATTTTAACATGATATAGAAATTATGTCGACCAAATGTAGAGAATATGTCAATAACATAGATAAAAGCATACCATTAAACCAATATCAATGTCATACTTCACGAACAGATCCATATTTTTATGTAGCTTGTTGTTATCTATTATCTCAATGGTGTTTTTCTTCATCCAATATACTACAAGATAGTAATGGAAATTTGTACAAACTGGGAAGAAGACATGTATGACATGAAAGATAAAATGACATTAAAGATAAAATTATATCCAAAGAACACATGTTCATATTCTTAGGTAAATGTCATTGTGAGATCTTATTACCAATCAATTTTTCTCCAGTTGAAATCTGGTCTTCTTTGAATCTCATTATCTATCTGAGAAATGAAATTCTTCTTTGCTGTCGAAGCATCCCAATTATAGCTATGTCAATAGCCATGTCAAACAAATCATATACTCTGTTCAAACAAGCATATACTCTGTTTTATAGCTATGTCAATAGCTATTGTATGAAATAAAACACAATAAATCTATATCAATAACTCTTTCTGGTTCAACCTACAGTCATCCTAACAACTATTCAAATAAGCATATACTGTTATTATAGCTATGTCAATAGCTATTGTATGAAATGTCAATAATCTTAAAAATTTAAACAAATCCTTAACTGGAAGGTGATGCTTCCAATTGCGATTCTACCATGGCTAATCAACAAAAAAGTTCAGTAAAAATCAAATTCATAAGAAAACAAATCCAGATTTGTTTTAATACACTAAAATCGAAGCAATATACTTAAAATTTGAATCAATTGCTGAACCTGAAGAAATCGGAACCACCGCTGATGTGGAACGCCGATTCTCTTCGATCTGCGCTTCAACCGATTCAGCTACAATCGGTGCTTCAACCGGAACCATTGTCACTGAGCTCCATTGTCAAGTCGATGATCTCCATCGCAGATAATCAAACGACAGCCATGGTGTCCGGCAGCCCTTCCCTCGTGGCATCCATTAGCATCTCCAGTGATTCCGCAACTCTCTTGAAGGCATTCAATGGAGAAAAACAATGGATAGTATAGCATGTCACCACATCCAATCAAAGAAACAAAATCATTGCATTTTACAACCATTGCCTAAAATCAATATAATTTCACAATTGCATTATCCTTGAAATTGAGTTCTTCATTAACATTGACTTGAATTAGAGTTTCCCCAGAATAGCTACAGGAACTGAAAAACCACTAACTAGTAGGGCTGGAATTGCAGCGCAGAAAAGCCAGGTTGCAGAAACTGCTGTCAGCAAATCAACACCAAATTGGTGCTAAGATCCCTAAATTTGTAAAACCGACGAAAATACACATTAAACAACTGAAGCTAAGAACCCTAATTTTTCAAAATGTGGAGATATTCATCACTCAGTTCAATTAGTTTAGTTGAACAACGTAGCGAGCAATCTCCAATCAATATGAAATGAATTAATCATAAGCTGAGTAGATCTTCCCCAATTATATCAAATTCAGGTAGAGAGAGAGAAATAGAGACTACGGCGCGGACGGTGAGACTGAGAAATTGAATGTGGCATTCTCGACGGAGAAAAGAGTGAAAGAAGCGAAACAGCGGGCAGCCGGAGACTCAGCCGGCTAGGAGGGGAAACAATGCCGCCATTTCCGCCGCTGGAGGTTCACAGAGTCTGCCCGCCGCCGCCCAAAACCACCTCTCAGAAGCTCCGCCTCCGCCTCTCCGAGATATTCTTCCCCGACGACCCGCTCCACAAGTTCCAAGGATCAGTCGTGGTTTTGGAAACTGATTTTGGGGCTGCAGTTCTTCTTCCCCATTAAAACACGAAATGACACTTATACCCCCGTGTTGACATAATGTGATAGTTGTTGACATTTAGTTAATCTTGTGGATTAGTGGCTGATATTGCATCTCATTTCTCAATTTAGGTAAATAATCTCAACCTAACAGGACCCTATATATATATATATATAGAGTCCCATTATTCACAAATCCACTCTTAAAGACCGAACCACCGAACCATACCAAATTAGGGTTTTTTGATCTAGTTTTTTATGGATGAGAGGCACAAATTTATCATTTATTTTCGCCTTCATCACGAGCCTATTTTAATTCATCCGAAGGTAAATAAGTCATACAAACATGTTACAAAGATTTAACTTCATTCCAGTAGGATTATTACTTCATTCCAATTATCACCACCGCCACAACGCTGATATGGTGTAATAAACACATGGAACGATGCAATAAATTATTGGAATGAAGTATGTGAAGTCCTACTGGAATGAAGTAAAAACCTTATCCAATGAAGTAATAACGTTTCTGAATGAAGTAATAAACGCACTTGAATAAATTGCATTTTTTAATGTAAATAAAGTAAAAACTCAGGTCAATGAATTCAAATGAAACATATGTTGAATCATTTCAAAACCCACTGGAAGAAAGTAAAAACATGTTGTAGTTTCAAGGTATTACGTACGGAATGAAGTAATAAACCTATACAATGAAGTAAAATGGGCTTGTAATGAAGACCGAAAAATTTACACAGCAGCACATCTCATCAAAAAAACTAGATCTAATGGCCCAGATTTGGTCTCTAGTTCGGTCTTTAAAATTGGTTCAACATTGATCACAACCCTCTATATATATATAAGGGTGTGATAAACTACAAACCCTCTATAATACAAACTATACAAACTTTAATCATACTCACTTAATACAATTAATCAACAGTTAATATAAGAGATTTTTCTAATGTCAACATTTCCTACAAATCTGTACACTCCGTTGACATCGAACAATCAGAATTTGTACACCCCTGTTGACATCAGCCCCCGTTGACAGAATTTGTACACTCCGTTGACATCGGCCCCCCGTTGACAGAATTTGTACACTCTGTTAACATCAGTTTGTATAGTTTGTATTATAGAGAGTTTGTATTTGATCACACCTATATATATATATATATATATATATATATATATATATATATATATATATATATATATATATATATATATATATTTAGTAGTAAATAATAAAATTTAATTAAATGTTTTATCAATAAATATTATAGTATTATACATTTAATAATATTATTATAGAAAACAAGTCTTGTTATTAGAATATTTAATGACGTTAAGTTTAAATACAATAATAAATTACACTACACAATATTAAAAACTAGTATTAAACTCTATGTATAATTATAAACTCCTATATTGTAAAATATTAGTGATTGTAAAAGTATAATTAAAATATAAGAAATATATTATAATTAACAATTTCTTAAAAGAATATAAAATTAAAATGAATTATTAGTTTCGGTGGAAAAAGAATTTCAGATTTAATGTATAAGGATAATTAATGTTCATAATGTTTCAAAATGACTATGTGGTAGAGTGGTAGGTATTTAGAGATGATGCCATGTGTTCAAGTCCTAACAACAAAAAATCTATTCCTCTTAAAAAAATCTTTAAAAAATATTTTGAAAAAGTGACAAACCGGTTTCCGGTTCACGGTCGGACCGGCCAGTTCCACTGGTTCACGGCGATTCAATGTGCTAGTGGTTTTTAAGGGTGATCCGGTCAAAAAAGTGAAAGCAACAACAAATCTTAAAAAAATATTTTGTAAAAATGAAAAACCGGTTTCCGATTCACGGTCGGACGGGCCGGTTCGGTTTCCGGTTCACGGTTGGACCGGCCGGTTCCATCGGTTCACGTCAATTCAATGTGCTAGTGGTTTTTAAGGGCAAACCGGACTGGACTGCCTGCCGGTTCGTGGTTGAACCGGTCGAACCAGCCGGTCCGGTCCGGTTTTTAAAACACTGATTAATTCTCATTAGAAGGAGTAGAATTTTCATTGTAACTCCAACGTTGGAATGAATTAAGTATTTTGTTGAGGAAAATTTTAAGTGCAATGAAATTCTTACTTCAATGGTAAGAGTAGAAGAGATATTTATTGGAAAATGATTGGAGAAAATTTAAATACAAATAGTACATGCCTCGATTCCCGAACAAAATGATAACTAATCCTACTCTAAGTTTTGAAAGGAGCCACCATCAAGCTAGTGGCTAAATTAAGACTTGGTCAAGAGCTATTCCAAGCCTAATGCTTGAACAATTGCTAAACTTGTTTAGCAATAAGACAAAGTGAGTGACGTAGTAAATCCCTTCCCTTCTCTTCCTTTATCTTTCTCGATTTCCACCTCCACCAAAACTCCAAAAAGGGGCAGTCCCCCCTAAACCTGCAAAGTTAACACAAAGTGGGGTTGGAAGATGATCTCATAGAAAAGTGGTAGGGAAGGGCAAACTCGAATAAGCATGGAGAGGAAGCAGGCTGAATTGTACAGCCGAGAGGCTGCCTCCTTGGGCAGAGAGGCAGCCATTTTGTCACATTCCCATCTTACACCAAAATGGAAGCTAAGACAAATGAGCATAGTAAAATGAGCTCATTGAACATGCTCAAAAGGATCATGGGTCATATACTCCTTCCCAACACCAAGGCCGAGAATCCAGCCTAAGAACAACCTAAAATGTTACACCAATTAAGTAAAGGGGCTCAGTCACAAGGCTCAAAAGAGAGCCAACACCGCAGCCCCAAAATAGAAACACAATCTCCAAAATTTCAGGCACAAGATGCCAAGAGCGAGAGCTATATAAACAGACCCTCACCATCTCCCTTCTCCCCACTTTTGAGCACCCAAACTTTCACATAATACGAGTGCAGCAAAGGGGAGAGGAAGGAGCAAGGAGGACAGCCGCATAAACAGAAGGAACCATCCAAACTAAGGTAATTCCCTCGACACCCTCCCTTGCATCACAGTAGAGCAATCACAGTAGGCAATCAAGAACAAGAACTCAGGAAGACTTAGAACTAGCCTCAACAATCAGTAGAGGAAATTAGCATCACATGTAGTCCAGTAGCAATAAACATCCAGTGGTAATCAAATTTAGAACAAAATCTGTCCAACAAGATCGCAACTCGAGAGAGAAACATAAACAAAACCCAGCAATGAATTGATACTTCCGTAACTCCAAGCTCGGAGTAAATCGTGTTAAATTCTCTAAATTCTATCCCACATCGACGTGATGAAGATCCCATCAAAATCGGCGTGGCCATGCCGATTCGCGCGATGATGCCGGTTCCGACGCCGATCCTCACGGAGCCATTGTAGGACCCCTATTCGGCGTCAAACCGGCGTCAGATTTTAAATTTTTTTTTTCCGAAAACACTATATATACGTGCTTTGAACGTCATTTTCATTCGCACCACTTGTTTTAACGAGTACTCTCTCTACCTTACTTTCTGTTCAAGATCAATAACGAGCAATGGAGAACAACTACGAAGGTACTCCAGTGACTCCCGGGGGATGGTCTCAGACTCCCCTGCCTCCCGGTGTAGGGTCTCAGACGCCCCCGACTCCTGGGGTAGGGTCCCATACTTCCCTGGCTCCTGGGGGAGGTGGTTGGCCTCCGATGACCGGGTACTACAACATGTACTCGTGGCAGCAGATGATGCCGGGGTGGGCACCCGGCATGCAGCCCCCTATGCAGATGATGCCGGGGTAGGCACCCGGGATGCAGCCACCGGCGCAGCAGATGATTCCACCGGCGCAGCAGATGATTCCCCCGGCGCAGGGGAAGCACGGGGGGACAACGCCTATCAGCCGACTTTTGATTTTTCCACCAGTTCTTCGCATACATCGACCCCAACGGATGCACAGTATACGGAGACCTTCTCCTTAGCGGACTTGGGTTTTGATATTAACGAGGTTCCGGAAACTCTCATTCAAAGCCAGGGAGTAGGGCGGGGTAAGAAGAAGGGCAAGGCCAAGAAGGTCGGCGAGTCGTCGCAGCCGGAGGCCGAAATCCGGGGCCGGAGGAAGTGGACGGACGCGGAGAACGTTGCGGTTGCCAAGGCGTGGGTGAGTGTCTGCGACGATCCTCTCGTTTCGAACAACCAGAGGATCGTCAACTTGTAGGCCAAGATAGTCGCAGCCTACAGGGCATTTTGCCCTGAAGGGAGACCGTGCACCGGGGAGGAGGTCCGGAAGTGCTGGGACCGAATCAGGTCTGGCGTCTCTCGATTTTCGGGTTTGTACGCCAACGCCCTCCGCATGCAGACCAGTGGCCAAACAAAGGAAGACTGCAGGAGGATTGCGGAGAAAGCCTACCCCGATCCGCAGAAGAAGTATTATGAGTTCACCTACTGGAACTGCTACGTTGTGCTTAACGAGTCGGAGAAATTTCGGGCAGGCGTCGACGCTGGCTGGCCGAAGAGGCAGAAACTGAACTATACCGGAGATTATAGCGGCAGCAGCGGTGGTTCGACAGACCTCCCCGAGACGGCCCAGGAGGTCCCGACTCCTCGTTCGTTCGGTCGCCGACCTTGCCCGATTGGTCAAAGGCGGGCGCAACAGGTTGCAGGGGGGCACCCCGAGTTCCCAGGGGGTCCATTCGACACCCCCCTCGGCAGGTCTACCGAGGAGCTCAAATTCTTCGCGCGCCAACAAACGCGCGCTCAAATGGTGAAGACCTTAGCCGACTTCCAAGCGGCGGTGGACCCCGAGGTGAAGGATTTTCTTCGTGTATTGCTCCAAAGCCAGCGTGAAGAATTGGAGGCGATGAGGAGGGACACCGGCGGGAATAGCCGCGGCGTAGGCGGCGACGGAGGCGGCGGCGACGACGGTGAAGAAGCGCTGGGCGACGACGGAGACGAGGACGGCGGCGAGGAGTGATTTTGTTTTATTTTTTTAAATTAATGTACTTTTTAATTTTTGTATTTTTTTTAAATTATTGTATTTTTTTTTAATTAATATACTTTTTAAGTTTTAATATTATTATTCGAATTTTCCGTATTTGTCTCGTAAATTAAATTCCGTATGTTGGTACGAGTGTAAATTAAATTATATAATTGTTATTAGTGATGTGGATAGGTAGTGTGAAGACTATATGAGCGCTATTTGATGTTCAGTTGATGTGGCAAGCTGATGTGACAGGAGAATTGTAGTGCTGATGATGTGACAGTGTGAAGGCTATGTGAGGGCTATTTGACGTCCAATCTTACTGAAGATGCTCTTAAGGGGTGAATGGTCCATTTCTAATAAATCGAAATGGTGAAAAGGGGAAAAGGGGAAAGGATGACTTAGCTTGTGCAAAGGGCTGCCCGACGATGACCAACGACGGAGGTGGCACTCGGCGGAGGAAGAAGAGACGGCGGCTTCTGATCCGGTGAGGCGCCACCGCTGGAACAGAGAGCTTGACGGAGGCGGTTCGGCTGTCGCGGAAGTAAGCCCGCCGAAGAGATGTCGATAAAGTTTCAGCGTCCGTCGAGTTGGCGTTTCCATCGGAACGGGAAGTGGAAGAGGCGATGCCTCCTCCAAATCGGTAGCTCCTCCGTGAAGAAAAGGGGAAACCGGGAGTGAGAGGCCCCGGAGGGAGCAAGACGACGGCGTTTTCGCCAGAGAAGGGACGCAACCCCTAAATTCCTAAATTAGGGATTCGAGTTGGGAATGAAAGAGAACTAGGGGAAGATCGGGAGAAGACGTGTGGGAATGGAGAAGGGAGGCGGAGCTGGCGACGTGGAGGAGCGGCGAGATTCGACGGGAGGGGGAGAAGAAGGAATCGCTGCTACTTTTCCCAAATTAGGGATCGCGATTGATGAAGAAGAAAGGAAAAAGAAGAAATGTTTGGGAAATTCTGGAGGAGTCCGATGGGTGTAGAGGGAGTATTTGACTCTAGAATTTGGGCCATAGGGGAAAAAGAGAAGAAAAGGAGCCCAATAGGAAAATTAAAGGGATTGGGCTGCTCCTTTTAAATAAAAAAGGGCTTTGGACTTAAAGACTTGGGCCTACTAATTAAATTACCTTGGGCCACTTTATTAGAATTTAATTAGTGGATTAAGTCCGGATCTACTAAATTAATTAAGGGCCGAGTTTTAATGGGGAAAATGGAGCTTGGATGAGTAATCGAAATTCTCGTATAGTTTAATTAATTCCAAAGACAGGAAGTAAGAAAGTTGGGGACGCGAAGGCCGACCGGCGTCGCCCCGCGACGCCATGGGCGGCATTAAGAAAATCCGAAGAAAAGGATTTGAGAAAGGGATTTTCCAAGAATCCATATTTTTATAAACGCCCGAATTAATTATTTAAGAGAGAATAGAATTTCTCCAAAATAAGTAAAGAAAATAATTAAATGCTGCAGAGCAGTGAAACCGAGTTAGGATTTAAGAAAAATCCTATTAAAGCCGAGACTAAGATGTAGGTGCTATCCTATAGGATGCATGCATTCTTTTCTCAAGGAAAAATAGCTCAAGTGCTAATTAGCATGCTACGCTATTTATTTTCAAATGAGAAATTATTCAAGGGCAAGTGAGGTCAGACCAGGATTTTAATTGGAGATAAACATACCAGGTGTGCTTTCTTTTAATACCCAGCACTATAGTGTGGATATAAAGCAAATACTTTTGAAATTATGAAATATCATCTTTTCTCAAAATGAAGATATGATTATTTTTAAAGTTGTTGTCATGCCATAAAATGTTGGTTTTCGAGGCCTGTCTGATAGGGCTATATGTCGAGAGTTCGGCGATGCCAAAATTAAGTAACTAATTCAGTTTCCAATAGGATCGCAAATCCTGTTCGGAATGATGTGCACAAGAGCCGTGAGCCATCCTAGAGAGGTTGGCCAGCGAGGGTGTCCGTTGAAGGTGGCCACCTTCACGGCACGAGTTTCTTAGACATGGTAGGAAAATTGAAGAACTTAGACTGCAGTCGGACTTTTAAGATCACAAAAGAATTTAGTATGCTCGGGCCTTTTAAGAAAAACCCTGTGTGATACTGTTGATGGATGACAACTATATAATGTATGTTTTGTTTTCGGCACGTGTCCACTGAGTACTCCTGTACACAACCCTGCATGTATTCGTAAATGTGCAGGTTGAACACCAAGATGAAGGAGTATTGATCGGAGTTGATATTATTAATTAATCAAGTGGATCTTTCGACGATTCGTGTCTTCATACACGAAGTCGTTTAGTAAGGACTTATTCTGCTGTACTTTTGTTGAGTGACAGTTTCAAAGCCTCACCATCAAACTCTGATTTAGTTGATGAGATGATTATTCCATGTCTAAGACCATGTAATTGGATACTTGGATTCTATTTTATGGTATTAATCGATTTGACCTTTTCGGCAAGTTCCTTGAGTTCTGCCCCTTTTCTTTCCCCGTTTTGTTAATTTCTCTTATTAGTAGCGGATTACCCGCTTTCGCTATCCTTAGCAAAATGCGGTCGTGACACTTATTCAATCCATTTTTCTTTACATTTCTTAAAACTCGTGCCCAAGCTAAATAAGACTTATATTATGGGACGAAGGGAGTATATTTTAAGCAATGAATAATGAGCATCAGATAGGACATTACAACACGAGTTACTATCTCAATGATAGTATAGTATCTATCTGAGGTCCCCTACCTTTGTAAAGACACTTGTCCCATAAGACCCCAAACATGCTCTTTTTGCACAGAAGCAAGAGGCAGCTTGGAAAGATACCACAAGATCCTTCGTATTTCTACAAGTTAGTTTCGCAATCGTTAAAGGTCAAGGTCGAAGTTGATTTCAAGATTTGCTACATCAAGTACACTTGCATTGTAATGCACAACTTGATCATGGAAGACAAAGGACCAAACGTGATTACTTGGTTAAAAGAAGATGCCCCAACTCGTCAAGCTCCGCCAATACAACCAACTCCACACACCAATGTGCACCGCCACCATTCCGCGAATACATACGCCGTTAGGAGTCATCTCGCGATTTCATTACCCATGATCAACTATAACACAACAACTAGTGATTTGAGTTTAGATTATGTATTTTATCGTTTCTAATAAAATGCAATTTTAGAATTTTAATTATGTATTTTCTTATTTCCATACTAGGGTGATGACACGAGATTTTATGAGATACTCACTCCGTCCCATTACATGTGACACATGTCTTTTGGGCACAAATTTTTAGGTAGTGTTGTTTAGTGGTGAAATGAAGAGAGAACAAAGTAGGAGTGAGAAAAAAAGTCGAGAGAAAAAGCAGGAGATGGGATGACATAAGAGATGATAGAATGTTGTTTTTTTTTTGCCATGAAAGAAAATGTGTCACTTATAGTGAAGTGGCCAAAAAAGAAATACGTATCACTTATAGTGGGACGGAGGTAGTATTGTTTTATTTGTTAAAGTGCACAGAGACAATATATATTTATATATTACTGTAAGAGAGTAGATCATTTACATAGTTCATATGATAAAATAAAGTTCTTTTTAGTAGGAGTTTATCTAGAAACCTCATCTCTGTTTAGTGCACATAGATGCCTAATAATTAGTTGCCTTTTAAAATAGCATATATTCATTAATTAAAAATAATTAGATTCATCGGGTAAGAAAATTGAAGGTATACAAGTATAAAGTAGTAGTAGTAAAATTGAAAGTTTGAAAAATGAAAAGCAAAAAGTAATGTATGGAACTACGTAGCTTATTCATTTTGACATACCTCCATCGTAAAAACAAATACTGAGAAGAAAAAAAAAACTACTTAGCTTATTCAGTGCAAAAATGTCATATTTTGTCATTTCGGTGTGTTCCATAATAAAAGTCATGTTTCACTTTTACCAAAAATGGTAAATAAGTTCCACATTCCACCAACTTATTCAACCCACTTTTCTTAAATTTCTTAAAACTAATACTATAACTAAATAAATTTATTCAACCGACTTTTCTTAAATTTCTTAAAACTCATACTATAACTAAATAGGACTTCTATTGCGGGACGGAGTGAGTATTTAGAGATAGAAAAAATGAATGATAATTTCCTGATCTTTTTTTCCAGTTATGAACCGAATAAATATATACTATGTAGGAGTAATTTTGTAAAATCTGATTTCGAATTAAAAAAAATTAAATGAGCTTTTTTATTATGCACAGTCGTAAGACCGATGCACAGTGTTAATTGGCAAAAGTGGGACCACCGGATGGTGTGCTTTTTTACACTATGAAAATTGTAAGCATGCTAGCAGTGACTTTTTTTTAATGAATATAAATTTAAAGGTTATGTTACGGTAGACTCGAATTCGATATTTTTAGAATCGGGTTTAACCACATTAGCACTATGCCAACCCATGCACATGAGCACACCATGCCCTTTGACCTGTAACTCGGTGGTTCAAGCCTTGATGAGTTGTTTTGTAGTGCGCATAGTTTTGAGCATTTGTTGCTATAATATGACTCCATTCCTTGAATACTACTTATATTTTGTCATATACCTTTAACAATCATTACAAAAATCCATTTCCAAAATAATTTTAGGGTGTTGTTGCTATAACTATAATGTGACTCCATTCCTTGAAAACTACGCCCTTCGTCCCAGTTAAGATAACTCATATCGTTTTTCGCATTTGTTTTGAAAAAATCATAATAAATAGTTAAAGTGGAGAGAACGTAAAGTAAGAAAGAGAATAATGTAGAAGAGACTCTCTTTAATATTATTCTCTCTTTACTTTAACTATTTATTATGATTTTTCTAAAACATGTGTGAAAAACGAAATTAGTCATATTAAGATAGGACAGATGGAGTACTTATATTTTGTCATATTCCTTTAACAATCATTACAAAATCTCTTTTCCAAAATAATGTTATCGTCATTATTACACTCCAAAAATTTTAACACGAACATGTAGTACTATGACCTTAGAAAATGATAATTTCCCTTAAAAGATTGGTTAATTTGGTTCCAAAACATAAATGTATGTTGGAATGAATAGTGTAACTGATAGAACCAAGTTTGAAATAGGTAAAAAGAGTAGATTTATTTTTACTGCAAGTAAAAGAAGAAGCATCCTAGGGTAGGGTCAGTGTTAACACCCAACCCGTGACAAATTACACTAAATTTCAGAATACAAAAACTAACCCAAAGTCCAAACCCGTGAACTCTCAAATTTAGTAAATAGCGAAATTTCACTGTCGGCACCGACACCGCATAAAAAACAAATCTAGCTACACGCCTCACGCGCCACCCCGAGCCTCGACTTGCCCCCGTCGATCAGGATCCGGTGGTTCTGCTGCTGGAAGCTCGCTATCACGTTCAGCGCCGAGTTCACCGCCCCCTCCGGCGCCGCCGCCATCGCCAGGCACGCCGTGCTCCCCGCGCTGCTCCGGATCACGAAGTTCTCCTGCGGCAGCGTCACGTTCATCCCCGAGAACATGAACGTCATCGTCGGCACGCTGATCGCCCCGCTGTAGCACGTGTCGAACCCTCCCAGCGACGTAACCGTCGCGCCTCGCATCCTCCGCCGCACCTCGTCCCTCACCGCCACGTACGCCGGCTTCACCAGGATCGTGAACACCGTCCCTAATCCAATCGATTAAATTGCAAAAAATTAAGTAAATCAATCGATTAGGTCAATTTATTTTCCTCTCCGATCCGTAATTCGCAAAATACCTGAATCGAAAACGGTGCCGGCGCCGGTGTTGGGGTCGAAGGCGAAGGCGGATGGGGGAATGTCGAGGACCTTTCTCCCGACTCTGATGGCGAGGAGATTGACATAGTAGAGAGATGATCGCCTAGGGTTCCTCAGAAGTGGAGTGGTTTTGATTCTGATGGGCTGGCTGTGGGGCCCCAGCCTGAGTGATCCGGCGAAGTTGACGGACTTGTAGCCGGGTAAGCAGTAGGAGAATGTGGATTGGTAGAGGTTGGTGGTCTGGCTCATTAGAGATAATGGGCCTCGCCCAAGCCCCAAAAGTCCTTGGGCCGGGAAGGACGAGCCGGTGGTTTTCTGCACGCACCCGAAGGTGTAGCCGCGAACCGAGTCGGTGGCGAGGGTGATGTTGTCTTGCACTAGACCGGCTGAGATGGAGGAGCTGCCGTACGTCGTGTTGAACCCGCACGACGCGCTGCCGCACCCTCCATTTGGGACCTATATGAAAATTCTCTGTTATTGTTTTAGTAATTATAGTACTACTACAAAATAATTGCACCCATCATCATTAGTGGAAACAAAACACAAAATAGGGATATGACACTAGAAAACAAATTGATGGTCAAATAAATTAATTTATCATTCAATATATCTACATTTTTTAGTTGTTAGATGTAATAAATAGAGAAAAAAATTAGTTATATATATTTTAATTATAGGAGAAGATAGAGAATTACTTTCAAATATAGAAATTAAACATTTTTAGTTGGACAAACTAAAAATAAATAAATATCTTGTAGTAAAAGTTCACGGGCCAGACACCACACTGAATATTCTGACTGGGAGCGAAGAGGAAAAGGACAAATTAAGCAAAATTAAGAGGTGGTGGAGCGTGAATTACCAGGGAGCATTGAGGGGAGCCGCAGCGGAGGGGCTTGAAGGTGGAGGATTTGGCGGGGTCGAAGGTGGAGGAGGAGCAACCGATGCAGCCGGCGCAAGGGATCCAGGCGGCGTCGTTGCTGGTGTCGAGGGCGACAAGGAGGTGCTGAGGTGGAGTGCCGATGTTGAGGCGGACAATGTAGGTGGGGTTCTGGGTGACGGCGCGGCCGGAGGCGACGGGGACGATGGAGCGGCCGGCGACGAGGCTGGACAGATATTGGAGGCGGGTTTTGTCTTGGGCCTGCATTTGGAGGACCGAGTCGGCCCATGAGAAGGAGGTTTTGGGCCTGAATGGGGAGCAGGGGCTGTTCACGTGGAGCACTTGGAGGGTGGAGCCGTGGTCGGCGACGCCGCAGCTGGTGGCCGTGGCGGAGGGTTGGTGGCAGAGGAAGAGAGCGAGCAGTGAGAAGAGGAGGGCGGCCATGGTTATGGTTATGGGATGGTTCAGTGAGTGTGGTTTGTGAGCTTATTTATAGGTGAGAATGTGATGGGGGTGACCAAAAAAACTTACTTAACTTTAACATACTATAAAACCAATCTTAGGAAAAATATATTTAGATACATTTTCAATTTGAATATTAAAATTACAAGTATATTGTTATCTTGATCAAAATCGAAACTTAAGAAATCAATAAAAATAAATATGGATGAGTTTTAGATTTAAATAGTATACTAGTATTTTGTTTTTCTAAAATGTAATGCTGTTATTTATGAAAATATATGAGTATTAATTACTTTTCATATATAAAGATATTAATTCTTGCACTAAAGTTATTGAGTTATCATTTTTATGTTAGAAATTGGGCATGATATACTAATTAATATTGGAAGAAATATCAGTCATTTATAGTGGAAAAAATGGAGTAATATTTCAGACTAAATGAGTAATTCATAATTTAAATAATTTTATTATTCAAATTTTACATAATCTTTGTTTTAGATCTGAGTCATTGTATTCAATGGTTTCAAGTGTAGTCATATATTCCATGTGATTTAGTATCAATTATTGCATAGAAACAAGATTTATCCAAGAACTAATTAAAGGAAAAGAAGATCGGTTTATTTGAATAATGTTAATATAAGTGAAATTGCCTTTTTCACAAGGTAAAGATATGTGACTTTTCGGTTTGTGGGGTCCAATGCATTTTTTTATGTTTGTGAATTTAATAGTTTTAGTGCACTCTCATTAAATATTAGTGCGATGGATATGAATCTAATGCAAAAGATATATTAAAAATATTTTAAATTTTAAAAAATTATTAAAATCTAAATTTAATTTGTTGTTTAATTTATTTAGTTCAAGTTATAGGAAATTTAAATAAATTGAATTTTATTTTTTATAAATTTTATAGAAATTAAAAATATCGATAACAATTCTTAATATATTATCATCAAACCAAATATCATACATAAAACAAAATAAACAATGCTAAATGTGCACATAACAAAAGTTCATATTTAGGAAGAGCAGGATTTTTTTTCTATTTTTCTTCTTACATAGATAAATAGGTGGAGGTAAAAATAGTAGGAGTATATGTTACCGACATATACCAAAACAATCAAGAAACGAAAGTTGCCAAACTAGGGATACAAGTGGCTTACTTATTTTCTTAAACATCAGTTGGTTTTGTTGGTACAATAAATAATTAAGTACTACTACTAGTTACCTAGGTTACACTAGTATTCCATATACTTGTTATATACTCAGATTCAACTAGTGATTTCTAAATCATGCTAAATTAGATTAGTATCTACCAATAGATTTGAATAATTTAGCTCAATTAAATCGAGGACAATTCTTGTTATATAACCTTTTGTATGATGATGCTCTTTCACGTTTCATGCTATTGCTAGCTATAGCTGATTTGTAACATTTGTTTGTTTGTATTCCCCTCAAATTGGCTAAATGCCTTCTCACATGGTGTTATAGGGTACTATATGTTATTAATTCAAGAACTATTTCATGATACAAATCTCCACTGCATCTTGCACATTTATATTTTTTGTTAATCTTCCATGCGTACAGTTATTAAATAAATATGTGATATATATGGCATTTCTTTTGGTTGAGGCAAGCCCTCATATGCCTTGGTCTTAAAGCAATTATATACTCCTACAATGATACACTAATTTCTCCCTCTTTAGTCAACACTAGTATTAACACCTGAGCTATGCACGGGACATAAGAGTTTCAAATAATGAATATAAAATATAATAAATATATAGAAAATAAGAATTGAAAGCAATATGGAGATTTAAAAAAACAGAAATGTACTCATCTTGTCTCACTCAAAATGAAGAATTTACTACTCCCCAGTGAATGAAACATTTATGCAATTTTAATTTATAATCTAAGTGAAGTAAAAACAATAAAATTAATGACAAAAATAAGATGTGTGACTAATGATAAAAGAGTATGAATTAATTAGAATAAGATATACAAATAAAGAAAATATGTGTGAGTAAAGATGTTTATTGAAAGTGCTATGCAAGTCATTAATCCAAATAAAAGGTAAATTAATATGTAAATTTAATAGCTTAATTTATAAAAAATTAATTTGAAAAAAATATATGGAATATTAAGCATATCCACATTAAATATAAGAATAATTTAAATCATATAAATTTAAAACTTCTTTGAGAAGTCAAGTTAGAAAATTTGTATTATCCAATAATCACATTTTAGTTGACTGTTTATTTCTTTCTTTTAATTTCAGACCATAGCATAACTTGATATACATTTCCAAAGACTAAATGAATTTTTTATATTGGAAAGAATAAATTTCTTACTCCCCCCCACATATACGTATAAAAAGTAAATTACTACTATCACTTAAAATAATGATAATATTTTATGCATCTTGTTTGTTTTGAATAATGTGAGAATTTACACTACTCTTTATATTAAGAAGTTATACTAAGTTAGATTTAATTTTAAATATATATAATGTCATCTTATTCCTTAGTTTAATCTATAAACTTAGTAGTATTGTTAATTCGAGGCGAATTAAAATATAAGAACTAAAAACTTTAATTGAGTAAATATAGGATGGAAATTGTAAGCATTACATATATGTGTTGTCGTTTAACTTGTGAATTAATTAGGAGAAAAAGTATTGCAATAAATGATTAAATCTTAATTTTAACCTAAATAAATGGAAGGCAAACTAAACTCTCTAGCACAATTCCAATTTAACTCAAATATAAGGCTAATTAATATATAAATTTAATAACTTAATTATAAATTTTTTTAATGGTAGTGCACTATTTAAATGTGTTTTAACACTTCTTCAAGAAGTTAGCATTTTATTGGGCTATTATTTGTTCAATTGTTTTTGCCTTAAAAAATTATTTTTGAGTATAAGACACCTCATCTTTCCATTTTCCCTCCAAAACGGGCATTAAGGACTTTTCATCAAGCTTGCACTTTAGATTAGTATAGATTTTAATGGCGCAATGCACGCCATATATATTATCATTCCAACATGTCTTATGGAGTACTATGCTATATCGGTTTTTCAAGTATGGTTTATGTCTTTTTTTTTCTTTCTTCAAACTGTTGCATATGAACTGGGGTACACATGTGCACCGACGAGTGAAACTAAAGTAAATTTCCACACTATTGGAAATATATAAATGTGTACATGTGTTTAATCGCTAGTGTGCAAAACTAAAAATAGAGAATGTATCTCAATTTATGGACATTTTGTCTTTACTTTGTTTGTGTATGTGTGAATCCGAGAATGTTGTGAGTAGCTCCATGTAGTACAAAACAACGTTATAGTACTAGTTTAATTGTGACAGCATAACCATTCTTGTTTTTAATTCTAGTTTTCTGAGGAGATGTTTGGTTTAAAATAATGGCATAATTACAGATATATTTTCTCTTGTACTGCTAAGAGCATCTCCAATAGCGACGAGCGCACCGGCTCGCTAATTTTTGGCGCTCGCCGGTCCGCTCGAAAGAGCATCTCCAATAGCGGCTAGCGCACCGGCTCGCTGATTTTTGGCGCTCGCCGGTTCGCTCGCCGAACTATTGCAGCCGGCGAGCGCCAAATCGGCGAGAAAAACGGTGAGCGCACGCCGATTCCCGAGCGCTCGCCGATGCGCTCGCCGGTGCGCTGGCCGCTATCGCAGCCTCCCGATCGGTGAGCGGTTTTTTTCCGAAACACTATATATACGCGATTTGCACGCCATCCACGGAGGAAGTGGACGGACACGGAAAACGTCGCGCTGTCCAAGGCGTGGGTGAGTGTCTGCGATGACCCCCTTGCCTCGAACAATCAGAGGATCCTCAACTTGTGGGCTAAAATAGCAGCAACCTACAAGGCATTTTGCCCAGCGGGGAGGCCACGCAGTGGGGAGGAGTGCTGGAAGGGGTGGGACCGAATCCGGTCTGGGGTCTCCCGATTTTCGGGCTTGTACACCAACGCCCTCCGAATGAAGTCCAGTGGCCAAACTGACGAGGACTGCAGGAGGATGGCGGAGAAAGAGTTCCCCTTGCCCGGGCTTTACAAGGAGTTCACCTACTGGAACTTTTATGAGGTGCTAATGGACTCCGAGAAGTTTCAGGCAGGTGTCGATGCTGGCTGGCCGAAGAAGCAGCGCCTGAACTATTCCTGTGATTATGCCGGGGGCAGCAGCGGCGGTTCCAACGACCTCCCGGAAGATGCTCAGGAGACCCCGTCCCCTCCCGCGTTTACTCGCCGCACTCACCCGGTTGGTCAAAGGCGGGCGCAACGGGCTCGCCAGAGGTCCCAGGAGGCCCAGTCGGCATCCCCCCTGTTGGCAGCTCGATAGCCGACCTCTTCTTCTTGGCGCGTCAAAAAGTGCGGACTCAGATGATCAAGGTCATAGATCAATGGAAGAATGCAACTGACCCCGAGGAGAAGAATTTTTTTCACGCGGTGCTCGTGAGTATACGAGAGGATTTGAATCCCGCCGCGATTCAGGTAGGGGGCTCTGACGCGGGCTCAGATGCCGCAGATTTGGGGGTCCCGGATAGCGGCGACGACGGCGAGGAGTGAGGCGGAGGCGGAGGCGGGGGGCTCGTGCGTGGATTATGAGTTTTTTTTAAAGTAATGTAATTTTTTTTAATGGATTTTTTTAATTAATGTACTTTTTAAAATTTTAATAATATTATTGAATTTTCTCGTATATGTGTCGTAAATTTAATTCCGTATTTTGTGTGATTGTTAATTATTTGTTTTTAGTGCTGATGATGTGGCTAGGCTATAGCTGGGCTATTGCTTGTCCAGTTGCTTGTCCTGGTGATGTGGCAGGGCGGATTTTAGTGCTGCTGATGTGGCAGAGGAGTTTGTGGCTGGGCTATGACCGGGCTATTGCTTGTCCACTTCATATTGTGGATGCTCTAACCAGTCAGAGCATGTGAAGGTATAAAAGCTACTAGTATAGTACTCCCTCCATTCTATATTGGAGGCATTTTTTTACGCGATTTAAGAAAAAATTGTATTAAGTGAGTTAATAAAAAAAATAAAGTAGAAATTGAAAAAGGTAGAGAGATGGAGACAGATTAAAGTAAAAAAAAATTAAAGTAAGTGAGAAGAAATGTGTTAACTTTTATTAAAATGGGAAATGACTATATTACTATGGAATGTACCAAAATGACAAAATGAATCCATTACTATGGAACGAAGGGAGTATTACTTAGTATATTCAAATATCTAAATGTTTGGCAAGTGTATATATATATATATATATGCTATGCATATCACACTGATGAGATCATGAGAGCTAAGAGCATCTGCAACGGTTGAAGGACGGCGTCCGTCCGTCCGTGCCAGCGGCACGGCACCCGCTGCGCGCCATGCGCTCTCGCCACTGGCACGGCGCTGCTCGATGCATCGAGCACGTCCGTGCCAGCGAGCAGCTGACGTGTCCTCCTCTAATTGGCCAACGGCAATACCGTTGGCAATTTTTTTTTAAAATCAGATTTTAATTAAAAAATCCGATTAAAAATAAAAAAATATTTTCCCACTTCCCAAAAAATTATATCCGTTTTCTCCTCACTTTTAATTTATTTTTCAATTTTTCCCCCAAAATTCACATTTTCATCTATAAATACATCCACTTCCACACAAAAAAATTCACATAACACTACATAATTCTCATCTAAATTCTCTCATTTCCATTCTTACAATTCTCAATCTTTCTTTCACTCTTACAACAAAAAAATGTCCGACTCCGGCGATCACCCCTCCGACTCCCGTGGTTGGAACCACGAATGGTTCGGCTCGCAACCATTTCCCAGTCCGGAAATGGGATTTTCTGCCCCTCCTCAAACCCAAAGTTCGCAAGCTCTGGGTGGCTATCGGCCTTACCCGGTGGACGATCAAGATGCCCTTGAGGGGAAATACTGGTGGGCACCCGAACCACCCGTACCTAGAGCGGGAGGGAGCGGCGGCTCTCAAACTCCTCCTGTTACTACTCGTGGTATCCGCACCTCGTACACTCCGGGGGAGATGGATCAATTATTCAAAGCATTTTTGTCTATCTCCGAAGATCCGGAGATTGGCACGAACCAATCCGGGGACCATTTTTGTGGCGCATCTGTCTCCAGTACAATCAAAACCGGTCGGCAGGAACAATCGAGCGCAACGAGAGTATGGTGCGCAATGCCATATACAGAGCCAATGAAGAAATCCAAAAGTTCCAGGGGTATTACCTCCAGGAAGAGCGGTCGGCGGAGAGTGGCAGAAGCGAGGTCGACATCATTAGTGCCGCATTGGCGACCTACCAATCCCAACACTACAAACCGTTCAAGTACCTCAATGTTTGGCAGGAGGTGCGTGTGCATCCGAAGTATATGGGAGACGTATCATCCTCCTCTAGCTCCTTCGGAAAACGGTCGAGGTCGGTATCCCTATCCGACGCTGACTCCGATGAGGTATCCACCCAGCTCGTCGGAGCTAACTTGGGTAGCTCCGACGCCGGCCCGAGTAGTTCCCAACGCCGGCCGCAAGGAAGGAAGAAGTCGACGGCCAACCGCCGTCGCGCCGCGACTCCATCCGCCCCCAATCCCGCTCCCTCTCCCGCTCCCATTGTGCCACCTCAACCCCCACCAACTCGTTGTGGGGTGGTGCCCAACTCAATTTGACCGATAGGTCAACTATGATACGAGGTCTTCAAAGAACATTAGGGTAGAGTCGGATGAATAGTCTTCCACGATGGTATTTTTAGCCTTTAATTATGTAATTTTTATTTTTTAGGAGTTTAATTATGTAATTTTTAATTTTTAGGATTTTAATTATGTAATTTTTAATCTTTAGAATTTTAATTATGTAATTTTTATTTTTTTTTATAATTTGTACTAGTATTCCGGGTAATTTAATGCATTTTAATATTGTGGAAATGTTTTTATTTAAATTGAATAATAGAATAGTGGGACTCTTGAGCTTGTCCTTGCGGAAGAGCATGAATGTGGGTGTTGTGCTCTTACCTAAGGATAGAGAGTAAAAGTGGGTCCGGGCCCACATCCGTGCTCGTTGGCAAGAGCACGGATGGGGATGCTCTAACGCATACAAAATTGGGACCGTGTGGCGCTACGTTCTATGTTGGGGGAGACCAAATAGGGGTCGACCAGTGATCGAATCAGAAATTTTAAGCATATCGGTGCTAAAAATATTCAATTTTATATATTATATATAATATTTATGTAACAATAGATGATAATTGTTTTCAACGTATTACTATGTCCGAAAACCATCAAAGTATTAATTTTATTATCAATTAAAAAAATATCTCTCTCCATACAATTAAGACATTTTTAACTAAAAAGTAATTGAGACAAAGTAAAAACAAGAAAGCAAAAAATAGTGCAAATAATGATGTTGTGGGACGAATTTGGTTTCTAGAACAATTTTTGGTTCGTTCTTAGGGCTGGCAAATCGTGCGGATTGGGTCGCTATTGGGTCAACACAATATCAACCCAACCTTATCGGGTCCCAACCCAACCCAACCCGAAATCATCGTGTTCCTATCGGGTACAACCCAACAGATTCGTGTCGGATTCGTGCGGATTTTGTGTCATCCAAAAAAATACCGGTCATCTTTTAATGATAGTAAGTTACTACACAATATAGCTTAACGCTATACGATAACGACCGACATATGATATTATATAATTAAAATTTGACATTACACGATAAAATAAGATATTACAAAATTAAAAAAAATTAATTTAAATAATTTTTAAATCCAAATAATAAAATTAAAGTATATTAAAATTAAATCTAAATAATAAAGTTAAAATAATTAAAATAATTATTTTTTAATAAAATTTAAGTATGCAGTAATATTTTTTTATCATAAAAAATAATTAATAATAATATTAATCATATTTTTACTAATAAAATTAAAATATAATATTTTTAATTAATAAAAATAATTAAAATTAAAATTTAATATATTATTTTAATTAATCAAAATAATAATTTTTTTCTTAACGGATAACCCGACCCGACCCAAATCCGACCCAACCCAACCCAAAATTTTCGGGTTCTTATTTGGTCGACCCTATAAGGACCCAAATCCTAAACGTGCGTGTTTGTGTCGGGTTAACTTCGTGTGGATTCGTGTCGGATCAAAAATTCTCAGCCCTTGCCATACGTACCAAAAAAACGTACCAAAAAATCACAAATAATTTTAAAATATTTTAAACTGAATTGAGCTAAATTAATTAACGTATTCACAAATAATCATCAATTAAATGCATAATCATTTATCAATTAATTAACGTATTCACAAATAATCATCAGTTAAATACATAATCATTTATCAATTAATTAACAACGTACCAAAAACCAAAAACACATACATATAACTATATAAGCAATCACATTAATAATTTGACTAACCAACTCGGATTATACTTAATTAATAATAATTTAAGCATCAATCACATTTTTAATATTCCAACATAAAAACATATACTACTAGAGGGCATTTTCATTTTCTCAACTCTTACCTAAACACAAACTCAAATATTATCTGAACTAGTATTACACCCGTGCTATGCACGGACTAAAATAATTTTAAAATATTAATTTTAGAATGTAATTTAATTAACTAAAATTATAAACAATATCATTATATGAGAATTGTTAATTTTGGAAATGTGTTGACTTTTTACTAAAAAAGAAATGACTTCATTACTATGGAACGTACCAAAATGACAAAATAACTCCACTACTATGAAATGAAGGGAGTAGTATAATATTATATGTTTAAAAATATTATCACCATTTAAAACTTCTAACTCCACATCTTTTCAAAAGCTAGATTAATTTAATATTATAAGTTAATTTATTATTAGACACATGCTTATTTTGTATTTTATCCTTTTAAATTAGTACTATAATTTCTAACTATTAAATGAATTCATGAATACGATTTTAATAATTTGTGATTAAGAATACATATTTGAATTTCATAGTTGGATGGATAGCAAATGATTTATCTCTATTAAATATAAAACAATACATTTAATATAATTAATCCATAACTATAGGGATAGATTGTGCCAAACCAATTTATTATAAATAGAAATTAATAATTTTGCCAAATTACAAAATTGAATATTGAGCCAAATTAGATAAAGAAACCCAAAATCATAAAACAGCTAAACTGCCAAAGCCCCGATAAGTAATTTCTTAACATCAAATATTTGAACAAATAAAATTACAACCACTACTCATATTGTTAGGTTTTATTGGATTAAATTTGATTTTAATGGTCATTATCTTCCATTTATTAAAGAAATACGCTATTAGTTATTAGAGCTCTACTAATCATACGTTCTAACATATAATCATATCTTTAGGCCATCCGCAACGTTGTCTCTTATCCGTCTCTTAACCGTCTCTTAACCGTCTCATCTCTTAACTATCCATGGGCCCCACTATACTTTTCACTCCATCTCTTAACTAAGAGACAGAACATGCAACCCTTCATCTCTTATCCGTCTCTTAACCATCTCATCCCTTAACTATTCATTCAATTTCATTTTTTATTTTTATTTCCAACAAATTCAATTAATAAAAGCACACTTCATTAAATACAATAAAATTACAACTTAAAATCCTAAAAAAATTAAATTCGTGGTAAAATAAATAAAAAAAGACATAATTTAAAATACAATTTTATAGAAATTAAAAAAACTACTCCGCCGGCGAATCATTTCCCCGAGGGAGGCGGTTGAGGCGGAATACCAAGTTGTCCCGCCAGATACACAATGCCGGCATGATGGGCTTGAAATTGGGCAGGCGTCATGCGGGAAGTGTCCGTCATCGTGGCGGTGAAGTACATGGACATTAAGGAGGAGGGCGGCCCTTGGGAGCCCGCCTGGCTTGATTCGCCTCGGCCCCTCCTCCCTCTAGCCGCCTTCGCCACCTTGGTCCCTTGCGGCCGACGACGCCCACGGGAGGACCCCCTGCATCGTCCGTCGTGCCCTCAACCTCCTGCGAGGCAACCTCTTGTGCGGCGCTGCCTGAACCGCCCCCACTAGAAGAGTATTGGCCGACCGTCGTGTGCTTCGTGCGCTTCGAGGTCGAGCCCGTGCTGGACTGAACACCGTCGGCCCACCTTTCCTCTTCTTTGACGGCCCTCCCAAACATCAACATGTCTGAATTCTTTGTCGGTGTCGTCGAAATAGACTCGCAAAGCCGATCTAAGAATGTCGGCTCCCGTGGCTCCGCTTTGGTAATGAGTCGCTTCGTTCTTGTAGATGTCGCAGAATTTTTGACCTCTCTGTCGACTCGGTCAAAGTGAGCGCGGAGCATCTTCAATGTGCGGCGGCGGGACCCCTTCGGCTTAATCTCGTTATAGGCCTCAGTGACCTTTTCCCAGAAGCACTTCTGGTTTTGTTGATTCCCGACGATGGGATCGTACGAGACGTTGATCCAGGCGTTGTACACAACCATCGTGTCCTTGCGGCTGTACGGATGTCGGCCTACATCCTCCTCCTCCTCGGTCGCCTCCGCCTCTTCCTCCTCGGCGTCGAATGCCCTGGAGCTTCCACCGCCTCGTCTTCCTTCCTGAATGGGTTCATCTGAATAATCCTCCCGAATTTGGGATAATCCCTACGAATACCTCGGGGGCAGAGGGACGAGCGTATGCATCGACATCAAAATGGGGTGGTTGGTACCCCGCCGGCGTCGACGAGCTCTGGGTGCCCGGCATCGACGAACCGGAATTGAAACCGGAACCGGAACCACCCAAGAAATTGTGCATGCCCCCCACTCGCCAAACACGTTGATGTCAAACCCGCCGGAGCCGCCCTCGTATCCATCGCCGGACATTTTGTGATGAAAATTGGAGAGGTTAGATGAAAATTTGAGAGGAAATAGAGATGATTTGGGAAGAATAGATGTGTGTTTGTGTGTGTAATAAGGATGAAATAGGAGTATTTATAGAGTAAAAAAATAAAAAATAAATAAAATAAAAAATAAAAAACAGTAATATTACCGTTTTCATTTTTTTAAATTTTTTTATTAAATTGGAATATTTTTTAAAAAAATGATTTATTGCGTCAGTGTGACGAAGCCCACTCGTGGGCAGGCGAGTGGGCATCACGCGTGGCGCCAGCTCGCGCCATGTGGCGCAGGCGCGGGGCGAGCCAGCCCGCGAGACGTCTCGGTGGGATGGGCGTCTCGGCAAGACCGGGACGAGACGGGGCGCTACAACGCGTCTCGCCGCCGTCTCGTCTCGGTGGGACGAGCCACCGGCGGGACGCGTTGCGGGTGGCCTTAGAGGCACTTTAATCACACATTTTACATTTTATCTTTAATCGTAAATATGAATTAATCGTTTTGCATTTAAAATTGAAAAATGAATTCAGCTAAAATATAAATACGTGGAAAATAATATTGAACATTATTTTTGTAAAATGGAAAAATTGGAAAATAATAATGTATATTATTTTTGTAAAATGGAAAAATGACTCTGACCGTGAGACTAAAAAATAAATCAAATTTACATCACACAAAACAAAAAAAACTAAAGAATGTATAATTACCACTTCTTCTAATGAGATTTAAGATATTGTTTATCAAAAGCTATAATATAAGATTACACTGGTGAGACACTTCCTAGTCGAGCTTCATTTCATTGCAATATAGTGACCTTGTACACTAAAAACCCAAACCTCGAAACCTAAATAATAAACTCTTAACTTTAAAATATACTCATCATGACCAACAAATAAGCCAAACATCAATAAAATTTCATCTTCTTCGCCATAGCGTCTTTCTTCTTTCTTCCTCTAGCGGCGCCTCTGCAAATTTTCGCCATCAAATCTTCGAGCAGTTCAGTTGGTGGCGATAGTGGAGGCAGCGGCAGAGGCGAGAATGCAATTCTGAGAATCGAAGGTTCAGTTAGATGGTGAGAATGTGTACATCTTTGATTATATATTGTTGGGTGGTAATATGAATGTATTTAATTAAGAGTCTTTTCAATTCAAATGTCCTGACTCTTCTCTTTTCTGATTGTTGTTATAATTAAAAAATGGTTTAATTGAATAAATGAGTTTGAGGAGTCTTTAATATTTTGGTAGAATGAAAGAGGGGATTCGTTTTTTGCCTTAATTTCCAGACTAATAGGCACCTCTCTCACTCCCTACGATTTAATTATAGATTAAAGATAAATTATAAACGTATGGGGTGAATAATAATATTGTGCATTAAAATGCACATTGATGCTGGGCGTTATTTTTGTTGTAATTATGTCAAACATTGAGGGAAAAAAATGAACGATCTATTTGACATTGTCTTCTTGAATTCTTTAAGATTGGTTAAGCCATGAATTACATTTAAATCTGAAACGGTTGGCTGGAACTTTAACACATAATGATGAGATTTTTTTTTAATTTCATAAGATTGCCTGAATAATATCCGTGAATAACTGAAACTCTACAAATTCATTAAAAACAGTTTTAATTAGATTAATATAATTTTCCTCCTAAAATGACATTCTTGTAAATATCTCTAAAACTCCCATTTTATATATGTGTAGACAACACCACCTTATTTAAGGTTTTGCATATGTTTTCATGCGTGGATGGTTAATTGATTAATGGCTGTGGAAATTTAATGTAATTCTGCTGTTTCTTTGGTATTTGTGGGCTTCTTTTTCAGCTCGTGAGATGGTTTGTGTATTTAACTGGAATTGTATTTGACTAATTCAATTTCTTTTCTAATTTGTATACTTCTGCTTCTAAATTCGGAATCGATTGAAAATTTGAAAATCATAAGCATTGAGCAATTTCGATGCAATCATTCTTAGGGGTGGATCAGTACAGTATACCATACCGAGAACGTCATATCGCATACCGTATCGAAAATTGCGGTATGACAAAATACCATATCGATATCATACTGAATGATTCATTCTCCCAAAATTTTCTACTATACTTATTCAGTTATTTGGCTTTGCTTTGATTGGAGAGATGCAAATATGAGAGACAAAAATTAAATAAAGGTGACAAAAATTTGGAGAAATAAGAGAAAAGATAACTAATAGTAAATGCAAAGAGATGTGCCAAAGTAAATCTTACTGCAAAATAAAAGTGCAAAAGTGTCTCAAAGGGGATTATATCTTTATTCATTCTGGTAATAATATTTTTTCATGAGGTATCAAAAAATGCAACCTTTTTTTTTGCAGTTTACTAAAAAATTACCTGGCCAAATGAAAAATCTATATATAACTACCTGATTTGAAACTGTAAAAAGAAATGTGGAGAAGAGCAAAGGCCTTACACAGACCACAACTCCTAAACCTGGTTTTTTCCTAAGTATACATTACCCTTTGTGATATCAACTTCTCCCAATACTAGAGCTGTTAACTTCTTCTGTTGTTTGCCAATTGGGAAGCTTAGCGGTCGCTTCGTTCACCAACCTTACAAGAGTGACCTGCATAGACGAACGAGGTTCAAGTGAGCAATCGGGACATTGAATACCTTCTTGGTCGTGGCCTAAAACCAGACCACAACTGACAGATACAGTTTTAAACATTTGCAACGACAGCATTTAGAGTGCGATTAGCCTGTCGCATCCGCCCATGAACCAAAGAAAAACGCGTGATTTTTCAGCTGATCAAGTTCGTGGAAACAAAACTATATATCAGATCAGACTACTTGAACATTTCTACATAATAACAGCATCATAAAAATTATTGATGCTATGCTGTGACAACGTACCACACTTTCAGGGACACCGCGAGGAGGCAATGGCAGATTCTGAGGCGGAGGTGCATCAAGATACGCTCGCTTATCAAAACGCCACTCCCCAACTTTTGGGTAAATTAACTCTCCCTGAACATTCAACACATGATGGGAGATCAATTGTCAACCCGAAATAGATAACATTGTCGTCTTATGAGACTCGAGTATGATCAAAAGAGTTCACAATTTCCTCATCATACTTTACCTTCAAGTTGAAGTCACATGCATAAGTGTAATGAAGAATAAACTTGGTTTGTGTTTCCATGTCATAAGGAGGCTGAAATCAAGAATGCAAATACCATTTCAATTTTGAACTGATAACAAAGTTAGCCATAATAATACTTACTACATAAAAAATTCTGGATGAGGAGCAAAACCTGCAAAATGAAGTCATTCCGAAGAATATGCTGCACCCCGTGAAGAGCTGAGGCCACAGCATACCCATACCTTTCGTTCGACAATGAAACGTTAGAAAAGACGCTAAACAAGCTTGACACACTACACAGTCAGTTGATGCTTCAAAAATGTGCTCACATTTCCAACACCCATCCAAACTTACGATCCGTCTCAGGATCGTTTTTCATTTTCAACGAGACGTTCAACCAGGTTGGTGCAATTTCCATCAGCAAATCCTGGTGTATGTCAACATCATTAATTAGCCCAATTTGACAAGCAAGATTCAAGCAACAAAGAAAGCACATATATTCAACCTTCTTAATTATAACAGGAGAGTTTCCTATGGGATCAACATTCGACACTGGCCCCATCGCCTCAGGGAAGAACTTACGAATGAGCTTCTCATTTTCCACCGGTTTGATATAGAAAAACGGGAACGCTACAGGATAATCCCCGTAAGCCAAATTAGGCAGCGGTTTTAGAAATATGTGATCAGGCTCTGCCATCATTATATATCTGCAGCAGCTACAGAAAATGAGGATTTTCTTCAAACTCGAAAACTAGTCCATGCCTTTCAAGAGAGAGCAGACTCACTCTTCTTCAATCGTAAACTTCTCCAGCCATTGCACGAAAGCCCAAGGCCTATTTAAGACAACATAGCCCTGGACACATAACATGACATTTTCAACTAACTCAATGCACAATTCAAAGGCGCGATTTAAGTGAGAAAGAGTTGTCTCACCCGGTCCAAACCCGGGGGTAGAGGATCAACCACGACAGTGGGAATCTCATCCATGAGGTTGTCTGGACCCCCGGAATGAAGGATTCTGGTGAGCTTTCCCATGTTTGATCTGGGAAGATCCTTCTTCTTGTTGTACCAGTAGTACATTATACGGCACTGCCATTTGCTGTAAGGCGTATCCGTGGCTGTCAGGGCGACATGAAAAGGTCGTCGATGATTCCTCGATCTTTTCACATGATCTGGCATCTCAACCAAAGGATCCAAGACAAATTTATTATGCTTCTCATTAGATGTTACAACTATTGACACAAAATTATAGGTAAAGAGGAAACTCCCAATAGACAAGAGTGCCATGAAAAAGGCTGGTGGTTTCCTCATATTGTTTCAACACATAAATATCAAAAACAATTCAGTCTTGTTGATTCAAGAATTTAATCAACAAGAATTGGAGTGTTTCATTCATACAAAGGAAAAAAATTAAATAAACACTCTCCCTTAATTAATCCAAAACCAACTCTCTACAAAAAATAGATTATCACCAAAAATTACAAACCAACAAGAGACACACACACACACTACATACAAATACATGAGGAATGGAGAGTGATGTGAGATTCCACTGTAGCAGTAGAACACACTCTTATTTAAAAACCAAATCATTTCACAATCCATTGCTTTTAATTCCTTTTCCCTCTCTAATCTACTTTCTTTCTTTAATTGTCTATAATATCTTTAAAACTTTATGCAACTTTGCTTTAATATTATCAGTATCTCTGCATTTATATGCAACTTTGCTTTACTATTTATCAATATCTCTGCATTTACTTTACTACTATCACCATATCTCTACATCTATTCGCAGTATTATCACAATATCTCTACATTTACTCTACGCAATTTTCTTTACTATTATCACACAATCTATCTCTAAAATAACAAATTTTACCCAAAATTTCATATTTTCGTACGAAAGTGAAAATTTAGTGAAAAAATCATGATTTTTGACATTAAAGTCAATTTGTCAGGATTAGGATTCTGACTAAATCAAAACGATATTGCAATCAATATCAAAAACAATATCGTTTTAAATATTTTATTGAGTAATAGTTTTGTTTCGAACAAGATTAAGATCATTTGTAAAACTGAATAAGTTTGCAAATAAGAATTTTTTCTTGAATATATATATATATATATATATATATATATATATTTATTAATTTTGTCTATAATTAAATTAGACTTTAATTTATAACTTACTCATCTTAATGCAAATAAAATAAGTATTTTTTATAATGTCAAACGACACGAAAAACTTTTAATTTGTGAGGGGATATCTCCAACTCAAGTCCTCTCTAGATAAGATTTTATTCGACAATAGTATTAGTACTTCTCGCAAATCAATTACCCTTTGTCCAACCTACCAAGGTATAGGATTACAAAAATTTTACACTTTCACAAACATCATAAAAATGTTGGATATTTTAGTGTAATTGGATTAACTTGATTGATCAATATGATCATAATGAGATATCAAATAAGTTGAAAGTGTATAGTGTACACTTATTTGAATTCGTTATGATTAGACGGGGGTTCGGAGGCAGCGCCCCCGAGTAGCGGGGTCCAAGGGGCAGAGCCCCTGGTTGGGGTCGAGCTGACAGGTCAGCTTGGAAATTTTTTATTTCCATTAAAGTTGTACAGAAAATTCATCCGAAAACGTAATTTTCGAAAGTTGAAGGACTATTCTGCAATTCATTTTCCCGCCAGAAAACTGTTAAAAACAGTTTTGATATTGAAGGGATGCAACGTTTCACTTTCAACCTCTTTTTATTGATCATCATCTGGTTCGAAAAGGATCACAGAATCGACATACGAATTCTTCAAAACCTGAATTGTATCCGATCAAATATTGGTAGAACCACCAAATTGATTTGATCTGAAAGTGTTTCACGCCTTTCAGGATATCCGATTTGTTCACGTTTGATAATATCTCCCTAACAAAGATCAAATCAAATTTTTCTGAAAATGTCGAACAAGGAAACAGCGAAGGAAGCAATGAAAGGTTTTGCGAAGTTGGATAAGTTTGCTGGCCAGGATTTCAGATGCTGGCAGAAGAAGATGCATTTCATGTTAACTGGTCTGAAGGTCATGTAAGTTCTGAGTACTCCCATGCCAGAGGCTGTTGAAAATGAAACTCTGGAACAGACTAGGAGGCGGATGGAGTGGGAGAACGACGACTACATATGCCGTGGTCACATTTTAAACGGTATGTCTGATTCCCTATTTGATGTATATCAAAACGTAGAGTCTGCTAAAGAGTTGTGGGATTCCCTCGAAGCCAAATATATGGCAGAAGATGCCTCTAGCAAGGAATTTCTTGTTGGTAATTTTATTAACTACAAAATGGTTGATTCGAGGCCTGTCATGGAACAATATAACGAATTGTTGAGGATATTGGGACAATTTTCCCAATATGATATGAAAATGGATGAATCCATTTCTGTTTCTAGCATTATCGATAAACTGCCACCCTCCTGGAAAGATTTTAAAAACAATATGAAACATAAGAAGGAGGAGTTGAATCTGGTCGAACTTGGAAGTGACTTCCAAATCGAACAGTCCATACGTGATATGGAAAAGGGCTCTGTCGGTAATGGGAAAACAATGGTTGGTTCTTCTGTGAACATGGTGGAAGAGGGTGAATCCTCCAAGGCTGGGAAAGAGAAAAGATCGTTTCAAGGGAAACGAAAGTTTCAAGGAAACTACAGTAAGGCTGGGGATAAGAAGCCTAAACTGATGTGTTGCAAGTGCGGTAAATCTGGGCACTTCAAAAAGGACTGCAAGTCTGGAAACGGTGGAAGTAAAGGAAAGAACGTAGCTGGTACAAGTGGATCCAAGGATCCGGGAAAATAATCAGGTTTGTTTTCTGTACCTAATGATCATTCGGTTGAAAATTATTATGCATCAATAATTTCTGAAGCACTTTATTTGCAGGATGATGATCTCTCGTGGTGGGTTGATTCGGGTGCAACGTGTCATGTGTGCAAGGATCGTAAATGGTTCAAAGATTTCAAACCAATTGAATATGGATCTTCATTGAAGATGGGCAACGTTGCAACTGAACCAATCAAAGGATTAGGAACTGTTAGCCTAGTGTTTACTTCCGAAAACTCTTTAGTGTTAAAGAATGTTGTATATGTACCCGGTATTCGTAAAAACTTGGTGTCTGGTATTGTATTAAAAATTGTGGTTACAAACAAGTTTTAGAAAGTGATAAATATATTTTGTCAAGACATGGTACTTTTATTGGCTTTGGTTATCTTTGTGGCGTGTTTAGGTTGAATCTAGATGTTTCTTTTGTTAATAATTCTGTTTGCATGACTTCTAATAGTTCCAGTAATCATGTTAGTAAATCAGAATTGTGGCATGCTAGATTAGGACATGTACATTACAAGAGATTAAAAAGACATGTCAAAAATGAGTTTAATACATGCTTTTGAGTTGAATAATGAAAGGTGTAAAACTTGCATGTTAACTAAGATTACTCGTCAACTTTTCAATAAACATATCAGTAAAGATACTAAGGTATTAGAACTTATACATAGTGATTTGTGTGACTTTCATTCTACTCCATCACTTGGAAATAAAAAGTATGTAATTACTTTTAATGATGATGCTACTAGATATTGCAATGTGTATTTGTGCCATTCAAAAAATGAAGCTCTTGATAAATTTAAAATATTCAAAGAAAGTGTAGAGCTTCATCACAGTGTGAAGATTAAAGTTCTTCGCACTGATAGGGGAGGTGAGTATTATGATCAAGTATATTTCAAATCTACTGGTATAGTACATCAGACCACTGTTCCATATACACCACAACAAAATGGTGTAGCAGAAAGAAAGAATAGAACGTTGAAAGAAATGGTTAATTCAATGTTGTGCTATTCTGACCTAAGTGAAGGATTTTGGGGTGAGGCTATGTTAACAGCCTGTTACTTATTGAATAGAATTCCTAATAAAAGGAACAAAATAACCCCTTATGAACTTTGGCATAAAAAACCACCAAAACTGAGTTATCTCAGAGTTTGGGGTTGTCGGGCTGTGGTAAGACTAATTGACCCTAAAATAAAGACCATAGGTCAAAGAGGTATAGATTGTGTATTTCTTGGTTATCCCAAGAATTCTGTCTGTTATAGGTTCTATGTAATATAACCCAATGACTACGTATCCGTGCACTCTATTATTGAGTCAAGAGATGCTGATTTTGGCAGTGAGAATAGATTCACATCTTTACCTAAACCTAGAGGCATGATTGCAAGTTCTAGTGACTGTGATGTGACTAACAAAGTGACTAATACACCTCCTGAGGTTAGGAGGAGTAGTAGAGCAAGAAAAACTAAGTCTTTTGGTGATGATTTCCAATTGTATTTAGTAGAAAGATCAAGGAATGAAATTAACTTTCAATATCAATATTGTTTTAATATTGGTGATGATCCAAGGACCTACAAAGAAGCTATGGCATCGAGGGATGCTGCATTTTGGAAAGATGCAATCCAAGATGAGATGGATTCTATAATCCAAAATAATACTTGGAAACTGACTGATTTACCACCTGGGTGTGAACCTTTGGATAGTAAATGGATCTTCAAAACAAAATTGAAGGTGGATAGAAGCATAGACAAATATAAAGCCAGATTGGTTATCCAAGGCTTTAGACAAAAGGAAGGAATTGATTTCTTTGACACATATGCTCTTGTTGCAAGGATTTCCACCATTAGATTATTGTTAGCACTTGCTGCTATACATAATCTAATAATTCACCAAATGGATGTTAAGACTACCTTTTTGAATTGTGAATTAGATGAAGAGATTTACATGAAACAACCAGAAGGCTTTATCATGCCTGGTAATGAACATAAGGTTTGTAAATTGGTTAAATCTCTTTACGGACTAAAGCAAGCCCCCAAGCAATGGCATCAAAAGTTTGATGACGTGGTGTTGTCTAATGGTTTTGTATTAAACCAAGCAGACAAGTGTGTATATAGCAAATTCGACACTACTAGTAAAGGGGTGATCATTTGCCTATACGTAAATGACATGTTGATCTTTGGTACTGACAAAGATCAAGTGGATAAAACAAAGGAATTTTTGTCATCTAAGTTTGAGATGAAAGACATGGGGAAGGCTGATGTGATTCTTGGAATTAAGATCACACATGGAGAATAAGGAATTTCCATTTCTCAATCACATTATATTGAGAAGGTGTTGGAAAATTTTTATTTCAAAGATTGTTCTCCAGTTAAGACTCCTTTTGATCCTAGTGTAAAACTCATGCGTAATAAAGGAGTTGCTGTGAATCAGCTTGAATATTCAAAGGCTATTGGATCACTCATGTATGCCATGATTAGTACTAGACCCGATATAAACTTTGCAGTTGGAAAATTGAGTCGATATACTCACAATCCAAGTTTAATCCATTAGCAAGCAATGAATCGAGTATTTAAATACTTAAAAGGAACCATGGATTATAGTTTGTCTTATTCTGGATTCCTTTATGTTCTTGAAGGTTATTCGGATGCAAGTTGGATTACCTATATGGAAGATCATTCTTCCACAAGTGGTTGGGTGTTCCTTCTTGGAGGAGGTGCTATATGTTGGGCATCAAAGAAACAAACTTGTATTACAAATTCAACAATGGAATCAGAGTTTGTGGCATTAGCAGCAGCTGGTAAAGAGGCTGAATGACTAAGAAATTTAATATATGAAATTCCATTGTGGCCTAAACCGATATCATCTATATCTATCAGATGCGATAGTGCAGCTACCTTGACTAAGGCATATAGTCAAGTGTATAATGGAAAGTCAAAACACTTAGATGTTAGACATAGCATGATTCGTGAACTTATTACAGATGGTGTGATATCTGTGGAGTTTGTGAGAACTCACAACAATTTAGCCGATCATTTAACCAAATGGTTAAGTAGAGATCTTGTGCACAAATCGACTATAGGGATGGGATTAAAGTCCACAATAAATCTCTGATTTTAAGATACCCAATTCCCATTTAGTATGACACTAGATGCTGAATTCAATGTGTTATCAACGACGTATACTCAGTGTTATCCAAACAAAATGAAGAAATAACATGAACTTATAATTAATATATTAAAAAATTTAATAATTGTAAATCGATTAGTAGGAATAAAATAAAGTATTTTGATCCATTATAAGTCCAATGCATCCACGTAAATTTATTAGCTACTATTGCACCCGCCATCATCATAAAATCATTTATCATGTTCTAGAAAATAATAATGTTAAAATGAGTTTTGAGATGAAATTGCAAACTAAAATAAGAATGTCCAAACTGACCACTATCGTTAGCATCCCTCCATTTGTTAGGTGCGCAAGAAGATTTAGGAGCCTATTCAGGAGAGGAAAAACAATCGTATTTGCTCAATCTTTGGCGTCAAAAAAACTGTCTCAAAATCCAAGCTTTATTTAGTAAAAAGAAACGATGAAACATAATTTTTAAAAATAGTAAACTCCTTAGAGAAAAGTAGAAGAAAGGTTGCATGTTTATGATTTGTTCTTGTCTTTTGTTTTTCTTGTCAAATAATCACACATCTCCTGTTTCATAAAGAGATTTTTTTACAAGGAAACAGGCCAATCATCTCCATAAAAATAAGTAGTGGAAAGAAAAGAAAAAAAGTTCATAGAATAAAACTGGGGATGTTGATGATCCCCTTATGAAAATGCTCTAATTTGAGGAAATGCATAGAGATTCAATCTCATCATAGAGGGGAGAAAATGAGTGTTGATAATGTATCAGAGGTGAGATTCTTGAAAGAAACAAAATATGATCTTGGGTGAGAAAGGAGAAGGATGAGAGTGGAGAAAAAGTTGGAAGGAGGAGGAGGATGAGTGGCATTGTCAAAGTGTGGGAAGCGAAGTTGAAGAAATCTCGAGGCACGGTGAAGAGGAGGGCCAACAGCATATTTGCAGCAATGTCAGTTGCCCATGTGGACGATGAGCATCCACACGTCGACAAGGACTTCCCCAACCACGACACCTACTCTGGCCAATGGTCGGACAACTGGCCCCACGGCCATGGCACATGCTCTTGGGCCGACGGTTGCACCTACGAGGGGGACTGGCACCACGGCTGGATGATGGGCCACGGCCGGTTCAGCTGGCCCTCTGGAGCCGCCTACGAGGGTGGATTCAAGAATGCCTTCATGGAGGGAGATGGCGTTTTTGTAGGCTCCTCTAATGAGAGGTATACTGGGGCTTGGCAATCCAACCTCAGGCACGGTAAGGGCGTTTGTCAATACTCCAACGGGGATAAATACGAGGGCCATTGGCGTCGCGGCCTGCCTAATGGAAAGGGAAAGTATAGCTGGATTAACGGGAACCAGTACGTGGGGCATTGGAGGAGGGGGAGAATGAATGGGAATGGAATCATGGTTTGGGCTAATGGGAATAGATATGAAGGTAGTTGGGAGGCTGGGTTGCCCTGGGGCAATGGGACCTTCCGTTGGGTTGATGGTAGTTGCTATGCTGGGGTGTGGAGTAAAGATCAAAGTGAGCAGAGTGGGACTTACTATCCATCGAGTTCTCATTCGGGCAGCTTTGAGTGGGATCCTCAAGAAGTTTATTTGGAGAATCTGAGTGATTGTAGGATCCATCCTGGTGAGGAGATTGGTGACTACCCTTGTATGAAGATGTTGAACTGGCCTTGTGATGGGGAGGAAGTTCTAAGGAATTCTGCCGTGAATAATTTGAGGGCGAGCTCTGTGGATGGTGGGGGGTTGAGCAATGCAGGCTCTGAGTATAGTTTTGATGGGAGCAGTGCTCGCTTTGAATCTGGTAGGGATTTGGGGGAGGGGTCCCCCGGGACAAGGATGGCTGAGGATTTGGATACGGTGGCTAGAGGGGTCGGGAGGCCACATATCGTTATCAAGCCAACCAAGAGGCAGGGGAACACTATATCCAAAGGGCATAAGAATTATGATCTCATGTTGAATTTGCAGTTAGGGATAAGGTAATTTGCCTTCTAATGTGCAAGGAAAAGAAAATGATTTGGATGATGTTGGTCTTCTGTGAAGTTGCCACTACAGTTTAGATTTCTTGAATGCAGTTTCAAATATATTTGAATTGAGTTCATGTTGTTGTAGGCACGCTGTGGGAAGACCTGCTCCATCGACAACGCTTGATCTAAAACCTTCGGCTTTTGATCCAAGGGAGAAAGTATGGACAAAGTTCCCTCCTTCGGGATCCAAACACACCCCGCCTCACCAATCGTGTGATTTCAGATGGAAGGACTATTGTCCATTGGTTTTCAGGTGAGGTAGTGTTATGGTGTTCTCTAGATGTTAAGCTTGAGTCACACCAGATGTATGTTTTTCATTTCCTTTCAGGGCGCTTCGGCAATTGTTTAAGGTGGATCCTGCTGATTACATGATATCCATATGTGGAAATGATGCCCTCCGGGAGCTCTCCTCGCCAGGTAAAAGTGGAAGCTTCTTCTACTTGACCAACGATGACAGATACATGATCAAGACCATGAAGAAGTCAGAGGCAAAAGTGAGTTCAAATCTATTATATTAATTTTAAATCTTGAGCATACAAGATATAACATAGGAGATGGTTGCTTAGCAGGTGCTTATCAGAATGCTTTCAGATTACTATAAGCACGTCCGCGCCTTTGAAAACACCCTTGTCACCAAATTCTACGGTCTCCATTGTGTGAAGTTGACTGGCGCTGCACAGAAGAAGGTAACCAACAAGAACACCCATTCATTTTGATATTAATATCATCCATTCATTCTCATAATGTGATTCACTCAAACAGGTGCGATTCGTGATCATTGGGAATTTGTTTTGCACGGAATATGCCATCCACCGACGCTTTGATCTGAAAGGCTCCTCCCACGGCCGCCTAACTGACAAGCCCGAATCAGAGATTGAACCAACCATGACCCTCAAGGACCTCGATTTGAACTTCATATTCCGTTTGCACAAGTCTTGGTTCAGAGATTTCTGCAGGTATAATTCAATCAATCAAAACTAGTGTTAAATTAAGGAATCTAGTTTGATTCTGAAATATCTATGTTGTGCATAGTCAAATAGACAGAGACTGTGACTTACTTGAACAAGAGAGAATCATGGATTACAGTCTTCTTGTTGGCATTCACTTCAAAGACCTGACCAATGCCGGGGAGCCCCTAATTATGTGTGCCCAAACGCCTCTAGGCAACGGATCACCGGACCGCAGCCAGTAAGATGCTTCCCAAAATCAATCTTCTTATTCCTAACAGAAAAAATGACAAGTGGTTGTGGCAGGTCGACAACGTTCAAACTAGGTGCCAACATCCCTGCACGAGCCGAGCTGACAGTAAGGAAAAATAATGGGGAGGCTCAGCTAGTGGGAGAGCCGACAGGGGAGTACTACGACGTGGTCCTCATTTTCGGCATCATTGACATCCTGCAAGACTACGATATTAGCAAGAAGCTCGAGCACGCCTACAAGTCATTCCAGTTCGACCCGACCTCTATCTCAGCTGTGGATCCCAAGCAATACTCCAAACGCTTCAGGGATTTCATATTCAGAGTTTTTACAGAAGACGGTTGATTATGGATCCATCTTGTTGTATTTATAGCTACCATTTTTGTACCAATTCTTTTGGTCCAAGGCCACTACACAAAATAAGCTTTGTACACAACAACGACAATGAGTTAATATACAATACAAGGAAACATAGTACCAATTATTAGTACCTCGTCATGTTTCCTACTTAGAATTCGGAATAGTTTTTACTTTTCATTTACTTTGATTAATGCTTACCTTTATTACATTTTTTGGCTTGTCTTTGGCCATGTAGATATAGTCTGACCTTTGAAATATTGCAAAAATAAGTTGACTTGAAATAATCTGGAGACTGAGGTGGAAAACTCAAGTTAATTTGGATAATTTAATTTAATTTGTAAATTATGTGGAAATATATTTTTCGGTTAAGCATCAAAACAACGTCAAAAATATACTTTCAGCATCAAACTGGCGCCATTTTAACGTCATTTTGATGCTCAAGTTGAAAATATATTTTCCAACCGATTTAAATAATTTTCGCCAAATCAGCCATATCTCCAACTCGTCAACTGAAATGGGGAAATAAGACAGATAACGAGGGGAACAAGAAAAATAGAGGCTGTATTCCCATAAACTATTTCCTATATGTGTCTCTAATATAAACTCATCAGCTATACAAATACAACTATACAAGGGAATATATACTATATGTATAAATTATATTACTACAACATTAGCAAAATGAAATAAGACCTGGATATTACCATGGTTCAAAGTTTTTGAAAAGGATATTTCTGTGCTCCTGTTGTTTTGACCAACCAACCCCCATCAAAATCAGGTTCAACCGTACTACTAGTTTCTTTACGGCTTCTTCCTCGACATTGGTGTCTGAACCAGTTTGTTGCTGCAAATAAAATGCAACATTGAGTCACTCAACTAAAAAATGGGAACAACATTAGGTTACCACCAACCCTTTAATTCCAAGATCTCAAGAGTATATTAAGGAATTGTTCTTTCCCTTAGCACATATCATTAAATTTGATGATAAATAAACTGGTTGCCGACTCACTTTATTAAATCTGTGTTAAAAGATGTAAAAGGATAAACAGAATTCTTGGAGTCTTAGATGCAAAATTATAAGGTTATTTACCCAGTGAATATATCTTAGATTTGATTTAAAGTTCAACATGTGAGGCTTGCTCTTTTCATAGCAAAATAATAAAAATGACATCTGGATTCTGGCATAGCTAGGTGAAATGGAAGCATAACTAATGGAGTACAATGTTGGACGCCTACAAACACATTAATTGTAATATTTACTCAGGGGCTCCTACATACTTGGTCTGACTAGGAGGTTCTCCAATGTGATTTCAAATACCAAGATATAAAAGGAGCAAACACAACCATCAAACACAGTCTAGTCAAAGATCATGCAGGACAAGTTCAGAAGGATGCCCACAACTGACCTTCCGTAAAGGATCATATGGTCCATATTTAACTAGACAGCAATTAACAAAATTATCACCTCCACTAGTAAAGATTGTGATGTCATAATATGTGATTGATCAGATTCTTTGATCTTTTGTTTTAGATACCCTCTGGGAGAACTATGTGAATCACGGGGAAAGAAGATTTCAACATCAAAATTCAGAACACCCAACATGCGAAGAATCTGTAGAATCTCTGAGTATATAAGGGAGAGCATGGAAACAGAGGTATAGTTATCGTTCTAAACAGTCAAGAAAATTGTCTGGTGAGCAAAATCCGATAGAGAGGGTATCTAATCTCTCAATGAAATCATCAACTGGCAATGGAACAGAAGAGTGTGAGATGAGGGAGTCATCTTCAGCTGCTATATGAAGAGCTGCTCTGGCTAAATCAACCCCTCTATTAATAGCCATACTTGTTCCTCTCTCAATGTCAGAGACGTCTTTTATCTGCGAGCAAAAGCCTACCCTTGCAGCCTGTTCAACAGAGACAAAGTTAAATATTGATCCCACAAGACAAACATAAAAATAACTACTGAATCAAAGGAGAAGGAATCACAAAAGATATTTCTACTTTCAATAAATTACTATCTTTTTGTGCCACTGTCAGCAGGGTTAACTAACAAAAGAGGTAATATCAATCTTTTGGTATAACAGCCACATCCATTCTGTACATAATGTAAATTCTCTTAACAAGTTGTATGACCACTACCATTGACTCACATTATTCCGCATTCCTCAACAAGAATCACAACACATTCTGTAATCAATTTCAACATGACATTCAACAACATGACATTCTTCCGCCATCAGCGAAGCTATTACACAAAACTTGCTTGCAGATTCCAGAATTTTGAGTGATGAAAATCAACACGAAATCAATAATATCATTCTGATTCTGCAAGCACACTTAGAAGACCAGACTGTAAATTCTGAATTTAATTAAATTTAGATATAAACGATAACAAAGCTTTCCGTATTGATCACGACCTACTTAGAATAATCGTTGCAGATGACCGAATTTCGCAGTAAAATTGATGGAATAGTTGAGTTCACAAACTATTCCATTCATCAATAAGCAGACACACCACATGAAAAAATGTACTTAAAGCAGATAAAATTGACCCTGGCGCGTGAGACGTATCGATGCCGGAAGAATCAAGCGCATCATGAAGCACAAATTTGAAATCATCTTCAGCGGATAATCCACATTTACAGCGGCAATTCATGCTCCGAGTGGAAAGATGGAATTGGAATTTGGAGAGTGTCCATGGAAGAAAGTTGCAAGTTCATGAAGAAGATTATTCTACGCTGCTCGATTGGAAAGCCATAATTGATAATTGCAATCGACAACTAACTCCTTTCATGGAATTACTGAGCTGCTAATATATTTATCAATTACTCCCTCCATCTACGAGTCATTTTAATTTTTTACACTCATTTTATAAATATAATATATAATAAATAGTTAAAATGGAAAAATAATAAAATAAGTGAGAATAATGTAGAAAAGACTCTCTTACTTTTACTATTTATTATATCATTTTTATAAAACGAGTGCAGAAAAATCAAAGTGTCAAAATGACTCTGATACGATGGGAGTAATAATTTCCGTAGAAATAAGTTTAATCAGAAATTAAATATCTATCATGACACTTTTTTTCTAAAATATCAGAAGAGAGAATAATCAACTTAAAAGAAAGTTACTCCGTATTTACTCTCACACTCTACATACACTATTAATTTCAATCGACAATTATTTCTATGGGATTGAAAAAAAAATCATCCTATTTTTATGGGATGAGGGGGAGTATTTATTTCTATCTCCTATTTTTTCCTCCCATACATTAAGAGATAGTACGTGAGTTCTATCTCCCATTTTTTTTCTCCCATTTTTTTCTCCCATAAATTTCAATCCCCTATCTTTCTTATGTCAAACTTCTCTCATCTCTTTATCTATTATAATTCTTTTAACAAATTATTCAAATTTGCTAAATAAAATATAGTGCTCCTAGTTAAACTATATTTTGAAAACTTTACATTTTCTTTAAGTTTGTCAAGTATGAATGGTAGTGGATACAAAAGTGAATTGGTGAAAATTTGTTAAAATCAATACACAATTTAGAACTCTGGGATCATACTGGTGAGAAGGAGTGAAATGGGAAATACTAGAACTCACATATTATCTCTTATTGTATGTGAATGAACAATCTTGTATTCATTGTTGAATAAAAGATTTAGTGCAAAAATAAATGCTCTTTACGTCCCACAATAAGAGTCACATTTGGTGTAGGCACGAGTTTTAAGAAATGTACGTAAAGAATAGTGGGTTGAAAAAATTGTAGGAATATGGAGCTCACTTTTTTGATTTTATAATAGAATGTGAACGAAATGAGTTAATAGAATGTAGGACATACTTATCATTTATGGTAAAAATGGAATATAATTATTATTGTGGAACGGACCAAAATGACAAAAAGTAACTCTTATTGGATGGAGGGAGTATGTTTTTTGTCAAATCAACACAAGAATCAGCATCGCATGTGAGAAGGAATTAGGAATGGACAAAGCTATCTTTCATGGCTGAGAGGTGTTTCATCCTAAAAACTCATACGTGAGTATTTTAAATGTTAAGAGACTAACCATACTTCTTTTTGCTTTTGCTAGGGACACAACCTCAAACTCTAGGACTAAATATGTAGTTCACTCTAAAATAGAAACCAATAGCAGAGGGGGTGGTGTGTGCACCATGCACCAAGCTTGCCCATTGGTCTGAGGCGGACGCGTGACGTGCGTGCCCATAGCTTTACACACAGCACAAGCTGTGTCGGAGGCTTGCAACGTTGTTTTACAAATTGTGCGCCATTTTTACACAATATTGCACATGCCCTAATTTCGAGTTTTATACGTTAATAGTAAACTTTCAAATTTGGCATTCATGAACATATTGTTTGACAGTTATCAAAAGATACAGCGTCCAAAAAACAATAGGAAATGTAACCAGGCACAAATTCTTCTCAAAAGTACATAAGAGCTGTGGATGGCTCATCTTATTATTAAAAAGAGGACATGTGAGTAGCCATACTGATACAGCACCAAGTGGTGTGAACATAATGTCAAAGGTAAGACAAAAAGAAAACAGAACAAGTATCGAAATTCACTTCTTTTGGAGCTGGGATCTGTAAATGGATTGACCTGTCGTGGGAGCAATCAGAGGCGATAGTCTGACGGTGAATGAGTAAGGCACAGCAGGCACAAGATATATCTCGTGGACACAAGGAGACCAGCTGTCGTCTCCACCTATACCCATGTGCTTGTGGTCAAGATGCACCTGTGCAACCACCAAAATGTCACCAACAAATCTGGATATTGATGCAAGATCGTTGGGCAAGACAACCACAAATCTATTGTTGTGGTTGTCGCCTAAAAACTTAGGAGGACGCTTGTCCGATAAATGATAAAAGGCTATGATCACCAAACAATTTGTTATGTTCTTGGGATGATTAATCAAGTGGTACGCAATGCTTTAGTGGGGACATAAAGGGAAAAGAACTAAGTATTAGATTGGAGGAAGATAAGAAGGATATAGGAGAAGGAGCAAGAGAGTACCTCAATGTCTTCTCCCTCAACTAGTTTCTCATTGTGTGTTGCCCTCTCAAGCTCAGCAGTGCCGTAGTAACTTGCATTCAGTTGCATCGGTGGAGACCCTCCGTAAGTGGAAGCATAAATCCCACAACCATTCTTGTTTTGAAATGTCACCCACCTAACATCTGTCCGCCCTGCACATTCAACTGGAAATATGTATGGCACGTGCAAGCTACAAACATCCTGCTCGTACAAGCCAACATGTGCAGCAGCTTTTCGATCAGGATAGCATTCAAAAGGCCCTCTTCCATACCATTTGATCTGGTCCAGTGATTTGTCCAAGTGAAACTCAATCCCCACTCGAGGCAAAGGTGGTAGATCAGAATTTGGTTTTACATTGCATTCCAGTACAACATCGCCAGAACCGTAAATTGAGTAGAATAAATCAACTTTGAATAAACAAGCTTCTGATTGAGATGAGTTTTTATCTGCATCACTAGGAATGCCAAGATAGGTCATGGCAATTTTCACAAGATTATTTGAAACATCAACAACCGTGCAACTCTCTATCACAAAAGTCAAATTGTTCAGTTTCGCAAGTTTCCACTTAGAAAGATAACTTTCTGCGTCACCCCCCTTGTCATTATCGGTGGGTGCTCTCCAAAAGCATGGCTGTATACCTTTGTTCATTACCAGGACCCCGTCCACCTATTGTTCATTCCATTGCACAAAAGGATTAATATATATTTCTTGCAGACATGCATACACTGGAATTTCATATGTACAACGTATCATATACGGAGTATAAAACATGCTTACCTCTACCTATGCATATAAGCATGTCAAAATGTTACACGGGAAATGATAGAATGAAATTTAGTGTTGCTTGATGTTAAAATTACCTTCCAGCTCTCAATAAGTCCAGTTTGTTTGTTAAACTTGATCCCCCAGTGCTTTGAGTTCCCAACTTCTATAGAATCATCAAGAACTTCAGTAAACAAGGCATGCTGGTTGGAGTCAATGATCTGAAAACCACAATACTCATTAGATATTAGTAATACCACACAACCAGAAAACAGTTCCAGAGGCCATCACTGATTACAACAAGAACACCTACATGAGGAACAATGTTTTGTTTTACTGGCAGTTGGATTTGTGCAGACGAAACTATATGGCCAGCTTCAGCCCAGCGAGTGGAGCTCAAGAGCTTTACAGTAATTGTCAAAAAAGATTCTGTTGCATCTGAAGTACACCACGGATTATACCAAGGGCCAGCCTCCCAGTTCATCTCATAACTTTTCTGGGGCCCTATTATTGGAAGGCTGAGGATCCCTGAGCCTAGCTCACTTCCATCCCCATGCACCACCCAATGGAATGCTACATCTTGTGTTGTAGAAAAGAAGTGTGTGTTTGTAACCTACAAAATTAACTTCAGTTCCAGGAATATGATACGGAAGGAATTATGAAAATAACATGATTATACAAGATACCACCTTAACTATCCCTTCCGTAAGTGAAATCTTGATGGGCTGGTAAACAAATTTCACCTCTGAAAATTACAAAAATTAAACCGAATGGAGATCAATATTAAAAACTGTTAAGAATATAAGTATCCCACATCGGTTATGTGGCATATTCTAGCTTAGTCTCTTGTACTATATATATGCGGCATATGTCATGATGGAAGATGATCACTTATTACCATGCAAAGCTGGATGTGGACTTCTATCTGGCCATACAAGGCCATTTAGACAGAAGTTCAGATCATTAGGGATATCTCCAAAATCGCCTCCGTATGCCCAGTGTTTGGCACCATCGGAACTCTCCTTCAACAGTGCCTTTCAAGAGCAAAAAGATATTAATCATCTAATTCACAGGGAAGTATAAATGTTGTTATTGCATTAATCATATTAAGGGAATCATATTACTCCCAGAAAAATATTACAAAAAAATATTAATCATATTGAGGAACCAGTAAGATGGTTATTGTAAAAAACAAATGCTTCCATATTCCTCATTTAGCCTCCTAAATGTAGCAATGCAAACACAGTATTTGAAAGTAATAGTATGTTAGTATTACAGATAACAATCATAACAGCTTCATTTGCAACTAATAGTCCTATACACACTCCAAATTCAATTAGAAAACAACCATGTAAGCACAGATAAGATAATATTCCCTCTTTTGATAGAGGGACATTTAGCCATCACATCATCTTTTATAACTTACAAATTGTATCATCTGATCTGTGAAGAAATAGTAAAGGATGTATTTGCCTATGAGATGCATCTTTCTGCACTAACTTCCCGACTTCCTCTGATTTATAACTTTCAGTTTGGTCCTTTTAAATAAAATCAACTATGTATTCAATTAAAGGACTAGTGTAAAACTTAATATGATATGAACCTGATCAACCCATTCCCAGATAAAGCCTCCCTGAAGACCAAATGTGCTATCAATTGCTTCCCAGTATTCCTGAATATTCCCAGTGCTGTTTCCCATTGAATGTGAATATCTGGCAGTTTTAGTATCTAAATTAGTGATTCAGTATTTGTACGAGATTTGGTGGAAAATAATTCTATTTCTACAGGCATGCGTTTAATAAATAGAGGAACTTACTCGCACAGTATCAACGGACGTAATTCGTCTTGATCTTGAGCAATCTTAACCATATCCCAAACACGCATGTACATGGGGCAAACAATATCTGTTGAAGATGTTCTGGCTCCCCCACCTTCATAGTGTAAGACCCTAGTTGAATCCTTACCTCTAACCCAACCTAAGATTGAATAAAGTCATATTTAGACTACTTCAGCTAATCCTAAATTTTAATCACCAAATCACCAGAAAATTGACTGACTAATGCATATACATCTTTACAGATTAACTCTCCAAAAACTTCAAGAAAGCATATAAAATTTGTTTTCATACCAGAAAAATCAGAAATGAATGATACTATAAAAATAATAACACATACAATAACTCATAACATTTCTGATTAAGTTTCACAAATGTGATCATAAATGTCCAAGATATCGCTATAATTATTTTTTTAAGCATTTAAGTTCTCCAAAAATTAAATAGTGTGTAATGTGGCCCTTCTGCTTCACACAAGGAGTCTCATGATAATATTACAGAAACCACATTACCAGAAGAAAAATGATGTGAGGAATTATGCCCTCATAATTTCTATTATGATTGGTTGCAGTTTAATTTTCACTAGTAAATTGAATTGTCACAATGATTCAGGCTATGCATCTACAACAGGCATATAGAGGGAGGGAGTAGACAGCCGGCTGATAAAGTGGTAATATAGAAGCATGCAATTTTTCAATATGGTATATACTTAAAATGGTCTGGGCCAAGCAAGGCTAGAGGAAAAAAAAGATACCTGCAAGTGCAGCATGATTGGGGCCATAACTTGACTCATTTCCTAAAGACCAAGAAATGATGCAAGCATGGTTTTTGTCCCTATTAACCATTCCTATAACTCGATCCAACATGGAAGCGGCCCAAATTGGTTCATTTGTAGGATGCCTTACATTGGAGGAAAGATGAAAACCATGTGTTTCAATATTGGCCTCATCAATCATGTACATGCCGAACAGATCACACAACTCGTACCACCTTGGATGTTGAGGGTAATGGCTGTTTCTGACAGCATTCATATTGTTTTGCTTCATCACAATTAAATCCTAGATGAATACAACAAAAAGAAGCATGTCAGCGAGCATTGCAACAGATCTACGAACATGCAAGCAGACACAGACACTCATAAGATTCATTACCTGAACCATGCAGGACTCCAAGTTTGTTTTACCGAGACGAGGGTGGTGTTCATGCCTGTTCACCCCTCTTATCTTCACAGGTTGTCCATTTACAAGGAGTTGTTTTGGGGCTTTTGATATTTGCCTTATACCAACTTGGCATGATTCACAATCAACAATGTTCCCAGAGGCATCTTTAAGGGTGACAACAAGAGTGTAAAGATTTGGCTGTCATTATACAAATTAATGATAAGAGTCCACCAGAAGAATAATATTCCCTCAGTCCCATAAAAATATGTGCACTTTCCATTTTCTTCCGTCTCACAAAAATATGTGCATTCCGTTCTCTGAAAGTTATCCCAATTTATTACCCATATACATCAACTTATTTACAACTTATACCACCAAGTAAACACTACTAATAATATGGGTCCCACTATCCATTAACACTACTTTAACTACCCTTCTCCCCCTCTCTCTTACTTTACCAATTTTGTCTTAATTCCCGCGCCATATCAATTGCCCATATTTATGGGACGGAGGGAGTATATATATGAAATTCAGGTATATTTGGGTTAACTATTGATGTGGCTGAGTAAACAAATTGGCAGAAATATGAATATCTTACAATAAGATAAAAAGCTAGGTTAGGAATTGAAATCAACCGAAAATGATCCATTTGTGTGACAACTACCAGCATATTAATTAAATCTATTTTATATCTACTGTCACCACTATACACAGAAATGAATAAAATAAATCTCAGGACTAGATACTAGAGAGTCAATGGAAATTTCTGGAACTACAGCAGCATGGCTGAAAGATGGTTACTCAATAGATGACTGTTTAACTTCTGACATCATATACATATTTGGTATCTCATGCATGCATGATTCCTGATGTAGCATCTCCACCATGGTACAGTATGCAGCAAGGTTATATTCTCAAAACTGACACTTATTCAGAAAAATCTGATCTGTATACTTGAACTCCCTAGCATAAGCATATTCAAAAAAACATACAGAAATTACTATAATTGATGATGTTTCTAGAATTGTCTACATGTAGAGGAAGTGAGGAACCAGGTTTCATTTTCTTTTATGACCTCAGCAGTTTGCTAACCCGAGTCCTTTGTAGTTATATAATTACGTATTGAAAGATACAATGTGCAGGAAGAAAGCTTATATTCTAGGTCAAAAGACACTTACATGCTCAGCAGTCCACAGCTTGGGCATCTGCAGTTTCCCTTTAAGTTGATATCCCGTGAAGCCAAGGTAATAATCAACAGAATTAGTTAATTCTAGATGAGCCACATTTGTACTTTGCAGATTGGGATGTTCATTGCCGATGTACCAACTCTCTGAATCAAAAATTTCAGCCTCAATGGTGAAGTTTTCTATAAACTTGTCTTCAGATATTTTGAAAAAATTCCCGCTTTCTGCTGAGCTTTCAGTATTTATTTCTGACTTGTCAATTTTAACTTCAACCTGGACAGAAAATGGGTAAAGCATAAGTAGCAAGCTCATACATTCAACACTTATAGAATAGGATTGGTTTCTTGGCAACTCAAATTATAAGCTTTTGCCTGGCTCAGAACCAATGATTCAATTATGTGAAGGCAGATGAAATAGTTCTAGATTTCAAAAGTGTTGGTAATGAGTTACGTCACGTAACTCTTATACCTCATTTTCATAAATAAAGTTCCAACCAAGTAAATATATTGGAAGAAGAAGGACAACCTGATCAATCTAATCAATTTCATTTTTACCTGCATCTCAGTTACAAGTTAGATGCTCAGGGAATTATATAATAGTTCTGCATCAGTAGCAGCAGTTCAGTACCACTCTAGAAACATCATGTGAGTTACTGATACATGGCAAAGTGTGAAAAGGGTTGGGTAGAGCAAGTAGTGGCTTCAATGCATTAGATTACTTGAGACCATTTTCAGTTAGTTTCAGTATTGCTAGAAAACAACAGTTTGTCTATTTTACCTGTATATCTGCACAAGAAAAATCTTCCGCCAAACTCGATTTGAAGAAATAGTCTGCAATAAAGACCTGAGGACTCATTGAAACGTGGATCAGATCGCTTACATTGTAATAGATCACCCGTTATACAAATATATTTTTTGAAAAGTTAGTGTAGAAATCACTATATCATTTGCTTTAAGAATTAAGCAAAGTAAATAAAATGGCCAAGGCCAAAGCACTTGGTGCCGCTGTATTACAGGACAAACCTTCGGTTTAGCAAGAAGTAAAACATCACGATGGATACCAGATAACCACCAGTGATCCTGATCTTCAAGGTATGAACCATCAGACCATCTCATCACTTGAACAGCCAGACAATTTTTCTTGTCAGATCCGCATGGATAACAAAAATTGGTGATCTCAAATTCAGCTGGTAGTCTGCTATCTTGACTGACAACAGAAGGATAGTTTTTTAGTACTATTAAAGAACTTAGTCTTTAAACAATGGAAATACACAGATGAACGACTATGCATGATTGTGGGTAGTATGTGGGGCATACATGCAGCTGAAATTCATAAATGAAGACATTTTATTATGAGCAGGCATCCCCACCTTATTATGTTCACATGTCGATGTGTGAACAAGGATACTGGTTGTATATCTCTAAACTTGATAGCAACCAATTACTGGGATAGTTCCACCTTTAAGGGGGACATACAAGTTTCTTCGAAAAATACCGCTAATCAACAGCCAAGAAATTAACAAAACAAAGAAGCTTTACAGTAATTCTTCTTAGTTTTTTGTTTCACATCCACATTCCCATCTATAATGATATGATGACAAGCAATCCACCAATCCATTATAGGAATTTGGTTTCTCCTCTATAAACAGTGATATAAGTAAGCAGCTTTGCTCAAGCATAGTAGCTCATATGCCTTAATAGAGACAGAGAAAATATTGCGAGACCACCTATGCATAATTTACATGGATATTCCCCTCTATACTTTCCAATACCTTTCTACAAGTAGAAGAAATTATTATTTGTCAATCACTTAGAGATTCGATATGACAAAGTACAAGTTTCTAGTAGTCCTGGAGCAATTCTAAACTAAGAAATATTTCCTCAATGAAATTTTGGTATGAGATGTCCATTCAAAAGTCTTGAGCCAATAAAAAAACATACCTATATCCAGTTGGGTGTCCATTCACCCAGGTAAAGAAGGCGGAATCAACAGCTTCAAAATGTAAGAATATCCTCCGACCTGCAATGACAATTTGACGGATGGTTTACAGCCAAAGGAAATGGCATTACAACTCTCAGTAGCTATGGGAGACCATAAGTACTAGAATAATCTATCTACAGAGCAAGACCTAACACTAAAATCTCACCTTCCCATTCTTTAGGAAGGAAAAAGTAGGTCCTGTAGCAGCCAGTGGGATTATCTTCTGGGACTTTAGGTGGAGTAAGTGGAAATGGGTATACAACATTTGTGTAGATTGGCTTGTCAAATCCATGCATCTGCCAACTGGAGGGCACTGGAAAAAAAAATTGTATCAGAATAAGTAACGAAGCTGGTGCTATCATTTCAGTGCACAAATATGCAACAGAAAATTTCATAACCAATCACATAAAAGAGGCATAACAGTTAGAGACCACTGTAGGCTTGATCTGTCACTATATGTAATGCTTTTTTCGTGTAGGAATGTTGCAGAAAAAGTTTTTATTCCCAAGGTTATAGGAATATAGATATATTAGGTATATGTATTTCTTGTACAATTTACATGGGTTCTACACCCAAAATTGTATATTGAACTCTGTTTATACAGATTTCAGCATATTACATGTGTGTAGTACTTCACTATGCAATGTTTATAAGTTTGTTACTACAAGTCTACGGAAAAAGCAGAGAAATTACCTGGTATAGTATTCCATGTAGAATCTTGAAATGAACTGTCATAAAATTCAGGAGCATCAGTGGGATTGGGGGCCAAAAAGAATTTCCAATCTCCAGACAAGGACTTGACGAAAGGCAAGTTCTTGACCCAGTATGCAGCACAGTCAATTGCCTTTACAACAGCATCATCGTCCCAAACGGCTTCCTTTGACACCAAGATACTCACTTTGTTGCGCTCATACCAGTACTTCAAAGAGCCTAATCAGTAACAACATCAAATTTTGGTCACATGATTCAAATGCACAACCCACCCACTCTACCTCTCCCTAACACAATAATCAGAATTGTTTATGCTATTGTAGAATGTTAGTGAGCATTTAATAACATTTTCTAGCCAATTTTAAAATGGGTGATTGTTCTCTCTTCTATAGCCAAATCAGAATATAGCAGGAAGAGAAATCCTTGAAACAACTCTTCCTTATCAACATGATAGTCTTAATGTTGAAGCCAATATCTTAATTACAAGAAAATAAGGTGCAAAGAAAATAATTTTTCCTTATAAACAAAGCAAAGGAAAACTTATAAGCTTGTTGTGACAAAATTTGTCTAAGAAACATTACATTAGATAATTAGTCTTAAAGAGAACTGTTTGAACTTTGAAAACATGTTGACCTCTCAGAAGTAACTAACATGGAGACAATTTAGGCTGCATTTGGATTATAGGAAAAAAGAATTCAAATCTATAGCAAAAATTTCAATTTTAACCTTTGGATGAACTCGTCTTATAAACAATTTGAACCAGTAAACTATATTTTGCGTGATAATCTTAGAATTGTATCCACTCTATAAGATGGCATTCCTCTCCTCAAAGTATATACTCCAGTCTAAATGCAACCTCAGAGTAGTGTAAAACCAAAGAGCTCAGCCAACCTTCAATAGATTCATGGCAGTGCATAGGAACATGAGCATCTCTCTTCCTCCACTTGATGAAAGATGGATCCTCCCATATCTTATGACCATTCTTTGGAGTTAAAGCAAGTTGACCAACCAATGAGCCCATGTACAAGAGCCAAAACCTACAACTACATATATTAGATCTTTGATTAAATCAGCAAAAGTGAACACTGGCGTTAAAGAAAACCATGTAGCCTGGACAAAATCTACATTATAACCATCTTAAGATGCTCTGATAGGAAAATTTATGTTCTGTACTTTATGCATGGATGTAGAAAAATGATCTCCTCTATCAATACATAAATTGATAAATATATAAGGAAAAAATAATTTTCCTTCAGCAATAAAGGGAACCAATTCCTAACAGCAGGACCAAAAGCATAATACTAACAATATGGTACATTAATCAAGAAAGGACTTCAAGATGGGATGCCAAAATGATTTTCATTAGCCTGATTGCGCGATTCAAACCGAAATGAAATATTTTCTCAATTAAGGGCTCCATATTTCAGTTCGATTTGTTTATAATATCAAGGCACTCTTCAAATGTAAAACTTCCAAAAAGACGGTTATGATGAACCTCCAAAACAGGTGATGTTTTCAGGTTTCTTGTCCATAAAATATGTCAAAGAGTATATTCCATGTTCTTTCTTGGCAAATAGTAAATGCAAATTTGTCGACACACACATCCCTGCCACCGTCTAAGCACCCGATACCAATCACAAAATTAGAAACAGAATGAACTTCAACGACCACCATGAAAAACCTACCAATACACTAGGTATCAGTTTCCTAATACTACTCATGCCAATGGAGAAATAGAGTAACCAACAAATACAAAAAATCACATGAATTAGAACAGTCTCCACCACTAACACGCTTTGATGGCAATCATAGTACCAAATTTATCAGTTATATGAGCAATTACATTACCAACAACTCCCCAAATATACTGAAATCAACTTGAACTTGCCATCGTGTACACGAAATTAGGAAATATTAATGGTCAAACTATGAATCAGAATCAGCAATCATTTGCTCAAAAAGCCAAAAATTATATGTTCAAAATCATATAATGAGGAGTCGGATATTGTATTTCATCCAATTAAGATATTCATTCATACATATCAGAGAGAGAGAGAGAGAGAGAGTATACCAAGTAGGAGGTAAGATGATTTGGAGTGGGGAAGAATGAGTGGAGTGTTCCTCTGTTCCACTATTAAAACAAACACACGTATTAAAAATACACTATTTCTTTTTCGAGCCTTCCATTTTTAGAATATTCGAATTTGGTCCTCAGATCTCGTCGGTCTTCCCTTTTAGTCATGTGGAAAACATTACCCTAGTTTGGGTTTAGGGCAACCATTGGGTCAATGAAATGTTGGATTGGTTGAATAATACTACTACTATTATGAGTATTATTGCAATTTCAATAATTTGGTACGGATTAAATAATAAACGACTCTTATATTAATGCGTACAAATTTATTTTAGAGAAAAAGAAAAATGTATATATATTGCATATAAAAATAACAAAATAATAAATGTATATTGTATATAAAAGATAACAAAATCCAAATGTATAATCAAATAATTAAATACAGATGTTATTTTTAGATATTGGTTATATCATTTTTAGATCCATTTAGTTCATAGAAGGTCATTTTTAAATCATTTAGTTCACAAGTTCATGTCTATCATGAACTAAAACGATCTTAAAATAATTTGATTGATATCTAAAAATGATCTTTGTGTTTTTAATCTCATTTTTCATTTTTATCACTACCTTACCTTTAAATTTTTTATCACTACTCTACCTTTCAATTTTAAACTTTCCATTTTTTTTATGTTTGAAAATATATTATTGATTTGAAAGTTGTCTAAAAAATAACTAGATCTCAAATTAATAACTAAAATCAATTCTTAACCATTAGATTTGGAAATAGAGTGGTTAAAATAATGTCGAACGAATTATATAGAATTTTAAAAAGTCTTGAATAAATTTAAAAGGGTAAAAATGTCAATAGTTATATTCACATAACTTTTTTGATTAAATTATTTTTTTCACAAAAAATATATCTAGTTAAAAGTAATTTTATAAAGATTCTAACAAGAACCTAATTGCATATGTTCGGATGATGAAATTTGATACTCCCTCCGTCCCCAAAGAGTATAAACTTTGATTTCGGCACGAGTTTTAATAAATAAGTGGAAAAGTAAGAGAGAGAGAGAGAAAGTGGAAATAATGTTAGTGGGGAGTGGAGTCCACATTATTATAATGGAATAAGTGTTAATGATAATGGTATAAGTTGTAAATAAAATGCAGCATGTTTGAATTTTTCAAAATTAGAAAGTTCATACTCTTTAGGGACGGACGAAAAAGGAAATAGTTCATGTTATGATAGATATGTTAATATTAAAATTTAATCAAACGTACCAAAATTTTATCAAAATGTTACGATAGATATGTAATTTTTATTTAAATTTTGGTACGTTTGATAAAATTTTAATATTAACATATCTATCATAACATGTAATACAATATCAATTTATTTGTATTGATATACTTTGTAATTATGTTTATATATTCATGTCATAGATAGATGATTTTACTCTTTTAGACCATCCACAATGCCGCCCAGCCGACCGCCCAGCCGACCGCCGGCGCTGGGCGGTTCGCTGGGCGGTCTATTGCAGTCGCCCAGCGGGCGAATGGAGAGAGAAACCGCGCAGCGCTGGGCGGTCGCGTGACGCTGGGCGGTCCGCTCGGCGCTATTGCAGCGCCCGGATCGCCCAGCGCACCGCCTAGCGCGAAATTAAAATTTTTTTTTTCCGAAACACTATATATACGCGCTTTGCTCGTCATTTTCATTCGCACCACTTGTTTTTAAATTAGTGTATTTTTTTAAATTATTGTACTTTTTAAAATTTTAATATTATTATTAAACTTTTCCCGTATATGTCTCGTAAATTAAATTTCGTATATTGTGTGATTGTTAATTATTTCATTTTGTATATATTTGTTAATAGTGATGTGGATATTATGTGGCTAGGCTATGGCTGGGCTATTGCTGGGCTATTTGCTTGTTTTGATGATGTGGCAGGAGGATTTTTAGTGCTGATGATGTGGCAGTGGCTAGGCTATGGCTTGGCTATTGCTAGGCTATTCCTATTGTGGATGGTCTTAATGTACTATACTCCACATTGCTATACAGAAGCTTTAATCTTGTCCATTTATTTTATATATTTTGATGGCCACTAATTGGTCACTAGTGTTATTTCCACTTTAACATGACCCTTTAATTTGATTCTTAAAGATCTCACCTATTTATATATCAAATTTTTTTATTCAAAATAATGCCTAATTGTTTGATGAATTGTATGTTTTTAATATATTTATTTTATTTTTATATAAATGTTAAAAACAGTAAATCTATATGCATATTCCCTATTAATTTCAAATCAATTCTTTTATCTAACTATTCAAATATTTCTACTCACATCAATCAAATTGAAATAAATTGAATATCATTTAGTAGGTTGAGCTTTTTTTTTATTATATTCATACCCTATCCGCATTCCACTATCTTTTTTCACCAACTTTTCTTTATATTTTTTAAAATTCATGTCTGACTCAATTGGGAATGGAACGAAGGGAGTATTAATTTTCAGTTTTTCAGATATTCATAAGTTATTATAGTTCTTTGGTTTAGATTGTTTTTCTTTTGCTTTTCTTTTTTATAATTCACACGAAGGATTGGATTGGTTTATTGTTTGAATTTCAAATTTTCGGATATAGTTTTAATGATACTTCCTCTATATTCAAAAAATAGAAACATTTGAAACGACACGAGTTTTAATGCAAAATTGGTAAAATAAGTAAGAAAAATTGGTAAAGTAAGAATGAGGAAAAGAAAAATGAGTAAAGTAAGAAAACCTAAGAGAAAAAGTAGTGAAAGTAAAGTTAGTGGATTGTGGAGTCCATGTCCTAAAATAGAGAGATTATAAAGTTTCTATTTTTAAGGAATGGCAAAAAATGGAAATAGTTGCTATTTTTAAAAATGGATGGAGTATAATTCAGTTCAATTTAAATTTTCATAAAATTTCAGTTTTTCAATTCGCTTCAATTTGGACAAAAAATCAGACGTTCACCCCTATGTACGTCGCTAGTTTAATTACATTAACAAAATACATTGATATATAAATACAGAAATACGGAATAGAATGAAAAAAACAAATATGCATAAATAAATATGAATAAAGGCATTGCATGCTATTGGAGATGGTAAATTAAATTCAAAGAAAATCCCAAATTCCAGGGCTGAAGATGAAGAGATAAAAAAGCGAAGTGACAAACCACCTGTATCAACCAACCTAACCATAAAATGATAAATAATCTGAAATTTTCCAACTTGCTACCAGCTAAAAAGCCCGTACACCAATAACAATAACAAAAGTAATTTGCCGTACATCAACCGGTAGCTGCATCATCGGGGCCCGGAGTCTGCACCCATGGTGTCACGGCTTCCTCCGTTGCTGGAGCAGAAAGACTATTCCAGCCACGGTGCGTTCCAGCTTCACTATCAGGGGCAGGGGTCTGCGCCCATTGTGTCCCAGCCTCCTCTGTCGCTGGAGTGGAATCGCTGTTCCAGCCACGGGGCGTCCCAGCTTCACTTTGAGGACCTGCAGTCTGCGCCCATGTTGATGGTGTCCCGGCTTCATTGGAATCACTATTCCAGCCACGAGGTGTCCCAGCTTCACTACGAGGAGTACCACTACCACGGTCTCTGTTCCACCCAGCTCGTGGCTGTGGCTTTTTGAAGTACTTGAGCATGAAAGCTTCTGCCTTCTCTGGGTACTTCTTGTTGATGAAATTGTCGAGGCACTTGCGGTAGGAGAAATCTGATTCCACTTTATCAACAGAGACAGCGTAAAAGCATCTGCTGTCCTGGAACTCAATATGCTTGCGAACCTGTGAGATGAGCAAGTAGAGATTAGCTTGAAACTAGTACATAAATGAAACGTACAAAGGCCAAAATTAGCCTCATTTTAAAAGCACGTGAACTTATTTATCCGTTTTAACAACAAAACTGTAAATTGTGCGAGACGTAAAGTGATTTAAACTCCAAAACCTAACAAGTAATCTACAGAACGTCACGAGAAAGAAAGATTTGGAACTATGAACGCATTATAGGCACAACTTGGTGTTCATTTTTATAGTATCAGAAAACAGAGAGATCCAGGTTCTGGAAACCAGGCAAATAGTTTAGGTTGGAATTCAAAGTTGTTTTGGAAAGCTGAAACAAAAGTTTAATTTTATCCCCTGATTGAAGTATATCTTGCTATATTTTGTGGAATATGATAACTTGATAAAGTTAATGCAAATCAAATAGCCATACCATGATATATTCTAATCCAGCTCCTGTTTTTGCAGCTTTGTCAGGATGATAGTTGAGCACATTGTCAACAATGTATGTCTGATCCTCAGCAGATAATCGATCACCATCATTGTATCTTCACAAAAATGAAAATCAGCAAGTTACATCTATGGTTTAATATAGAGCAAAACCAACACTTCAGCAAAAACACAATCGGTATGAAACAGTGTATGCATTTCTTCACCATCATATCCTCCAAAGGCAAAGGTAATGAGAGCACAAACTTTGACAACTCACAGAATCATCAAGATGAGCTTTTTTGGATGGGATAGTTTTATTTTTTAAGCTATGAAGAGATTTTCAGCAAGAGTCAGTTATAATCATGCTAGTGAACTTTATTTTTAGCAATATGAATTATTTACTACCTAATAAGTGATGCAATATTAAGAGCATTTAAGACCACGCCTGTACTGTTGCTAGCTCTATCAAATAGCTATGGAACATGAACACTAACTATTCGCATTATTCCTACTTTAGATATTTCGCATTCCGTTCCATCTAACCTTGCATTTTAAAATAATATTCCAACTCGAAGGTAGATATCGGGAAGAAAAGAATAGGAAGAGGAAGCAAAATTTACCCTGTCTGGTGCATTATTCTTCTGATGCTCTTCATAATTGACTCAATCTCCACAAGAACATCTTGCTCGTCTGCAGTGAATAAATCCAAGCGCTGCCTTGTTGCAGTGAAAAGCGCTGGAGCATTAGGATCATCAGATGGACGAGGTCTCCTGTTCCTCCAATCCCCATCGGTAGAAGGGCCCCTACCTTGTGAACCTTCTCTTGAACGACCTCGTCCCCAACCTCTGCCACGCCCCCGGCCACGACCCCCCCACTGAGGCCTTGCATCTTTGTCACCAGAAGTATCAACATTTGGAGATCCCCAGCCTTGAGCAGGTGTAGAGTCGTTCGACTGTCTTGAACTCCAGTTATTTGACTGGGACTCTTTGTTCTCTCCTGCATTAGACTGTGAATCAAACTTGCTCCAATCATTTGGTGAGCCCCAAGTACTAGAAGCTTTTGAGTGGGTTGAGTCATCAGCAGCCTTAGTTCCCCAGGCCTCGTGCTTTGAATCCCAACCTTGAGCAGGTGTAGAGACGTCCGATTGTTTCTGGCTTGAACCCCAGTTATTTGACTGAGACTCTTTGTTTTCTCCTGCAGGAGACTGTGAATTAGACTTACCCCAGTCGTTTGTACTTGAAGAGCCCCAGGTGCCAAAAGCCTTTGAGGGGGTTGATTCATTAGCCACTTTAGACTTTCCCCAAGGATTATCCTTTGAATCCAACTCTGTGCCAGATCCTAATTTGTCCCAACCAGCAGCATCAGATGGTTCACTACAAGCAGCCTCTCTCTGAGCTCCAGAAGGTGCTGACCACACATCATCTCCCTGAGATTTTCCATCGTCTATTTTAGCGATATCTTTACTCCAAGAAGACTGAGTATCAGTCATAAGCGTGTCCCAAGAACCTTGTTTGCCAATTTTGTTCCAATCATTTCCCTTCGCCTTATCCTTTTCACCCCAATTAGATGTATCAGGCTGTTTCCTCCAATCATTTCCTTCTGAATTGACCTTCCTACCTGAAGTGCTTTCCTCAGGCTTTTTCACCCAATCATTTTCCTCAGATCGAACAATTTTGCTCCAGGAGCTTTGCTCAGCTGTCGTATTACCAGTGCTCCGTTCAGAACTTTTAGTCCAATCATTTTCTGAAGAATCAACTATTTTAGCCCAAGTGCTTTCTTCAGCCTTGTTTGACTTAGCCCAACCATTTTCTGAAGAATCTGCTTTTTTTCCCCAAGTGCTTTCTTCAGCTTTGTTTGACCTTGCCCAAGCATTTTCTTCAGAATCTGCTTTTTTACCCCATGCACTATCTTCAGCCTGTGTCACCCAATCGCTTACCCCAGAGTCAGCCTTTCCCCAAGACCATCCCCCATCATCCTCCTGTACATAAAAGACAACTTTCAGAGTTCACAAATTATAGTGAATTAACCGGGTATAACTGCTCAGTCACACACACTTGAAAGACATGATATTTTAAAAATGCATTCATCACACCTACATGTAGGTGATCCCATCCAAATAAATACTTAAAAACCGGAGTTATCGGACAACTCTACTCAAAATCATAGAAGAAAATTCTCACAAGAGTAAGTGGGTGAACCTCTTCCAACACAGCTAGCGGCTAGCCGCAACAAAAAAAACGTGAAATGTGCACAAGATGGCAAACAATAATGAATGAGATTTTAAGGGGTGGAATCAAACTGCATGAGCAAGCAAAACAGATCCGGCCAATCAGCTTTGCTGCAATGCTGGAAATGCTAATTCTAATTCTGTTCTTGAAAGCTCAAAATACAACGCCGAGAAACTCTGCTGTGGCTATTTCTGCACAATCAATGTACTCTAAGGATAGAGGTAATCCATCATTAGCTAAACAGTTATTTGTTTACACCATCTTGTTTTCTCTTATTAGCCTAATGTTTCATGTCCACATGTTACCACAACTTTTAGGATAAATATTTACCTCCTTGGATAAGTCAATTCCATCCTCAAAAGTGGGCTTAGCGGCACCAGATTCTCGCACCGGAGACAGATCAAAATTCATATACTCATCCAGGTCCAGATCTTCAATTTCAGCTCCCAAGCAACTAGTGCCTGTATCTTCCAGCTTTGAGCTATTCACCATGCGGAGGAAATTGTAAACATCAATTTCTTCATCATCCATCAGCTCATCCTAAAAAAACAACCAAAACATGAATCAGTTTCCAGCAGTATGTTCAGCGGAGGATTGATTGAAAGAAGATATGCAGTTACTGTACATGTTTAGTCCCCCAAACAATCTCGAAAGGAGATCCAGTTCCCACAGATACATGCTTTCCCCAGGCACAAGAACCCACAATGCTTGACAAATTGTCAGTGTTGCATTTTTCAGCGGCTCTTTCAAAGCACTTTCTAGGAGTCTGAGGATAGATAACAAAAAATGTTTATTAAGATTAACTAAAAAGAAGAGCTGAAGACATAGTACTTATAAATACGAACAAGCAAGACTACTTACAAATAATGTCGCATTCATAAATGGTACTTGCACCCCAAGTGATTTGGATAGAGACTTGATACCACCAGCATTAAAACCAATAATTGTTCCGGCACAAGTCATGCTGTTGCCCAGCAAAACAAGGTGATCCTTGAGAACACCTTTCGTAACCATTGTTACTGATGTTGATAAACGCTGTGCAACAGTACAGAATGTTAGTAGTTCTTTAAAAAAATAATAAATCATTATTATTATACATTTAAGCATCTCAGGCCCATGAATAGGACACAACACAAATTTAATAGGCCTATGAGTGTGCATGTCATCTGTCATACTTTGCCACATTAGAGCATCTCAGACCCATGGATAGGACACAATCCAGCTGGCTACAAAATAACTCTGTTAACAACGATTAAGCCATCAATCTAGGATGGGAGCAATAAGTGATTCTGTGATTGACAGGACTCAAAATCTTCAGATTTAAGCACAGTCTACCCAATAAATTATTTAGTTCTCGCCTGCTTCTTATCACAGAGTACCCTTTGGGATGACATTGTCATCCAAAGATTAATTTTAGATGGTAGTGCTGAATGAAACTTAGGCTATTAGTGAGGTAACACTTTAACATTTCAATTGGCATTCCCCACACGACCACTCAAATTGGTGGTTACTTGGATCAAAGCCTTGCACATGAAAATTTTGGGTATATGGGTGGGAATAAGATTCAAGCGCAGGATTCATTGACCTGGCTCTGTTTACATGACCACTTCATCACGTTAAAGTAAGTAGGTTTGGTCTAATTTCCAACATGTGCCAACCATAACAGAATTATTAAAATTGCAGATTCTGTCTGGATATGAAAGAGTGCAGACATCATACTAAAATAATGGATACCTAGTGTCCAGCTATTAATGTGTATTTTTGGTTAATAAATTACTCAACAACAAAAGGATAAAACCCAACAAGATAAGTGCATTAATCCTAAACAAATAGTCAGTAGCATAAAGCACATAGGATTGGACACTAGCACATTAGTAGTGGATGATACCTGTACAGCCTGCTCAAATGCACAAGAAATACCAAGCAGATCTTCCACTTGTTTTATTGCATATGGTATGGAACGCTGAGAATCTATCAAATGGAAAACTGGAAGGCAAGAATCCATCACGATCCTCCATGCATCTCCACTCTTTTTCACAGATTCTTTCTCGAGCGTTATATCTACAGCCAATTCACCTTTAGGGCTCTTACATGGACTCCTGATCCAGGTAGCTGTATCGGGACTTATCCATATTAAGTTGGCAGCTGATACCCTTGGATCACCTGTACAACCATTGCCACATTTGTGTCCATTTTAGTACATACATTTATATCATCATCAACCACAAGAACATCCAATATGCATATACAACATAAGAAGCATGAAATGTAGAAAACACTTACGTGGAAAAAACAGAGTACACAAGCAATATAGATTCTTGGGAAACAATAAGATCACACAATACATTGTGTTATACAGATCTGAATTCCTAATAAAATGAAGCTTTTAAAAAGATTTAAAAAAAACATAAGGGTGACAGAACCATAAAAGCATGCTCAAGATAAGATAGGAGGCAAATATACGAAGCACCTTTGATGACTGTCTGTAAGAGCACTGGACAAACTGTATCAGCTAGGAAATCAGAAGCTCTCTCTAAGAGATCATCACTTGCCCCTTGCCAAAGAAACTGGATGCAGGGTACATCAGTCCATTTGCTTTTGGATGATTGGCGAACAGAGCAACATTCACTGAAAAGAAACATATAACACGAGAATGTAAATAATTTTGTTTTTCATAATTGAACATAATAGTTGAGCAAAACTAATGTTTGTTTTATAATATAAACTCATAAAAATGCCAATTGAACAGAGCAACATGCCAACATTCACTGCAAAGAAACATGCATATAATAATTAAAATGAGATACTCCTCGTTACACATCCAAATTAATGTTTGTTCTTATAGAATTATACATGAGAAGTAATCAAACAACTAGAATTATTAAGTACTTCAAACATAAAATCGTATCTCCAATAAATTATCATTATACTTTTATTGTCCTTTGCAAAAGCCAATAATTATCACAAAAAGAAAAGATAGCTTCCAATACTCCTATTACATTCACAATGTTGGACAATGATGCAAGGCACACAGTAATCCCAATCCGAGTTTTATTTCTGAAAATATAAATTAGGGATATGCTGCATCTTGGTTTTAAGAAGCAAGACAAATATTTCCATTGGGATCCTTCTTAGGTTCATGCATCTACAATATATGAACTGCATTTTTAGGGATGATAACTCACCAGGATGATAACTCAATTTTCTTGAATAGGTTTCCGACCTTTTTCCTCTTTCGATTAACACTGATTGTATCCAGACACTTCTCAAGAATATCATTCAGGCTGATACTTGATTGTATCAACTGGGTCTGTTCATCATCATGAAATGAAAAACATCAGCGTCTAATTTGACTATTTCAGACATTGACGCAGCATTACAGTCTACAGAAAAAATAATGGGAAAAAATGCATAGAAAAAAAACCTTGTTCAGATGAATATGACCCACAAGAAGGCCTGAATTGACATCAGAACTCTCAGGCATCAACTGAGATCTGTATCTGTGAAAAAGAGCACAAGAAAATGAATTGTCATGCATCAAATATTAATCTTTGTTCAATGGAACATTTGACATAAATTATATATATATAGAGAGAGAGATACTCTATCAGGAACTCCAGTGCTGTGTCCTTTAGACTAACTTTCTTCAAGTGATTCTTGACTATGAGAGCAGCATTTTCTTGGCAGTGCTTTCTGCCACAATCACAGTTGCTTAGATAAAGAATCACCCGACGATCAGCAATATCATTCTTGAATCCGACTCCACAAAGCAGTATCTCCTGAAATGTTACATACATTTAATGAAACATTTTCCCACAAGTCTAGTAAAGAATATAAATATTGTTATATGACCATGTTACATCTCCTTAAAACTTCAATTACCTTCATCATATCCCAGGATGAGTTGCTACTTGGAGATGAATCCAACACAGCCTTGTAAGCAGGATTGGACATGGCAGTTGCAGCTAAGACTCCAACAGGATCACCAGCACAGAATTCACTTGCAATATTGGCACTATTCACTCCATACTCAAATTGAACGATGGAGTTGCTGCACGTATTCCTCACACTACCATCATAGCATATGACAACGTCTCTAAGGATTGCCATCAAATTCTTGAAGAGTGTCCCAGGTTCAGTCAATCCTCTGCTTGAACGGACAATTACTTCTCTGCTGGAGATTGAATGAACCATCGCCTGATAAGGGTCCAGTCCTCTAAAGAGAGGTCTACCGACCAAGCCAAATTCTTCACAAGGACTATCCTCATAAGAAGGATATTTCTTTTGAAACAGAGATGACATGTCCTTGACCAATGTCTCCGTGTAGAACTTCCCCTTAGCCGATATCTGAATTCCTAAGAAACCAATCTGCTGAACCACCTTGTTCAAAGCAGATTCACTCTTGGAGTCTATCAGGTAACCAACTGCAGAACACTCACGTATGAAGTTAGTAACAGGGATCTTCACATTGCGCAAGTAGCTGTCCACTTGCAGGGCAACTGATTCACTATATGAAGCTCGCAAATCACTCAGCAATGGGAAGATCTTCTGAATTTCCTTTTGGATATCCTCCAAAACATCCCGAGTAAGGAAAAAGTCTTTTAAACTAACACTAAAGCCCTCTGTGTGGAGACTTTCCATTGATAATGGCTGGATAGAATTGAAAAACCGCAAGACCTCCTTTGGTCCCTTCAAGAAGTAAAGTGAGGTGACTATGTCATTGATGATGGAAGCCATCACATCCCTATTATAGTCCAGATACATCACTTCACTTTTGCATATCTTATGTTTCTCTCCGGAACAATCGAAGGATGGAGGAAAAGTTGTCTGTAAAATCTGCGATGCAGTCCAAAGATCGCCATTTCTGGACTTCATTACTGCAGGTCCAGATAGTGCTTCCGGCACAAACATGGCCAACTGTTGTGCTTTTGTTCGCACCAATAAGTACTTTCTGAACAGTAATTTCAGTGATAGTAATGAGTCTGTTGCCAGCTGCAAGTTGAAGTTCCCAGTATGGGAACTAAGTAGCTGTTTCTCTACTGAAAATAGTTCCACAACCTCTGCTTTAGCTTCAAGCGATTGTGGATAGAACAAATGAATACAGTCCCCATCAAAATCCGCACTAAGGGGACCGCAAATGAGGGGATTGATCTTGACTGTATGATCATCGTGAATGTAAACTGATAAAGCTTGTAGAGAATGTTTGTGTGTAGTTGGTGGTCTATTGATGAAGACGATATCCCCATCCATTATCCTACGATGCACAACCTGACCGGGCCTCAGAAACGTATGCCCTTTTGAGCCTTCCCTCAGTGAATATGTAGAGTGACCATCCCTGTAAGTTAGGCATAGCTTTTCATCCACCAGCTTCTGTAAGAACACCATGTTGTGTTGATTTACCCGCTCCTCGAATGTAATCTTTTGGGCTATCTCAAATGGCAACCCAATCTCTGACACTCCTTTAAACGGGTCACCAGTTATCACACTTCTAGAAGAAAAACCAGACCCTTTCCTTATAAACAAAGTTTTCATCTTCTCAAGCCATGCTTTGGTAAAAGACACATTTTCTTCCTTGTTGATTCCAAAGCGACCATCGACATCACGAGATGCCTATAAATCAGCAGTTTAGCCAGAAAGTAATAACTATAATTGAACCAAAAAGGTAACCAGTAATCATGAAACTGTTCATCAGATAGAACGTAGAAGCTGATCTTTTCTTGTCACAAGGAGATGATACGCACTTTAAAAATGGAAACATAATTTATTTAATAAACTAACATTACAACTCCTGAAAAATAAGAAGTGACACTAACATAACCCATATACAGCCTATATTGAAGTTGCAAAGGATCAATTTACTGTATGTTCATAGAAAACAAAAACAGAAACAAGAAATACCTTGCCTGTGCCCCTAAACTGAAAATATTGTGCCACAGCTGCTTGCAAGTCATTTGCTTCAATCTCCTGAGACTCAAAATTTGGCACCCCGGACCTTGAGTTTTTTATGATCTCTACTTGTCTTAACACCTTTTTGAGCAATGTTATAGAGTAATCCTGAAAATTAATAGATCGTGACAATCAACCTTCACCCAACAGTCATAAGGTCTAAAAAGTGGACAAAATTTAGGAAAATGCCTAACCGTAGACATTGTACTGATTCCATCAGAAACATCAGGCACAGACAGACAGTTAGGAGGAACTGGTAAGTGCTGGAGAATGTATCCATCTTGAGGGTGGTAACCTCTGGCAGAGAGCTTTTTTCTGGTGTCCTGAGGGATTTTTCTTAGTATTGCCACCGCCTGACATACATCAAGAGTAGCCAACAAATAAAATTAGCTCTGTCCTGCACAGCTGAGCAAGGACAATCCTTATTAAATAGCAACAACTAAGATTTTCAACATTAGGAACTGAAAGGTTCAAGAGAAAGAAAAGGACCAGCAATACTATTTTCTTTGTTTTTGGTCCGAAGTCTGTCAGAAGAAGATAGGGGGAACTTACGCTCACTCCAATATAATAAGCAAGAAAGAATTAAATCACGTGGGAACATACGACACTCTAATACAAGCAAGAAATAATAAACCTTGCCAGCTGTGTGCGTGCGTCATTGCTCCAAGCACAAAGATGATGACAGACACAACCACCTCCCCCCCCCCCCATTTTTTATATGCGTATTTCATTACTAGGCATGTTTGCACTTTGCTTATATGACGTGGGACAAATATTCTATTTTCTTCGCACACATTTAGTTATAATCATGAAACTTTGGGAGCCCAAGCGCCCTCAACATTGCATCAACAGCACAGTGCAACAATACATCACCTAAAACTAACAAAATTACCAGTCACAAAAATAATGCAGATAATAATTCCAAACTTATATAGTTATATGATTCAATCTCATTTTCGATTCAATTGGCATAATAAAGATGAGTGGTGGGTCGTGTTGGATATCATCTTTGTGCTTGAGGCATGACGCAGCTAGTGAGGTTCTAACCAAGGTGCGCCTTATATAATTTTTAGTACTCCCTCCCTCCGTCCACAACCAATAGTCTTGTTTTTTCCATTTGGGTCTATTAACTAAAAATAGTCCCCTTTCATTTATGGTAAGTTTCTCTCTCTAATGAGGTGTGCCCCTCTCCACTAATAATATTCCAACCACTTTTTCTCTCTACCTCTCCTATTTTACCAATTTTGCATTAAAGCTCACGCGGATTAAAATTATAGTTTTGGTTTTATCAGTTATTTCAGTTTATCGACTGGAATCATAATCAATAACTGAAACCAAAGCGTTTCACTAATTTTCGGATATTGGTTAACAAAACCAACCGATTTTGGTTTTTAATATCCGATAAACCGACAACCAGAAACTGTATCATCAGCCCTATTGATCAGATATCCCATAAATTTATTCAATATTGCTACATATTTGAAATTTATAATCCAAAGTAACAACTATCTTCCTCTCAAATTATTATATCCCGCCTCAATTGAACTTCACATGATAAAGCTTTACTCATTTTCCACAAAGGTGCTTCAAATCCCCTTGAAACAGCACTTGCTTGGCACTGTATACTATTATACCAAGTATAGACATACAATTGTAAATCTTTTAAGATATCAACAATCACAGTATGTGACAGCTTCCATATAAAGTTTCACAGGAAGTACCTCAGATGCAAGCAATGGCCGAGAATACATATCTCCATAACGGAATCCATATTTTTCCAAAAAATTCCAGCATCCATGCTGAGGTCTTGACTTTGATGGGAACTTCAGCTCCAAATAATAAGCTCCATCACTAGTCTTGGCTTCGTTTATAGTAATTTGTGAGGCCTCCTGCAGGTAAGTGAAAAACTTGAGACAAGGCAAGAATTTAAGTTCAGAATTGCTTGTGATTTGTTCTAACAAATGCAAACTGCAGTTAGTTTGATTCTGACATTTGTACAGTTAGCGGAAACCACAAGGGACTCAACTTCAGAAAGAATTATAAGGTCATCAATAATCAATTAATTTATTAACCTACAAGTGACTGTTATTGGACAAAATGGCCATAACGGGACAGGCATGACCTCACTCCCCAAACTGAGAGACATTCTGTTACAAATACAACTTGAAATATGAAAAGGGCATGACTAGACTTCCCTAAATCTACAAAAGAACAAGGGAAATATTTGAACATATATTCATCAAAATATCAAATGACAAGGTGCCTATTTTTAGACAAATTTTACTACAACAGGAATGACCATGACCTGACTGTCCAAACTGAGAGAGTCTTCCAAATCACAAATGCAACTTGAAACTTAACATAACAAGTCTTCCTTTGAATCTACAGAAAATAACTAATGTACTTTAATAAGTCAACAAACATTCATTCAAAGTACAAGTCCATGTATTTTTTAACAGACGGCAATAATGACAGGCCATAAACTTGATTGCCTGAGTCTGAGACATTTTATTACAAGTGTAACTTGAAAGTTGAAATTTAATATAACATGACTTCACTTACATCCCCAGAAAATATGAGTCATATTTGAGAAATAGAGAGCACTCCCTAGCAAGTAACATATATGCCAAACATGTAATATTATAAAGAATGAAAACTATAGAGCTAGACAAAGATAATTATACACAACAAAAGCAATCTTAGGATAAGTTTAACTCAGTTGCGTGCATATATATTTAAAAGAGAATTAACCATGTCTAGTTTTATAGTCCAAGAAGAAAATACTTTTTTCTGGGCCTATTTACTATGCTCGCTGATTTAAGTCCATTCCAAGAAGAATTTATTGTCTAAGCCCATTTCCACTGCTCACTAAGTTGGGAAGGAGATTTTTTCATCATTAACGAAGTACGTGAACAAAATATTCAGAATTCATTTTGTAGAAATAAAGATAAAACAATAAAGTATTTAGAAGATTCATCTACTGAGTCTACTCTGTTGGGAGTAAAATTCCTAGTATGGAATATAGAACATGAAAGAAAGATTTTTTCAAGGTGTCAACGCACGCATTATGATCTACCTTTTTCTTCTTACCAGCCATGGCTATGAGCTATGGTTGCTAATTAGAATTGAAACATAAGTGACATTCATTCACAACAATCTGCCACCAGAAATTTATGGGCATTCAGGCTAGTAAGGGTTGTCCCATCATTCATAGCACAAATTCATGTCATATCTTCATCAAAATGAACCAATTACTGAAGTACACAACTATGTCCCGTGTTCAATTCGTTGCAATAGTAAGTTTAGTAACACCAAAAGAATTCAAAGGCCCAAATATTTACCTACCTTCTATACTTTACAGTTTCAACATTGAGTAGCATATTTTGCATTCAGCATCACACTTCTTTCATTTAATTCAACATCAGAATACACTAAGATTCATACTGTAAAGAAATCTAAACCTCTTGAATCAAGTAAAGAAATTAAGGTTGTTATTACAATCATGCAGAGTTGTGCTAGTAGGCAATATGGTTGCCGTATATGAGAGTTGTAACAGAAAGCAATAAAAAGAATTACCTCACAGCAAGAAGATAGCATTCTTTCAATAACACCACCAACACTATTCACCTGAAACCAAAAGTAATGAACATTGCGCAAGAAGATTAGTCATATTGGTGGTGTTAATGGAACACGATTTAAACAGTTCCAGAGTTCAACCACTCTTGATACTTCAAGGGCTCTTCTTTGCTTTCATGATAAATATTAGACAAGGTTACTATTAAACTTAGTCTCTTGTTCAACAGAAACAGTCTCAGACAAGCTAAAAAATTTAATTAAATGCATCAAGGTAATGTAAATGAAAGGATCCCTTCATAGCTTATAAGACTCGGAGCTAAATGAAAATTGAGATTTCATTAGTACTTCCTAAAACCTTAACACATAAGATCTAAGAAGCATTAATTTATTACTGAATAAACAATAAAAAATTTCTTGGAGAAAGAAACCATATATATACTCAAGACATCAAACTTATCAATATACAAAAATAAACATAAATAAGATCAGATAAGAGAAGTTTGCCATGATTTACAATACCTTTCTGTTTTTGAACTTTAAGCACTTCAAGCACAGTAGGCTCAACATCCTTTTTAGCTCAGCAACATGATCAGGATGGTATATGGGAGTCGGCAACTCAATGTATCCAAAATGTCCTGAAACATCAGGAATGGTGTTAAAGATACTATTGCACTTGTTGTCCACTATGTCAAGTTACAGGTACAGCTATGGTATAGTAAATAATGATATAAGGCTAAAATTTCCTTCTCATTTATTTATACAAGTCAAAACTCAAAAGTGGATTAATAAATGCATACCTTCACATTGCCCAGCCTCAGCCGTGCCACAAGAGTCGCATTTGCCACTTTCAAGTGGCAGACCAAGATATGGATTCGAAAGCTGACTGGCATGGTTGATTGGTAAGTCACTGATTGATGCTTTGCACTGTTCATGACAAAAGGAACACAAAATCATGGACATATATCAAACGAGCTGAAAATTAACTTGAACTATTCCCTTACAATCTCTTGACGAGTGGCCAAAGCAAATGTGATCCCTTTTATCCTTGCCTCAAATGCTATGGGTGGTGGTAAAGGAGCTTCCATTTTCTCTAACAACTGGAATATAAGAGAGATATATGTAATCTAAGAGCATAAAATGGAAGACCAAAAACATCAGAAATTATCAAATAAGAATTGGAGAAAGATATGCGACAAATAAAAATTTGAAAAAAAAAGGTCAATAGAGCTCAACACTAGAGTTAGATGAAGTTTATAGAAAGCACACACACAAAACAGAAAGAAAAGCAGTCTAGAAGTAATTCTACACAATGCAAATTAAACACTGCGAAATTTCCCCCAAAATGTATCAAATATAAGTGGGTCCAAGAGTTGACCGAACAGGGGATCATCAAGAGTGTTCAGTTTACAGCAAAAACAGCACATGCATACACAAAAAAAAACACAGGTTCCACCATCGCAGGGCTAGGGTAGGCTAAAGCCCTTGCTGAGCTCAAAAACTCGGAAATTTCTCTGTATTCACATTCCCGAGAACGACCCACCTAGAAAAAACCCCTATTGTAAACCACAAATAAAAAAAAGAAAGTAGAAAACATAAAAATTCACTAGCACAAAAACAACAGAGAAACCCCCTTGAAACCATGACAAAAAAAAACATAGCAAAAGACACATTCATAAACAAAAAGAATTAGTAGAAATTCAATTGTACCTAATTCTCAAACCATGGAAATGTGGGAGGAGAGCCAGCGGAGAAAGGAAATGCCCTTTTCCAAATGTGGCTTCAAATTCAGAGTCTACGCCTTGGAAATAGTCGAGATGGTGGAAAATCTGAACTACTTCTCCGGGAATCGGCCTTCAACACAAGTAGAGAGAGAGAGAAAAGCCAAAGGGGTTTTAGTGAGAAGTGGTGAGACACTGAGACCTTATTCTGCATGCAGTATAAAGGGCTTTGAAATTGAAGATCAAAATTTTCCCCTCTTTTTTTCCTTTTGTTTTCTTTTTTTAGAGAATTTATTTGCTCTTTATAGCTGATTTTGGTGTGTGCCTGAAATTTCGGAACAATTGTTTTTATTTGAAAATTAAAAGGGAAACTCATTTTTGGGAGGAGTGACATTACTGTCAGTAAGCACTGCTGGTATGAGTTTGGAATTTACCTTATTACCCCGTTAATGGTTTTTGTTATGGGTTTTGGGCCTTTTTGGCTATTCAAATATCATAAGAGCACACGCAACGCTGTGCCGTTGCGGTACCTATGCCGTTCCGGAGGAACGATTCCGCGGCGGCACGCGTTGCAGCCGCCGTGTCGTCGCCATTCCGTGCCTATGCCGTGTCGGGTGTCGTTGCCGCGGCACGCGGCACGACACGTTCCGCCACGCGACGTGGAGGGCTCTCAGCGCACGCGTGACGCCCACTCGCTGCCCCGCGAGTGGGTTTCGTCACGGTGACGCAATAATTCATTTTTTTTTAAATTTGAATTTAATAAAAAAAATTAATAAAAAAATTTTAATTTTTTTAAAATTCGAATTTAATAAAAAAAATATTAAAATTGTGTACTTTTATTTTTTTAAGATTTTAAGTGTGTGCTTTTTATTTTTTTAAGTTTAAGTTGTAACTTTGTTTTAATGTTGTGTGTTTTTTAATAAAGTGTGTTTGTTTTTTATTAAAGTGTGTTTTTTAATTGAATTGAGTTGGAAATAAAAAAAAATGAAATTGAATGAATAGTAATTTAAGGAACGGTTAAGGAACGGAGGGTTGCAGGTTCCATTCCTTAGTTAAGGAATGGAGTAAAAAAGTACAGTGGGGCCCGCAAATAGTAGTTTAAGGAACGGTTTAGGAACGGTATAGGAACAGCGTTGTGGATGGCCTAAATCATTTTCGATGTTTCAAATTGATATACTCCTACTATTGACTTATAAAATACGACTATTAGTTTTATATTTAATTTTTTAAACTTTTATCAAATTTATAAGTGGATTCAATTTATGGTAGTAGAATTATAGAGCTTTTTTTCAAAATAATCACGGCAGTCTCATACTTAGTCTAAAGTGAGTTCGATATAACGTAATTCCTCTAGTCCCCGTTAAATATCACATATTTGATCAACACAGATTTTTAGAAATTGTTTGATTTGGTGAAGGAAAATGAATTGAAAAAATTTAATGGGTTTTGGGTCCTACCATTAGTTTTATAATAAAATGTGAATGTGATGAGTTAGTGGAATGTGAGATTCATTTATTAAAAGGAGTACTCCCTCCGTCGGTGAAATAATGTCTTATTTTATCATTTCGGGGTGTCCGCGATTTTTAGTCTCATATACTTTTTTCCATTCTAAGTAAATGGACCTCACTATTCACCTAACTTATTAAACTCACATTCTATAATAAAAAATCAATATATAAAAATGAGGTCCGCATTCAACTAACTCATTTCCCCATTTTTCTTTACAAAGTCAAACAATTTCTTAAAATTCGTGCCGAGTCCAAATGGAATTATAAATGGCGAACGGATGGGATAAAAGTAAAATATGACATTTATTAGGGACCCGTCCAAATAATAAAATATAAGACATTTAATAGGGGTCGGAGGGAGTAAGACCTATGAACAACATTGGGATATGCTCACAGACATAACCATCTATCAAAAGATCAAATCTAAAATCCAAAAGGATCACGATCAAAACAATGATCTAGAAGGGGAACAGAATCAAAATGAGTAGCTCTCGACCTAGCACAACATACATATGAGTGTCCCAACAATGATAATCCCAAAAAAAAGAAGTTATAAATCAAACAAAAACAAATCAATTGACTAGCAATGTAGAGGACCTGGCAAGAAGTTAGAACTCATCCAACTCGTTATTTGAATGTGAAGTTAGGGTATCTCAACTGGTTATTCTAACTAGTGCCTTCGGGTAGGCATTGCAATTGCATTATAAAGAGTGAGAACACATCATCATTTATTAAAAAAAAGTTAAAAAAAAAACACTCCCTCCATCCCATATAAATATGGACATATGATATGGCACGTAAAATAAGATAAAATAGGTAAAGTAATAGAGAAAATTAGAAGAGTATCAACGTTAGCCTATAGTGGGAATTATATTATTAGTAGTGTTTTAATGGTGGTATAAGTTGTAAATAATTTGATGTATAGAGATAATATATTGGGATAATTATTCATAAATTGAAATGCCCATATTTTTTTGGGACGAACGAAAATGAAAGGTGTGCATGTTTTTTATGGGACGGAGGGAGTAACTAAAAGTGGCGTGTAAAATATATTCCAACGTATAATTTCCAAGAAAAAAATCCATTTCCATTCATGTTGGCTTTCTTATACTATTTTACAACATGTAGACAAGAAACGATGCAATAATGAATTACATAAAAAATTCCTAAAGACAATGATGCAAAAGTAGATTGACAATTAATTGAATCAAGAAAACCTTGTTAATTATTCACTGTCTAAGTTAATGATATTTCTCAATTCTAATTTTGAACTAAGCTTTGATGTCAAATCTAGGGATGATAATTGGGTTAACTTGCTCGGGTTGTTGAGCTATTCGATTATAGGTCATTCGGACTATGATTTTTTTATTTTTTTTATGAATAAATAAATTAAAAGCTGAAACTCTGGTTTACATCATACACTCGGGCATACCCGAGGAAAGTACAAGTGAAAAGCCACAAGTCGTTTAGAAAGAAGAAACATGGTGGAAATCAAGAAACAAAAAAACAAGGGGCAAGGCCTCAACAAGAACAACCTCAGTTCAGGTCACCCATCGAAACCCAGAGTGGGCGGGCCTCGTTAAAACCCCATGGGATAAAACTCCCCAAGGGGAAAAAGAGTACCCTGAAGAGTGACTCAAAGTGCATCAAAGACAAAACATCCGAAAGAAGTAAACACCATCATCTATCCGGAAGGTGGAGAAGAACCTGCTCGTGTGGGAAATGTGAGTACAAGATGTTGTAGGTAGCTTCTTTGATCTCAAAGATGACCCTAACTGCATCCAATGTCTTCCTATCGAAGATAACCTTGTTCCGCGTTCTCCAAATGATCGCCACTGAAGCCATGAGTGCAATCCTCTTCGCCATCTGAACAACCTGTGAATCTCTGATCTGCCGTCCTACCCATTTGATGACACTCCTGATCGTCTTCGATCTCCTCGCGATGCCAAGCCACAACATGATCTTTCCCCAAACAGCCCAAGTCTTCGGGCATTTGAAGAAGAGATGGTCTGCTGATTCCTCCTCCCAACGACAAAGCTGACAAGTAGGGTCCAAGTTCTCCAAGAAATGGAGGCAATCCTGTGTGGAAAGGCGTCCTCGAAGTGCGAGCCAAGTAATGAACGAGTACTTAGGAGGGACATAGTCCTTCCAAACATACTTAGCCTAGAATCGTCTCTCACCTCTCGGCCTAAACCACTCATATGCCTCACGAACCCTTTTCCCGCGAACCAAGAACTCCATAGTGTTGTGATCTCGTCTTGGGTGCATTTGTCCAACATCTCATCCCGGATGGACAAGAGCTTCTTTATAAGCATAGAGTCGTTCTTCTTATGCACCGTCCAATCCCAGATAGAATTATTCCTGATATAAATTGTCGACCTTAATCCTAAATATTTGGATTTCGGGCTAACCTGTCATGTTAATCGCGCTCAAATTTTTTATGATTACCTATAATTAATAGAATGTTTTTTATTAATAATTTTATATTTATAAAAATTAATATACATACAAATTATTGATATTTTGATACAGAATATGCAAGTCATTTTTACCTAAGTTATTAATTTGTGCATACATAATGTACCATAAAAATAAAATAAATTTTAAATCAAAAAATGAATATAATTTTTAAATAATAAATTAAAATATATTTTTTATTTATAATTATAATGTTCAAAGGTTTAAAATAGTAATGAAACTTGCACTTGGTCAGCCGTTGTTAATTACTCAAACAAAGTACAACTAATCTAAGAACACAATAAATGGTCGAGTTAGTCTGTGTCTACAAAAGCAATAAAAGCAGCACTCAGACTTAAAGAAAGAAAGAAATTTCTTTAGAATCAAGGTTGCAAGTGCAAGTGAACTAGTAGGCAACAATTGAAGAGTAAAAACTAAGAGCATCCACAATGGTGCGGATGTCCCACCGGACTTCCCAAAAACACCTCCTGCCACATCATAAGGACCTCCCACTGTACTGTCACGTCATAAAGACATCCCACTGCACAATGAGGGACATCCCCAAGGATATCCCGTCGGACATCCACAATAATAAAAATTCACAAATTCACAAATATGCTATTTACGAAATTAAAATTTCGACACGAATATGGGGAAAATGCAACGATTTTATTTAAATAGTAAAAAACATACATAATTATTTTTAAAAAATTTTAACCCAAAGCTTCGACAAACGCGACCCCCGTCTCACTCCTCGTCGTCCATGTGGCCAGTCCCAGCGTCACTCTCGGGCAGGGATGGCATCCCCAAATCGCGCCTCATATTGTCGATGACATCCTTCAGCATCAACTTGTATAAGGGGTCAGTCGCTGCATGCCACTTGTCCATGGTGTCTAGCAGGCTCTGCTGCTGCTGCATGCGGGCGAGTTGGGTGAGCTCGGGATTGAGCTGGGAAGGAGTTGCCGATTGGACCTCGTGGGACACGCTGGCGCTTCCCCCAACCAGGTGATGGTGACGGGAAGACGATTGAGGGGTCGGGAACTCTGCCTCGGCGTTGGGGAGGTTGTGGGAACCGGCACTGCTGCTGTACTCACCAGAGGCGTTGATCTTCGTCCGCTTCGGCCAGCCAGATTCAAGACCCGTACAAAACTTGGAAGAATTCTACACAACAAGATAGACGAACTTCTTCTCCTTGTCGGGGAACTACTGCATGGACAAAGACTTCACATCCTCCGTGGTCATGCCGCTGGTTGCCGTGCAGAGGTTGTTTTGGTAGATGCCGGCAAATCGGCTGAGCTGCTTCCTCAGCCGCTCCCACTATTTCCGAGATTGCTCTTCATCGTGAGACTTCCCACTTGGTGGTTTGAATCTGAGATAGCTTTGGCTAATGCGCCATCATATTCTGTCGATTTGCCTGTTCGCCCCGATGTAGGGATCCTCGACTATACCGACCCAGGCTTGAGCCAGCGCGACGCACTCCGCCACGCTCCAGATGGTCCTCTTTCCCTCGCCGGCCTCCTCCTATGTCCCCTCTGTCCCCGCCCCACCCTCGTCCCCCGTACGCGAGGACGAGGTAGTGCCCTTGCTCTTCCCTTTGCCCTTCTTCTTCGACCTCCCTACTGCCGGTGGTATCTGAGTGGGAGACTCCCTGACCGGAGATATCCCCAACTCCTCAAAAGAGAAGTCTCAATGCCGGCGAACTGTGTCTCCAGAGGAGTACTCTGGGGATCGCTAGACAATAAATCTATGTAGGGGCGATAGACATTGTCCCCAGGTGATTGTGGGACCCCCGGCCTGCTACCCCCTATAGCGGCATGCATGCCCTGCATCATCCCGGGCATTTGGGACATCATCGGGACATGCGTAATCCCCGTCATCGCGGAACTCACCCCGGGCATTTGGGGCATCATCCCACCCATCCCTGCATACCAAGGATACATATTATAGTACCCGGGCACCATCCCCGCCATTTGGGGTTGGGGCATCATCGGCGCCATTCCGGGCATCATCACGGACATCCCAGCAGTTTCGCCGACGTTTCCCCCATGTCCAACGGGAAACATCTGCGTTTGTGACTCGCTCGTGGCGGGAGAATCACTGTCGTGCTCCATTTATCTTCAAAAGAAATGACAGTAGAGAGAGAAACTCGTTAAAACAAGTGGTGCGAATAAATGAAGTTCAAATAGCCGTATATATAGAGTTTTAAAAAAAAAATAAAAATCGGGACGTTCGCCCTGGCACCGCAATGACGGACGTCGCCGGAAGGCCGTGGATACCTCACATCCGCAGCGGACGTCCGCATCCGCCTCTTCTCGCCTAATGGCGGAAGTCCCAGACATCCGGCACGCCGGTCCGACGTTCAGCAGGACATCCGCCATTGCTGATGCTATTAGTCCGAGGCATTAACGTAACAATAATTTTCAAAGTCTTTGTCGTGTTCAAGACTTTCGGTTTGTAATTTTCTTTAGATATAAAAATAATCAGACTTAGTCCACATATATTCAATTTATTAGTATATAGTTTTCTTGATAAATTTATAAATCAAAATATTTTTGATTTACAGAATAGAAACGTGAAGAATAAGGTGGATGACTCGTTTCGACTATTTACAGTTTCAATTTCTAGCCAAAATATTTAATAAAGTAATATACATTAAGTTAAAAAAAATTAATAGTAGTATTAAATTTCCTACGCCATTCTTCACCACAAATACAAAAAAACCCGCCAAACTCTTATCTTTCTGTATAAAGCCCTACGCCATTTTCACTGAGCCACCGGTAGCAACCGCCGCTACGCCCCCTTAGTCCCTCTCCAGTGATTAAAATCCTTCGCCGGAACTCCAATCCGCCAGAAAAGTCACGTCGTAGAATGAATTCCGGCGAATCAGACGCCGTCAACGAATCCCCAAATTCCATTCCGCCTCTCAAGGACGAATTCCGATCAACTCTCCTTTCCTCCGCCTCAACCTACGCAAAAGGACCGCTCGCAGGCCACTCGACCACGTCCGATTTCAGCTCGTTCTCGGTCGAAGTAATCTACGACATATTGGAAGTCAATTCACTCCTCAACGAAGCAATCCGAGATCTCCGACGCATCGCCGACCGCATTATCGCCGCCGGCAATTCCAGAGAGTGCATCCACTTCTATGCCGGCGCGCGGAAGTCCGCCTTGGACGAGAGCTTCAAAATTTTAGGAATCGAGAATTCGAGCGCGAAGATCATCCAGCACCTCGAGTGGCGCGTCCAGCAGCAGAAGATCCGGCTATGGATCCGCAACGCCGAGATCTGCGTCCGAGTTCTCTTCGCCGAGGAAAGGCGATTGGCCGAGCAGATCTTCAAAGGTTTGGGAAATTCCGGTTTTGACGATGCTTGTTTCGTCGAAACCGTCCGCGATCACGCCGATTCGCTCTTCAATTTTGCCGAGGCAATTAGCAACGGCCGGAAATCGCCGGAGAAAATGTCTAGTGTTTTGGATCTGTACATAACGATCTCAAATCTGTTGCCTGATGTGAAAACGATTTTCCAGTGGAAATTTGGGATATGTGTGTGTAAAAAAGCTGTGGATCTGTTGCTTAGTGTTAAATGGTGCAGAAAACATAATTGAAAGAGAGAATGGTAGAGAACGATAGGTTAGAATGAGATGTTTATTTCTCTATGTAGAGATCCCTTTAAATAGGGAGTAGAAACATGTACATGGTAAGTTCTATACTAGTTAAACAAATCATTCTATTTTCTAAAATATATTATGTTCATCCTTGATTACAGTAATTGATTCTCCATAGTTAATGCAGAATCAATTCCTTTTCTAACACTCCCCCTCAAATTGAGTAGTGGGGTCTCCGATACTCAATTTGCAAAGTGCATTCTCAAAGCTTCTAACATTAACTGCCTTTGTCAGTATATCGGCAAGCTGATCTTCTGAGCGGACAAACGGTAGTTCAACAACCCCACCTTCGATATTCTCTTTGATGAAATGCCTGTCCACCTCCACGTGGTTAGTCCGATCATGTTGAACAGGATTCTCTGAAATGCTTATAGCAGCCTTGTTATCGCAGTATAGTCGACACTTCTTACTAGGATTGAGGCCAAGTTCTTTCATCAACCTTCTTAGCCACATTATCTCAGTTAGACCACTTTTAATCCCACGAAACTCTGCCTCAGTACTCGAGAGGGCCACCACTTTCTGTTTCTTACTTCTCCAAGTTACCAAGTTACCTCCAACAAAGGTAAAGTACCCGGCGGTTGACCTCCTATCATTGGGATTCCCGGTCCAATCAGCACCCGTCTATCCATGTATCTCAAGGTTATCATTTTTAGAGAACACCACTCCATGTCCTGTTGTCCCCTTCAGATATCGACAAATTCTTAGCGTTGCTTCCATATGATCTGTTTGTGGCCGATGCATGAACTGACTCAAGATCCCTACAGCGTAGGCAATGTCTGGCCTGGTGTGTGATAGATAGATAAGTTTTCCAACCAGTCGCTGATATCGACTTCGATTTGTCAACTTGACCTTATCATTAATCTGCAATCCATGATTAACTGCTATAGGTGTTTCTGCCGGCTTACACTCTAGGAGACCCGTCTCTACTAGGATGTCCAGAATGTACTTTCTCTGTCTCAAAAAGATCCCTCTCCGTGATCTCAATACCTCAATCCCAAGGAAATACTTGAGATCCCCTAGGTCTTTCATCTCAAACTCCTGAAACAGATTCTTCTTCAAGCTCTCAATCTCTTCCAAGTCATCACCTGTGATGATCATGTCATCGACGTAAATAATCAAGCAAGTGATTTTATCTCCTCTTTTCTTCAAAAATAAAGTATGGTCGGAGTTGCTCTGTTTATACCCATAACGGATCATTGCCCCGGCGAACTTCCCAAACCATACTCTTGGGGACTGCTTCAACCCATATAGAGTTTTCCTTAGCCTACATCCTTCACCCTTCTTGAAGCCTGCTGTGAATCCTGGAGGAGCTTCCATATACACTTCTTCTTCCTTCTTCAGCTCACCATGATGAAAAGCATTCGTCACATCGAGTTGGTGCAATGGCCAATCCCTATTTGCCGCCACAGACAATAAGACTCGGATTGTGTTGGCCACTAGGGAGAAGGTTTCTGAATAGTCTACCCCATATGTCTGAGTATAGCCCTTTGCAACTACCCGTGCTTTGTACCTCTCCACTGAGCCATCTGGTCTCCTCTTGATAGTGAAAACCCATCGACATCCCACATGTCGCTTCCCTTTGGGTAAAACGCACGATTCCCAAGTATTGTTCCGAATTAATGCATCTATTTCCTTTTGCATCGCCTCTCTCCAGTGCTTATGTCTCATAGCCTCTTCCCATGACTGTGGAATCTCTTCTTCCTCATATAGTGCATTTTCAAATGCTTGAGCCATTTCTGATAGGTGACTTGTCGCTAGGCAAGCGACGGACTAGCGAGCCTTCCTGTTAATCCGCTTAGGTGTGTACCTTTTGGGTGGAACTCCCCTGTTCGACTGATGGGGGAGGATGTATCCCCCCGTGTCGGGGTCAACTCCTTCGACCTCCTCATCTTCACTAGTTTCCTCATTTGTGCTTTCCACAAAGGGCTCTGTTTCTTCATCTACATGTTCATCATTAGTCGTAAAGGGAACCGGAAGAACATGGTTATCAAAACTTACATTGGATAGCCTCAATGAGGAAGTAGTTGGCTGAGTGTCACCTTCAGGGACGAACTGTCCTACTTCAGAGACTTGCTCTTACTGTCGTCTCTGTTAGGTCCACTTCTAGATTACTTGGCGTTGGCATTGGCGCTAATATCCAACTTAGCGGGTCCTTACTACTATTTTTCCCCTGACCGCTGAGATGAGTATAGAAGTACTCGGTTTCAAGGAAATTGCAATTCATGGTGACACACATTCGGTTGGTTTTAGGGTCAAAGCATCTATACCCCTTTTGGTTTACCCCGTACCCTACGAAGACACACTTAATCGCACACGGAGAAAGTTTGGTTCGTTCATGTTTCGGGGTATGAACAAAAACAGAGCACCCAAAGACTCGTGGTTCAAGAGTTAAGGGTGGTGGAATTTTAGTGAAGGATGATAGGACTTGGAGTGGTGTTTGGTGTTTGAGGATACTTGTGGGTAATCTGTTTAATAGGTAGGCTGAGGTGGCAATGGCTTCTGGCCAAAAATGTTGCGGGGCTTTTGATTCAATGAGCATAGAGCGGGTCATTTCTAGGAGGGAACAGTTTTTCCTTTCGGCTACACCATTTTGTTCGAGAGTATAGGCACAACTGGTTTGGTGAATCAGACCATTTTCTTGAAAAAAATTTAGTCATAGCAACCTCGGATTTTTGTTTCATGAAGTACACCCAAGTCATGCGAGTGCAGTCATCTACAAAAACTAAGTAGTATCTAAGTCCCTGTCCCCCAGTAAAAGGTGCGGGCCCCCAAACATCAGAGTGAATTAATGAAAACGGAAAATCAACACGAGTATTATTCAAAGGATAAGAAGTTCGGTGGCTTTTGGCCAAAAAATAGGTTTCACAGTACTCATCATGTTTTGAAACAAAATCGGGAAATAATAATTTTAAGTAACCGATAGACGGATGTCCCAAGCGCCGATGCCAAAGCCAAGCTTTCCTATCGGCCGACCCGTGAGTTAGCATGGCGGTTCCTTTTTGAGCTATCTCGTCTACATAGTACAATCCATCACGTTCAGTGCCACGTCCAATTATTTCCCCGGTTCGGATATCCTGCAGCAGACAGAAATGTGGTTGCATCAATAAGGTGCAATTTAATTCCTTCGTGACATGACTAATAGACAACAATTTGTGAGACATCGAAGGAATGTAAAGGCAATTAGATAATTGAAGAGTATGTGATATTTTCTCGGTCCCCGCCCCTTCAACTTTTGTAAACTCCCCATTAGCTGTCTGAATATGGGATTTCTGAGGGTTTTGAATCCCTGTAAGATCTGAGGCATCATAAGTTATTGTGTCTGTCGCCCCACAATCAAATATCCATATATCATTTTTCTCATGTTCATTAGACACCTTACATGCAATTCCCAAGTTTTCTAGGGGCTGAAATCTATTCTTACACACAATTTGGGCATTTACAGGAATATCACACAATTTGGGGTCTGATTTGCACGAAATATAAGTTCGGGGGTCATTGGGTAATAAATGGGGTGTATAAGGTAATTTATCTAAATTTTGGGGAAAAAGCGAGAATTTTGTAGAGTTTGGGGATTTTTAATAAAAAATCCCCCAAACCCTACATTACCTCCACTCGCCGCCATGTCTTCCTCCATTCTCCCGAATTCCGCTTCCATCTAGTCCGCTATCACCGTTCCTCCAGCGAAATTGGCGGCGCCGGTGTGAGTCGCCGGCTGTGCAGCGCCGGTCGATGCAGTTCCCCTATCGCCGCCCCGAGTTTGTGCGACTTCCCTGTTGCCCTCGGTGGCGGCGTGAGGATATCCTCCTCCATCGCCTCCGACGGCTGCCGCCGCGTGACCTCCGTGGTTCCAGGGTGTGCGATTCGGTGGTGGAGCCCCCAGATTCTTGCCATGTTTCTCCTCCCAGCAATCGGGAAATCCGATCAGTTCGAAGCATGATTCTTTTGTGTGTTTCTTCTTTTTGCAATAGGAACAAACAAGCTTGGATTTGTCTTCATCGTTGCTTCGCCGGTTCCAACCACCTCCACCTCGATTGTTGCCACCCTCGAGCCGCCCCTGGACTGGTTCGATCCTCCTCGGGCGATGAGTCCAGCCCCGATGCCATCCGCAGTGGTTGTGGTTCCTGACTGCAACACTTGAGATCGTGTTTCTTCCTGCTTGATCAGATTATACGCAAGATCGACCGAGGGAAGTGGTTCCATTTTAACTATTTCCCTCTTTGTTGATTCGTATTTCCCGTCAATGGCAGTTAGGAAGGTGTATAATCTCTGTTCTTGGATCCAATTGTCGTGTATTTCCATATCCTCAGGGTACTTCATAGGATTTGTTCGCTTCTGATCTATCGACATCCATAGATCCTGTAGGGTGCTCCATACCTCTTCCAACGATTGATTACCTTGTTTCACCATACCGACTTTGATGTGGAGGTCGTAAATCTGGAGTTTGTCTCCTCCGCTCCCGTAGGTGACTGCCAATGCATCCCATATGTGTTTGGTAGTCGGTTGTTTCAACACCCGGCTGACCAGCCGCGGTTCGATGTTCTGTGTAATCCATGTAAACACGCAATGATCGGCTTGTTGCCATTGCGGGAAGGCTGGATCTGTTCGTGGAGGGGAAGGCGACACTCCGGTAACGTGAGATACCATTCCCCTGCCGCTTATAGCCGTCTGAATCAACACGGCCCATTCGGAGTAATTGTCTCTGTAACACCCCTTACCCGATTAATTCAATAATCGAGTAAGTGATGTCACCTTTCAGTACAAATCCCGACTTAATAGAAAATCATTGATTCTCTTATTTTTTTTTATACAGAGAGATTATTTTCCTTTACTTGGCAAACGAAAAAAACTGCTATATATCGTCTGAAATTAGACCATAAACCTGTTTCCGAAAGTCTATATATATATATATATGTTTATACAACCTGGATAGCGAAGTAAATGAAACGTCCGAACTACAATACACTTTCTAAACATGCCACATCTAGAATATCTGAAAGAATTTTTTTGAACACAAAAAGGCTGGCTAGTGACCCAACTTGAGCAGCTGTACATCGAAAGAATTAATCTGCAGGGGGAAAAGCGGAATGCAATGAGCTTCAACAAGCGCAGTAGTATAATCAACAATAGAGCCTAATTTCCAGAGTTAAGTAAACGTTATGCAACCTATGTGTTTTCATTATTATTAATCCAGAAAACACTCCAAAGCCTACCTCATCATATCTATTTACATATGTCTAATATCAGAAACCCCCAACATCATAATCACAAGTTTAGGTCATCATTCCTGGATCTCATGGAATTTACCAGATACATAGTCACATATAAATTCATAAACCAATAAGATAGAACACAAGGTAAAGTGCACATCACCAATTATCGAGTTAACCACAGAATATGTCACAATATTAATTATACACCAACGCGTATACAGATCGCCAACATTCTCATAACCATATACATATCAAAATAACCAACAATAAAAGTATGACCTTTCCTCCTTTGATTTCTTGGGACTTACTGAAGGCATAATCATATAATCACATAATATACCAATAAACATGATCAATTATCAATTGCTAGTGTCGAGCAACATCATAACTTCATACAACGTCAAATCATATCAAACAATATCAGATTCACCCTTTTTGCATCAGAGGATCATTAGTATCAGAATATATCATTTAGCATCACATAATATCGTTTTTCACATAAGAATATAGCTTTCACATATCCAAACACATATAACAAAATCTGCTCTCATGTACCAGATATATCATAACACATATAACAATCACCATTGTTCTCACATATCAGAACACATATAGCCCCATTAAGTGCTTAGTGACAAACTAGGGTACGCGGACCAGATCAGAAACAGAATCAGATCCAGACGCGGCCATGGTCCTCGAGAGGATGCCGCCCAGACCACCCATTAGGATGCAGACAGATAATCAGATCACCCCTTAGGGTGCATATCAGACAGATCAGATAGGGGCCCATCAGATAACAGACGATCCTCGCTTCAGTTATCCAGAAGACGAGAGATCACAGATAATGCAGCGCTGCTGTCCTATGGCATGCCAATTGTACCCACAGAACACACTCAAGCACGGGGCGTAAACACAGTCAAATATACTCATTTTCATATCAATACTTATTTTCAATAATTACTAACATAACACATCAGTATCTTCTTTTCATACCTAATGTAGAATACACTACCTCGAGTCCAAGGAGCCTTGACATCGAAATCCTTGGTTCATGTTCCTCCTTGCACGTGTTACCTTACCATTTCACATATATATTACATGCATCAACATCATTACAAATACTTCAAACATGAATCATATTCTCCTCTTAGTTTCTTTTAACCACTTACATACCTAGCTTATTCAAATTATTATATTATTGTCCATGCGCAAATTCCAAACCAACATTTAGAAACTTGAGTTCTATGACCAAATTAAATAAGATAGCATACAGCTTCACTATTTTTCTTCAACTTGGACTTAACTCTTATGGTAATAGATATTCTCAAACACGCACATCTTAGTTATTGTGAACATAATCAATCAAAAATATATAAACTCATCAAGTTTCACACCTAGCTATAAGCTATCCCAAACTTTGTCATACCAAGAATAATCATTTCCCTTCATTAAGGAGTAAATCATACTTATAAGATAAATTCTAAAATCAATCCAAGTAGCATAACAATTTTCCAAACTAAAAAGAAGAATCCTAAGCTTTCCCTTCATTCACATATCAAGATAACCTTCCATTCTGTTTCATCTCTCTAAATATTTCTAGGCAGAAAATTAGAAATAAAAAATGTCAGATTTGCACCTATTTTACTTGAATTCCAAAATGGGGAAAACTTGATTGTGAACCCTAGCTTCAATATGAAGAAGAAAATAGACAAATTGGAGGTGTGAGAGAGTTGCTTACACAAAGGGGAGACAATTCCAACTCACAGCTGCCGGAAAACGGGGACGGTGGTGGTGGAAAATCCGTCGGACATTCGCTGCAGAGAGAGAGATGTACGTGTTTTGGTGTGTAGGGAGGTGAGATGTGACGAGGCAGAGAGGGAGACACGGAGGGTTGCCACGCTGAACGGAAGGCGATGGTTGCCGGAGGTGAGGCAGCGCTCCCCGGAGGAATGTGTGCGTGTGTGTCCATGGTGAAATAGAGGTGTAGAAATGTGAGGGAGGGATAGAGGACTCCAGTAAGTTCCAGAAGGGAGAAATAGGTATAAAAATCTCATTCAATTTTCCAATTTCTTTTTCTATTTCTTTAAATCACTCTTTTTTTTTCTATTCTTTCTCTATACTTCTAATAATAAACATTACAAACAAATAATTCACATTGTAAGAACTATCTACACACTTCTGGAATTAATTTTCTTACCAACCCAACATACTAAGTTATAGTACTAATTAAGACCTATAAATTAATTTATTTACGACCTCCAACGCCTTTGAACTAATCTAAATTTTCAAAATTTTCGGGCCGTTACAGTCTCCATTTAACTTACTTCCTCCGATGTGGAGAGGTTGTGTATCAATTTTGTACACAACTGGTTTTTCTGGTGGGTTTTCTATGGTTTCTGGTTTGGGTGTTTGAGGTATTATCATGGCAAGACTTTTACTCATGATTTCGGCAATTTGCCTGGCAATTTCATCCGACTGGGATGAACTGGTATTTTGATCAGTTTCTGACATGTTTGGAAGGTTTTCTGCAGGTTTTGGCTAAAGGCCGGGAAAGGTTTTAGGGACGATGATGAAACTTTTCTGAACCTGGCTCTGATACCATGTTAAATGGTGCAGAAAACATAATTGAAAGAGAGAATGGTAGAGAACGATAGGTTAGAATGAGATGTTTATTTCTCTATGTAGAGATCCCTTTAAATATGGAGTAGAAACATGTACATGGTAAGTTCTATACTAGTTAAACAAATCATTCTATTTTCTTAAATATATTATGTTCATCCTTGATTAAAGTAATTGATTCTCCATAGTTAATGCTGAATCTATTCCTTTTCTAACACTTAGCTTGACCGATGCTGCAAGAGCTATTCTATTAGAGTTCGAGACGGCGGTGATCGGAGAGCCGACGAAGTTTCTGATCACCGGAGGCTCGATCCACCCGTTGAATACGGCGGTGATGGATTACATCGATTCAATCGTCGATTACAAGCAGATATTGACGCTGCTGATCGTGCGCAAACCTTTGCAGATCGATCTAGATTTCTCAACGGAATCATCGAATTCGCCGTTGGTGCTTCACTTGCTCTGCATCATCGAAACTCTGTATCTCAACCTCAAGGCCAAATCCAAGCACTACAAAGACGCAGCATTGTCTAATTTCTTCGTGATGAACAACGTGCACTACATCGTTCATCGGATCAAAGGCTCGTTCGAGCTGAGGGAGATGATCGGAGAGGAATTCACGAACAGGTTAGCCAATGAGTACAATCTCACAGCCAGTTTCTACCTGAATTCATGGAAGGGCGTGTTTGATTGCTTGGAAATCGACTGTTTTGAGAGGCTCGGAGGCTTGTTTGCTGGCTCGTTTTTCTCGAGGCTGAGGTTTAAGGCCTTCCAAGCCAGGTTTAAGGAGGTTGTTGAAGCGCAGAGTGGTTGGATCTTGGCCGAGGCTGAGCTTCGGAAGGAGTTTCGGATTTTGGTTTTGCTGATGATCATGCCTCTTTACACTGCGTTTCTTCATAGGCATGGGAAAAATGTTGGGAGGCTGAAGCAGTTTGGGAATTTTTGCGATGTTGAGAAAGTTGTGATGTGTTTGTTTGAAGGTTAGTGAGAGGTTTTTGGTTCGATGTTGCAATTTAGAGGATAGTTGTATGAAATTAAAAAAAATAGTAATGTCAAATATGTGTGAAAAAAATAGTGTATTTTTTATTTGAGGTGAGGCAATAGCTTACTATTTTAACAACCTTAACTTATTTTATGAATATTTGCTTTATTATTCTTCTAAGATTATACCAACGCACATAACACATCTACCACCTAATCGAACCACCAGACAACACGAAAAAAACACTTGTCAAAGATCGACAAAGACGAAGAAGAATATAGAAACAACCCTAATTCATGAGTAGATAAAATAATCAATATTGAATATTGAGAGACGAATGAGTTGGGTTGGGTTTATAGCCTGGCAATCAAAGTTGGGCCTTAGACCATAAACGACTTGTGCCTTTACTATCCAAAAGATTAGCCCGAAACAACTCAAAAAGTACAAATAATATTATCTCAAATTATATCCTAAGAACACCTGAAAAGAACAAATACCTATATCCTAATTAACTAAACATGGAAATGCGGATATATTTTACTATAATTATTAATATAACTGAAGAAAAAACCAGAATTTAGAATCTGATCCCCAAAAAAAATAATACTCCCTTCGTCCGCCAGTAAGAATCTCATTTCTGGGTGGCACGAGTTTTAAGAAATGTTAAGAAAAGTAGGTGGAAAAAAGTTAGTGGAATAAGGGTTTCACTTGTATATTAGTTTTAAATTAAATATGAGTGGAATGAGTTAGTGGAAATTAAGACCCTATTACCATTTATGGTAAAAGTGAACCAGGACTCTTATTCACGGACAGACTAAAATGGAAAAACGGGACTCCTATTCACGGACGGAGGGAGTAGAATCTAACATAAAAGGAAATTATCTAGGTCGAAACACATGAAATTGTACATATATGGTAACTAAATCTATTATCCCGATTCCGAAGATAAAGCTTTACATCTCTAACCCCTGAAAATAACAAATAGTATTATATAAATTAAATATGTTACATTGAATAAAACCTACGCATAAAGCCCTGTATATATGTACTATAACAGTTGCACACAAGAGTATACAAAGCAAACACGAGAGAGAAAGAAAGAAAAAACGAGAGTGAAGATGTGTGATAACTTGGATATCCGGATCGAGCAGGGATTCGAGTTAAATCCGACCGGAGAGAAGCTGATCAATGGCTACCTGATTCCGTGGGTGATGGGACAGAATCCTATATGGAAGGGCGTCATTGAGAAGGCGATCTACGGTGACAGCTCCCCGTGGGAGATTTTCAGCAACATCGAGTCGCGTTGGCACTCGAAGATGGAGGAGAAGGGCGCCATCAAGTACACGATCTTCGTCTTCACTACCCTGCTAAAGGCTCAAAATTCCAAGAGAGTTTGTCGAAGAGCCGGGAGAGGCACGTGGAGAGGCGAAACGGGCCCTAAGAAAATCCAAGAATCAACCACCGGATGTAGTATCGGCCAATCGAAGATGCTAGCGTTTGGGCAGTCAGGCGAGGGTCGGGCACTGGACGATGCATGAGTATTCTTTGAGTGAGGAATCGGTTAAGATGAGCGGCCGAGCAAACGCCGCCAATCTTGTCGTGTGTAAGATCACTAAAACCGTCAAGAAGAAGGACAAATCCGTCCACAACACAAATCAGGTATTTAGGTTTATTTTTTAGTAATTTCTTGGAACTTTTTACGTATCATAACCTAATTTTTTTGTGAAGTCACCGGCGGCGATTGGTTACGATGACCATCATGATGCTATGGCTGCACAACAAGAGTCGAATGGCGAGAGTTGCAATCTTGTGAGATTCGCACCGAAAAAAATGAAGCACTTATTTTCTTAATTATTTCGTTATAGGGTTTACAAAGTTGTGCAAATTGTTACTCAAAATTTTTTTCCCTGTGTTTTCTTTAGGGATTTTTTAACAGTGATTATCAAGTCCAATGTGCGCAACCAGAATCGTACGACGATGGTGCAAATTATGAAATATTTGTGCCGGACACAAATGAGGTATTTTAAAAAAAAATTATGTTAGAGTTAACAAATTTATGCAAATTGTTATGTATGCGATATTTGCACCAGACACAAACAAGGTACTAATTTTTTAAATTACATTCTTTTAGAGTTTACAAATTTATGCAAATTGTTATGTAACTTTTTTTCATTATATTCCCTATCTAAATTTAATAAATTTAAATTTTTTTGGAACAATTTTACGTATCCAAATTTTATGTATATCATGGGAAATAAAATTTAGAAAACATAATCCTTACCCATTTATCCTAATTAACAAATTAAATCCCTCCCTCCCCAATTCTCTCTTCTTTTTCGAAAAAAAAACCTCCCCCATCACCCCATGATTCTCTCAACCGCCCCCACTCCCTCATAACCGATTTCCCTCCCCCTCTTTTCCATTCGTTCTCTCTTCTCGGTCTCTCTCTCTCTCTCTCGCTCTCTAGCTCTCATCTCTCTCGAAGTGTGCTCTCACGGTAAGCTCTCGCCCCTCTCTCTCTCGGTTTACCTTTCCCCATTCATCCCCTTCTCATCATCATCTTGGCTTCTTCAAGGTGTTACGCTCGTACGTTGTAAATCGGTGTAGGGAAAGCTTCGAATTTACGTTTGAACTATCCAAGAAAGGTAACCAAACCCTAACCCTTGTTTAATTCGAAAACTCATGCATATAGGACGTTTTGGATGGTTTAGATGCTGAATAGGGTTTGTGGCTTTGTGATATGGTTGAGCATGTTTTTGGTAGTAACTGGCAGTGGGTTCCGACCCCTTTTTATCTAAGCAAACGATCTCCGTTGGGTACGAATTTTGAACTGTATAAAGGTTAATGTGGCTTCTGTGTGGTGTGTAATTTTCAGCCTCTTTGGATGTCGTATGAATTTATTATGATTTTTGCAAGTAAACTGCGCAGTTTCGCGAGTTGTATGTTTTTGGGAGATGTTTTCATGTGCAATTGGCGTGATTCTGAGTGCTATGTTTTTGTGATGAATGTGGGTGTGTTTGACCAAGAGATGGCTCGGGAAAATCAGTGTTTGGTTCGAGGGTTTTGCGTGGGTTGGCCGAGAGTTTTAGGGGCCGGCCTAGGGCAGTGTTGTGGGGGGGTTTTGAAGGGATGATCCCAGGTGTCTGGGTGTGTTTTGGGACGGAGAATGTGTGGTGTGAATGTTGTATAGGGTTTGAGAATCGGAAGTTGGAGGAAAGTGAGTGTGCACGGGACGAGCCAGGCGGCCGAGGTGCCGAGCCAGCGGCCGAGGTGCCGAGCAGGCGGCCGAGGTGCCGAGCAGGCGGCCGAGATGCCGAGCCAGCGGCCGAGGGGCCGAGCAGGCGGCCGAGGTTCCGAGCCAGCGGCCGAGGTGCCGAGCCAGCGGCCGAGGTGCCGAGCCAGCGGCCGAGGGGCCGAGCAGGCGGCCGAGGTGCCGAGCAGGCGGCCGAGGTGCCGAGCCAGCGGCCGAGGTGCCGAGCCAGCGGCCGAGGTGCCGAGCCAGCGGCCGAGGTGCCGAACAGGTGGCCGAGGTGCCGAGACAGCGGCCGAGACACCGAGCCATGTCGAGACGCCGATCCTTTTTCCGAGTTTTTCCGAACCTTTTCCGAGCCAAGTGAGCCGTTTGCACAGTAAGGGTATGCCAGGACTTGGAGTGCTGTGTTCGTGTGTTGTGTGCGCGTTTTGGGTACGTCGTTTGCGTGCGGGGTGTGTTTCGAACGTGTGACTTTGTGTGTTTGTTTTGTAACATGTTGTTAAGTGTATGTACGTGTAACGTGCTAGATGTTGAAGTCGTCTACGTAGGAATCATGCATTGTCGTTTAAAGTCTCGTCTCTTCTGACTCTAATCATGATACAATTTATCTTTCAAAAGGGTGATCGTTTACGAGGAAAGTGTGGTTGAAGAAGGGAATTATTTTAAAAGCTAAGCAATCGAGGTGGGCTTTTCTACCCTACTTTTACGTGGGTTGTTTTTAATACGGACTCTGTTCCGGAATTGTTTATGGAGGTGAACTGTTTGTCTTGCCAAATGTTTTGATTTGAAACCTATCTGAAGTGGTTTACCACATATGTTTAATCGAATTCGGGTCTGTTGGGCTGCGAACCCTCAGGCTAGTGTACACGAGACTGGGTGCCATCTGAGAGCAAGTTGGCCGGTCTAGATGACCTGGGGTGTGGCCACGCCCCTTGTCACCGTTTGGATCAGATAGTGTATGATTGAGGGAATAAGGGTGGCAATATCGGAAAATGACTGCGCAGTCGAATTTATGAAATATATTTTGGTGTACTTGGGTTATTTTCATTACACTCAAAACCCCAACGTTACACTGTTATGGCATGACAAACTATGATTTTGGCGTGTGTCCACTGAGTGCAATAAGTACTCAGCCCTGCATGTTGTTTTCTTAATGTGCAGGTTGAGCGGCGATGGGGAGGACGGATGTTGAGCAGTTAAAGTCAAAATGCGTTTCACTTTGTTTTGGATAATGTCGTGTCATCATACCCGGCATTATCTGTCTCTTGATCTTCTTCCGCTGCTTGTAATCCGAAACAATGTTTTCATTTAAACTCTGGTTACTTAAACTTTTGAAATGTCGCTACAGTACCTTGTTTTAAAATGAATTTCCTTTTATTAAATGTCTTTGGGTCAAATATTCTTGTTTTTCCCCTTTCTTCCCCGCTTCTTTACTCCTCCCCTAGTCGCGGTCCACCGTACTTCCTATCCTTAGGAAATGCGGGCGTGACAGAGTGGTATCAGAGCCTAGGTTTTCTCTTTCTGCTCTGGACCCAAAAAAATTCTTTTTCTGACTGGAGTAAGTTTTCAAAAGTGTCATTGGCTCAACATCCGACTCATCGCACTCAACCTGAAATGAGGTAATGAAAATTTCGAAATTTTGGAAAGTATATGGAAGTGGAGGAAATTGTGATTTTGGTGTTGAAAATGATTTTTATGTAAAGTTTAAGTAAGTGTCGAGACATGTGGAAGGGTACAAAGTGATGTGGAAAAGTTGGAAATTATTTGAGTTATGAACTGTTATGGTGTTATGAACTGTTGATGTATGATGAACTTATATGAAAGCATGTGGCTGATGTGTGATGATATGATGACGTGAATGTTGATGTGAGCTCTTATGTGAGTATGTGTTGGCCTTTTGAATGTTTGAACTTAGACGTGATAGAATTTCACTAGTGCTTCTTGGACCTATGATAGATAAGAGCTTTTGGCCTTTGAACACCAGCGGGTTTGGGTTAGAACAGCGATACGTGCATACACACTCTCTCTCTCTCTCTCTCTCTCTCTCTTCTTCGGTTATGTACTCTGTTTTTATACGCGAGGCGGTTGTTTCTGTTTTTCTATAGATGGCGCGTATGTTCCGAACCGCGCGACGGAGTGATCGCGATAGACTTAGGGCACAGAGGGTGCTCAGGGATTATAGAGTGTACCGGAAGAAGGATCACGTACCGTTGATCGAGTTCGTGGCACACTTCGACACCCTCTGGAGGGCAGCTCAGGAGTTCGGAGTGACAGAGCATGACGGCATTGAGAAGCTAATAGATTTGCTTCCCGATAGCTGGAAGGAGTGGGCCGAAAGAACGACGAGGAGGTACACGTGGCATGAGCCCGCTACCGATGACATGGTGGGTGACATGGCTGGCTTTCGGAAAGCCGTGTATTGTGCACTGGTGGACTCTCGAGAGGAGCAGCCCCCACAGGAGGTGGAAGAGAGGGTCGTGTATCAGGACAAGTATGTGAGCATGTACGAGGGTGAACAAGGGTATGAAGATGATTATGAGGAGGCTCTGCCAGGGAACTCCGAGGAGGACGACGACGAAGACCCGGAGGAAGGGCCTATGGATGAGGATGATAGAGTCGTAGTCTAGAATTAGAATAGTTCGTTGTCTTTTCAGTTTTTGCTTTCAGTACGATCTACTCTTGGGAACAATGTTGGCCTTCTTTCTTTTAATGAGAATTTGATTTTGGTTTATATCCTATGTGTTGCATCTTATACTACATGAAGGTTTTATAAGAATTTTGAGAAAGTGGTAATCTTGGATGAGAATTAAAGTAACACTTATGGGTATTGAATCAGAATGCCGCCAAGACGGGGACGTCAACCACGACAAGGAACCAACGTGGGGGCACCACCTCCACCACCACCACCTCCACCACCACCACCTCCACCCCCGCCTCAACAAGAAAGATTCATAGTTACGTTCTCAAGGCAGAATCCCCCAAAATTTGACGGACAAGGAGACCCATCCAAAGCGGAAGAGTGGATACGCGGCCTCGAGCGTATCTTCAGGGTCATGGAGTGCACAGATAGGGAGCGCATTGCTGGCGCTACCTTTCAACTGTCAGGTGCTGCCGATTACTGGTGGGAGACTCGGCAAAGAACTATGAATCCTGCCCGCCTGGAGGCGCTAACATGGGAGGAGTTTAAGGTGGAGATTGACAACAAGTATGTCCCAAAGACGTACAGACGGGCCAAGGTGGTAGAGTTCCACACGCTAAGCCAAGGCCGAATGACTGTGACCGAGTATGACCGAGCCCTCGCGCAGATGGCACGATATGCGCCCGAGTTGATGGACACCGATGAGAAATGGGCGGTGAAGTTCCGGGCCGGGCTCAGAGATGAGATAAAGGCCGCGTTGGCCTGTCGAGGAGAACTCTCCTACTCGGAGATCTTGACTTGTGCACTGGACGTGGAAGATGCACTCCCTAAGCCAAGAGTTGTGGCAACAACAAACGCGACACCCCTACAAGCTCAGTCAGGCCACCAAGAGAAGAGGAGGTGGGATGGTGACCAGGCTCAGTATGGTGGTAAGAGGCCACAACACATGAGGAACCCACCCTACAATGGCGGGAGACAGAATACTTTCCAACCGAGGGCAAACTTTCCGCCGAGGAACCCTCAATGTGGAAGGTGCTTCAAGTATCACACCGGGGAGTGTCGAGACCCTAGGTGCTTCAACTGTGGTGGGAGTGGCCACTACATCCGAAATTGCCCAAACAAGCACATGGGAACGGGAACGAGACAGAACCAGCTAGGCTTCCGTCCACAACCCCAGGCTTTACCTGCACCTCCACCACAGCAACGCCGCCAAGGATTGCCATCGCAAGCAAGGGCCTACGCCTTGAAGGGGAAACAGCCGGCAAACGGGAAAGAAACCTTTGAGCAAGGAAACTTGGCAGGTATGGGCACACTTCTCAATATGCCTATAGTTGTCTTGTTTGATACGGGTGCGTCGCATTCCTTTATATCAACGTCTTGTGTGGATACTTTGGGATTACATACTGTTAAGACCGAACCCACTATGAGTGTGACCTCACCGGTAGGCGGGACTATAGATATATCCCGATCTTGTGCATGTGTGAACTTTGGAATAGGTGAACTCAGTTTAGTGGCTTATAATTTGCAAGTAATGACGATGGGTAGCGTAGACATAATCTTGGGTATGGATTGGTTAGCGGAGAACCACGTTACCCTTCATTGTAGAGAAAGGGAAATCTCGTTTGAAACCCCCGGAAAAGAGCCGATGAAGTTTCACGGAGTCCCAATGAGCCGACGCAAGTCCATTATCTCTGCGCTGCAAGCCACTACAATGATGAGGAAGGGATGTCCAGCGTACCTTGTTATTTGAATGGGGAGGAGAAGAAAGACAGGAAGATAGAAGATGTGGCGATAGTGAGTGAATATCCCGATGTCTTCCCCGATGCATTGCCGGGACCCCCACCCGACAGGCAGGTAGAATTCACGATCGATCTGGAGCCCGTATCGGCACCAATATCCAAAGCACCTTATAGGATGGTGCCAAAAGAGTTGGAGGAGCTTAAGGTGCAACTGCAAGAGTTGCTGGAATTGGGATTTATTAGACCTAGCGTGTCACCATGGGGAGCACCAGTGTTGTTTGTAAAGAAGAAGGATGGAACGATGAGGATGTGCATCGACTATCGGGAGCTAAACAAACTAACGCTAAAGAACAAGTATCCACTACCAAGGATAGACGACTTGTTTGACCAACTTCGAGGGGCAGGAGTCTTCTCTAAGATGGATTTGAGGTCTGGGTACCATCAGTTGAGGGTTCGGCGAGAAGATGTACCCAAGACGGCGTTCCGAACAAGATATGGTCATTATGAGTTCGTTGTAATGCCTTTTGGACTGACGAACGCCCCGGCAGTGTTCATGGACCTTATGAACCGCGTGTTCCATCCATTTCTGGATCGGTTTGTCCTGGTTTTCATCGATGACGTGCTCGTTTACTCAAAGAACGAAGAGGAGCACAAAGAGCACTTGAGAACCGTCTTAGCAACTCTAAGGGACGAGAAACTATATGCCAAGTTCAGTAAATGCGAGTTTTGGCTCAAGGAAGTGAACTTTCTTGGACATGTAGTAACCTCAGATGGAATTCGTGTAGACCCGGCTAAGGTGGAAGCAGTGCAGGAATGGAAGCCACCTTCTACACAAAATGAAATCCGAAGCTTTTTAGGACTGGCGGGCTATTATCGAAGATTCATCGAGGGATTCTCGAAGATAGCAAGGCCAATGACGCAACAACTGAAAAAGGGAGTCAAGATGATTTGGACGCCAGAATGTGAGGCGAGCTTTCAGTTGTTGAAGGAGAAATTGACCACCGCACCAATCCTAGCTGTGCCGGAGCCAGAGACTGACTATGCGGTATATACGGATGCGTCGAAGGTGGGACTGGGATGTGTGCTTATGCAGAAGGGGAAAGTGATTGCATATGCATCGAGACAATTGAAGCCCCATGAACTGAATTATCCGACGCATGACTTGGAACTGGCAGCTGTGGTGCATGCTTTGAAGATCTGGAGACACCATCTCTATGGAGTCCATTGTGAGATATACACGGACCATAAGAGTCTAAAGTACTTCTTTGAGCAAAAGGAGCTGAATATGCGCCAACGTAGGTGGCTCGAGTTGGTGAAGGACTACGATTGTGGTATAAATTACCATCCGGGAAAAGCAAACGTAGTGGCCGATGCTCTTAGTAGGAAGTCTCAATCTCAGCTGGCCACCTTTCTTACTATCGAGGAGAGTATAATCCAAGAGTTCAGTAAGATGCGCTTGGAAGTGGTGAGAATGCCCGAGACTGTGGAAGGGATAGTAGCCACGTTGGTGATGGAACCCGACTTAAGAGCCAGAATTGTGGAAGCTCAACGGCGAGATACGCTACTAGAAAGGATTCGCTCAGAAGTGAGGACGGGTGAACCCGGAAGTTTCCGTGAGGCAGCGGATAACGGTCTCACCTACAAGGGAAGGTTGTGTGTGCCCAAGGATGAAGGCTTGAGGATGGAAATCATGAGAGAAGCACATGAAACCCCATACGCTGCTCATCCAGGGAGCACCAAAATGTATCAAGACTTGAAAAGACAGTTTTGGTGGAACGGTATGAAAAAGCATGTTGCAGCTTTTGTGGAGAGATGCCTAGCGTGTCAACAAGTAAAGGCGCTACACCAACGGCCCTATGGGAAATTGCAACCCCTCGAGATTCCGGAATGGAAGTGGGAACATATTGCAATGGACTTTGTGATAGGACTGCCAAAATCCCAGCGAGGGAACACGGTGATTTGGGTGATTATAGATCGTCTCACCAAATCTGCCCACTTTGTGCCGGTTCGTGCCACTTATGGATCCGATCAGTTGGCTAAGGTATATGTACGGGAAATTATACGCTTGCATGGAGTTCCAGCGACAATCACATCTGATCGTGATGCTAAATTCACTTCTAGATTTTGGACAAGCCTGCAGCGCGAGTTGGGGACTAAGTTGAGTTTCAGTACAGCGTTCCACCCGCAAACCGACGGGCAGTCGGAGAGAACGATACAAGCCTTGGAGGACATGCTACGAGCCGTGGTGCTTGATCGAGGCTGGGGTTGGGAAGAAGTACTGCCATTGGTTGAATTCGCGTACAACAATAGTTACCAGGCGACTATCAAGATGGCTCCATATGAGGCATTGTATGGAAAGAAGTGTAGATCGCCACTTTATTGGGATGAAGTGGGTGAGAGAAGAATTCTCGGACCAGACTCTGTAGAAGAGATGATAGAGATTGTCCGACAAATCCGTGGGAGGATCAAGGAGGCACAAGATCGACAGAAATCTTATGCGGATGTGCGAAGGACCGAGTTACAGTTCGAGGTCGGGGAAAAGGTCTTTCTGAAAGTTTCCCCTTCTAAGGGAATGACTCGTTTTGGAGTGAAGGGAAAGCTGAGACCCCGATTTATTGGTCCATACGAGATTTTGGATAGAGTCGGCGTGGTAGCATACAGGTTGGCCTTACCACCAAGCTTTGGGAATGTGCACAACGTCTTCCATGTGTCACAATTGAGGAAGTACGTGTTTGACCCCACACACATCGTTCACCAAGAAGAGATGATGGTCCTAAATCCCGATCTAAGCTATGAGGAGAAGCCCGAGGCCATTTTGGACCGAAGAGTGCAAGAATTGAGGAATAAGTCAATTGCTTCGGTGAAAGTACGGTGGAGGAATCATGGAATCGAAGAAGCAACATGGGAATTAGAAGATAAGATGAGAGAGAAGTTTCCAGAGCTGTTTGAGTAATCTAACAAATTTCGAGACGAAATTTTGTTAAGGTGGGAGGAATGTAATACCCGAAAATTTGTGGAATTTTATTCTTTTAATTAAGGATGAAATTTTTATGTTTTTGTGTTTAAAATATGGTGTGGAAAATATTATTTGGGTTTATTTGATTGTTGTGGATGTGGTATTTTCTACCTAGGCAAATTAAAATGGAATTAAGTAATTAAGCTATGAATAAAAACTCCTAATTAACAAATTAAATCCCTCCCTCCCCAATTCTCTCTTCTTTTTCGAAAAAAAAAAACCTCCCCCATCACCCCATGATTCTCTCAACCGCCCCCACTCCCTCATAACCGATTTCCCTCCCCCTCTTTTCCATTCGTTCTCTCTTCTCGGTCTCTCTCTCTCTCTCTCTCTCGCTCTCTAGCTCTCATCTCTCTCGAAGTGTGCTCTCACGGTAAGCTCTCGCCCCTCTCTCTCTCGGTTTACCTTTCCCCATTCATCCCCTTCTCATCATCATCTTGGCTTCTTCAAGGTGTTACGCTCGTACGTTGTAAATCGGTGTAGGGAAAGCTTCGAATTTACGTTTGAACTATCCAAGAAAGGTAACCAAACCCTAACCCTTGTTTAATTCGAAAACTCATGCATATAGGACGTTTTGGATGGTTTAGATGATGAATAGGGTTTGTGGCTATGTGATATGGTTGAGCATGTTTTTGGTAGTAACTGGCAGTGGGTTCCGACCCCTTTTTATCTAAGCAAACGATCTCCGTTGGGTACGAATTTTGAACTGTATAAAGGTTAATGTGGCTTCTGTGTGGTGTGTAATTTTCAGCCTCTTTGGATGTCGTATGAATTTATTATGATTTTTGCAAGTAAACTGCGCAGTTTCGCGAGTTGTATGTTTTTGGGAGATGTTTTCATGTGCAATTGGCGTGATTCTGAGTGCTATGTTTTTGTGATGAATGTGGGTGTGTTTGACCAAGAGATGGCTCGGGAAAATCAGTGTTTGGTTCGAGGGTTTTGCGTGGGTTGGCCGAGAGTTTTAGGGGCCGGCCTAGGGCAGTGTTGTGGGGGGGTTTTGAAGGGATGATCCCAGGTGTCTGGGTGTGTTTTGGGACGGAGAATGTGTGGTGTGAATGTTGTATAGGATTTGAGAATCGGAAGTTGGAGGAAAGTGAGTGTGCACGGGACGAGCCAGGCGGCCGAGGTGCCGAGCCAGCGGCCGAGGTGCCGAGCAGGCGGCCGAGATGCCGAGCCAGCGGCCGAGGGGCCGAGCAGGCGGCCGAGGTGCCGAGCCAGCGGCCGAGGTGCCGAGCAGGCGGCCGAGGTGCCGAGCCAGCGGCCGAGGTGCCGAGCCAGCGGCCGAGGTGCCGAGCCAGCGGCCGAGGTGCCGAACAGGTGGCCGAGGTGCCGAGACAGCGGCCGAGACACCGAGCCATGTCGAGACGCCGATCCTTTTTCCGAGTTTTTCCGAACCTTTTCCGAGCCAAGTGAGCCGTTTGCACAGTAAGGGTATGCCAGGACTTGGAGTGCTGTGTTCGTGTGTTGTGTGCGCGTTTTGGGTACGTCGTTTGCGTGCGGGGTGTGTTTCGAACGTGTGACTTTGTGTGTTTGTTTTGTAACATGTTGTTAAGTGTATGTACGTGTAACGTGCTAGATGTTGAAGTCGTCTACGTAGGAATCATGCATTGTCGTTTAAAGTCTCGTCTCTTCTGACTCTAATCATGATACAATTTATCTTTCAAAAGGGTGATCGTTTACGAGGAAAGTGTGGTTGAAGAAGGGAATTATTTTAAAAGCTAAGCAATCGAGGTGGGCTTTTCTACCCTACTTTTACGTGGGTTGTTTTTAATACGGACTCTGTTCCGGAATTGTTTATGGAGGTGAACTGTTTGTCTTGCCAAATGTTTTGATTTGAAACCTATCTGAAGTGGTTTACCACATATGTTTAATCGAATTCGGGTCTGTTGGGCTGCGAACCCTCAGGCTAGTGTACACGAGACTGGGTGCCATCTGAGAGCAAGTTGGCCGGTCTAGATGACCTGGGGTGTGGCCACGCCCCTTGTCACCGTTTGGATCAGATAGTGTATGATTGAGGGAATAAGGGTGGCAATATCGGAAAATGACTGCGCAGTCGAATTTATGAAATATATTTTGGTGTACTTGGGTTATTTTCATTACACTCAAAACCCCAACGTTACACTGTTATGGCATGACAAACTATGATTTTGGCGTGTGTCCACTGAGTGCAATAAGTACTCAGCCCTGCATGTTGTTTTCTTAATGTGCAGGTTGAGCGGCGATGGGGAGGACGGATGTTGAGCAGTTAAAGTCAAAATGCGTTTCACTTTGTTTTGGATAATGTCGTGTCGTCATACCCGGCATTATCTGTCTCTTGATCTTCTTCCGCTGCTTGTAATCCGAAACAATGTTTTCATTTAAACTCTGGTTACTTAAACTTTTGAAATGTCGCTACAGTACCTTGTTTTAAAATGAATTTCCTTTTATTAAATGTCTTTGGGTCAAATATTCTTGTTTTTCCCCTTTCTTCCCCGCTTCTTTACTCCTCCCCTAGTCGCGGTCCACCGTACTTCCTATCCTTAGGAAATGCGGGCGTGACAATTTTTATCAAAAAAAATTCTGTATACATATATTGATTGGAATGTTGGGTACTATTACAACCTCCCAACCTCTTTTCAAGGGTGATTTCACAAATTTGTTAACTTTCAATATTTAAATTAACAAATTATTGATCGTCTCTCATGTCAATTTAGTTATACATATTGTATATATATGGTGTATGTTTTAAGTTATCCGATAAAGGGGTGTTTGGTAGATATGTCTTAACATGTGATAACTCAAAGTGAGATGATTTATCTTGATTCAGCATAGATAAGATAACTTAGAGCATCTTCAGTGGACGGATGTCCCACTCGGACATCCACTAGGACTTCCTAAAAACATCTCCTGCCACGTCACTAGGACTTCCCATCCCACTGCCACGTCACTAGGACATCCGCTTCACAATCCGCCCTTCTCATCGCCCTTCCCACTAGGACTTCCCGCAATAAAAAAAACCACAAATTCACAAATATATGTAACGGAATTATAATTTTGACACGAAATACGGAAAAATTGCAAATGCTTCATTAAAAAAAATTTACATAAAAATAAGAAAAAAAATTACATAATAAAAAAGAAAAAATTACATAATAAATTTTTTGGCTCGGCTCACTCCTCGTCGTCCGTGCCGCCCTCGCCGTCGCCCGTGCCGCCTTCGCCGTCGCCCGTGCCGCCCCCATCGTCCCCGCCGCTAATCTCGGCGCCATCATCTCCAATGGGTGGCATCCCCAAATCGCGCCGACATCCATCAATGACATCCTTCAACATCCTTTTGTACACAGGATCTGTCGTGCTATGCCACCTATGCATGGTCCGGACCAAGCTAGTCGTTATCTGTGCGCGGCGAGACGGTCGTACTCTTCTGGGGGAGCAGGGGGTGATGCGATATTTTAGAGTTCTCAAACAATGTATAAAGATTATCAAGTTCAATTATTTAAACTCTAATAATACTAGTAGGCAAGAATACAGTATCGTAGTAGTATTTCAAGTGTCGATCCACAGGGAGGCGAGATTGCTTACACTTAATAGGACTACACAAAGCATGTAAAGATTTTGTTTTGATTTTGAGAAGGTTAACTAACTTAAGCTACTAAAGTGAGGTTTTTAACACGTGAAGACAAGTCACTCCAAGTTGCTCTCTAAGCTTGCGTTGTTACACACCATTACAACGAACCATACGACGGGATTAAAATTATCAACCTAATCGCGTGCACTGAACATGTCTACGACGTATAGTTCACAGTCAGCTGAACACTTGTTCCATGAACCAGCTTTCAACGACATTTAATTCCTGCAGATGCGCGGGAACAAATGTCGTCTACTATCATTACTTACCTAATCCACTATCAATTTATCCCCTGAACAGTTCTAAATCGATAGCATACCAACAAATGATCAATCCTAAGCTATGTTAAAGTGACGATAGCTAAGATTTAACAACACTACATCATTAGCCAAAAACGTAGCATTTTAATTATCAAACACATTGTTGGTATCAAACGTACGATTCAAGGTGTTAAAACAAATATACAAGCCTAGATTACAACTTGGAGCAACAAAGAGAGTCTAGCCTATACACATAGTAGAATGTAGAAACAAAACCATAGGTGTGTGGCTCTCTTCGAGTGGAGTCGGGATTCGGGAATTGATGGTCGGAATAATGGTCGGAATGCCTTCCTTCTCTTCTTCCTCTCCTCCTTTCTCTCTGTCTTTCTCCCCCTCCCCCGTGTGTCTTTTTCGCTTGTTTTTTTATACTCAACCGTCGATTGAAACTGCTGAAAACTGCTTGACATTCCGAACGCCCGACCGGGCGATATTAGAAGAGGGAATCGCCCGACCGGGCGAAAGGCTGCTGCGTGGCTTCGCGGGAAACGCCCAACTGGGCGTTTAGTTGAAATCAGCACGCCCGACCGGGCGAACTTTCTGGACTCCGCATGCATAAATGGAAACGCCCGACCGGGCGTTTAGCAACTTCAAAACGCCCGACCGGGCGAACTCTCTGGAATCTCAGCTATGCATTTTTGACGAACTTCCAGCTTCTAACACCCGAAACTACACTTAAAGCACGACTTGGTGAGCTACAATTAACATAAAAAACCGGGGTAAAGAATAGGAAATATGCTTCGCATCAAATACCCCCAAACTTGAACACTTGCTCGCCCCGAGCGAGGTTTATTTTCAGCACAAAAACTCAACACAAGTCTACCCCGCAAAGAAATTTTCATCACAAAGAATCATGTAGGGACGTGAGTGCCAAAATCTGAACCCCCAAACTTTCCAATCAAGATTTCCCACTCTCAAGAACAATCACTCATCCCCTTAAAACTTCAAGTCAAGATGCACTTCAAAGTAAGTCCAAACATACGATCAAACAACTCAAACCGTCATCATTGACTCATCAAGCAATACTAACCACATAGACTCACAGATTTCAAATCGAACTTCTTTAACTTTACCAAGTTCTTTACACAACATCCACAAGCATCAACGATAAGGTCCAAGGTCTTATTTCAAGGTTGTAATGGGGCTAGGGACGAGGTAGGATACATATGGATAGTGAGCTCGAAGGCTACACAATTGAGTGCCAAATTCTTCCCTCCTACAACTTCCTTCCAAAGAACAAACAACAAAAAAATTACAACCAAACTCGAACCCCCCCCAAACTTGAGATCTATTCTAGACAAGATTACATCAAACAAATATAGAAGCACTATCTTTATTCCATCAAACTTTTTCTTTTTCTTTCTTTCTTTCTTTTTTTTTATAAAGACCTCGACTTTTGCAAATTTGGAGGTCGTCTTTTTTCTTTTTTCTTTCCTTTCTAAGAACTTCATTCTTTTCACATTACATCAAGTACTAGATATGTCTACTCTTTACAATTCACCACCCACACTCAAACTCAAACCACAAAGCTCAACTTGTATTTAGCACCCAAATAGTAGCAAGGTCTATCGATGAGGCTAAAATTAGGCTTATTTCAGTGGCTAAGTGTTTGGCTAAGTGTTTACACAAAGAATAAGAAATTAAGCTCAAGGTGGCTTCTAGGGGATCATTTGATGGACTAGGCATGTGATCATTTGGCCATGTAGTTCATCCTAGTTCCTTATCCTCTCATATCGTTAACACAAACGAACGCAAGCACTTCACTCGATAAAGCAAATCAATCCAAGATAATTTCCACAAGTCATGTGATTTTCATACTCTCCTCAACTCAAGAAATCGGTTGTAATCACAACATGCTCTTTCAATTAAATTCATGCACCCATACCATTCATCCTAAGCTTCAAAGTTCAAGTAAAATTAAGTAAGATTTCCTAACCAGAAAGCCGAAGATAAAGCATGCACCCGTCAACTACATAGATTCAAAACATCTTTATCACGCAAAACACCCAAAAACATACATCACAAATCATTCATAACCCCCCCAAACTTGAATGCATCATTGTCCTCAATGCATGCAAAGAAGACAAATAAAGTAAAGGGAAAGGAAACTCCCCCAAACTTGGCATGACGTCCATAGTGCATTCGGGTGGGAGGGTTGGTGTAAAAATCCTTTGCAAGTGTGCTTCCTCCTAAGCTCCAATCCTAACTCCCAGTTGCTCCTACAAAAAGAACAAAAACTACAAAAAGAAACACTCAATTCAAAAAAAAATGTTAGAGGAAAGAATTGAGCAAACAAAACCTCCAACATATGAAATCAAAAATAAAAACAAAAAAAAAACTTGGGTTGCCTCCCAATCAGCGCCTTTGTTTATAGTCGTTGGCTCGACCTTCTTCATCCTTGTCTACCTCTATCCAGGCTCCAATAGGCGCTTCCCCGCCTTCTCTTGCTTGATCACCACATTCTCTCCATCTACTCGAAACATGACCGTATTTGTCTTGGTCTCTATCACAACATCACCGGTTGCTAAAAATGGCCTACCAAATAGGATAGGCATATCCTTGTCCTCTTCCATCTCTAGGACAATGAAGTCAACCGGGAGTACAAATCTATCAACCTTCACCAAGACATCCTCGATGATACCTTTTGGTTTCACAATTGAATGATCCGCCAATTGTAGGTCAATGTCGATTGGTTCAATCCTCGCTTCTAGACCGATTGACCGTGCGGTTTTCAGAGCCATCAATGATATTCCCGAGCCTTGATCAAGTAGGCACTTTGGGAACTTCTTATCTCCCATCTCACATGGGATCACACAGCTTCCAGGGTCTCTTCTCTTTGCCGGCATCTTTCCCTTCACAAATTGTGAGCAAAATGCGCTCAATATCACCACACCATCGTCTTGTATCTTCTCCTTTTTAGCAATAAGATCCTTAAAAAACTTGGAGAATTTAGGAAAGTGTAGGAACAAATCCACCAGGGACACATCTACATTAACTTTCCTGATAATGTTCATCATCCAATCGAGTCCTTTCTCTTTAATTATTTTCCTACCCTTCTTCTTATTCTCGACTGGGAAAGGTGGTGGCGGGATAAAATCTGGAAAATTAAATGGACACTTCGGGTCCATTGCCGGACTTAGTGGATTCTTCTTGTGGATATCACTCATGGTTGACTCTTCTTTTTCTTGTTGACCTTCCCTAGCTTCGGTAGTAGCCCACTCAATCCCCTCGTCCGTCCCTGCGTGCGAGGTTTGTGAGCCAAACAACTTGTCCGCCCCTGCGTGCAAGATGTTCGAGCCATTTTGTGCATCTAGCATGATTGGAGACTCAAGATCCTTTCCACTTCTTAACTTAATTGCCTTGCACTGTTCAAAACCTTTAGGATTGGGCACCGTATCACTCGGGATAGCATTAGGAATTCTTGTGTGAGATGCTGTAGCAATCTGCCCAATTTGAGTCTCAAGATTCCTCATTGTAGCTTCTAACTGCCCAAATTTTTCCACGGTCTTTTCTTTGAAGTAGTCATTCTCCTTTTGACTCTTAGTCATAAACGAGAGAATCTGTCCCAATTGATCCTCGACTGATGGCTTCTTCTCATAACCCGGAGGTTGAGTGTTGTACCTCCATTGAGTCCCCGAAGTGTTGCTAGGACCAGCTTGATTCCAGGTTGCTTGTTGAGGCCTCCAATTCTGCTGATTGTTGTATTGGTTGCTTTGGTTGAAACCTTGATGATGGTTACCAATGTAGTTCACGTCCTCCACTGGTGGCCCTTGAAGACTTGGACATTGATCAGTGTGATGTCCACCTTGACACAACCCACACTTCATAACAGTCACTGCTTGAGGTTGAGGAGTTAGTTGAAGAGATTTCACTGCTTTCGTCATTGAAGACATCTGGGTTCTAATGTCCGCCAATTGAGCCTCAATGGCTGTCACTCTTTCCGCATCTTTGGTAGCACCAAACGTATCTCCTACCTTCTCAGCCGCTCTTCTTGGATTATGCCAATTCCTTTGATTGTTGGCCAACCTTTGGAACAAGGCTCTCACCTCATCATGCGTCAAATCATCCAAGTTCCCGTTTGAGCCTGCAGTGACTAGTCCCGTGCCCTCATTGTTGAGACCTTTGTAGAATTTTAAAAGGTCATGCCCCGGAGCTAGTCCATGACTTGGGCATTTCCTTAGCAATTCAGTGAACCTCTTCCACGCTTCCGCAAAAGACTCATCATATTTCTGTCGGAAGGTAGTGATCTCCTCTCTCAACTTCTCAATCTTCATCGGAGAGTTATATTCCAAGAGGAACAACATCTTCAACTCTTGGAATGTGGCTATGTTGTATCCCGGAATAGAATCATACCACGCCCGTGCTTTATCCCTCAGTGAGAAAGGGAATAAGGCCCTCTTAATCTGATGATGGTCCACATTCGGGGGTCGATGAGAGTTCGTCAATTCGTAGAACGCGTTGAGGTGGCTCATTGGATCCTCATCGTCTCGCCCATGGAAGAGATTTCCCCCGTTCACCAAGCTAATGTAATGAGGAGGAATGTTCACGTTGTCATTCGCGTAGGCGAATTCTCCTAGAAAGTCGACTCCCGACCTAAGAGTGTCACCGAACCTTCCTCCAGGTGGTGGGACAGCGTTGTTGTTATTATTGTCGGCCATCGACTCAGCTTCTAGATCACTGTCACTACTCTCAAACAATGGGTTATCTCTGATTGGACTCGGCGAATCTTGTTGAATTTCAAACCCGGCTGAACTTCCTGACCCTTTCCTTCTTTGAAAACAGAGTAATCCGAAAGGCGGTGTACCCTGAGATCTCGTGTGCATTCACGACTTTCTTTTTTTTTTTTGTATTTTACCTACACAACAGAAAATACACCAAGCACAAGCACAATATAATTCCTATAACCGAAAGCGAGACCTCTCGACAACTTCGGGGTAAGTCCTATAAATCGCGTGTGCTAGTGCGCAAACAAAACTACCTAAAACTAAACTAAGAGTTAGCTAAATATTACCTAAAATAATACACTCCTTCGTCTTCAATGTACCTATAAAACTCAAAAGAAAAATCAAACAAAACAAAATAAAAACTAAAACAATTAAGCATAAACAAGCTATTGCCTCCCCGGCAACGGCGCCAAAACTTGATGCGATATTTTAGAGTTCTCAAACAATGTATAAAGATTATCAAGTTCAATTATTTAAACTCTAATAATACTACACTACTGCAAGAATACAATATCGTAGTAGTATTTCAAGTGTCGATCCACAGGGAGGCGAGATTGCTTACACTTAATAGGACTACACAAAGCATGTAAAGATTTTGTTTTGATTTTGAGAAGGTTAACTAACTTAAGCTACAAAAGTGAGGTTTTTAACACGTGAAGACAAGTCACTCCAAGTTGCTCTCTAAGCTTGCGTTGTTACACACCATTACAACGAACCATACGACGGGATTAAAATTATCAACATAATCGCGTGCACTGAACATGTCTACGACGTATAGTTCACAGTCAGCTGAACACTTGTTCCATGAACCAACTTTCAACGACATTTAATTCCTGCAGATGCGCGGGAACAAATGTCGTCTACTATCATTACTTACCTAATCCACTATCAATTTATCCCCTGAACAGTTCTAAATCGATAGCATACCAACAAACGATCAATCCTAAGCTATGTTAAAGTGACGATAGCTAAGATTTAACAACACTACATCATTAGCCAAAAACGTAGCATTTTAATTATCAAACACATTGTTGGTATCAAACGTACGATTCAAGGTGTTAAAACAAATATACAAGCCTAGATTACAACTTGGAGCAACAAAGAGAGTCTAGCCTATACACATAGTAGAATGTAGAAACAAAACCATAGGTGTGTGGCTCTCTTCGAGTGGAGTCGGGATTCGGGAATTGATGGTCGGAATAATGGTCGGAATGCCTTCCTTCTCTTCTTCCTCTCCTCCTTTCTCTCTGTCTTTCTCCCCCTCCCCCGTGTGTCTTTTTCGCTTGTTTTTTTATACTCAACCGTCGATTGAAACTGCTGAAAACTGCTTGACATTCCGAACGCCCGACCGGGCGATATTAGAAGAGGGAATCGCCCGACCGGGCGAAAGGCTGCTGCGTGGCTTCGCGGGAAACGCCCGACCGGGCGTTTAGTTGAAATCAGCACGCCCGACCGGGCGAACTTTCTGGACTCCGCATGCACAAATGGAAACGCCCGACCGGGCGTTTAGCAACTTCAAAACGCCCGACCGGGCGAACTCTCTGGAATCTCAGCTATGCATTTTCGACGAACTTCCAGCTTCTAACACCCGAAACTACACTCAAAGCACGACTTGGTGAGCTACAATTAACATAAAAACCGGGGTAAAGAATAGGAAATATGCTTCGCATCAAGGGGCCTCCGATTGGACCTCGAACGACCCGCTGCTGCTTCCCCTAGCCTTCCGCTGGGCAGCCTTTTGCCCAATCGGGCGACGACGCCGGCGGGAGTCTGATTGAGGTAGCGGGGACACTTCCTCGGCTTCTGGGCGCTCGTGCGAACCAGCACTGCTGCTGTATTAACCGGAAGCGTTGATCTTCGTCCGCTTCTGCTAGCCCGATTCGACACCCCCACAAAACTTTTGGAAATCCTTCACCACGAGATAGGACTCCCACTGGTCGAAATCTTTGAACTTCAAAGATCTGTCGGGGTACTGCGCCAGGGCACGGTTCTTCACATCCTCCTCGGACATACCGCTGGTTGCCTGGCGGAGATTGTTTTGGTAGAGGCCGGCAAATCGACTAAGCTTAGGCCTCAACCGCTCCCACTGTTTCCGGCATTGTTCGGGAACGCGACACTTTGCCCCAGCCGATTTGTGTGTGAGGTAGGCATCAGCGACGCGATGCCACAGTCTGTCAATATGCTGGTTAGCACCGACATATGGATCCTCGACTATTGAAACCCAAGCCTTCGAAAGCGCGACGTTTTCCCACACGCTCCAGACCGTCCTCTTTCTCGTCTCCTCATCATCCTCCTCCTCAGCCAACCTTCGCGAGGAAGAGCCAGTGGCTTTCCCCTTGCCCTTGCCCCTGCCACGACCCTTGCCCCTGCCCCTTGCCGCTGTCCCCACATCATCGGGAGTCTCCCTGACTGGAGATAGCCCCAACTCCTCAAAAGAGAAAGTTTCCACGCCGGTGAACTGAGTATGCGGAACAAAACTGGAGGGGGTATCAGCAGACAACATATCGATAACCGGTCGATAGACATCGTCCGCTAGTGGTTCAGGCCCCCTGCCACCCCCTCCCCCAGGCATGGTCTGCATCATCCCCGGCATCATCCCACCCATCCCCATCATATTTGGGGTCATGCCCCCCATCCCCATCCCCATCATATTTGGGGTCATGTCCCCCATCCCTGCTGCCCTGGGCATCATACCACCCATCCCACCCATCCCACCCATCCAATTGTACATATTGCAGTAAGGGGACATCATACCACTCATCCCACTCATCCCACCCATACCACCCATCCTACCCATTCCACCCATCCCCGACATTGCCGGAACCGTTGTCGCATTTTCGCTAGAGTTTCCCTCCAGTTCGGCGGGAAACGTTGGAGTCTGCGACTCGCTCGTGGCGGGGGAGTTCCTGTCGTTCTCCATTAAGTAGAAATGAAATTTGTAGTAAAAGAAGAGAGAAACTTGTTAACACAAGTGGTGCGAATGAAATGAAGTTCAACGAGTCGTATATATAGAGTTTTAAAAAAAAAATTTAATACCGGACGTCCGACCCACGCCACAATGGCGGACGTCCGCCCGCCCGTCGCCCGCACGTCCGAGGACATCCGACGTCCTTAAGGGACGTCCGTATCCGACTTGCCACGCCACAATGGCGGACGTCCCGGTCGCCCGTCGCGGATGTCCGACCGGACGTCCGCCATTGGAGATGCTCTTACATTCATGTTTGGTGGATTCCGAAATGAATATACATGATCAAGATTAACATGTAAAAAGACTTTTATATCCTTAACACAAAATGCTAAAATAAAAGTAAATGAAAAAAACCCACAATTAATTATTATTCCACTACCTAATATTTTTACATACTAACCTGACATGTATTTTTATAAATGAATTTACATTATATACATACAGGAAAAACAGAAAAAAATAAATCAGAAATAATTTCCTACAAATAATTTACTGACATGCATAAGTTCAAAAAATGGAAAAATAAATTAGGAAAAATAAATACAAAATCTTTGCAAACATTATTTCCTTTCAACACCAAAATCCTAAATTAATTAATAAATATAATCGAAATATAAAAAAAATTAGTTATCTTCTTCTCCACCGACGAGGGCTCAATACCAGACGTGTCTCAGACTCCTTTTTTCTTCGCCGCCGTCTCCGTCGGTGGCGCCTCCACCTACTCGGCATCTACACAACAAAAACCCCATCACCACCATCTCCAGTGCCACCTCGAGACACTTCATCAGCCCCCGATGCACGCCAAGCACCGCCAGACATTCATGAAAGCAGCCAAAATCAAACAAAACACTACCACTACCAGGCAAAAATCGAAACCCTAAAATAGAAGTGTTTGATGAATTGACTGACTGAAAGCTTTATATATCACGCATGAAACTAGAATTCAGACGTATGTCTGAATGATTTCAGGTGTTCGTGCTCTATTGTTATTGGATTTCCTTCCTTTCGTCGATTTCTTTTAAAGGATATTTTGAAACAAAAACAAAGTTGACTAACAATTTAATTATAATATACTCCATCCGTCCACGAAAAATAGAGCACATTTGCCATTTTTTATTGTCCACGAAAAATAGGGCACATTCAAAAAGGAAAGTTTTAAATAACTTTTTTCTTACTTTTTTTTCCTTCTCTCTTACTAATAATATGGACCCCGCATTCTCCTAACACTACTTCTCTCTTACTTTTTTCCCATCTCTCTTACTTTACCAAATCTACATTAAAACACGTGTCATTCACAAAGTACCCTATTTTTCGTGGACGGGAGAGTAATATACAGTATATCCTAATTAACTAAATAATGAAACGCGGATAAAAATTAACTACTGAAGTATTAATATCCAGAATCTTATCAAAATAACAAAACAAAAACTAATAAAATCTAACAAAAATAAGGAAAATTGATATCCAAAAAATCAGGGGATTTTGCTTGAAACACCGGAAAAGAACAAATATACCAAAAATACATAAGATAAAATATACTCTATCCGTCCCTAATAATTTATCACCATTTGACTCGCATGAATTTTAAGTAATGTAATAGAAAGTTTGTTAAAAAAGTTAGTGACACGTAATTCATTTGAAATGTATATATATCCCTATGTATATTATATGTATGCAACGTTTAATATAATTCTCTTATATGGTTTGTACAGCGGTTTGGTGACAAATTGATTCCTAGTTCGAACGTATTATTGAATTCTAATTTTGTTTATTTTCTCTAGTAATTTTTGTATAAATAATTTTATTTTGTAATCATAAAGAATGATTTTCATAATTTAAGATTAGAAATTAATTTCTTCAATCCCATAAATAATAATGTAAATAATATATTCCCTCTGTCCCTGAATAGTACGAACTTTCTTATTTTAGAAAGTTTTTTTTTTCTCTAATGAGGTGAGACTCATTCTACACTATCAATACTTTAAGTACGAAATGTTCATACTCTTTGGGAACGAAAGGAGTACAATATTAGCAAAATCAATTTCAATACTATGTACTTTATAAAATATATATTCTTTAATTATTTCTATATCGATGTTATTTTATCTCTAAATTCTATTCTCATCTTCTAATTATTGATCTTATTATACATGTTTTGCGTGCAATTCTCGCTTATGTTCGATTTGTTTCCATGTCATTGACACTGAAAACAGTCAACCAATTTTAACAATTATTTATGCCCCAAAAATTAAAATCCCAGCTCAGCCATGTCGTGGGTCCTACTTTTATATATTAGTCAGCGATCCTAACAGTTTTATAGTACTCCCTCCGTCCTCCATTAGACCATCAGCAGTGGGGCGCCCTATGGCGCGCCACGTCAGCATTTTTATCCTCCTCCTTCTCCACCTGCAGTGGGCGCCCTAAGGCGCGCCCTATGGCCCGCCACATCATCAATTTTGTAATATTTACAAAATACATACGAATTAAAAAAAAACTAAAATACATTTAAAAAACGAATTTTAAAAACTTCATTCATTTAATAAAAATTAATACATTACAATGCGAAATAATAAAAAACGCAAACTCAGCGACAGCGGTTACGAGCCCACACTTCTTCAATCATGTCGTTCATGAGCTGCGCATGCTCGCGCTGCATTTGCGAATAGCATGCCGCCATGGCCTCTTCAACGGCTGCATCTAATGCTTCGTCAATCGAACGACCGAAATCAGACGAACTAGAACTATTGGTGTCTTCGCCGGGATTCATTTTCGTTGGATGTTGAGAGAGAATATGTTGAGAGATAGTCGATATGTTCGTATGCACAACTGAATGAGAAACGAGATTTATATAAAAAAACGAAACCGCGTGCCTTCGTCCGCGGCCTTCACAATGGGGCTGACGATGTCGCGGACGATGACCATTGTCCGCGACGTCCGCAATGGAGCGGACGATGGCCATCGTCCGCGGTTTAAGTCGCGCCCGAAGCATATTCCGCGACTATCGTCCGCGGCCTATGCCACACACCCACAGTGGGGGCGGACGATGAATGGCGCGGACGATGCGCGCCATCGGGCGTGCCATCGTCCGCCCATTGCGGATGGCCTTAAATGGCACCAATTTCTTTTTTTTTCGGTTCGTCCCCAATTAATTGGCACCCTTCATTTTCACTACTTTTGGTAACGGATCCCGCATTTCACCAACTCATTCCACAAACATTTTATTATAAAATAGATATATAAAAGTAAGACCTACGTTCCACTAACTTTTTCCAACCACTTTTCACTACATTTCTTCAATCATGTGCCAAGTCAATCGACGTCAATTAGTGGGGTCGGAGGGAGTAATAAAATGTGAGTGCGAATGAGTTATTGGAATGTGGGGTTCATTGTCAAAAATGGAAATAATTACAAATTTTGAGGGACAAGAGGAAGGAAGTACACAGATTCTATAATTTTAAAAAGTATTAAAACTAAGTTAGTATATATAAATAAATGTATAACAGATGATGAAGCCGACTCCATAACAAAACATTGAGAGAGAAAGAGAAGAAAGAGCGCAAACATGTTTCCGAGCGGAATTGGGTTCAAACCGAGCGGGGAGCAGCTGATCTAAGGTTTCCTGTTGCCGTGGGCAAAGGGACAGAAGATCCTGTGGGAAGGCGTCGTCGAGAAGCAGATGTACGGCGAGAATTTCCCGTGCGAGCCGTGGAATGTTTTCAGCGACATCGAATCGTCTTATCATTCGAAGATCGAGGAGAAGGCCGCGATCAAATACACCATCTACGCCTTCACTACGCTGCTTAGGCCTTTTTCCAATTCAAAGAGGGTTTCAAGAAGAGCCGGGAACGGCACGTGGCGCGGTCAGGCGGGCCCAAGGAGATCGAAAACTCCGAAACCGGCTGCGTCATCGGCCAATCGAGGATGCTCGCGTATCAGCACTCTGGTGAGGCGGACGTCGGGCACTGGACGATGCACGAGTATTGCCTCAGCGATGAATATGTTAAAAGTGAGTGGAAGATCAAACGCGGCCGATCTCGTCGTGTGTAAGATCACCAAAACGGTCAAGAAAGTTCCATACGCGCAACCCGGCGTTGTTTCGACTGAGCAGCTGATCGACGATGGTTTGGTTGCTTCAATCAAGAGGGCGGCGGAGGTCGATCTTCGAAGTGGAGAAGGTGATGATTTGAAAAGTCAGAAATGCCACGGTAAGGAATTCATTTAGGGATGAAAATTATGCACACAACATGTTTGTGGACTCGTCTATATTATTTTTCGGTTTTATATTCATGGCTGCGATGATCGGCTAAATCATATCACAGATTCACAGGACTCAGGTTATTCGCTTTCTTTTGTATTGCTTCAGTTTTCTCATGATGGTTTTCGTATTTCTGAGTTCAATTGAATTATATAAATCCTTTTCGAAGAATTAGAACATATGCTGTTATCGGTTGCGCACCAACTATTTGTTAAAATGATTGAACGTTCTTGTTGAATTTGCGCACCAATTCAATTTTCCTTTTTATGTTCAGTAGTTACTAATTTTTATCCGCCCAATATTGTAATTAGTACACAACATTCCAACCAATATAATTATACAGACTAATTTTTTTTATAACAATACAAGAAGTAAAAATATATTTATATTTAAAGAGAATCGACAATGGTTTCTCATTTACCCCTTAGTGACTCAAAGCTGATGCTCTTCATCGTCACAAAATATTCTGGTCTATAGTTAAACATATTACATAATTCTTTTTCAGTATGAATACTTAAATTAAAACTCAAAGGCGTCGGTTCACCTTGATGGAACTTGTTGATCTCCTACGAAAAAACTATCTCCATGTCGCCTCTCGGGTCCTTCGATCTCGCCAAAGAAAAACTTCTTTGTTGTTCTTCGGTCGGAACCGTGACGTCAAATCCATTCGCCCCATGTGTGATCATCGGTTGCGGAACCCATCCATCACCTGAACCTTCAGGATTCGGCTGCGGCTGTACGGAAGCCAATATTCATTAGTGAATATGAATGAAAAAAAAACAAAAACAAAATATCAATGAATATGAATGAAAAAAAAACAAAAACAAAATATCAATACGGACTATGTTACCTAAATATATTTTGAAAATATATTTTTAGGTAATTCATATATTTCAAAATAAACAGATTACGTACCCTCGTCTCCATTAGTTGGTGAAAATCAGAATCGAACAAATCTCCAGACTCCTTCATCCAATCAAGACTAGCAGCTGAATATTCTTTGAGTTCGCATTTCTGTCTTTTCATATCTGAATCTTCTCCATTTCGAAGAAAATCGACCTCCGCCGCCCTCTTCATTGATACAGTCGGAACTGGAACCGGAACCGGAGCTTCATAACTGTTGAAAGATATGAGTATTATTCATTCAACTTGTTCAGAGAATTACAATAGGTATGCCTCCTTTAAATAGGTCAAATGTTACATAAAATTGGCAAGATTTGCCATAATACTCATTCCCTAATTAATTTTTTTTCCTTGCTTACCTATTTTCCTTACTTACATATTTTCCTTTCTAACACTCCCCCTCAAGTTAAGTAATGAGATTACCAATACTTAACTTGCCCAATACCTCATGGAAGCTTCTTGCATCGACAGCTTTCGTAAGTATATCCGCCAACTGATCTTCAGATCTCACAAAAGGAAGTTCTACCGTCTTGGCCTCTATATTGTCCTTGATGAAATGTCGATCCACCTCGACATGTTTTGTCCGATCATGCTGAACTGGATTTTCAGATATACTGATTGCCGCCTTATTATCACAGAACAACTTACATGACTTCTGTGAGTTTAAGTTCAACTCAGTCATCAATTTCCTCAGCCACAGAATCTCAGTCAACCCACTCTTAATCCCTCGAAATTCAGCTTCTGCACTTGACAAGGCTACCACTTTCTGTTTTTTGCTTCTCCACGTGACAAGATTTCCTCCCACAAAGGTAAAATATCCAGCAGTTGATTTTCTGTCATTTGGGTTCCCTGCCCAATCAGCATCCGTGAATCCATGAATCTCTAAATGTCCATGATTCTCGAATAGAATCCCATGGTTCGTTGTCCCTTTCAGATATCGAACAATCCTCAGTGTTGCTTCCCAGTGAGCTACTTGAGGTGCATGCATAAACTGACTAACTACTCCAACTGCATAAGCTATGTCGGGTCTAGTGTGGGATAGGTATATCAATTTCCCAACTAAACGTTGATATCTCGTGCGGTGAGTGGCTTCAGCTCCTTCAACTATCCGCAGACCATGATTCTGAACCATAGGAGTATCTGCTGGCTTACAGTCCAGTAGTCCTGTCTCGGTTAACAAGTCAAGTACATATTTCCTCTGACTGATGAAGATCCCCTTCTTTGACCTTAGCACTTCTATACCCAGAAAGTACTTTAGTAATCCCAAGTCCTTCATTTCAAACTCTGCAAACAAATTCTTCCTTAGCTTGCTTACTTCCTCTTCATCATCTCCCGTGAGAATCATGTCATCTACATAGATGATGAGGCATGTAATCTTTCCTTCTCTTTTCTTCAAGAATAATGTATGATCAGAGTTGCTTTGTTCATACCCATACTTCTTCATTGCCTCGGAGAATCTCCCAAACTAAGCTCTAGGTGACTGCTTTAGCCCATATAGTGTTCGTTTTAGTTTGCAAATCTTTCCTCCTTCGAAATCTCCAACAAATCCAGGTGGTGGCTCCATGTAAATGGGCTTTTTCAGTTCCCCATGTAAGAATGCGTTTGTCACGTCGAACTGATGTAGTGGCCATTCCCTGACTGCCGCTATTGAGAAGAGCACTCGAATAGTACTCATTTTTGCTACCGGTGAGAATGTTTCAGCATAATCAACTCCATAAGTCTGAGTGTATCCTTTGGCCACAAGTCTCGCCTTATACCTTTCAATCGACCCATCTGGCCTCCGTTTGATAGTGAAGACCCATCTGCATCCCACAGTTCGAACTCCATCAGGTTTAAGACATACTTCCCATGTATTGTTCTTCATCAGAGCCCGCATTTCTACTAGCATTGCTTCTCGTCAGTGAGCAATTTTCATAGCCTCATCGGCCGTATATGGGATTTCTTCTTCTTCGTAAAGTGCTGCTTCAAACGCCCTAGCCATCTCTGTTAGATTTGCTTTAGCCAGATTCGCCATAGAATATCGGCTTCTACTAATCCTCTCAGGACTGTATCTCTTAGCCGGGACCCCACGAGTAGTTCTGTTGGGGAGTATATAGCGGCCGGTATCACCATCAATTGCTGCATTCTCATTCTCGTCTACACCAAAAGTGTCAGGAGTAATAACTGTATTATCTGAGCTAGTTTCAGGAATTACCTCGGATATCACTAGAGGAGGACTCGATTCAGGCGTAGGCGGTTGAGGAGGCTCTACAGCAGATGTGACTGACTCGGCAGTGACACTAGCTTGTTCTGTTGGTTCGACGTTCGAGATACTTGGATGTGGCATCGGAAAACTGAGGGGTCCAATTTTATCACACTCCCCCCTGACCCCGAGGTTGGGTGTGATAGAAGTATTCACTTTCTAGAAAATTACAATTCATGGTTGTTATAACCTTCCTAGACCCCGGGTGATAGCATCGATAGCCCTTCTGATTTACCCCATACCCCAAAAAAACACATTTTATTGCACATGCAGAAAATTTTCCTCTTTTGTGTTTCGGTACATGCACATAAACGGAACAACCAAAGATTTTGAGCGGAAGTATGAGAGGTGGGGGAATATCAGTTAGGGATGCGAGAGTCTGCAAAGGAGTTTTCATACCCAAAATTTTTGTAGGCAAACGATTAATCAGGTAGACAGCAGTGGCAACAGCTTCGGGCCATAAAAATTTAGGAACATTTGAGTAAAAAAACAGGGCTCTCGTGACCTCTAGGATTATCCTATTCTTTCGTTCAGCTACACCATTTTGTTCAGGAGTGTAAGGACAAGTAGTTTGATGAACTAACCCCTTTTCTTTAAAAAAATCAGTCATGTCTTTGTTAACAAATTCCCTACCATTATCGGATCTAAGAATTTTGATCGTGGTTTGGAATTGTGTCTGGATCATTGTAAAGAAACGGGTAAATTTTTCAAAAACGTCAGATTTATGCTTCAAAAAATATACCCAAGTCAATCTAGTGCAGTCATCCACAAAAATGAGAAAATATTTAAAACCATGATCACCAACAATAGGAGCTGGACCCCAAACATCGGCATGCACTAGAGAAAAAATAGTCTTAACACGAGTATCACTTGATCTAAAGGATTGTCTGTGGTTTTTTGCCAAAACACAAGATTCGCAAGTAATATCCTTAAAATGAAAAAACTTTGGAAAAAGCAATTTTAAATACCCCGAGGATGGATGCCCCAATCTGCGGTGCCACAACTAAGCTTCCCGATTTGTAGATCCGTGAGCAAGCATCGCAGTGCCACCTTGTTGAGTAATCTCATCCACATAATAAAGACCTTGACGCTCAGTGCCACGCCCAATTATCCTCCTCGTCCTGATATCCTGTAATACACAGAAATTTGGATGCATTAGTAACGTACAGTTTAATTCTTTCGTCACGTGGCTGATAGACATAAGTTTATGAGATAATTTGGGCACATAGAGGCAATTTGTAAGCTTCAGGGTTGGGGATATTTCAATGGTTCCACTCCCACCCACAGCGGTCAACTCTCCATCGGCAGTTTGAATTTGGCTTTTAGTTGCCCCATTAAATTCACAAAAATCTTTCATATCGTAGGTCATAGTATCAGTTGCCCCACAATAAAAAATCCACTCACTCTCCTTAGGGTCAATTTTACTTTGGGCAATGCATGCAATAGGTATATTTTCCAAGGGTGCAAAACGATTTGGGCTTAAGACGGAACTTTCAGACAGTTTTGGGGTCAAACGTGGAATATAGTTTTTCTGGGGTCCTAACTGTAATTTTCGCGGGTCATATTGCATATATTCTGAACTATAAGGACCAGAAATTAAATTACTCATGCTTTGGGGTTTATTCTGAAAAACAAATTGGGGATCGGGGTTTCTCAACCCAATCCGTTACCTCCGTATGACCCGCCTCCTTTCTTCTCCGCGAAGGCTGCCTCGCCGGGCCTGCCGCCTCCACCCGGTTGAGGACCGGTATCTCCTGCTCTCCCACGGGTGTTAGTCATCTCCCTATTCCCTGCTTCTTGCAGAAATAATCCGCCTCCATCTTCGACTCCGATGGCTAATCGAGCTTTAGCCTTTTGATTTTCATCCCACCATTCCGGAAATCCAACGAGGAGGAAACATGTATCTCGAGTATGTCTTTGTTTTCCGCAATGAGAGCACCAAAATTTTGATTTGTCGGGTTTGAAACCGCCTTGGCGATTGGGCTGTTGCGCGGCGGTTCGTGGTGGTGGCTGTTTTGGTCGCGGTGGTGGCTGGTTTCTGACGGCGAACCCGTGTCCGACTTGGCCCGATGATGATCCATCGTTGATTGCGCCGGTCTGGAGATCGATGTCTGCTGCCGGCATGATTTTCAACCGCGTAGCTTCTCGTTTTACCAGACCGTATGCGGTCTCGGCTGAGGGCAACGAGGTTTCCTTGAGAATATCCCTTCGGATCCCGTCATATCTTGCATTCAAGCCTGTTAGGAATTTGAACAGCCGTCTTGTTGCTACATACGTTCGAAGTTGGCTAATCCCCTTGTCGCAGCAATCCACAGGTTGATGTTGGCATCGGTCAATTTCGACCCAGATTCCGTGGAGATGTCGCCAATATGTTTCTAGCCCATGTTCCCCTTGCACGATTCGGCCTGCCTTTTCCTCTAGATCGTACAACAGATATGGATCTGCAGTACTTTCGAATGTAGTTTGTAGGCTCTCCCACAGAGCTTGCGCGGTTTGGTGATGTGCAAAGTCGACAACAATTTCTGTTTCGACGTTGTCAATTATCCATGAGAACATTGTCATATCGGCTTCCTCCCATTCTGTGTACCCCTTCATTCCAGGTTCCGGCGGCTGCCGTGTACCGGTGATATACCTGTTTGCTCGTCTTCCCACGATGGCTACTCTCATCAGCCGTTTCCATAGGGGATAATTAACCCCGTTGAGTTTTACGGCTAGAGTAACATTCTTACTCATCTTTAATCGTGTCTCCTCCATATTTGGTTTCTCTTCATCGTCTGACATGTTGCAGGTTGAAAATAACCGCCTTCTTGGTCGGGAAAGGTATTAGGCTATGATGATTTTGTTATGAGCCTTTGCTCTGGTACCATGTTGAAAGATATGAGTATTATTCATTCAACTTGTTCAGAGAATTACAATAGGTATGCCTCCTTTAAATAGGCCAATGGTTACATAAAATTGGCAAGATTTGCCATAATACTCATTCCCTAATTAATTTTTTTTCCTTGTTTACCTATTTTCCTTACTTACATATTTTCCTTTCTAACAATAACCGCCGCAGTACGGCTGAACAATAGAACCATCGCTAATCCTCGGATAACTCATCATCTCCGGTTCAACAACTGGAACTTCATAACTACCGTAGTATGGCTCCAAAATCGAAAATGGAACTTCATTTGCCGGTGACATGAACTGCACGGCAGACGCTGAAAAAAACTCATCGGATTGCTGCACAGTCGAAACAACACCGGGTTGTACAAATGGAACTTCGTATCCCGGTAACAAAAACTGCAGGGGAAAAACTAAATTAGATAACAATTTACGTATAAATTTGTATAACTCTCGAAAAAAAATAATTAAAAATAACAAGCACCTTATTTGCATCCTCCAACGGTTGCAGCGGCGCATGTCTCTCATCGGATTGTTGCACAATCGGAACAATATTGGGTTGCTCAAACGGATCAAAACCGGGATTTGCAAATGGAACTTCATTTGCCGCGAACAAAAACTACAGGGCGGACAAAGAAAAAAAAATTAGATATCAATTTACGTAAAATTTGGATAAATTTGACAAACTCAAAAAAATAATTAAAAATAACAAGCACCTTATTTGCGTCCTCCAACGGCGTATGTCTCTCATTGGATTGTTGCACAATCGGAACAATATTGGGTTGCCCAAACGGATCAAAACCGGGATTTGCAAATGAAACTTCATTTGCTGGGAACAAAAACTACAGGGGCGGACGAAGGAAAACAAAATTAGATATTAATTTACATAAAATTTGGATAAATTTGACAAACACAAAAAAATAATTAAAAATAACAAGCACCTTATCTGCGCCCTCCAACGGCGCATGTCTCTCATCGGATTGCTGCACAATCGAAACGACATTGGGTTGCGCAAACGGATCAACACCGGGATTTGCAAATGGGAGTTCAGTTTCTTATGACAAAAACTGCAAAGGCGGCAGCAGAAAAAAAAAAAACTAGATATCAATTTACGGATATATTTGAAAACCCTTAAAAATAAAAGAATTCTAAAGAAAAACAAATAGTACCTCATTTGCTTCGGCCGCACGTATCCCATCAGATGGCTTCTTCTTCACCGTTTTGGTGACCTTACACACGACGAAATCGGCCGCATTTGATCTTCCGCTCTTCTTAACAGATTCAGCGTTGAGGCAATACTCATGCATCGTCCAGTGCCCAACATCAGCCTCGCCTGATTGCTTGAACGCGAGCATCTTCGATTGGCCGATGATGCATCCGGTTTAGGAGTTTTCGATCTTCTTGGGCCCCGTTTGGCCGCCCACGTGCCCTTCCCGGCCCTTCTTGAAACCCTCTTCGAATTCGAAGCTCTAAGCAGCGTAGCGAAGGCGTGGATTGTGTACTTGATCGCGCCCTTCTCCTCCATCTTCGAATGATAAGATGACTCGATGTCGTTGAAAACCTTCCACGGCTCGCACGGGAAGTTCTCGTCGTACATCTGCTTCTCGACAATGCCTTCCCATTCGAGCTTCTCTCCCTTCGCCCACGGCAACAGGAAGTCTTCGATCAGGTGTTCCCCGCTCGGCTTGAACTCAATTCCATTCGGAAACGTCTTTGCGTTCAGCTGCTCCGCGGTCGGTTTGAACTTATCAATTGGAAACTGTTGAGAAAACCGGATAATTTTCTCTCAAATAGTGAAATGAACCGATTCAGTAATTTCAGAGTTAACCCAAAAGGGTCTACTCGATAAAATTATTTCTCCAAATAAATTCTTTAGAAAGACTGGCGGGGACTCTGTCCCTCTTAAATATCAAATTCCTAACAGAATTTATCAGTCGGTGTATTTATCACAATATAAAAACACCCAAAAGAACCGTACAAAACACTACTACAAAACCCGCAAATAATATTGAATACAATATCACAACAGAAAATAAACCCAGAAATAAATACGGAACAAAATAAATAATAAAGAAAGAACACACACTTTGATAACGGAGTTCGGTCAAATTGCCTACGTCTCCTAGCACCCTCTGCAGAGCCCGCTTATATTTAAGTGGAGAAGGAATACAATATTTGAGGTGTATTACAAATGAGGGAAGAATGCTCCTTTTATGGGCAGCTACTCCCCCCAACTTCTAACTCCCCATCGATGTGGGATGAGAAAGTTTGACAAACGTCAAAGTTTGTAGGCAACAAACTTCAACAAATCTCCACCTTGGCAAAATTTCAAATTCCACCGAACACGATTCTTCTCCACCCAAACAGACGACTCACGGTGCTTTCATATTGGCGCAGTCAAGCGCCAACTCCAAATCGCAGAATATTAACCAAGTCCAAACAAAGTTCAAACTTGGCTCTCGTCACCACCTTAGTCAACATATATGCAGGATTCTCCAAAGTCGGAACCTTTCGGATGACAATTTCCTCTTCTTCAAGAATTTCCCGCACAAAATGATAGCGAACATCAATGTGCTTCGTCTTTGCTAAATGAATAGTACTCTGGCTGTCAGAATATACTTCAAGTTGTTTCTGACCAACCCCTAATTCTTTCAGCAACCCATGAAGCCAAATTGCCTCCTTCGCGGCTTCAGTAATGGCCATGTATTCTGCCTCTGTCGTAGACAAAGCTACCGTTGACTGCAAGGTAGACTTCCAACTAACTGGCGCACTCGCTAAAGTGAACAAATAGCCCGTAGTAGATCTTCGCTTATCCACATCACCAGCATAGTCGGAATCACAATATCCAACTGCAAAATGACCAAGTGATTTATCCTGCTCAAACAACAAACCAATATCTACAATATCTTTGATATACCGCAGAATCCATTTCACAGCTTGCCAATGACCCTTTACTGGATCATGCATGTATCTGCTCACAATACCAACGGCCTGTGAAATGTCTGGTCTTGTACACACCATTGCATACATCAAGCTTCCAACTGCGTTAGCATAGGGAACTTTCGCCATATATTCTCGCTCATCTTCCGTTTTTGGAGATAACTGAGAACTAAGTTTCAAATGAGGAGCAAGTGGGGTACTTACAGATTTGGAATCATCATTTACACCAAAACGCTGTAGTACTTTGATCAAATACTGCTTCTGTGTCAGCCAAAGCTTGCCTCCCTCTCTATCCCTCGTAATCTCCATACCGAGAATCTTCTTGGCTTCCCCCAAATCCTTCATCTCGAACTCTTTACTCAACTGAGCCTTCAATCTGTCAATTTCAACTTGGCTCTTTGATGCTATCAGCATATAATCAACGTATAAGAGTAGGTAGATGTAGGAACCATATTAATTAATTAGTTATTACTCTAACGACGTGAAATCCATCATAAATTGTATACACTCATTTTTCTTTTTCACTCGAATAATTCTTGGAAATTGAAAAGTCACATTTTCTTAAAAATACTATTATTAAATTAAATACGCTTCGAAAATTATATGTAAATCAATAAAATTAAAATTTAATTATAAATATAAAGTTGAATGTTAATCGATTCGTTCGATTCAAAGAAGGAGAAGATAATCAGTTACTATTACTAATGGGTTAATAGTGAACATCAATACTCTCCTGATTAATGTTTGTGCTATAGTTGAAGTTGTGTTCTAAGACCCAACATATGTGTATATTAATAACTAATCAAACTATTTTACTTATATTTTTAAAATTTCCTAAGTCTTATACCCACTTTTAAAAAAGATATAATATTAAGACGTAGTTGTAATATTTAGTACTTTTCCGTTAAAAATCTTACTGTATATTTAAAAAATATAGAATACTTTTAAATTCGGCATACTTATTCACCATTAATTTAATTTGAAATTATTTCCGTACATAGCAAATCTATTTATACCTAAAAAAAACATAAAAACAATGCTTATTAGTATCTTCTCTTGGATTTATAATTATTTAAGGTAATTAGTTATTCTTTTTTTAAGAGCATCAATAGTGGCGCGGAATTTTCAAAAACACCTCCTGCCATGTTATACGGACTTCCCACTGCACTGCCACGTAATAAGGACTTCCTACTGCACAGTGGCAGACATCCCCAAGGACTTCCCGAAGGACTTCCCACAATTAAAAAAACCACAAATTCACAAATTAAACAATTTCCGGAATTAAACAATTTACGGAATTAAAATTTTGACACAAATAGGGAAAAAATTCCATTAAATAAAAAAAAAGAAAAGTACATTTCACCAAATAAAAAAAACATTTCAATAATTAAAAACTACATCAACGACGACCCATCCGCTGCCATACTTTTTCAATAATATCGTTCTGGAGCCGAACATGGGCTTGTCTTTGGCGCATGTCGGCAAATGCACGGACTCGATCGACATCGTCATGGGGTATCCCCATGCGTACATTGCTAGTGGTCACGCCGTGGCTTGGACCCGCAGCACCAACATCATCATTGGTCCAATCAGTCAGTACTGGACCTTCATCTTCGACAATCATGTTGTGCATGATAATGCATGCGTACATGATGTCGGCGATGCTGTCAACATACCACAGCCGTGTTGGACCCTTCACTGCCACCCATCGAGCCTGGAGCACACCAAATGCCCACTCCACATCTTTGCGCGCGGCCTCTTGGCGACCTGCAAAATAAATCTTCTTTTCATCTGTTGGGCATCTGACCGTATTCACAAAGACGAGCCACACAGGGTATATCCCATCCGCCAAATAATAGCCCATATTGTGCTGGTTGCCGTTGGAGACGAAGTTGACGGCCGGACCAACGCCCATGCACTGCTCGTTGAAAAGGGGCGACAACTGGAGGACGTTGATGTCGTTGTTAGATCCGGCTACTCCAAAATAGGAATGTCAAATCCACAGCCGGTAGTCAGCTACCGCTTCAAGGATCATCGTGGGATTCTTGGCCTTGAAACCAGTAGTGTACATCCCTTTCCAGGCAGCGGGGCAGTTCTTCCATTCCCTGTGCATACAATCTATGCTGCCTAACATCCCCGGAAACCCGTGCTGATTCCCGTGCATATGCAGCAGAGCCTGACAATCTTCGGGGGTAGGCCTCCGAAGATACCTATCCCCGAATATCTCCATAACGCCCTGACAAAAATACTTCAGGCAATCGCGGGTAGTCGTCTCGCCTATGTGGAGGTACTCGTCGAACATGGCGGTCGCGCCTCCGTATGCCAGCTGCCTGATTGCGACAGTGCACTTCTGAATCGACGTGTGGCCGGGTTTACCAGCCGCATCCTCCCGCACCATGAAATACCAGTATCGACGCTCCAAAGCGCCCACGATACGCAGAAAGAGCGGACGATGCATCCTAAACCGTCGCCGGAACAAGTTCTCCCCAAACCGTGGCTCCGGCGCAAAGTAATCCTCATATAACCGAGCGTGGGTAGCGAGGTGGTCCCGGGGTATTATAGTTCGATGATGGATGGGTCGAGGTACCGCCGGCGGCAAGGCCGCTTGTTCCTCCCTCTCCGCTGATTCCCGCACACGTGTATGAATCAGACACATCATGTGTTCATAATGCCCACATGATGTAGAGAGAGAAATGTAGTTCAACGAGTGGTGAGAGAAACTTGTTAAAACAAGTGGTGCTAATGAAATGCTGTTCAACGAGCCATATATATAAAAATTAAATAAAAATATTAATGCAATAAACGGGAATTCAGCACGGACGTCCGTGGGAGTCAACGCAATGGCGGACGTACGCACGCCCGTCGCGACGGAATTCCGCGTAACGCCGCGGAACTGCGGTGTCCTCGGCGGAATTCCGTATCCGTGCATACCATGCACAATGACGGACGTCCGCAGTGGAATTCCTGCACGCCGGTCGAAATTCCGCCGGGATAGGCGCCATTGATGATGCTCTAAAGAATAAGGTAATTAGTATACTCGGGGGTGTTCGGTTGACAAGATTAAATCTCATGATTAAATATGTATCATGTTTGGTTCATAAGATTGAACTCTTCAACTTAATCCTAGATGGATAGTCTCGATAATTGGTCATAGCCTCTCCCTCCAACTAAAATAATCACATGAGTTAATCCTAGATGGATAATCTTATGATATTGGTGATGATTTAGCGAATTTTTGATGGAAATAAATGCAAGTAATAAATGAAGATCACAACACTGAGAATTACGTGGTTCGATTTACTGAGGTAAATCTACGTCCACGGGAAGAATAGAGGGCAAATTTGTATTGCTTGATCTCGCTTACAGATTACAATACTGATTTGCTATATGAGATTCAGGATCTAGAGAGCTTAACCCTCGTCTATCTGATCTAAGTTCTATTTATACATTCGAACTAAGATCGTGGTTTGCAGCCCTGGTAGGGGGGTTGATAACTGCTTAATACCACTAAATAGATCGTGGGTGTAATGGAGGTCGTGGAGATCCTGCATGGGTCCACTATCTCCTTGTTCGGTCGAATACTGAGACCGAACTGCTGAACTTTGCCGATCAGCTTTTGCCGATCTGAGAGTTGAGCTCGATTGGTCGGCTTTTACCGAGCTATAGGCTGTGACCGAACTCTTTGGTTGTGCCGAACTGATACTACCGAGCTATAGGCTGTGACCGAACTCTTTGGTTGTGCCGAACTGATACTCTTTCTTGGGTTTTGGGCTGATGGGCCGTCACTGCTATTGGGCTCGCAATTAGGGCTTAGTTGTTTAGTTCGTATCCCATCACCACCCCCCCGAAAAGCGAAGTAAATCACTTCGGCATTTTGTAAGGGGGTCAGGAGGCGTGCTCTGCACGTGTCTGCATTAAATGTGACAGCAAATCCGGCCAGAGAATCCAGAAAAAGTGGGATTTGAAACGGTGCGACGAATTTGAAATGCCTTTGCGAATCTGATAAATATTTCCTCTCTTCATCATTGGAATACTTTTGCGATTATTTCTTCTGTATTCTCTCTCTTTTTCGTAAAATTTTCTTCCGCTTCTTCAAGAATTTCTTCAGACTTTCGACCATCAAAGAGTAAGAATCATGTCTTCTTCTTCTGAATCTGTTTCTGAATCAGGTAGTGGTAGGAAGGGGGGTGAGGGGTCTTATGGCCGGAAAAGGTCCGGGGAGAAGACGGTAGAATATTTTCACAGCATTTTGAGTAAGGATACTGTGATATCCTTACACGGAAAATATTTTCTTCCTGGGGGGTTAGTGGTGATTCCCGACGACATTCATAGGGCTAACTCGCCGCCGGAGGGTTATGCCACCGTTTACGAAGCCTGCTTAGAATGCGGGCTTCGTTTCCCTCTTCCCCCTGCCTTTGTAGAGCTTCTTGATTTTTTTCAACTTCCTTTAGGTCAGGTGACTCCAAATTCTTGGAGGCACTTATCGGCCTTTGCTGCCGAGCTGCGTAGACTAGAAAAGGATCTGTCTCTGAGGGCAATCCTTAATTTCTTTCAGTTTAAGAGAAAGGGATCCTGGTTTTACTTGATCCCTTTACAGCCCTTCAGAGCATTCTGTAAAACCAAATGGCCGAAGTGGCAAAATCGTTTCTTTTTTTACAATAGGACAGCGGCTCCGGACTTTTCCTGGAGAGGGCCGAAGTCCGTAATTCCTCATCCTCGGGTAGAACCGTTGGACGAGCTCGAGGGCGAGCTCAATAAGATTCCCATGATTAGGAAACAGTATTCGGAATCTGAGCTCGTCAAGGGTGACTTCGTGTTCGATTCCTCGTCTTCGGACGAAGAGACTGAGGGTGAGGATTTCTTTTTTATGCTTTACTGCTTTAGCGGCGAAAACTAACTTTGTTTTCTCGCTTTTTGGCAGTGAACATGCTAAGCAGGCTAGGTCGCAAATCCTCCGAATCCAAGGAGCCGGAGAAACAGAGAGCCACCAGCTCGGCGTCTGATGCCGAGAAGAATCCGAAGAGGCAGAAGACCTCTTCGAGTCAGTCTTCGGATCCAAAAAAGCCGGAATCGACTTCGGCAAAGGGGAAGGCGAAGACTCAGAAACCCCCAAAAGCGCCACAGAGAGACATTGTCCTGGGGGGTTGTGGATCCGGAGCGGTTGCGGCCACTTCGGAACATATCTCTGAGCCCTTTTTATGGCCAAAGGACTTTGTGGAGGTGAATTTCCTTCTTGATTTTCTGGTTTTGCTTCTTTCCTATATTTTTTGTGGCCCCTCTGTTGACTTTTTTCCTTTTTCCATTTTCAGAGGAACAATATGCTCTGCAAGCTCGTCACAGTTGAACTCTCTAAAGCGTCCAGCGATTATGATGAGATGCAGAGGAATTTGAATGCTGCTCGTCACCAGGCCGAACAGGCTCGGGCAGACTTTGAGGAGGCAAGGGCCGCTAGGATCTCGGCTCAGGATGAAGCCCAGCGTGCCAAAAACCAGCTCATCATCCAGAGAGAGCAGTCGAAACAGAGGGAGGCGGCTGCCGTGGTTGCTCAGGGGGAGGCTCTCCGTGTTTACACGGAGAAACTCTTTTTGAGCAATCAATTTTCGGCCCTTATCGGCGATCTGCTGAAATTGATGACCGATAACGCTGAGCAGGAACCCGAAGTCGTTTTGCCGCTGTATGGCCGAGAGATTGCAGCGCGCCTCCAGAGTCTGCCGCTCCTTGAGGAGCTTGCGTCTTCATCGGTCCTGCTTTCTGCTGAACGAGTCCGTAATTGCCGTGCTGACCGTGACGAGAACATGGAGGCCATCTTTGCCTCCTTGGGGCCTGTTTCACCCGCTTCAATTTTCAAAGAGGGTGAGCAGGAAAATGAGGCCGGCAAGGAGACCGAGCAGAAGGATCAGCAGACCGGCGACGGGCATGCCGAGCAAGAGATGCAGCAGATCGGCGATGGGGGCGCCGAGCAGGAGGGAGGGAGGAGGGAGGCCGAGGCTGAGACCGAGGTCGACAAGGAGAAAGAAGCTGAAACCCACAGGGAAGCCGGAGACGAAACTTGCGGAGTATGATTTCGTCTCCCTTCTCTTAGTTTAGTTTCTTTCTTTCTATTTGTAAAATGGCCTTGAAGCCCTCCTTGTGTAAATTTTTTCTTGTGAATGGAAAAAATTCTTCTTTCTACACTCGTGTCTTCCTTATAGCTCTTCTTAATCTCTTTTACTCCTATTGTGGTTTACTGCCTGCTCGGTAAACTGAAATGCCGAACTGACATAGCTGCTTCGTATTCTTAACTCTAAGGAGCTGGAGGTACTTCACTGGAAGCGGCTATACTCTTTGGCTTTAAATGAAGATGAAGTATGATGAACTCTTGGCTCGTTTAGTGGAGCTGGAGTCCAACAATAAGGACTTAGAGTCCATAAAGAAAGATCTGGAGGCCGAGCTGAATACTGTCATCGCTGAGAGGACGGCATATGAAGATTTCATCTGCGGGCGCGGGGGAATGACTATATCTGAAGTTCAGAATCAAGTTGATGAACAGTGGGAGAAGCTTCATGTACTCCGGAAGAACAATGTGCTGGAGAGCTCGGCTTGCCAACAAGTTGTGAAATCATTGCGGCGCTTGGCTTCTCTGTACGACATCATTCTTTCCCGGCGTCCCTCAATCGAGAGATTCCTTAGCCGTTTCCCGCTAACAGATGCTCACACTCCAACTCAAACCTCTAATCCACTTACTCAAAACTCTACTCCAAATCAGCAACGGACTCAGGAGCAACCGGAAACGTCAAGACAAGAACGCCCTGAAGTTCGTAGAGGAGTTGTGAATATGAGTGAGCAAGATCAGCAAATGCTTCGTGAAGAGACTCTTCGCCGCCGAGGTGCTAGAACTTCCCGGACTCAGGGAAGAGGCGGTAGGTCGATCAGAGCATCTCGTCCACCTACTTATTCTTCAACTGCTCGGAACGCCCGAACTCAGCATCATGAGGATTTTTCGGATAGGTGGCTCAACTTTAGCAACCGTAGACAGTAGAGTAGTCCTTTGTAATGGTGTAACGCATTCTCGTAGGGCAGCGGAATTGTATGCCCAACAAGTACAATAAATGAAATTTTTTCATTTCGCTTCTATCACTGCGTATTTACAGTTCAGCGATTTTTTATTTCATTTATTGTACTCGTCCTCGGTCTTATGAAGTAAACTCTTCTTTGACCGGACTTAGTTAGTGTCCTTATTTGGCGAGTTTTATCGCTTGGATTGGACTTTCCCTGTACTCGTCCTCGGTCTTATGAAGTAAACTCTTCTTTGACCGGACTTAGTTAGTGTCCTTATTTGGCGAGTTTTATCGCTTGGATTGGACTTTCCCTAGTTAACCGAAGTGGTTTTCGGCTTATTGCAGTTCGTTTCAGACGAATTGCTTGTTTCTTAAGCTGAATTGTGGAGTCTTGTATCTTCCTTAGAAGCTTGGACTCACAATGGTCTTTAATACATGATCCAAAAAAAGGGGATCAGCATTTAAGGAACAATATACCTCAGTAACATTTATAAGAGACAAAACGCACATAGAGAGACAAAACGCACATAGAGAGACAAATAAAAAGGACGAAAAAGATTTTAACCTTTTAAAAAACGACAAGTATAAAGAACAATAACCCTAGGACCGAACTAGACACAATAAAAATATGAAAGCACATAACCCTAGGACCGAACTAGACACAAGACTGACCGGACCTTGTCTCTTACAAATAGAACTTCTTGAGGTTGGAAATATGCCATGTTCGGGGTACTTGTTCTCCTGACATGTGAGTCAATTTATAAGACCCTTTTCCCAGGACTTCTGACACCCGATACGGACCTTCCCATGTGGGTTCAAGTTTGCCCAGCTTTTCTGCTCGGCTTACTTCATTGTTTCTCAATACGAGATCTCCCACTTGAAACTGCAGCTTTTTCACCCTTTGGTTATAATACCGGGCTACTTGCTCCTTGTACTTGGCTTCTTTTATGAAGGCCAATTCTCTTCTTTCTTCGGCAAGATCTAGTTCGGCTCTCAGTCCGTCGCCATTCAGCTCTGTTGAGAAATTAAGGGTTCGGGGGCTGGGTATGCCGATCTCAACCGGAATTACGGCTTCAGTGCCGTACACTAGACTGTACGGAGTTTCACCGTTGGAGGTTTTTGGTGTAGTTCGGTAAGACCATAGGACTTGGGGAAGATTTTCTACCCATTGTCCTTTGGCTTGTTCTAACCGAGTTTTTAATCCTTTCACCAAAGTACGGTTTGTTACTTCCGTTTGTCCGTTTGCTTGTGGGTGAGAGACCGAAGTGAACCGCTGTTGAATATTCAACTCTTGGCACCAATTCTTGAATGTTTTGTCAGTAAACTGAGTCCCATTATCTGAAATGAGGATATGGGGTATGCCAAACCGGCAAACTATGTTCTTCCAGACAAAATCTAATGCCTTTGAGCTTGTTATCGTAGCTAATGGTTCAGCCTCCACCCACTTTGTGAAGTAATCTACGGCAACGATCAAGAATTTCATTTGCCGGGGAGCTTGTGGTAGTGGTCCTACTATGTCTATGCCCCATTGCATAAAAGGCCAAGGGCTTTGCATAGTACATAGATCCGTCTGCGGCATCCTTGGGATATTTGCATGGATTTGGCATTTCGTACATTTCTTAACTAGCTGTACTGCTTCTTGTACCAAAGTTGGCCAATAATATCCCCATCTCAGAACTTTTTTAGCTAATGCTCTAGCTCCGATGTGGCTACCGCAAGATCCTTCATGAACTTCTCTAAGGATGTAATCCGTCTCTTCTGGTCCTACACATCGCAATAACGGTTGAAGGTAGGACTTTCTATATAGGACTCCTTCATGAAGTTCATACCGACGTGCTCGGCATGTGATTTTTCTTGCTTCTCTCTTATCCTCGGGCAGTTGTCCTTGATCTAGATACTTTAATATTGGCGTCATCCAGTTTGGTGAACTGGTTACTGAGTGTACTTCAGCTTCATCAATGCTTCTGTGAGGTAATTCCTCCACCTTTGAGCTCGGATATGAGGCCAACTTACTTAAAGTATCTGCTCGGCTATTTCCCGCTCTGGGAATGTGGATTATCCGAAAATAAGAGAAATTTCGGCTAATACTTTGCGCTTTGTCCAAGTATTTTTTCATCCTTTCACCACGGGCTTCACTTGTACCCAGCATGTGATTCACTATGACTTGTGAATCACAATGAATTTTGAGAGATTTGACAAGTAGATGTTGCGCTAACTGAAGTCCGGCAAGAAGGGCTTCGTATTCGGCTTCGTTATTAGTGGTTGGGAATAAGAACCGAAGTGAATAAGTTACTTCGTGTCCGTCGGGAGCGATAAGTAGAATACCAGCTCCACTTCCTGTCTTATTCGAAGCTCCGTCTACGAATCCAATCCAACAGTCCGGCGGCTCTACTTCGGGTTTCTGGGGCTGTGTTAGTTCGTCATTGGTAGGATTTTTCTGTTCGGCAATAATAGGGATTGCCTGATCGAACTTTGCCTCTACAAGAAAATCTGCCAAGGCTTGTCCCTTGATGGCTTTCCGAGGTAGATATTCTATTGAATGTTCTCCCAACTCTATGGCCCACTTGGCAATTCTGCCTGATGCTTCTGGCTTAGTCAAAACTTGCCGAAGTGGAAGATCGGTTAAGACGCATACTTTGTGAGCATAGAAATATGGCCGCAGTCTCCTTGCTGCATTTACTAATGCCAGAGCAATTTTTTCCAGAGGTTGATACCTTGTCTCGGGACCTCTTAATGCTCGGCTTGTAAAGTAGATATGACGCTGTTTTAGGCCTTCTTCTCGTACAAGCACCGCGCTAATGGTTTGATCTGATGCTGCTAAATATAAGAATATCACTTCGGCATCTGTTGGAGCAGAGAGAGTAGGAAGTTCGGTTAAATAACTTTTGAGTTCGTCAAAAGCCTTTTTCTGTTTGGCTCCCCACTCAAACTTTGGTGCCTTTTTCAAAACATTGAAGAACGGCATTTGCTTTTCGGCTGCTTGGGAAAGGAATCTATTCAGTGCGGCTAGACATCCAGTTAGCCTTTGCACATCATGTATGGACTTCGGCATTGCCATGTTCTGAACAACTTGAACCTTTAGGGGATTTGCCTTGAGTCCTTCCTTTGAAACCCAATAACCCAGAAATTTTCCCGAATCTACCAAAAAGGTACATTTTTGGGGATTGAGTTTGAGGTTGGCTTTTTTGAGCACGTCGAGAGTGGATTTGAGATTGTTTTCGTACTCCGAAGTGCTTCTGCTTTTAACAACTATGTCGTCAACATATACTTCAACCTCTTTTCCGATCAGGTGCCGAAATAGCTTATCTACCATCCTTTGATATGTGGCTCCGGCATTCTTTAAACCAAATGGCATCTTTTTATAAGCAAAAATACCGAAGTCAGTAATGAAAGCCGTTTTTGAAGCATCATTCTCATCCATTAAAACTTGGTGGTATCCTTTATACAAATCAAGAAAACAGAAAATTTCGAAGCCTATCAGAGCTTCTACTTTTTTATCTATGTTGGGAAGGGGGTAGCAATCTTTAGGACAGTGCTTATTTAGATCCGTAAAATCTATGCACATCCGCCATCCTCCTTCTTTTTTCTTGATCATCACAGGATTGGCCACCCAAGAAGGATATTTTACTTCAAATAATACATCCGCTTTCAGTAATTGGCGGACTTCGTCATGGATGACTTGATTTCTTTCTGCCGCAAAGAGCCTTTGCTTCTGTTTTATAGGCCGGACTGAAGGATCAATATTTAACCGATGTGTAATTACCTCGGGAGACACTCCAGTCATGTCCAACGGAGACCACGCAAAGACATCTTTGTACTCTTTGAGGAGCTGGATGGTCTTTTCCCGGAGTAGAGGTGTTCCCGCGAAACCGATCTTGACCGTTCTGGATGGATCATCTTCGTATAGGGCTTAGTTGTTTAGTTCGTATCCCATCGTTATCACACCGCCACCGTGGAAGATAGTATCGATCTCCCCTCTCCAGTGATCCACAACAATCAATCACCATTTTCATTCATCCCCTTGCAACGAAATTCCTATTTCCACATGGAAAACGAGGTCGAGCCGCCACCTGATTTCAAGCTCTGCGGTTACCTCTGTGCGGTTCTCGCACTTCCCGGCGATGCCACCGTTCCCCTCAACTCGATTTGCAGCCTCGCCGGCGAGAGCGCCCAAGTTTACTTCGCCGCTCAGAACGGCGCCCGATTGACCCTCATTGGCAATTCGGAAGCTCCTGAATCCAAAGGTACGCCGTCCACGAGGAAGCGGTGGGGCAGGATAGGGATGGTGCGCGGATCAATCAGCGTGGTGCACCAATTGCACGCCCTCGTTGCGCACAAGTGCTTGTGGATTTTGGCTCGAATCGTGCACGTCGAGAGCGGCAGTACGGAAATTAGGGCTGTGGTGTTGGTGGATGTGTACCTGCCGGCGGAATTGTGGTCTGGATGGCAGTTCCCGCGGTCGACCTCCGTTGCCGCTGCGCTTTTCAAACACCTGAGGTGCTTTTTTTTGTTTCCTTTTCGCGTCATATAATCTAGGCTGTACCTATTGTTATTGGTAGATTAAGGTTTACTACTTTCTTTCTTTTTTTTTGCTCTAGTTGCTTTTGTTATGAGAGGTTGGTAATTGGTTGGATTCTGAAAGGAAATAATGCTACTCCCTCAAGTGATCAAATTTTTCCCAGCACGAAATTTTAAAAATGATATCTAATGAGTTAAGGGAAGAGAGACTGAGGAAAGAGAATAAAGTAAGAGCGTGTTGTTTTTTTGCTGAAAACGGAAATTGGTCATGGGACAGCCAAAAAAGGAATATCAATCACTTATATGAGACTGATGAGTATTAAACTAGATTGCTGATCAGTGATCACTTTACTTGGGTCAGATTTAGGCAGAGTTTCTGTCTTTGCTCTTGACTTCTTGTTGCACCTGCTCCGCATGTATGGATGAAGCGATTACGATCCAAGATGCTAATTGTGTGTGCAGGATGTCTTTTAAACAAAAGTAGGTTTCCGTTATTGCTTCTGCGACTTGAAATTCTTAAAGTCTATTATTCTTCTTCCTTATCAATGTTTTGCCATAAAGACAAAGGTAGTTTTTGGTATTATTAGTAAGAATCCATAACAGTATTCATTATGGACGTAATACATAAAAACTGGAAGTTACACATATTTTGGCGCTACCAACATTTGGCTGGTCTTGAGAATGCAATTTTTTCCTTTTCAGTATTTAGGCCTGCCGGTTACATGCCTGAATAAGGATATAAGTATATATGTTAGCATGCATCCATATTCTTGCTTTCCTTATCCTTCTTTTTTTCAGCTTGGCTAACTTGGAACTGGTTGTTATGTTTCTTGTGTCACTAATTATCATTATAATCTAGGTCAATGTCATGTCAGTAAGTTATTTTTTTTGGATGAATAAAACAATGTCATATCACTAATCAGTTGCTTGGGCTCTATTTCATGAATATACGATTGCAGTTCCATTGATGCCTTTTCATAGCTTGAATGGTGTGTTAGGTTTTAAGACAGTGCTGATGTACTTTTTTCGAAATCAATGCTAAAGTATGTACTCTTGAAACTCCAGAATATATTCTTGGAGTAGAGGGCTTTGTCTTGCTTTCTAATCTAGTTTATGGATATTGCTGGCAGCTGTGACTGGGAAGCTAGAAGCTCGATACTCAACTCAGTTAGATTGAATAGCCATGCTTCTTGTAGCATTTGGAATGTAAACGACTGTCATGTTCTTGGCTGTGAACAGCATTGTAGCACACCTAACAATCCTAAGAAGAAAAAGGGGTTTGAACTCCAGGAAATATTTAAGAGTCTACCCAGCGTGACAATGAAGGTAGACTCTCCTTGTTCAAGAATACTGCCAGCAGATTCGTCCAATGAATGCGGAATCTGGGTGCTATGGGATGATATTATGATTAAAATTTTAACAACGTTAAGCCCAATTGACCTTGTTAAGATTTCTTTGACATGCCGCCATTTAAATTATCTGGCAGCATCTATCATGCCATGTATGAAACTTAAACTTTATCCACATCAGCAAGCAGCAGTTGAGTGGATGTTAGAGCGTGAGAGGGATCCTAAAGTCTTACAACACCCTTTATATATGAGTTTCACAACCGAAGATGGTTTTGAATTTAATATCAATACGGTCTCTGGTGAAATTGTCACCGGTTCAGTTCCTACTATCAAGGATTTTTGTGGGGGAATGTTCTGCGATGAACCTGGACTGGGTAAGACTATAACCGCTCTTTCCCTTCTCCTAAAGACACAAGGAACCTTGGCAGAAGCCCCAGAGGCAGCACAGTTGACTAGGTGTTTACATAATGGCAGTCAGAGGTGTGGCTATTATGAAGTTAGTGCAGACAATGCGACCAAGGGATATGCATCAGATATCAATAAAATTGTGGGCAAAAAAGTTCGTAGGGGGAAATTATCTCTTGATGAACTTAACCCAATGAACAATTATATCAGCAATGCATCACATTCTCCTAGGCGTCTTAGATCTGGCGAGCCAATGCTGGAACCCACTGATATGAGTTCTAATAAACGAATGACGTTTTCTACACCGACTTTCTCAGCACCTGCAAGTAGCACTATAGGGCATAGCAGGAGCTGGAGTACTGTTAAGAGAAATCTTTTGGAGGCGTATGAGGAACCATCCTCTAAATCCAAGAAATACTCAAAAGTCGGGAAGCTTTCCAACAAGGGGAACAAGAAAAAGATTTCAGCAAATAAAAATGGTTTCTCTTGTAGAATGGGCACCAGGAGGGTGGAGGAGACACTGACAGGTGACATTGAATGCAATGAAACTTGGGTCCAGTGTGATGCCTGTAGCAAGTGGCGTAAGGCAGCAAATCAGCATGAAGCAAATACTTCCGCAGCTTGGTTTTGTAGTATGAATAGTGACCCCTCGTACCAAAATTGTAATGTACCTGAGGAGTCCTGGGATTACAAGCAATCCATCACATACTTACCAGGATTCCATGCCAAAGGATGCTTGGGGGGAGAGCAGGAAAATATTATGTTTTTCACCAGCGTGCTAAAGGAGCACTACACATTAATCAATTCTGAGACAAAAAAAGCCCTGACTTGGCTAGTTAAACTTCCACCACATAAGTTAGTCGAGATGGAAACAGCTGGATTGGTCAGTCCTATAGTAGGAACCTCGCTATTTGATACTAGAGTTGCTCGTAATTATCACAAAATATTTAAAGCATTTGGCCTAGTACAAAGAGTGGAAAAAAAAGCACTGAAGTGGTACTATCCTGGACATCTTCGAAACTTGACCTTTGATTTGGATGCCCTTAGGGTTGCTCTTTGTGAGCCATTAGACTCACTCAGGTTTTATTTGTCAAGTGCAACTTTGATTGTTGTCCCATCAAACCTTGTTGAACACTGGAAAACTCAAATTGAAAGACATGTGCGGCCTGGTCAATTAAGAGTGTATGTATGGGGTGATCAAAAGAAAAAGCCTTCCGTTCACAACTTGGCTTGGGACTATGATGTTGTGATAACTACCTTCAACCGTTTGAGTGCTGAGTGGTCTCCCCGTAAAAGAAGTGTGTTAATGCTAGTTCACTGGCTCAGAGTCATGTTGGATGAGGGGCATACTCTTGGCTCAAGTCTCAACTTGACAAACAAGTTGCAAATGGCAATTTCACTGACTGCCACAAACCGCTGGCTGTTGACAGGCACTCCAACTCCCAATACTCCTAGCAGTCAGCTTTCTTATCTTCAACCATTGCTAAGATTCCTCAAAGAAGAGCCATACGGGCAGAATCAAAGATCATGGGAAGCGGGTATAACAATGCCGTTTGAGGCAGAGATGGAAGATGGAAGGTCACGTTTGCTGCAGTTACTTAAGAGATGCATGATCAGTGCAAGAAAAAAAGATTTGAAGGCTATACCACCTTGTATTAGAAAAGTGACTTTTGTGGACTTTTCTGACGAACATGCAAAAAGTTACAATGAGTTGGTAGAAACAGTTCGGCGTAATATTTTGATGGCGGATTGGAATGATTCATCTCATGTTGAGAGTTTATTGAACCCAAAACAATGGAAATTTCGGGCTGCTACGATTAAAAATGTAAGGTTGTCCTGCTCTGTGGCTGGGCATGTCAGAGTATCAGATGCTGGCCAAGATATTCAAGAAACTATGGATGTCTTAGTGGAGAATGGCTTGGACCCTATGTCACAAGAGTATGGTTTAATAAAGTACTATCTCTTATATGGTGGCAATTGTGTGAGGTAGGGTATGCCTTTGATTTCGATTCTCGCTACAGTTCACATGATTTAGAGATCATATTGATACTATTAAACATATTTATTATTTCAGGTGCAAAGAATGGTGTCGTTTACCCGTCATTACACCCTGTAGGCACCTTTTATGCCTTGATTGTGTTGCTTTGGACAGTGAAAGGTGTACATTTCCTGGCTGTGGTTACTCATATGAGATGCAAACTCCAGAGGAATTGGCTCGTCCAGAGAATCCTGATCCTAAATGGCCTGTGCCAAAAGATCTTATTGAGTTGCAACCCTCATATAAGCAGGTCAGTTTATGCGTGTTTTTTTTATATCTACTAGGCCAATATTTGAATTCATTGGCAGAAACACCACTATAATATGTATATTTTTCAACAGCTAAGACTAAAGGGAAATAGGCTACAAATCATTATGTTGTTTTTACGCCAGACAACACCAAGCAAATCTTCTAGGCTTCTTTTTGTCCCCTCTGTAGCGTCAAGTAATCTTGTTTTGTGTGCCTTATTTGTTTGGCCACAAGATGAAGCACTTCTTTTCTCTTTTATCTGGAAACAGTGCAAGTCAATTGATTATTATTAGTATCATTTATTTTTTCAATTTTTTTTGGGGGAGGGGGAGGCTACATTAATTGAAATTTTAAATCGAAATTCCTATATGGAATAGAGTAGGATTGAGAAACCTTTCAAAAGTTTATTTGCCCCGTAAGCAAATATGAGAGAATTCCCTTGTCAAAGAGCCCATGTGTGGCAAAAGTTAATCACTTAAGTGTCTGTATATGTATTATGCTTGTAAAACACTGGTTGCTATACACTGACAGTAGCCACTGTTTAATGCAGGATGACTGGAATCCTGATTGGCAGTCAACATCTAGCAGTAAAGTTACATACTTAGTTCATCAGTTAAAGCAATTACAAGAACATAATATGATGATTGTGTGCCCTACCGAAGAGGGAGAGGTTATGCCTAATGACTTTAATTTAACCTCTACGCCGAGCTATTGCAACACATCCCCAGATCAGGAGGCTTCCCAAAACTCTAGAAGTGGATGGTGCCTAAATGGCTTGGAGAAAGTTATTGTTTTCTCACAGTTCCTCGAGCATATCCATATAATTGAGCAACAGGTAAATTTGATCAGACATGGACATGTTTCTTTCTTTTAGTTTCTTCAGTTAATGAGATAAATTTACAAATCACAGCTGAGCATTGCGGGAGTCCAATTTGTTGGAATGTACAGTCCTATGCACTCCGGCAACAAGGTATATTTGATTGCTTTAGGTTTCTATTAATCTAGGACTTCATAGTTCTGGTTTTGGGCACTTTCTTAATCACTGTATTCATTTCAGATGAAATCTTTGGCAACTTTCCAGCATGATCAAAATTGTATGGCTCTCTTGATGGATGGAAGTGCAGCATTAGGTCTTGATTTAAGCTTTGTGACTCATGTCTATCTAATGGAACCTATTTGGGATAGAAGGTAAGAAATGAAAGTCATGTTTTGATTCTTGGCAAGTACTTGTTGATATTTTCGTTGTTCTTTGAAACAGCTCTTCCAGATTTATTGTGTTTGCTTCCTGTCAAATGCTTAAACCTCTTGTTATTTCATGATGTCTCCACTAACATGGGCGATGATGGTTTATAAGATAATAAGACCTAGTGCATCTCTACATTGTGTTTATGTTGACTGGATTTTTTTGCTGTGGAAATTGATAAGTATGGAGGAGCAGGTTATTAGTCGGGCTCATCGAATGGGTGCAACACGTCCCATTCATGTTGAAACACTGGCAATGAGGGGCACAATTGAAGAGCAAATGCTGAGATTTTTGCAGGTAAATGTATTCCGCCCCGTTTCGTCTCCTGAATGATTGGGTGCTATGGGGTACTATTTTAGTGTTAGGAGACGGGCATGCATTTGAAGTAACGTAAATTACCTATATCAATTAATTAGTCGAGGGAAGTCTACAACAGTGGAAATAAAACAAGCGCCTTTTATCTTCTAATCCAACCTGTCTAGAATATTCCCTTTAACAACCCCCCCCCCCAAAGTATGGTTGTGCATTCGACCCATAACTAGGCAATTGAAGTATTTCACGTGAATACTCAAATCAATCTGCAGTGGTACTGATTGTTGACACAGATCATCCATGCATTTGGTGTACTGGATTAGGTCTTCCAGATATAGTGTCTACTAACATGCAAAATTAATAAGAGTGATGCTTGGGTTATCTTAATCATTTGAGAACCACCATTTGTGTAACACATAGTGCCAACTAATAGTGTGCACTTGATTAGGATGGCAATGAAGGTGAAAAGTTGTTGAAGGAAGAGTTTGGTACAAGTGACCGCTATCTTGATGGGGAACGAACACTTAAAACATTGCACGATTTTGCTGAAAGCAATTATCTGGCTCACCTCAGTTTTGTCCGTACAAATTCCAGGACAAAGGCATGGGATTAATTTATAATTTCTGGATTAGTTTGTTGTTAGAATGTAATTAGTAGTATTATGTCAATGTGCTCCCTCTACAATTAGCATTTTTTAGAACTTCTGCAGGTATTGTAGTCCAATTGAATCTCATATTTGAATTGAATGATTGATTCAATTTTTTGGCATATTACTTGATTCTGGGTATATATTACCATATGGAATTATGCATTTTTGGTGAAGATTGTAGAGTCTCGTGGTAATTTGCCCCTTCAAGAAGTTTATCTTTGAGTTGGATTTGACGTATTAATATTAATGTCCAATGCAAAAATAAAAAATAAATAAATTAATGTCTAATTGTACACAAACACACTCTACTCATCCATCTTTGTTTGTATAGAAGAGAGAACGTAGAAGAATTGCTTTGCGTCAAGATCTTCATAAGATATTATTATGTCTACTCTAATAATTGCATTCGCAAACAAATCACATATATCACGCTACTTAATTTTAGATTATAATCCTAGACGCTTTAATTTGTTTAATTTATTCAATTTTAATAATATAATATACCAGTTTCAATTACAAGATATCTTAGAGAAAAGAGGCAAGAAAGGCCTGAAACAAACAGTAAGAACAAAAAATACAGTTGATAAATAAATTGAAACAAAATAAATGATAATTCTCTTTCAAGACCACTCCTAGGCCAATTACCGTCGTTAAACTAAACAATGCCTCAATATACATCTCAATCCTTACTGACTTTCAAAAAATAAATGAAAAGACAAAGGAAATAATTATAACAATAATGATGATAATAGAACAATTATTAGTAACCTCTATCATGTCGTAACCTCTTCTTGTAATAACATTATTATGATAAGTAATTGTTGCACTAATATATGTGAATCAATTTGTCCTCTCCATGTTGGCGTTGAAATCATCGAAGGCCAGGTTTAGAACCCAAAGATCCATAACAGACAGATGGTAGCAAAAATGGCAAAGCGAAACCCCCAAAAGAAAAATTATGTGTACATACCAATGGAAAAAACACAAAATGGTATGGGCAAAAGTGGTGGCTGATACCTTATTGGGGTGGTGACATTAGAGGCAACACTTGGTAGAGATGGTAGAGGCACTAACTAGAAGAGGGGCAGGCAGAATCTTAATGGGTGGTCAAGTAGTTATTATTGTAAGTTAATTACTCCTATAATTCTTATCTTTATTTCATTAGTAGTATATTAGGTACTTATTTTTAAGATCAAGATAAATAATACTCCTACCATGTAATAATCGTTTAAAATCATGTTCCACGAATAATCTATAGGAGTACATATCTCTATCTCCAATACAATGATCCCAAAATAGAAATAAATCCTGATTTTGTGATTCACCTCAAAAAGCACGTCACATTCTGGATTTCCTATACAAAATATTTAACTTTACCCACTTGCTATACATACAAATACTTTTCATTTATTTTTATTCTTCCTTCTGCACAATCTTACAATATTCTGTCTCTAAGAAAATCTCGGCAAATTATATTTTAAGGCAACCCATTAAACAACTTGAAAAAGAAAATAAAAAAATCACCCCAAACAATCGTACTAGCATTCATAATTATTTTAGGAAAAAATAATGATACACACAATCAAAATAGATATTGAAACGAAGATCATACGTGTAAATAATAATATATACGATTATGTAAATGAAAATTAAAAAAATAATTATGAAGATCACGTTGGAAGTCTATATTGGCATGTTACCATAATAATAATATAGGAGTATAATGGTGAAGAGACAAATACTCGTATGTAGCCCTAGAATTGTCAAAGGGCCAAATAGTTCCATTAATTTATACCAATTCAAGATCCTTTCCATTATTTTAAAAAATCAAATCCAAGCAAAAGCGAGGGAGGAAAATACTAAACAAAGTTCTTTCCTTCAAAAATCAACATACAAAATCATCAAGATTCTGAATCATTTCCTCATCTTCTTCATATCTTCCAATATCTCTCTTCCTAATTCATATATATATTGTGCATCACCATTGCAACCTTCTTCTCCAATTCTCATTAACAATGAATAGATTAGGAGCTGAAACGCAGTTTCATGTGCTTGCTGTTGATGATAGCATCATTGATAGAAAGTTGATTGAGAGGCTTCTCAAAACTTCCTCTTATCAAGGTCAGTTAAATTAATTTTTTTGTTTTTTTAGAAGAATTATATGCTGATATTTGTATTTATCATATGCAGTTACTGCTGTGGAATCTGGAGTTAAGGCTCTTGAATTCCTGGGATTGGTTGGGGATGAAGAAGATGAAGAAGAATTTTCAAATTCAAATTCAGATTCAGATTCAGATTCAGATTCAAATTCAAAGTGCCAAAGAGTTGAAGTGAATCTGATCATCACAGACTACAGCATGCCAGCAATAACCGGCTACGATCTCCTTAGAAAAATCAAGAAATCGACGTCGTTGAGAGACATTCCTGTGGTGATTATGTCATCGGAAAATGTTCCGTCAAGAATCAACAGCTGCTTGGAACATGGAGCTGAGGAATTCTTCCTGAAACCAGTCAGGCAATCTGATGTGAACAAGCTGAGGCCACATCTGATGAGAGCCCAAAAAAATATCCCAAATCTAAACAAGAGAAAGCCTGTTGAAGAATGCCTCTCGCCTGATCGGATAAGGGCAAAATTGAATCATGATTTGGAATGATTTTTTTTTCTTTTTTTTTTTAGAATCTTTAGTAGTATCAAAATTTTGGGTTATTTGATTTATTCACAAAGGTAGAAACTAGGGATGTCAATCGGGTCGGCCCACCGGGTTTCGGGCCAACCCTACTCGGGTTGCGGGTCAATCGGATGCGGGCTAATCGGGTTGAGATTTTTTCGGGTTATAAAAGTTCAACCCTAACCCTAAACGCTCGGGTTTCGGGCTGGCCCAGCGGGTTAATCGGGTTGCTACCGATAAAATTAACATGCGATTAATCCAATAAATAATGACGAAAATTAGTTATATTTATAAAATATAAATATTTAGTTATGATGAATTTGAGATTTATACTTAAACTCAAACACAAACATGATCAAATACTAATATTTGAGATTTGTGTAAAATAAAACATAAATTTAAATATTTTAAAGCATGTTTTAAAACATGTTTATAAATTTAAATATTTATTAATGAATTATAAGTTTCTAATTTATTTATTTATTATTATTATATTAATAAAAATTTAATATATAATTTATATGTTTAATATAAAATTGAATGTTATTTTTTAGTTATATATATTATAAAAATAATCAATGAAATTGTCCAATTCGGAGTCAAACAAATAGAACAATAGAAATTTTATCGGGTTTTCGGGCCAGCCCATCGGGTTTTCGGGTCTGACCCTAACGGGTTGCGGGTTAATCGGGTGCGGGCTAATCGGGTTGTAATTTTATCGGGCTAGAAATTTTCAACCCTAACCCTATAAATTTGGCGGGTTATTCGGGTCAGCCCACGGGTTGCGGGCTACATTGACATCCCTAGTAGAAACTACTATAAACACATATTTGTTTAATTTACGTGTAAATATGTTTCTCGAAAAGGGATTTAAATTACTGGCTGTTTTGTGTTATTTCTTATGCTCTGCGTTTTCTTGACTTCATTTGGTAGGCATAATTTAATTAAGATTAGAATTTTGTGGGGAAGATTCAATGGTTTTTAAGTTTGAGAAAAAAATTTGAAATAATTTTTGGAAGGCAATATCCAATTCGAAAATCTTGTTTAATCTGATTCGATGAATTTTATCCTTTGGAATAAAAAAATTTAAGGCGACATCCGATTTGAAAATTTTAAGGCAACACGACTATTAGCCTTTTTTTAAGATAGAGTGAAATGACAAAAAAAAAACTCGAATAGAAATTAACCTACATATTATTCCTTGTTATTATATACAAATAATTAACCTACATATTATTCCTTGTTATTTTACAGATGTTTTAAGGCAACCTATAAATGTTTTTTATTATATACAAATATTTAACCTACATATTATTCCTTGTTATTTTACAGACGTAGTTGGTTTTACTTCAACTAATAGAGAATAGAAATTTATGTTATAAATAAAGTGAAACAAATCTTTAACAAATTCTCAATTATTGATTTGGTGATTATTTATGAATAGATTTGAAGAATCAAGATCAACATGTCTTCCTTCCCCTCAACTTGTGGGTCGGTGACTGCACTGCACAAACATGTCACAAATTTTATTTTATTAATTAGCCATTTTTAATTAATGGCATAAGGGTTGTCATTGCCTGTCTATTATTAAAGGAATCTTCCATTGCCTAAATATTAAGTATGATTATTTCTATGTCGAGCAAAAAAGAAAATACTACTATTTTCAAGTTTATATGAATGAACATGAGAATGGCTTTGTATTATTATTTATTCAAGTCCTATTGTGTGTTCCTCGTTATCTATTTTAATTTGTCATTGTCTATTAGTTGCTGACATGAAATCAAACTAAATCACCTTATCCATAGTTTAGATTTGAGGATGCAAAGATATTTAAGTCATTTAGGTCAAATTCAAATATCATATGGTTTAATCTGTTGACCATGTAACAGTATCTCTAACAACTAATACACTATTAACAGTATAATTTTAAGCCCCACCGTTGTTGACTATCTATGGCATTTGATGATTGAAATATACTGTAGTTTATAAACTGCCTCAAAACTGTGAATAGTACAAAGAGGTGGGCTACGAGTTAGAATTTAGAAATTAGAATTATAGGGTTTCCCTGTAGAATTATTAATTCATCATGCTTTATTCTGAAACAAAGTTCGAACATATAAGAAACAATTTCATCAGTACGAGATTATTGGGTAATGTTTGAGATAGACAGATGAATAGGTCACATGTTAATTTTGGAGAGATTAGTTACATTTGGAGATGAGATGGAAAATATGTAGAGAATATCAACCATTAGTGTGCCAACTCAACCTTGTTATCAAAACCAAAATCCAACTCGCAGAATTAAAATGGGCACTACATAATTCATGAAAGATGGAAGACGGTGCAATAATTTACAATACAACACAAGTCTAAAAAAAAGGGGAAGGAAGGAAGATGGATATACAAAATCAATCCATCTATTGATGCGCTTGGCCGTGTGGAGGCGGGCCGGGAGGTAGTGGTGGAGGCATCCCAGACGGAAGATTGTAATTTGATGTCATTCCAGGGCCATTTGGATTTCCAGACTGCACAAACCCAGTTACGGCTAATCAACATAAGGGAAGAAGATGATGATTACAGAAGTCGAGTAAAAACATCAAACAAAAATGGAACACAAAAAAGCTCAAAATTAAATGCATTTGTCAACTTCCGTCTTTCAAATTTCAATGGTAACTTGATTAATCCGGGTTTGTTTGCATATTAGAATTTTATATCGAATTGGATGTATGCAAAAGCACAAAGGAAGTATACAACATATGAAAACATAATGTAGCTCAGGTCATGCAAGTCAATTTATTACCGCAAAAGAAACCCTAAGGCTAAAAAAGCAAAACCAGGGAGCACACCACCACTGCAGAAGATACAGTATATTGACTTGTTGATGATGCCTACAATAGCTGAACTAATATCCGTACCTGGTAAGGGTTAATTCCCGGCATCATCGGCATCTGCCCAGCTTGGGGCCTGTTAAAGGGCCCCCCTGGTTGGAACATTTGGTTACCACCTGGAGGCATATTTCCAGGTGGACCAGATCCAGAAGGCATGGGATTCATTTGCATAAAGTGTCCTTGGGGAATTTGAGGAACCATTTGATTCATACCACCATGCATCCCCTGAAATACAAGTAGTGTCAGTTTATCAACTATATAGGAGTATATAATAGTAGTAGAAATGAAGCTTTGTTTACATACCATTGGACCAGGCATTGAAGGGATAGGCATAGATCCTGGCATTGAAGAAGGTGCACCGGTAGATGTATTAAGCGGTTGTAGCTGGGGTGGAGGACGAGATAAATGAGGATGTGGCAACAAAGGCAGATGCGAAGGAGGTTGCATCTGAGACATATTTTGTGGTGGCATTGACATGGGGGACATGTGCTGGGGTTGGTGCTGTAGGACTGATGGAGCATTTTGTTGGTAAGGCTGTTGTTGTTTCCCTGCCAGAAGAGATGGATGTGGACCGGGTGGAAGAGGTGGTGCTGACATAGGTGGCTGCTGATCTCCTTGAGCAGATGAATCGAGTAGAGGCATAGCAGCTCCAATCCCTGGGATCGTTCCTTCATTCCGAGCCAACCCAGACCCAAATGGTCCAGGAGTAGTAGGGGGTTCAGCCACCTGAAAAGGGACAGGCACACGGCCGCCCATAATATTGTTCTGCTCAGCAAAGCCTGCCGACAAGATGGAAGAGAAATTCATCAAAACGCGTGTATGAAAATAAGACAACATTTCATAGAGGTTAGCACTTACAAAGAGTGGAGAAAATGAAAGATCACTATATCCGAATCGAGATACATAATCACAGTCGAAGCAAATTCAAGTGGAAATATATTTCACTAAAATAAGAGATTCATGCTAACACTGCATATGCTAATGAATCAAAGGTTCATCTTAAACGCATTTCTGGTATGATAAATTAGATGAAAATAGTCCTAGAACTAATTTTTTTAAAACTTTGCAATCATCAGATACAAATAGATTGAGTCAAAAACCTTGACTTTGTCCTGTGTTAAACTTGTCACGAGCTGTATCACCGGGTCTATTTCTGCACCAAAATTTTGTTGCATGATCATTGCCACCACTGCACCAAAACCAATCTCATCAATTGACACATTGCCTTGGATCCATTGCCAATTAGCTCAGTCAGTGCATTTGAAGCAGCTACAATCATAATCATAGTGATCTTCCGTATTAACAGAACTACTAACTACCAAGGAAATAGGTTCTCCCCTGTAGCTGTTTAAAATATAGACAGCAGAAATAACTGAGCTCCAAGACTCAATAAAATAAAGCAAGACATATGAAGTTGAAGGTCTGGATGCGCATCCAAACAAAGATATACAGATCCTAATAACACAACCACTCTAAAAAAATTACTCCCTCCGTCCCCCTCAAGATGTCCACCTTTCCCTTTTAGTTTGTCCTACTCAAGATGTCCACTTTCTATATTTAAAAATAAACCCTTCTCTCCTCTCTCCTTATTAAAATATTCAATTACTTTTTTCTCACTACTTACTCCACCTAAAATCCTGCGCCACTCAAGAATGTGGACATCTTGAGTGGGGCAGAGGGAGAATACAAGTAACTTGGATTTTTGCAATTGCTAGCCTTTTTCTTATCCTTGCTTACCACATTGCCTTTTATCAGAGATGACATAGAGAAACATAAGGTATTTCATTATTTCCTCCAACGTAACCAAATTGACGAAACAAGAGTAGTTTTAGCACACACGTACTTGGTGCAAATTATAATATGGCATATACCAAAGTAATTGATTTTAAAGGAATACCTATTACAGAAAAAAATGCAGTAGCAATCTGGGATTTACAAAAGAAGCTGGCACACATTTCTGCAGATCAATGTTAAAAAATTAAAACAATTGCAAGGTTTAGAGGTGATGTTACGTAGATGATAAAGTGTTTTTCATATTATCTTTTCCCATGACATATTGTTCCACTATGAAGTAGGGTTTGTCAAATTGCTAAGAACACAAGACAGTCTAGACGTTTTCATTAGTTGTAAAATCCATATAAAGAAGATGAACAAATAGAAAAGAGTGTACTGAAATAAATAAAAGTAATAGCAACTGCTACTCCTCTCATGTACAACATCAAATGCAAAAAAATCAAAACACAGATATATTAAAAAAGATAATAAATAATCATTCTGTTTAAGAATTTCAGGGCCTACATATTTGCATTCAATTAGTGTACATCAAATCAACCTTATACACAGACTATATGGTCACGATCTCAGTAGAAACCATCAAGATAATCTTGCACAGGCAACAATATTAAGTGAACGTCAATATAGCTCTTTATAGAAGCACCAATACCTGCAAAGAAGGTAGCCTATAGGATGCCAAGCAAGGTCCCAAACACTGTTATCATGACCATTCTGAATCTCAACCTGGGGAGTATCATGCCTGCAGCACATAAATAAGTTGTGCATGAACATTACTAGATATTCAGCCAATATGAACACTGTAAAAGAATGAAAACATGTGTCTCTAGTATTGGCTAAAGTACTACACCCTGTAACAGGAACACTATCATAGAATAGAATGAATTTGTTCTCCCTCTTTTCCTATGATTCAAATAAACAGGGGCAAAGAAACAAAATATAGAAAACATCACCATCTGATTCATTTTCGTTGCCATTTTTAAGAATAGAAAGGCAATAAATTCAAGAATTAGAAAAATGGACAGGGAAGAATGAAAAATCCGAAAACATTTTTTAATACTACTAATCATGGGTTTCATGTTTCTCTTCTCAATGTAGTCAGTCCAAGTTGTGGTAAAATTGGACAAAAGAAGACCTTGATTACTCCTCAACAAACATCAGATTTACTGATACTGCTTATAATAATGGAGAACGAGGTTGGCAAAAAGCAATACAGTTTATAATCACGTGAGCTAATATCATCATTCTTCAAATGAACCAATTAATATAAGTGCATGATGAATTATTCATAGACCATGAATATAAGTTAGAATGTTTTAGCAAGAATCTAACTCAAATATATTACAAAGAAGAAGGTAAAGACATTACCCGACAAGCCAATGGAATATTGATCCGTCAAAACTACCACTAACAAAATATTCCTCATGAAATGGATGCCAAGCTAATGCTGCAATAGTGAAGTATCATAAATATAAGGTTAACATAATATGGCAAAAGAATTGTATTTTAAAACTGATACTCCATTTGATATAAAATATAATCAAGAGCCAAAGTTGCTCTAAGTAACATAAAATGGTGAAATTATTTGAAATTTCTGCATGTTGACAAAAAAAAACTACATGAGAAGCAATGAGCACCCATGAATATAGCATTAGTATCTTATTAGAATTCTGTTAACAAGCTCCAGCTAATTTTTCTATCCATAGGCAGGCAACTTCCAAAAGCACAGTGAGCTGAGAAACAATCTCAAAATGTTTCACATCGCAAGAAAATAACCATTCCATGTTCCAAGATATACTCTCTCCATCCACGAAAAATAATCCCATCATTCCATTTCGGTTCGTCCACAAAAAATAGTCTCATACAAAAATGGGAAAGTTTCTCTCAAATACTTTACCCACTTTCTATCTCTCTCTCTCATACTTTATCCACCTTCCTTTTCTCCTCCAGTCCTACTTTACCCATTTTTTCTCCTTCCCTTTCTTACTTTATCAATTTTCTCATTAAAACCTATGTCATCCACCCATAGGACTATTTTTGGTGGACGGAGAGAGTAACTCATATAAGTCACTCTTACTTTCCAACTTTTACATGATTATCTACAATATATTTCTATAATGTCCTCTACTTCAAGATAATTAACTGTACATCAAAAGTCATTCAAGATCTCAAGGTTCCATGTCGAAATGCATAACGGCTTTGGTTCAGATAAAAATAGGACAGAGTTTGTATGCATGACTGCACGTTCCACGTAACTTAAGAGACCTTTGGTATAAAAAGAATTTCCATACCAGTGACATCCTTACGATGCCCACGAAATGCTTCAAGCTCCTTCATAGCCCGTATATCATAAAGCTGCGAACAAAAAAGCAAATATCTAGAGTCAAGGAGACGAAACCAATGCATGTAACTAACCATACAATAATCTATTACCACCTCTGACCCTTCATCAACATTTGGCAGAGGAAAATAACAAGCAAAACCTTAGTTCAAGGCAACCAGAATTGAAAAGATATTAAGATAATGAGCCTACCTTTATAATTTGATCCTTTGAAGCCGTTAAAACCCAGTTACCATTTTGATTCCATTTACAACAAAGTACAGTATTTTTGTGCCCATGACTGCAATACAATAATACTTATTGCAATTAGAATCAGATATAAGATTCAGCAAGAGTTATCATTTCACGTGTAAAGTACGGTAGCATTACAATGAAGAGAGCTCTTTTCCGGACTTAGCATCCCAGAGTTTGACAAGGTTGTCTTTCCCACCTGTAAGAAGCCCATAATAGAAAATAAATACACTTGATCCCACGTGTAAAGAACTTTCCACTATTGTAGAAAATATAAAGCACGCACCAGAAACCAATAACGACTTAGTAGGATGCCAGTCAACACACTTTACATCCCAGCCATGGCCTGCCTGAGTTCAAAAGAACAAGAAATCTTAGGTTATACCATGTACTATCAGCATTAACAGTGATTGGTTTATTTGACTAGCACATAAGACGAACAGAATGCAAATTACCATAAAGGTTTCCAAAAAGGAACCAAAGTATGCATTTGGACATGTACAATCTACTTAATCCTGATTATAACACAACCACGGCAACCAGAAAGTCAATCTAATCTCAAATAGAGTGAGAACCATATGGGGGGGGGGGGGTTCTAGATTAAAGCATGTTTTAACTTTTAATACCACAAAATTTTGGACTTCACTCCAGCTGAGATGTAATGACATAGATGAAAGCAATGTGTGTGCATTGAAGTTATTTCTAGAAAAGAAATTTGCAATGACATTTTAGATGAAAGTAATTGTTAGTTTCCTTGGACAAAGGCCAAGAGGATTCTCCACAAAATGATAACGTTCTAGTGTTAGAAATATTTCCAATAAGACAAACAAAACTCAACAAATAACAACACATAAGTAACCAGGTTCCTTGGACATATTTAATGTTAGGACTTGCATTACTTTCTAGCTGAACTGATGGAATGGAATATCAACTTGAGATCTTAGCCAAATGATATCCTCATGCAGACATATCTCGTTTGATAGATTTTATTCAGAATAAGAAAAAATATACTCCATAAACCTCAACTTTACACTTTGAATAGATAATAAACTTAAAAGGTACAACTAAATAGAGTCTTGCTGTAAGTGATCTACTAAACGTAAGTGATGCAGTTCTAGCCGACAAAGTAGAAAAAAGTCAATCTCGGAATGACATGAAATTTGGACAGGACTTGTGAAACAGGATGAGAAATCAAACTCAGAACTACATTGGAGAAGTGCTGATATGTGATGGGTTTTGGCCATCAGAGACCATTTTAGGGGAAAAACGTCATTTTACTGTTTTCCAGATTTTTGTTATTTTTGAATTTTTATTTCCTATTTCTGTTTTATTATTTCCTTTTCTTTTTAGGGTTTGGGCCTCAAATAAATAGTGGGGAAACTGTTTCTGCACTAAGTTTTTTATATATATTTTGGTTTTCAGGAAACTAGGTTTCTTTGAATTCTTGTATTGTTCAGTCATTCTTGCAGGCCAATTGACATCAATTAGTCTTATAGCTCCCCACGGCCCCACCCAAGAATGTTCTTGCATAATATAAAAACAAATGAAAACTATGGAATGGTCTTTTCATTTGACATGACCAAAAAAGTTGAGGTACCTCAATAAAAGATAACATAAGACAAATACAGCAAAATACAATAGCCTGGTAAATTTAAGCATGATTTCTATCCTGACTCTGAAACAAAGTATGTAATTCAGTACTGGATAACAGATAGTGAACAAGCAGCATAACTGGTAACATGATCGTTAGAGCACTGATAGAATGATGACCCTGTTTGGTGAAAAGATGAGATACAAGTCTCAGTAAAATGCTAGTTGTTTAAACTAATAAAATGCTTATTATAGCATAGCCATCTTACAGAATCGGCACAAGCAGGTTGTTGCAGGCACTCAAAGTATAGAAAGTCAGTGAATGATTAAGATTTTTTGTCGAACAAAGAGATGAACAAACTTCAGTTTCCTCTCTTCTCATTTAAATGTAAGCATATCAATATTGCCAATACAGCAAATGTTTGAACTAATGAAGAGCATTAATTAACTGTAGAGTGTAGACTGTATAAATCAAATAATTTGATAACATTACCGGTCAACGAGCGTTCCTCTTGGCACCTAGCGAAGTCCCAAACTTTAACTGTAGTGTCGTCTGAACAGGAACAGAACTTCAAATCTGTCCTACAAAAACTGATCAGATTGTCACAGAACAGAGTCAGAATGATATCACATAAAAATAAAAAGAATAATGCTGTGATAGTAAGATACACTAGTGCAGAAACAAGAAGAAGGTTGTTGAGGGATTCCAAATACTAAGTGTCACCCTTAGATCTTCTCAATACTAGTCCAGAATCATTATGACGAAGGAAGATATGTGAACAACCAAAATTGCAGGATATTTGCCTCAAAATATAGATTGTACGATATTGAAAAGAATTAAATACATCATTGTTTGAGAAGAACACCAACCATGTACAAGATGGCAAGAGGCAAATTTATATAACAAGCTTTGAGCAAAATATTTTACCTTAAGCCACGGACTGATTCTTTATGGGCAGATTTATTAGCTTTCACATTATTCATGTTATTTTGCCAGTACCTGCCACCAGGTAAGATAAATTGGTAAATTTGTATACTATTTTAAAGACAGAATCTTGATTTCATTAGCCAAACCAGATTACTTTATAGCACCACCATCATCACCGGTGACCATCCAGTTCTCATTATAACTCCATATCATAGATCTGACTGCTTGTTCATGAGCCTGAAACTCACGAAATTTGTTATGCGTCTCTTTTCACCAAGTTTTTGTCATGGAACAGTTATATAATTTATAATACCTGCAGTATCATTTCAAAATTGAAGGATTGGCCATTCCACAGAGTGAACTCCCCGCTTTGAGATCCAGTAATAAGACGTCTCCCACTGGGAGTCCACTGCAAAAAAATTTGGATTCAAACTCACCACACCAGAAGTGAAAAACTTATATCAACAACTAGAATTGTGGGATATTATAATGAAGGCTCCCAGTAGAAAGAAACAGAAAAAAGGAAGTAAGAAAACAGACAAAAAAAAGAGATTATGGAGTAGTTCTGTATGAGTACAAGCACTAATCATTACCATAGATACAACCCAGTAAAAGCATTTTTTTCATTGTAAAAGAGAATATCTGGAAGTGGAAGTTTGCAAGAACTGAAACTACTAGCAACTACTTTTCTCACACAATCCTGTTGTACTTGTCGCAGCTCACTAACATAATATTACCACATTTGAACACCCAATTTTAACACTATGCCCCGAAAAAATCCTAAACGCTTACTGCCATAGGCTCATATACTTCACTTCTTTTGCATCTGGCTCATATATCAAATTTTTCATTCCCCAATAACTATCTCATTATTAGAATTACTGACTGCGCCACGTTATACTTTCCATGTCATATCAAATTGCCAGGTTTAATGGAATAGCATGTGCAAGATGTCTAGGCCGCTCAATATTTTCATTCTAAATTATCCTAGGTTTAAAATCACATGTCTACTAGTACTTACGTATGATTTGATTGTATGGAGTAAAATCAATCACATAATCAGAGTAATCTTCTCTTCCAGTAGAGAAATTAAAGACATTCAGCATGGAGGAATCAGTTGTCCTCCAAGAAGTTAACTTCCAAAAAGCAGTAAAGAGGAAATGAAAAAATAGTTAGTAACTTGGTTTTGTAAAAAAACCTAAAATCCCAAATACATAAACACAGACAGAGGATGGTAAACATACATTACATGGAAAGCATACAGAAGAGTAACAAAAGAAGATCGATTTCCTCAACTCACCAAAACTCTATTGATTGAACATCTGTTTTTGTTCAATGATGTATGTACAAACTTTGCTGCAAAACTAGTGGATGGATTATCTAAGTAGGCAACAGTAGGCAACATCTGCAAGATGTAAAGTTTGGCACCACAAGAAAGAAAAAAGAGTAGCATCAGCAATTAGTGGTGTGTACTGTGTACAAGAATAGATGACTATATCCCTATAAATGAAAGAAAATTTCTATTTGAAGATATAAAATTATGTGAAGTTAGTCCTGAGGGCTGAGTGGAAGACAAACATCAATAGCCGCTGCAGGGGTGGGTTGCAATACTGTCCTATCCTTTGAATCCCGCTGGAACATGCGAATCTGCCAAAGAATTGGACAAATGAGCATATAGAGTGACATCAAAGTTTATTTGAAATGGGCAACTGACATGTGAGATTCAACTGAACAAGAATTGAAAGATGGCAAACTAAGGGGCAAAAGTCAAGCCATGGTGCCATACAGGTATTAGCCAAAGGCACCAGCAGCCTTATGAGTAGTCCTCGGTGCTTATGTTTCATACCAATTCAACAGAGGAATAGGTAACGCTATAAGCCTATGATGGTGAGAAAGCATTCTCGATTTATTTATATAAAGAACTTGAATGGCTAACTTAAAAAATTATTAGCCATCAATAGAAGAGTCAACCGCTAAAAAAGAAGGAACACGAAAAAAGACGACTTGATTAACTCACTTCATTGTTTAACAACCTAAGCTATATGAACTAAGTTACCCATGGCGAAATATGAAAGAATAATACTAAGAACTTATATTACCTGCATATAACGTATGACAGTGCTCGTATAGTCAACTGCCCGTCGCTGTCCAATTTTGCGCATTCTTTTTGCAGCTAAAAAGTCAGCATGAGCTACAACATGTTAAAACAAGTTAAGTTCTACAATCTCAATAAGCAAACTTGAAACCACAAATTTTATCCATATAATAGATCTTCTCATGCAATCAAGTAGGTAAACCAGCTCGAAAGATTTTTTATTCGTTCAATTTAAATCAAAATTAAGTTCCTGAGTGAAAATCACAAAAAGTGATGTGGAATTATTGCAACTAATAAGAATTTTCAGAAATTTTCTGTTTTGTTCCATCCAATTCGAGTAGAAGGCTCACATACCAAATCATAAGAGCAGGTTGTTTACACTGCAATTGAAACAATTTACACAGCAAAGTGTTAAGGGGATATGTCAAGACAAAGTTGAGGCGATTCATAATCCTGGTCATGCAAGGAGAGGGCAGGTGATGTGATGCGACAGATTTTTTGATTTTCCATTCAGTCATAGGTAACTGCTAACACATAATCATTAGCACATCTGTTGTGTCAATTATACAAAGTCAGAAAAAGAAACACTAATGCAAATATGTAAGCCAAGAAAATAACAATAGCTTATGATACATTCCTCAATGGCGAGTTCACCACAAAAAATTAGATGTACAGCAAGGTCCTTAGATAAACCAGATATGAGGAATTCACCATCATTCATAAGAAACAGGTTTTCCCAACAATAACTCCTAAACAAAAAAATGAGTTAAAAAACTTGCTAACTTGGCAAAGCCTGGGAAAAATTTAGCTAGCTCTGCAAGCTTATATACAGATAGAGGCGTTCTACGAACATAGATTTAAGGGATATTTGTTGACGAATATACATTGATTGGAAAATTAAACGTATGAGCACTGCAGAAAAAAGAAAGAAGAAAAGGTTGAGGCTCTAACCATCGTAAGGCTGCTGCATCCCGGAGAAAGGAGGCTGAGCGTTTGGGTGGTGGTGGTGGTGCTGCTGTTGATGAAATTCAGGCGGGGGAGGGTTGAGGGTGGTGGATGAAGCAGAGGGCTGGCGCATAATCTGCGGCGGGGGGTGTGGGCCCCTCTGAAAGTCATGCGGCTGCTGTTGGTGCATGAATTGGTGGGGATTTGGGTGCTGTTGCTGCTGCTGCATCGGTGGTGGCAATGGAGGCCCCGGCGGGGGGCGTTGGTGCTGCTGCTGGTGGTGCTGAGGATCACCGCCATACATTATTATTTGATAACAATAACAATGGAGAATGCGAGAGGGAAATGGAGGATGGGATCTGGGTCTAGGGTTTTAAGGTTTTGGGGGTGGGGAGCAGCATTATGTGATCCCCGATTCTTTTTTAGAGTGAAAATGAAGGACTAATTTCGCTCTGCCAACTGAATTCTTCACACAAGTTACAATTTTGCCCCTATTTTCTGACCCCAGTCTAATTCTTACTTCTTCTTTTTTACTATTCTGGCGTTATTTACTAATTCTAATTACAAATTTTATTCAAGCACTACAAATTACTCCTTATGTTGCACAAGCTTATCATTTTTTTTAGTTCTTCCCATAAAAGTTTACATTTTTTAATTTGAGAATTTTTTTTTGTAAAACTCATTCTACACTAATAGTATTTTAATTACTTTTACTTTCTACTTCTTTTTTACTTTACCAATTGTGCATTAAAATTGCATTTAACCAAAAGTGCATGCTCTTGCGGGATGGAGAGAGTATCATTTTCTTCTCCCATGGTAAAAAAAATCGGGTTTCTACAAGAATATGCCTAAGAACATTCATCATAGTGGACTGACTATAAATTCGTCTATCCCCATTTTTCTCCCACCTCGTCAGCATTTTCTCCCACCTCGTCAACATTTTCCACGTCAGCACTATTTTTTTTGTGATATCAAATAAAATAAAATAAATTAAAGGCAAAACCAAAACATACTTAATTTAAAAAAGAAAAAAACTACAATGCAGAAAAGAACATAGAAAAAAAGTAGTTGTTGGAGAAGTTGTCTCATTCAAGACCTTGGACTCATTCCCAATTGTCTCCTAATGTCTTCAAGAGTTGTGGAGATCGGTTTTCGTTTCCTTGTCCTAGCACATGGAGATGGATCTGATGGTGTCCAACATCGTCTTCTGCATCGAAGCCCTAGATAAGGTCATGAGGGTCGGGTCTTGAGGCGATAGTGATGCGGCTTGTGGCTCGGTCTCCTTTGTCTTCCTCTTCCTCTTGACCGCTCTTAACGCCAATGGGACGACTCTCTGTTGGCACACAAGTGCCAAAACTCTCATCCATATGAGAGTTCAAGTCGACCATATCGCTCCGCTGCTGCTAGTGTAGATGTCGCTGAGGTTGAGCTTCATCCTCTTCCGACCAATCCCGCTTGGAATTTGGTATTTGAACTCGGGAAGTATACCGTTTTGCGAGTAAGACTTCATGGCCATGTCGCAGATGTCTTCCTGACTCTGGTCGTTGCTCCACATCCTCTTGGTGTTGTGGTAGAAGAACGAAAAATTGTCAATATATTCCTTCATTCGTTCCTAGTGCTTGCAGAGCTGGTCGTCGTTGTGTCTCTTTGCCCACTCCGACATCAAGGCGTTGTACTTCTCCTCGATCAGCCCCATAACCTATTCACCTTCTGGTTGTTGGAGAAGATCGGGTCCTCAGAGATGTCGACCCAACACTTCATCAAAATCTTCGACTCATCCAGGGTGGGTTCTTCCTCTAGGTCTTCCCCTCGGGCGCGAACTGAGACGTTTCAACCGCTTTGCCCTTCCCTTCCCCGTTTTGTGTGCTTGGAGAGCGGGGGTGTGAGCCACCTCCTGAGAGGAGTTCAATGACTCCATGTCCGAGAGATCGTACTCGCCGATGTTGAAGATCGGATCAACCTCAGTGCTCGGATAAAGTTTGGTACCAAGCAGGCTTATCATTCCACCCGATTTGGTTGCCAAGCTTTGAACGTATGGCTAAATCAATCGGAGACTACGACAAGCATTTGCCAGTTCCGAGCTATCACGACATCATAGTCCCTCTTTTGAACAAAGAGTTGGTATATACTGAATCCTTGTTGAAGCCTAAGATGGAAGAATGGAGCGATGTTGGTTGCACAATTATGTCGGATGGATGGACTGATCGGAGACAAATGAGTACTATTAACTTTTTTAGTTAATTCACCTCGTGTATCGTTGTTTCTTAGATCTATTGATACATCTAGCATTGTGAAAATAAGAGAATAAATATTTGAGATGCTTGATTCTCTGGTGGATGAAATTGATGAAGAAAATATTGTCCAAGTAGTAACTGAAAATGAGAGTAATTTTGTAGCAGCCGAGAAGATGTTGATAGCAAGGAGGAAGCATTTCTATTGGACTTCGTGTACTTCTCATTGCATAGGCATAATGGTTGTAGGCGTTGGTAAGATTTCCGTGATTTAGAATATCATGGAAAAGAGTGTTAGTCTTGTTGGCTCTATTTATAGCCATGGTTTTATCTTACACTTGTTGGCTCTGTAGTGAGGCAGACCATCACAAATTTGCTACAACCTATCTATTATTATAAAAGATTCAATAAAAAGAGACAACCTAAAGATAATGTCTACCTTTGACGAGTGGGTGCAAAACAAGTTATCAAAAAAGACTGAGAGGGTTGAAGCAACAAAGATTGTTTTGATGACTTCATTTTGGAATAGTGTTGTATTCTCTCCATCCTAAGGTAGTTGAGCCACTTCTTTTTTCCTCATGTTTTAGAAAAATGAACTCTTCACTACTTTATTCTCTCTCTTACTTTCTCTTCTCTACTTTATTCTCTCCCTTATTTTACTTTCTCTCAGTTTTAACTATTTAATACTCCATTCGTCCCCAAAAAATAAGGACATTTGGGACGTCACGATAATTAATGCATAATTGGTAAGTAAGAGAGATGTGGAAGAGGGTAGTTAAAATAGTGTTAGTGGATAGTGTGACTCATATTATTATTAGTGTTTATTGGTGGACCATAGTGAAAATGAGATAATTTTATGGGACGGACGAAAAAGGAAAGTGTCCTTATTTTTATGGGACAGAGCGAGTACCATTTTTCCAAAACATGTGCAAAAAAAAGTGACTCAACTACCTTGGGACGAATTGAATAGATACTATCAAAATCATTCTTAGACTAGTTGATGGTGGGAAGAAACCAACAATGGGCTACATATATGAGGCAATAGAGAAGGCAAAAGAGGCGATCATGAAGTCTTACAATGAGAATGAAATAAGTATGAAAATGTTTTCAAGATAATCGACTAAATATGGAATTGTCAACTCCATAGGCTTGTATGTAGTTGGACACTTTCTGAATCCGAACATGTTCTATTATAACAAGAGGTTGGAGTTTAATCGTGAGGTAACTATGTTAGGTTTGGTATACTGAAAAGCATGTTTCGAGCACGAATAGAATCTTGCTTGTATACGAAAAAACTCTACAGTCCACTTTTAACCCGATTCAGTATTATTCGAGCAGTTTTCACGAATAGAATCAATATATTATTACATTGTGTTTGCTTGTGCATTTATAAGATGTTTTTGATGCACTTTTTATTAGCACTAAATAAACCTGCAAGTATACAGAGTATATATAGTATAGCTAAAGGTCAGTACCAGATATCGAACACAGAGAAAACAATCACAAATTGGCTACCTTCTACTAAGCTTTGTTCACTATTCGGAAAACCGAAAGTTTTGGAGATTTTGAAAACTAAAAACAGTTTGAAAGCAATAAACAACTAATTGCAAATAATTAAAGAGGTAAAAATATGAGAGATAAGAGAATTTCATGGATGTGCGTTCACAGTTATGGTTATACAAATTCCAACTACAATACTCTAGCACAGTTTATACTTCGATAGAACGAGTCACATAAGTTTTGCCCATGCGGTACAAGCGTAGATTACTAACACTAGGGTTGTCAATCCTAGATATGTAACTCCTAAAAGCTCCTAAGACCCTTGAAAAGTCATCACTCTCAATTAACAGTGCCGTTTTAAGGGAAGCTAATTGTAGTGTCTACTAAGTGGATCTAACTCGCTAACCTCCTCTCACGATTATGTAGCAAGTTATATTAAATCATCACCGAATGTATCACTCAAACGTGAAGTATTATGGAACAACTTAGGGAAGAAACGAAGTAAAAACAAAACGGATATTAAATAGGAAACGAAATTGTATAACCAAAGTCGTTACTAATACATCCCTAGAATCCTATGAATTTAGTTACACATAATTGAATAAGATAAAAACATAGATTGTAGGGAAGACAAAATGAACATAAGAACCAAAGCTAATAAAACCCAAAGGTTGAATCCTTGTAGCTCTTTGATGATCTCTTGTTTCCTTCTTCAACCCTTTGCACAATGAAGAACTCTCAAATTTATGCTCTAGAATTATAATGCAAAAAGAAGATCCTAATGAAGAGGTTTGAGGGGATATTTATAGAGGAAAAATCGAACAGCATGAAATAAGGTAAAAAGTGGCAAAGTTTGGTAAATCTTGGGGAGAAAGTAGGTCAAATTCGTGCGTCGCATTTTTGCAGCGGGCCGCTGCACCTTGGCCAGCGGTCGCTGCACATTGATCCCTAGCCTCCGCCTCTTGGATAGCGGTCACTACACTATGTTGCAGCGGTCGCTGTGAATAATTCCGCAGCTTCGAAAACTCTTCGAGCGGTCGCTGCGCACTCCCCTGTGGTCGTTGGGCGTGTTCTTATTTCAGCATAACTTTCTTCGGAGCGGACCGCTACTGGCTCAGCGGTAGTTGGGCCGCAGCGGTCGCTGTGCATGTTGCAGCGGACCGCTGGGCATCTTGAAAGCTTTAGATTTCCAACTTCGACTTTTTGCTGTATTTTTAGGCTCAAATATGCACAAATCTCACAAAACACGTCAAAATACCAAAATAGAGAAAACATGCAAAATATGGACATGAATTGTGATTTTGACAATAAAAACGGACCAAATAAATGCCTTAAAACAGTGCAAAATACGAGCGTATCAGTTTTACAAACATTTAAAACATGGACCCAATCTCGTATCAGTGCAAAATACGAGAAATACAACCAATACACCCAGAGGCACAGGTTGTACCAATTAGTCTGGGCGTTGGACGATCACCAATACAACAGGATCAAGAGGGAGATACTAAACATGGACCCAATTCCGTCAGCAAGGAAAGCCTACGGCATAGTCAGACGGGAGTCCGCAATGAAAAATTGCTCAGCCCAGAACCGGGAATCGGTGTCGGCCTTGCAGTATTTGACAGAAATTGAACCACACCAACACCACAGCATAATCAATCACAGAGGAATCCAAGCAATCAGAAAGACGAGGACAAGAGCAAACTAGTGTGCAACCATTGTGGAGGAAAAAGACATACCAAGGATACATGCTTCCATATTCATGGATTCCCTGAGTGGTGGGAAGAGATGAAACGGGCGAGACAAGCCCTGAATCAAGGCCGAAACGACGGAGGCAGAGGAGGCGGGAGAGCCTCAGCAGCCGTTGCTCTCGACCGCACCGCCTACACCGAGAATCCGGCGGGCAACAACGGAGGCAGTGGAGTCAACGCAAGTGTAGGCGAGACCAGACCCGACGCAAATCCTCCGATTGCATTCGTCGCCATGGACAGGACATGGTCGGAAGGTAACGAGTCACAAACAAGCGATTTCGCTGGTAGGGACGGCGAAGATGAGGCAGCCGGTGGCGCTAGGGTTCCCACGGGCAAGGATCCGAAATCGGCTAGGGTTTCCAGAAAGGGGGAGACGGCTAGGGTTTCCCGAAAAACCTATTTAAATGACCAAGTTTCCAATATCACAAAGCCACCCCAAACCTCGGCCATATCCCATATTGACCCCCGCCGCCCATCTATCTCTCAACGACCCCCCCTGATCTTTCAAAATTCCCAAATTAAACCCCATCTGAAAACTATCCTTCCAAATCCACCACGGAACTCCCGGAAATTCCATACTCGCCCCCACCGAATACATTCCTTACCGAATCCACCCCAAACTTCCGCCAAATTACAATTAGACCCCTCACTAGCCAAAACATTGCATATTGCACCCCAGCCTTCCATACTCGTCCAAATTCAGCCCAACATACCGTGTCGAAACTCCTTTGATGCCTTAGCCTGTTCCTCTACAACTACTACTGGACCAAAAGACCCTCACTGGATCTTCGACTGTGGTGCGACAGATACAATTTCTTTTGAAGCATCAGACTTTGTTTCCATTGTCCCTTCAAAAAAATCCTATGTCCAAACTGCCAGTGGGGACCTAGCACGAGTTATGTGGGCGGGCACGATAAACATTTCGCCCACTCTTTGTCTATCTAATTGTCTTTTTGCTCCCATGTTATCTCACAAGTTGTTATCAATCAGTCATGTCACTAGAGAACTGAATTGTAAATTACTAATGCAACCTCAATTTTGCATGATACAGGATATCAAGATGGGGATGATAGTTGGGCGTGGCACTGAGCGAAGCGGACTGTATTACGTCGGCGAGATAGCCCAACAGAGTGCTGCAATGATGTTGACTCCAGGACCGTCAGACAGACATGCTTGGCTTTGGCATTGTCGGTTAGGGCACCCATCTTTAGGATATTTTTGCATGCTTATTCCTAAATTAGCTAGTTCTTTAAACTCTTTTCATTGTGATACTTGTGTGTTGGCCAAAAACCATAGACATTCTTTCAAGTTAAACAATACACGAGTGAAGTCTCCTTTTGCTTTAGTACATTCAGATGTTTGGGGCCCTGCTCCTATTACTGGGGGGAAAGGTTTTCGCTATTTTGTACTCTTTATAGATGATTACTCCCGCATGACCTGGATCTAATTTTTGAATAATAAAAATGACGTGTTTGATAAGTTCGTAGATTTCTATAATCTTATTCAAACTCAGTATAAACAGACAATCCAAACTCATAGATCAGACAATGGGGGGAATTCGTCAACCATAAAATGAAAGAGTTTTTTAGGATAAAGGGGCTAATCCATCAAACCTCTTGTGCGTACAATCCGAAACAAAATGGGGTCGCCGAGCGAAAAAACCGTTACATCCTCAAAATTACCCGAGCCCTCCTAATTGAATCCAAAGTACCTAAATCTTTTTGGCCAGAAGCTATAGCTACCGCAGTCTACCTGATAAACCGTCTCCCCACAGGCATACATAACTTCAAAACTCCCTTGGACACCTTTTCCCAACATTTCGACATCCCTTCATCCCTATCCCTTGAACCCAGAGTTTTCGGATGCTCGGTCTTTGTCCACATCCCGAAACACGAACGCACCAAGTTTGACCCTTGCGCCCTAAAATGTGTCTTCCTTGGCTATGGAAAAAATAAAAAAGGTTACCGCTGCTATGACCCAAAAACCCGTAAAATCCACACCACCATGAATTGTGACTTTGCGGAAGGGGAATATTTCTACAACCAATCCAGTAGTCAGGGGGAGAGTTCAGACAATAGTCTAAACAATGACCTCCTAGATTGGCTTCCAGATATCAGAAACCACCAGTTAGGGAGAGAACCACAACACCCAGGGGAACATCAGACAAGGGGAGAGTCACAAAAGAGACTCATACGAGTTGCCCCCAAGAAGAACAAGAGGAGTCCCTCCGCGATGGTACTCACCAGAATGGAAAGGAAAGAAGACAAAATATGCAGTATCCAACATTGCTCACGGTCACCTGTCAGAAATGGCCAGGGCCTTCGAGGCTGCCCTATATGAGGAAGAAGACATCCCACAGTCCTTTGAGGAGGCCAGCAAACACAAACACTGGAGAGAAGCCATGAAAAAGGAGATAGACGCCCTAGTGAGCAATGGCACTTGGGAGAAATGTACACTACCAAAAGGGAAGAAACCAGTTGGATGTCGGTGGATCTTCACCATAAAGAAAAGAGCAGATGGTTCAATCGAGAGATACAAGGAAAGACTCGTGGCAAAAGGATACACTCAAGTATATGGAGTGGACTATGAAGAGACATTCTCCCCAGTTGCGAAGATGGAAACCGTGAGGACACTACTATCAGTAGCGGCGTGCAAAGACTGGGCACTCCACCAGTTCGATGTGACCAACGCCTTTCTTGATGGAGAGCTAGAACAGAACAATGAGGTATACATGGAGGTTCCACCAGGTTTCTCCGAAGAATTTGGAGAAGGAGAGGTATGCAGATTGCGAAAAACTTTGTACGGTTTGAAGCAGTCCCCATGAGTTTGGTTCGGAAGATTCTGTCAGGCTATGATTAAATAAGGGTTTCAACAGAGTCATTCAGATCACACACTCTTCAAAAAAAGGAGAGACGACTAGGTAACATGTTTGATTATCCACGTTGATGACATGATTATCACTGGAGATGATATAGAAGAAATCCAGAGGCTGAAGGAAAATCTATTCAAAAGTTTCAGAAGAAGGATCTAGGAGCACTGAAGTACTTCTTGGGAATAGAAGTGTTAAGATCCCGACACAGGATATTCCTAAGGCAAAATAAGTATGTGTTAGACCTATTGGCAGAAACAGGTCTCCTCGACTGCAAGCCCGCAGACACTCCAATGATTCCAAACCATGGGCAGAAAATAGAGGAAGGAGCAGAATTGACAGACATAGAAAGATATCAATGTCTTGTCGGAAAACTTATCTATCTCTCCCACACGAGACCCGACATAGCATATGCTGTGAGTATTGTGAGTCAGTTCATGCACCAACCTCAGACTAATCACATGGAGGCCGCCTTGAGGATCGTACGTTACTTGAAAGGCACTGTAGGCTATGGAATATTCCTAGCTAAAAGGAAAGACTTGGAGGTTGATAGATACACAGATGCTGGCTGGGCAAGCAATCCAGTGGACAAGAAATCTACAGGAGGCTACTTTATGTTCATCGGGGGAAACTTGGTTACTTGGAGGAGTAAGAAGCAAAAGGTTGTAGCTCTATCTAGTGTTGAAGCCAAGTTCCGAGGAATGAAAAGTGGACTCATGGAAATCCTATGGCTGAGAAGATTACTCACGGAGATTGGCTTTTCACCTACTCGAAAGAGTCAGTTGTTCTGTGACAACAAGGCCGCCATTAGCATCTCAGAGAATCCAGTGCAACACGATCGGACCAAACATGTGGAAGTAGATTGACACTCCATCAAAGAAAATATGGAAGGAGGTATTATTGAATTTCCTTTTGTCCGTTCTGAAGAACAACTTGCAGACATATTAACCAAGGCAGTTCACCCAAAGATATTCAAAGAGATATTGGGCAAGTTAAGCATTGGAGATACCATTGCTCAACTTGAGGGGGAGTGTCAAACCTTACCAAAATCAGAGGAGAGATCAGAGGAATTAATGAAGATTGCATTACCAAAATCAAGGGAGTAATTACAAGGAAAATATACTGAAATCATAGGGAATACTTTGTCTTAGAATAGATTTATATACTACCTAAAATAAAGTGTATCTCTCCCTATATAAAGGAGATGAATTGATGTATCAATATACAAGAAAAATACAAGAAATAATTCCTCTTCTCCCTAAAGCTTCTGATATGTGTAGCCCTTCCAACTCTCTCGATTACCATCGTAAGAAGTGTGAGATCTTAGGTTCAATTTTTCAGTGAAATATATTCCCATCCTATTGTATGTCGTGTTTAATTTAGTTTAACCTTTAATAATATGGTGTTGTGTACTATAATAATTTAACTCATTGATTATGCGTTCTCTCAAAAGAATAATATACTGATGAAATATGCTTTAATTATTGTTTATTAGGAGTATCGGGAGTATGCAACTCTAAAAAAAATAATTACTATTGTCACTTTACTGTTAAAAACGCGTTAGTAAACACTAAACTTATGCGCAAGTCAGAATTGGTGTATTATGCTTATAGAACTCACAAAATGGTCAACTCTATAATATATGGTGTATTTCACCTTCCTTTTTTATTTTAATAATTATCGTGCATTTATTTCATAGTCATACATAACAGAGCCAAATATTGTTGTACGCTATTTATCGTTAATGGTTTTTTGCTTATCCAACAAAAGTTAGCAGCTGGCCAGCTGCAAGCTGTCTATATAGCCATAAATATGAAAAAACTTTAAATATTATAAATCCTAAATGAAAAGAAGATGCGGAAGCTATGAAGAAGAAAGAAGACATGCTAGAGATGTATTGGAGTGAGTTTTTAATTCTGCATTTTTCATTGCTTCGAATGTAACAAGATGCAATACATATATTCTTCATTCGAATGATCTAGAACATTGTACTAATCTATTTTAACAAACTCTGAACATTGTACTAATCTACTTTAACAAACTCTGAACATTGTACTAATCTACTTTAACAAACTCTGCAAAATCTCTCTCTTCTTCATTCCATTGAGCAACACGTCTCTCCAAGTACAACGGTGGTCCTCCACCTTAGCTGGCACGCTTGGCTCAATCACAGCTGTAGCTCGTGTGAGCTCTCGGATTGGTTCTTTTGGTGCAACAGCCTTTGTCCTCTCTTTTGTCTTATCTGTCGCCTTGGCTCGTGTGGAGTTGATGACTTGTTTATTACGCGCACCTTGCTTTGTTGCTATACACTGATCACCATGGTTAGTAATCTCAGCATTGCATGCAGCAGCTTGATCAACTCGCCATACGACGGCTTGATCGACAGCTTGATCAACTTGGCATGCAGCGGCTTGATCAACTTTGTTATCTCTTTCAGCTTGATCAACTTGGCATGCAGCGGCTTGGCCAACAGCTTGATCAACTTGGCATGCAGCGCCTTGACCAACTTTGTTATCTCTTCCAACACGCCCCCTCAAACCGAGTGAGGCTAGAGATATTATTCCCAACCTTTCTCTCAGCTTCAAGAAGGGTTGATGACTCAAAGGTTTAGTGAATATATCTGCTATTTGATCCCCCGTTGGAACATGCCTCAGCTCAATCTCCCTGCTCAGAGCCTTATCTCGAACAAAGTGGATATCTATCTCAATGTGCTTAGTTCTTGCACGTAAGACAAGGTTAGAAGCCAATGCAATTGCACTTAAGTTGTCTACCCAAATCACTGGACTCCCTTTCTTCTTAATCTTCAATTCACCAAGCATAGAAGACAACCAACTCCCTTCAGCAGCTGCTTGAGCTAGGCTCCTATACTCAGCTTCTGTGCTGGATCTAGCAACCACAGTTTGCTTTTTAACACCCCATGAGACAAGGTTCCTTCCATGATAGGCACACACTCCTGTGGTGGATCTCATATCATCTAGGTTTGCTGCCCAATCTGAGTAAGAATGCACAAACCTCACCAGTAGAATTTCTAATTTGAATTCCATAATCTAAAGTCCCTGAAAGATATCTTAAGATCCTCTTCACAGCCCTCCAATGTGTGTCTAATGGTTCAGCCATGTACTGACTCACCTTGTTGAAAGAAAAATTGATGTCTGGTCTGGTAATAGAATTATATTGCAGAGCTCCTACAATGCTTCTGTAGAGTTTTGCATCAGAAACTGGTTCTCCAGAGTTTTTGCTCAATTCCGAGTTGGAAATCATTGGAGTTGGACAGCCTTTAGCTTATGTCATGTTAACTTTCTTTAAAAGATCTTTGATGTAGTTGGATTGGCAAAGATGTAAACCTCCATCAGTAGTCTTGACAACTTCAACTCCCAAGAACAGGCTCACATCCCCAAGATCTTTTAATGAAAAACAAGAGTTAAGCTGAGATATCACCTTCTGAATGGAGTCTTGAGAAGTCCCTGTGATGAGCATATCATCTACATAGATAAGCAAGTAGATAACCTCCCCACATCTCTGTGTAATGAACATGGAAGCATCAATTTCTCTTAGCTAAACCGTTTGTTGTGGTGTGTATGGACAAGATACTCTATGAACTACCCCGCTCTCTTTCTGAAAAGGAACTAATCCCTGATACTCACCTCCTCAGTCTGATTGAAGAATCTTAATTCTTGATCCTAGGAGGTTTTCACTCATAAGCTTGAACTGTTTAAAAACAGCAGTGAGATCACTTTTATTTTTGAGTAAGTAAATCCAGGTGAATCTAGAAAAATGGTCAACAAATGAGACATAGTAAAAATATCCATTTCTAGATTTAACTGGAGAAGGCCCCCCCCAAAGATCACTATGAACAAGTTCCAGAGGTGCATTGTGTTGTGAGGCAGAATGTGGATATGGTAATCTATGAGCTTTATACACACAACAATGATAGCAAAGTGAAGTAGTTTCCATTGAATTATAGGGAATATTACAGCTGTTGAGAGCAAGTTTAACAACATCTAGAGTAGGATGTCCTAGTCTACTATGCCATAAAGACAAAACTGAACCAGAAACTTGATTGGAACTACTGCTGGATTATTTGCTCAAGCTCAGGGAATGTACATATGGACTCTCTGGAGTGGAGGAAGAAATGGGGACAGGGCCACGCTTGATTGAGGTATGATCTACTAGGAAATGATAAAGGCCTTTTTCAAGAGTTCCTTTGAGCACTACCTCCCTGGTGCTCAGATCCTTGACAAAACAGAAACTTCGATGAAACTCAAAGAAGACAGAATTGTCTTGAGCAAATTTGGAAACACTCAGTAGATTCTTGATGATATTTGGTACATGCAAAAGATTTTTGAGATGAAGCTTTCTAGAGAATTTAGTTGAGTGAGATTTAAATGCACTTTCTCCAATATTTGCAATATTAACAGCAGATCCATTACCAAGCAAGAGATTCTTACCTCATGTGTATTCAGTGCTTATGTTGAGATTGCTCAAGTCATTGGACACATGGTGTGTTGCCCCTGAGTCTGGATACCAGCTGGATGATGCATTTGATCCATAGCTAAACTCTGATGGAGTCCCAACAGAGAATGATGCTGAAGGAGACCTAGGCACTGACTGCACAAGATGAGTTGAAGGATTGGAGAATCCTTGATTGTGTTGCTGTGGAAAACTTCCTCTGAACTGGATTTGAGGTGGTGTGAAGTTTTGCTCGAACCTATGCCAACATTTGCTGTTGAATGGCCAGGTTTCTCACATAACTGACAAACAATCTTGTTATTTCCTAGGCCAAAACCTCTGCACCTCTTCATCCTCTCCGAAATCTTCCTCCAAAACCTCTTCCATTCGCTGCTTCAAATCTGTTGTTGTTGAAATTTGGAGACTCCCTCTTCTGCCAGACTGCTGCTGGACAAGATTCAATGATGGTTGTGATCCATCTGAGCTAATGGAATTTGCTCTAGTTGACTCCATTCTCGACTTAAAGCTGAGCAGAAATGCACTAACATCTCCAAGACTCCAAGGATCTGATCTGGAAGTCACTGCGCATACAGCAGGATCATAATCCTGCCCAAGTCCTCCAAGAATGTGGAGCACTTGTTCAGCTTCTGAGATTCTACAGCCCACTGAACCAAGCATATCAAAAAATGTTCTCATCTTGCCTAGATAGTCAGTCATTGACATTCCATCTTTTTTCAAATTTTGCATTTGTTGTCGATATTGCACCACCTTAGCCGTGGAGCGGCTTGCAAAGTTTGTCTCTAGAGCACACCATATGTCTCTAGCAGATCTGAGCCCTACCACCAAGGTTAGAGCATTTTCTGATAAGGAAGACAAGAGCCATCCAGCCACTCTCCTATCTTGTCTTTGCCAACTTATGTAAGCTGGATTTGAAACCATAGACTCTCCATCTTGGTCTGGAATCGATTGTGGAGGGGGATCAGTGTCCCCTGTGATAAATCCTTCAAGGCCGTAGCCATACACCGCAACATCAACTTGTTGCTGCCACATAAGAAAGTTTCCATCAGTTAGCTTCACTGAGATTGGAGGTAGCTGAGAGAAGATTGGTGGCAGTGTTGCCACTGGAATAGTTTCATTAGCTTCTGCCATTCTTTAGTTGTGAAGAGTAAAACAAAAAGATAAGAATAAGAGAGCCAAGATCAAAAGAATCCTACTCTGATACCATGAAAAGAAGCTGCGGAAGCTATGAAGAAGAAAGAAGACATGCTAGAGATGTATTGGAGAGAGTTTTTAATTCTGCATTTTTCATTGCTTCGAATGTAACAAGATGCAATGCATATATTCTTCATTCGAATGATCTAGAACATTGTACTAATCTACTTTAACAAACTCTGAACATTGTACTAATCTACTTTAATAAACTCTGCAAAATCTCTCTCTCTTCTTCATTCCATTGAGCAACACGTCTCTCCAAGTACAACGGTGGTTCTCCACCTTAGCTGGCACTCTTGGCTCAATCACAGCTGTAGCTCATGTGAGCTCTCGGATTGGTTCTTTTGGTGCAGCAGCCTTTGTCCCCTCTTTTGTCTTATCTGTCGCCTTGGCTCGTGTGGAGTTGATGACTTGTTTATCACGCGCACCTTGCTTTGTTGCCATACACTGATCACCATGGTTAGTAATCTCAGCATTGCATGCAGCAGCTTGATCAACTCGCCATACGGCGGCTTGATCGACAGCTTGATCAACTTGGCATGCAGCGGCTTGATCAACAGCTTGATCAACTTGGCATGCAGCGGCTTGATCAACTTTGTTATCTCTTTCAGCTTGATCAACTTGGCATGCAACGGTTTGACCAACTTAGTTATCTCTTCCAACACTAAACATACATTTTTTTAGTACTCCTTAATGATTTTATTATGCTAAATTTTCACAAATGTTGGATAAATTCTTTTTTTGGTAAAGGACTTTAATTGAATTCCATTTTAATGAAGAGCATTACTTGTATTCCGCCTCAGGGAGTGACGCATAACTCTTATGCGTCACTAACAGAAAGACGCATAATCATTATGCGTCGATATTGAACGACGCATAATAATTATGCGTCGTTAACTAATGACGCATAATCATTGCGCGTCGTTCATTAGAGACGCATAACTATTATGCGTCGTTAATTAGCGACGCATAACGCTTATGCGTCTTTCTTTAGCGACGCATAATACTTATGCGTCGTTCGTTGAGTTTTAAACCGGGCAGAAGGCAGAATCAGCTAGAAACGAAAGAGCAGAAGCAGGGGACGAAACCAAACGCGACGCAATCAAGCGATTTCCGACGAATCCGAGCAAAATCCGGCGAATTACCACCATTTTGCAACCATATTCCGGTAATTGTTCTTCAATTTGGCTAAATACATCATTTAATGTTTAATTTGGGCAGGTTTTCCGTAATTTAGTAAAAGTAGAGTTTTTGATTAAATTGATGGATTTTTGGTATTTTTGTGTTGTTTTGTAGCATATAACTAGGGATTATGATGAAATTATGGGTTATGATGAAATTGATGGAATTTTTGGTCGACTTTCCGTAATTTGTGTATTTCATATGGATTTAATTTAGCAAAATTAGGGTTTATGATGAAATTGTTGGATTTGTTGGTCGATTTTCCGTAATTTGGGTATTTCATATGCATATAATTGAATGGGTAAAAGCAATTGATTAAGTTTTTGTAATTGTGCCCCTTTTGGTGGGCGATTTTATGTAATTTGGGTATTTCATATGCATATATTGTGCCCCTAAGTTGCAATTTAGTTAGCTTGTTGATTGTTGAGTTGTTATGAAAAACATTGAAGCATGGGTGAATGTTTTGAAGTAGATGGCATCTGCAAGTTCCGAACAACAGTTATGCTATGGACCTGAGGATCCATCAGTACTGTTTCATCAGAACGAACACATTTCAAGCTCCTTGTTGGCGAATGGCACAGAAAATGTGTTGAGAAGTCGTAGGACGGAGAGTAAGGTGTGGGCATTGCCTATACATGAAAATGTGATGTATTGGCTAGGTGTATGGGGGTTCAGAGGCGTGGTTGAATGTGGAAGACCGATGAGGATGGACAATGAGCTAATAACTGCCTTGATCGAGCGCTGGAGGCCTGCGACACACTGTTTCCACCTTCCAGTTGGGGAAGTTACTGTTACCTTAAAGGATGTGCAAAGCCTGTGGGGTTTGAGAGCAGACGGTCGTGCTTTCACTGGCCGTGACTACCCTGTTGGATTTGAAGATTGGTCCAGCAAGTGTAGAGATTTGTTGGGATGGATACCTGACTCAGAAACCGAAACGAAGCATGGTGGTTTGTTGATGACGTCTCTGATCCACCAAGCGACGATGCCGTTGGGTGATGGGCTGCCTGTGTATGCATACATTCAAAGAGCACGTATACATGCTCTGATCCTGTTAGGGGGGCTTATTTTACCGGACACCACAGGGTGCAAGGTCCCCTTTATGTGGTTAAATGCCTTAGACGATCCGGAAGATGTGGCTAATATCAGTTGGGGTAGTGCTGCTTTAGCATACCTGTATCATTATTTGTGCGAGGCTTCTGTAGGCAGACAGAGAAGAGATGTGGGTGGACCTATGGTTCTCTTGCAGCTGTGGGCCTGGGAAAGAATGCCTACATTGAGGCCAGCCTTCTTGATATCGCCTATGCACACGCCTTATACCCCGTGCGGAGCCAAGTAATGTTTTTGTTTAAATTAACTCACATAATTATGTGTTTTGTTGATAACTTTTGACATTAATATTATGTATAGGTGGCACGGAGTTACTGAAATTGGAAATGCTCCCCGACATTCAGTAGCTCATTATCGTGATCAGTTATCACTGATCCGTCCTGGCCAGGTGAAATTTATTTGTGTTGTCTTAATTAATGAATTTACTTACTATAGTATGAAATTAATTGTGTTTTTATTTTATTTGTTTGTAGTTTCTGTGGACACCCTATGCAGACTGTATCCTCCCTGAGTACTGCATTGATTCGACTGCATCCTACTTGTGCGATACTTATTTGGTGTGCTGGTCATTTGTCGAGGCACACGAGGCTGGACGCGTTTCCCGACAATTTAACCGCTACCAGCGTATTCCTCAGTACTGTGATAGGATGCTACATAGCTCCGGCCATTTGAGTAAAAGTCATCGCCATGGGATGAAGGGCGCTGATTGGGCTAAGGTACATAAGTTCTTCATTGATGAATGGACTTGCGCCACGACAGGTTCCAAGCAACTTTTGACCACGCAACGACGACAATGGATGGTCGCATTAATCCGGGCTATATGGCGTGGTACAATAGGATCACCGTGTCGTACCTAGTTCAACCTGGGACACAGTCAACTGAAGGGATGAACGAGGCATCCTCTTCTAATTTATTGGCGGTATGTGATGTTTTTGTATATAAAAATGTCTTTAGTTTAAAGTTTGTATTGTTCCACGTGGTATGATGTCATTTGTATTTTTGTTATCTAGGTTGAGACCCTTCAGGGGATATGGCATTTGACCTCTGAGCATGACACAGACCCTCGGTTAAGGCAGATTCGAGAAATGGCTGCTTCGGCACTTCGTGCGATGAACCATGCTGATGCGATGGAGTATCCATCTTCTCAACGGAAAAATGTGGTCGTGCCGCCACGCCCACCAACGTCTCTTCGTCATGGACTGCCGGGTGTCCGGACGGGTGGGCACGGGATTACACGACAGCATAGGTTGGCGCAGCAGCAGCAACCGCAACCTGAGTATGCGGTACCAGAGCCTTTGAGTCCGGAGTACGATCCCCCAGGATGGTCTCAGTTGAGTGGTGCAAGCATTGAGCCCTCGCAATGGGGAGCACGCGCGTCATGTGATTCATTCTTTGGCGGTGTGTCTGATTGGGATGCATCTCAACAAGGACGTGATACGTACTTTCAGAATTATCAATATATGGATCCTGTGGGGGAAGAAGAGGGTCACGAAGAAGAGGGTCCGGAAGAAGAGGGTCCGGAAGAAGAGGGCGGGGAAGAAGAGGGCGGGGAGGAACATGACGAAGTAATATTCCGACCACCGACCGCGGGATCCTCACGATCATCAAGTACGATTGGGCGGGCTGTGCAGAATGTATTCAGGGGCTTTTCAACAAGGAAGAACAAAGGGAAGGCTCCGACAAAGTTCACGTCTCCATCTAGATAGATTTCGGTCATATGTTGGTATTTGTGTCTATTGAAACAGGTTGTGGTCGTAAGTTGATTTTTGAACATTTTTTATGTGATGAAAAATAGGATAAAGCTCTATGTTTTCTATGGTGGAACAAATATAAACGAATACCAACATATGACCGAGCGAAGTATTATGATTTTGATAAAACAGTATTTTGATTTTGATATAAAATTCGGTTACAAATATAAACAAATACCAAATATAAACCGTATTATGATTTTGATAAAAAATTTTGAAACATAAAATCGCCCGACCGGACGCGTTTTAGGAACGTAAAATCGCCCGACCGGGCGAAGTTTCTGGACTCAACAGTGCTTAACGACATTGCTTTGGTGACGCATAACTATTATGCGTCGTTACTTGGTGACGCATAACACTTATGCGTCGTTCTTTGGTGACGCATAAGTCATATAGTGCTCGACGTCTTCTGGCAAATTTACGTTCCTGAGAACTGACCCCCAACTTCCATATAATGGCCTTCACATTGTGGCCCTTGTGCTTCTTCAACACATTTGCCCTCACATGAAGCAAACAAAATTTGTGGTGTATCTGCGGGGCCCTAGTCATGATTTCAGACTCCATTGCATTCAAGAGTCCTTTATGCCTATCTGATATAATGCACACCTCCCTCTCGTATTTCACTACATGAGTTCTGACATGATCCAAAAACCACGACCAACTGTCATTGGTTTCTTCATCCACCACAGCATATGCAATAGGCAAGCATGTCTTGTTAGCATCAAAACCACAAGCAACAAGCAACTTACCTTTAAATCTTCCTCGGAGGTGAGTCCCGTCCACCGTTAACACCGGTGCGGCCTTCTGGAACGCATGTATTGCAGGCCCAAATGCCCAGAAAATATAGTTGAACACCATTGTACGCCTCTGACTCAACAGATCGTTATGCTTCCACTCAACAATTGTGCCCATATTCTGTGACTGGAGTTCAAACATGTAGCTTGGCAACTGCCTAAACGATTCCTCCCATCCACCGTATACAAACTCTATAGCCTTTCTCTTTGCATACCACGCCTTCTTATAACTGATTAACACACCAAATCTGTCTTGAATATCAGCTATTATTGAGAAGACCTTGAAATCGGCACATTGTCGCACATGATGTCGAATCAACAGAGCTATCATTGGGGATGAAAAGTTAGCATGATCTCTATTAGCACGATGGCCTATACAGGTATGTCGATTCTTCCACTTCCTAACTTCCCACATATCGTCATGCGACCTTTGTGTAACTGAAACCTACCACTTACATTCCCTCGCCTTTTCAGCGTCGGTGGTGCTGATGATGCCTGCCCCTGTTACTGTCGTTCCTGCTGGAAATTTGCATACAGCATGCCACCTTCTTAATTTACTCTCGACAACCTTAAACTGTTTTTCATTCCACAAACTCCACATAGTTATAGCAGTCTTCACGTGTAGCTTGGAATCAAATTTTGTTCCCAACACAATCCGATGCGGCTCATTCTCATTCCAATACAAAAGGCTGTGTTCATTACCACCCACATCATCCGATACTCCAGAAGGACGACTTGGTAATTCACGAAAGAATCTAAACCCAATAGGATTGTATTCCGGAAGTGGTTGTTCACCTTGCATAACAGGTTTACATGGTACTATCTCATCATCAGAACTAGCACCGACATCATCAGCACCATCACCATCACTGAGATCGGGGTCTGGCTCTGTCTCGGATAGTGGCCTTGGCTCATCAAGATCATCTGCATCATCTACCTCATCATTCAATCCAACACCAACATCAGCAACATCTACAACATCTACAACATCTCTCTTCTCATTCATTTGGTCCACCCTCGCAGATGATCCAATACCACAGTCAAAACTCATTTGTTCAAACCTCGCAGATGCTCCAATACCATAATCAACAACTGGTGGGATTTCTGCACTCCTCACCGGTGAATACTCAACAAATAATTCAATACACCCACTTGAATTTTGAGCATTGTTGAACATAAACATTACACTATCATCATTGCGAATCACAGAACATGTATAACTCATACCGGAACCATAGACTATACATTGTCTCCATAATAATTCAATTGTGTGTTGGTTCATATCTATTCCCATCGCATCACAGATCATTGCTACCAACTCATAATAGGAAACACCTGAATTTAATATGATGGAGCTCCTCGCACGAGGTGGGTCATAACCAATACCCATATGTGGTAGTTGAACTACTCTACCACCCCAATACAAACTCACAAATACTTGCATGATTTCTGCATCAAAAACATATAAAACAACGACAATTATGGACATTTTCCTACAAGCCCTAATTTGTATAAATTGGGTAAAACTAACAAATGAAAGCACAATAAACATGAATAATGATGAATGTAGCTAAATTGATGAACAAATTACCGGATCTTATGGAGAAATCGCCGGAAATCGCCGAGAGAGGAAATGAAAGTGTGTGAAGGTGCGTTCTGTGATCTGCGTCTGCCTGGAGGGAGTTAAAAGCCGCCTTAACGACGCATAACCATTGTGCGTCGTTCAAGATCGACGCACAACCTTATGCGTCGTTAAGCGACGCATAATCCTTGTGCGTCTTTAATTAACGACGCATAAGAGTTGTGCGTTTCATTAAGAACGACGCACAACCATTATGCGTCACTCCCTCAATTAGAATGAATCTATTCTTCTTCATTAAATTGGAATTCCATTAGATTCTTAGCACACAAGAAGAAAGAGCTCCACAAATGTTCGATTACACATTGCGATTTTGGCATAGATACAAGATATCAATTTGATAGTCGATACGCAATGATTTCGCCTCACATAAGTTAAAAAAATAATACTAACCACATTCCAAAACTCACCACCTATACACATTTATGGTGGCTGTGGATTCTGATTTTATCATTGTATAAAAAAATACAATTCTTATTTACTAGCATTACTATATACATACAGGCTCGGAATCCCCAACTAGAAAAGATTGAACGTTATTATAACTAATTATCATGCTTGGTTGAAAATTAATTGTCACCAAAGTGACAGCAAACTTTATTGTCACTCAACCGTTAAGGCAGCCCAGCCCATCAATTAGTAGGAGTACAACAATTTTCGTTAGTGTTAAATTAATTAATTAATTACCCCAAATTTAATTAATCACAACTGAAAAACCATAAAACAGAGTCGAGCCGATGATGATTGATGCACCGCTCTCCATCTCTCTGCAGATAGCGACGTCCCTTTTCAAAAAGCCCTCCCTCTGTAGAATTGTCGCCTCCATCCCCACCCGATTCAACATTCTCTCCGTTGATGTTCGATTGGAAGAATCAGGGAATGGAATCGCCCGATACAACACCGAAATCCAGTTTTTCTTCCTACTTCAATCGGTCGCTGACGCTCAGTTCATCTTCAGACCTAGCCGCCACCACCACAAAGCCGCTCTACAACCTCTACACGCGGGGCGGCTCGATCAAGAGCCTCTACAGCTCCCCGTTCGGTTCGATGGTCTCCGCCGGGAACTCACTCAAGGGCAAAGTCAGGAAATTGTGCTCGATTTTCGAATCCCCCAAACAGGCCCCAACCCCAATAAAACCGTCAAAATTGCTCCCCGCAGCGCTGGATTCCCCCAAATCCGTCACCGATGATTCCCCGTTCCGGCTCCCCGGCACGGAGGAGCGGGTGGTAATCTACCACACCAGTCTCCGAGGCGTCCGCAAAACGTTCCAGGATTGCCACAGCATACGCATGATTTTCCGAGGGTTTCGCGTGAGCATCGACGAGCGGGATATATCGATGGACGTGGCGTATAGGAAGGAATTGCAGAGGGTTTTGGGGGAGAAGCACATCAGCCTGCCGCAGGTGTTCATCAAGGGCAAGTACGTCGGCTGCGCCGACGTGATACGGCAGCTGCTTGAGGCGGGGGAGCTGGTCTGGCTGATCAAGGGGCTGCCGCTGCGGCCGACGAATCCGTGCGAGGGCTGCGACGACATGAGGTTCGCTCCGTGCGGCAGGTGCAACGGGAGTCGGAAGGTGTTCGACGAGGAGGAGCGGAAGAGGTGCACCGAGTGCAACGAGAACGGCTTGGTCCGTTGCCCGCTCTGCTGCTGCTGAGGTTTTTTGTGATTGTGATGAATCATGCATAACTCATTGCTTATGAGATTAGATTTGGTAGCTCTGTATATACAGATTAGTTGTAGCTATATAATGTAACTATATACTCGTATTCATCAATAATGCAGACGGAGGATCTCTCTTTGCCTTTTGTTTCAACATTTCCTGCTGTATATTCATATCCTCTTTTATGATTGTTGCTGCTTTTAACCAATATTTATAGCCTTCTTGGCAAATCTAGTCATGAAATGTTTATATCAACTGGAATATAAATATTGGATGCAATTCATTTGCAGCTCTACATTGTTCCAAGTTTTTATAACACATAACATACACAAAATTTCTGAGATTAATTCTCTATTAACAGACGAAGCAAAAGGGCTGAGAAATGTATAGGAACGCAATGTTACGTAAGTTGACAAACTAGCTAATAAGCTACATTGTCTCTTCTCGATATGCAGCCAGCAGCTATTGTGTGAGAGGCATGCATTCAAGCTCAATCTCCAAGATTCCCCTCTCAACGTTCTGCAACCTAATAGCGATTTCCTGTTTCACCTTACCGTCTTCTAAGATGATGGCACCGTCTCTTACGAGGGTGTTCTCCTCCTTGCTTGCTTTCCAGTTCCCTAGCTCCATCGGCTCACTAATGGACGTGTACTCTGTAGCTTTTGCAGCAGAGAAAAGTGGTTGAATATCAATCTCCGCGCTTCCCATGAAGTCGTCTGTTGAGAAGGTATCCTTGTCGTATACTAGCTGCAAATAAATCATTCAATACATCTACAACTACAAATGGTTTTGTGAAACAAGGAGTCTGATTCTGTTTGATGCAAATTTTACCAATTTAAGGGGAGGAATATCTTCTGGGATTGACAACATTAGTTTTTCATTCCATACAGGGTTGAGGTTATTTTTTATGACTCGTGTCTTCATAGACTGCAGCCCAGGGAGAAGCCTTGTAGTTGTTAGAAGCAGCATAATCAATCCAACTTCAGTTGAAGATCATGTAAGGAGAAGAGAAGAATGGTTTACTTGATTTCCAAGATTGAGGATGACATACGGGTCACTAGAAACCATATCTCGGACAGCTAGGTCAGTGCCTCTGACGATGTTAACATTAATCAATCCTACGAATTCAACCATGCCTGCCTATCGAAAGTAAGAGAACAAGGTAAAGATTATGCATCTCGCAGAACAAAGACTTTGACATAAATATTTATAAGATAATAAAAAAACAAACTTTAAGGACATGAATTTCTTTAAACTTAAGGTATTATACAGTGGTTATCCATAAACTAGTTAATACCATTGAGTTGTTTTTTTTTGCTGTCTTGTGCTCTCGTCTCCAGCTATAACGAAATGCGTTCCCCAGACCCTGCATACGTGTGGTGGTTTGTTTCTTGTTCTTCTCGGCTCCTGATTGAGAAGAACAACTTGAAGAACGGCTATGGGTTGCTGGAGTTGATGACGGAAAAGGGCAACACATCGGCAATTCACTGTTAACAAACTGTTGAAGCTCGTATTTTCTCCTGAGCATAAAAACATCTAGGTTCAGAAAATAGATATAAACACATTTTGGAGAAGAAAAAATATCTCAAACAAGGTGCTGTACTACCTTATGAAATCAGCGCGTTCCACTGCAGATGCATCTGGTTTTGGTTTGCTGTAATCTTCAGGGATGTTGGTTTCATATTTGAAGTTTACGGCATTGTTTCCTCCCATCTCAATTAAGGCATCAACTTGCTCATCTGTCCACTCATCAAGCTTCACAGACAAAACCTGTAAGGTAGGCATGAAAGATCATCCATTTATTCGCGACTTGAGAAATACAAGTATACTTATAGCTGTTTGGCTGATAGATGAGCTCCTGACCTTTGTTATATGCACTCCAAGGCTTCTATGTACACCAGAGCACTTTATACATATGAATGCTCCAATGGTCAAAGATCTGATCGTAACAAACGGAACTATAAGTCGCAATATATTGTAGAGAGATGTCATAAAACATCTATAGATACAAAGTTTGATAGACCTATCTATACCATCTTCAAACTAGCTCAACATAATGGGATTTTCCGCCTAAGTGTGATTGAGAAGCGATAAAAGAGATAACACTGAGACTTACACCCATTTTGGATCTGCAGTTCCACAATCGGCACAAAAATCATTGCCAGCTTCAGTTAATATATTCTGCAGCCTCTTTCTCGCACCTGTTCGCACCAAAAAAAAGTAAAATGCCTGTAAGGTACTATTACAGCTTTCTTGCGCGTAAAATATCAATTTGAATCAACAAATTCTGTCGTACGTAAAGGATATCAGAGTATAAGAATCCGTGTTAAAGAGACCTCAACAGCAGAAATAGAGTAATCCATTATCTTAGTCTAATTTGCACTACTGTTGGGAGAAATTTTACCAAGTACGAATCCTAACATCAAAACTGTATCATCAAAATATACTGAAATAGTAATGTTGCTTTAAGATAAAGATGATTGTTACAAATGATTGGAAGGTGTTTTTGTTGACAGGCAAAATTATCTATCATCGACAGGATTTTACAAGCATATGATTTGGTCCAAAGTGGCAGCAAACTTGATTTCTCAGTTCAATGTTCAAATAATCAGTTTGCGTATTTGAGGTAATAAGTAGCTCGGAATGCCCTTGCAGTGCCGGTTGTATATACGCGATCGTCTTAGTTTTATCAATCGTGAAACAATACTATTTCCCGTTTTTAACTCCACTGCGCATTTGGCATCACAAGTGCAATAGCAACACAAATCATTACAGGACCTAAATAAGACCTCAATTCACTTACAGGTAGAAGGTTGTTGTGATTTCCTCGGGCTGTCCTCCCAGGTTTCCAACTTAAGAAGGTCATAAAGACAAGAACCTGCAACTGATTTTCAGAAAACTCATATTGCCAACATAATAATTTGCATAAGAATCAGACTGAATGTGTTATGTGGAGTTTCAACATGTTGTACAAAAGTCTAGAAAAGTTCCACAATTAGATTTGTGAATGTGGTAGAGACAAAGGCCACTAAGTAATGCTCCAAATGATCTCTAGACTAGTACAAAATAAATCCATTCACAGAAATGAGCTCTAGACTGGTAAAAAATTATTGCCCAGAAACACCAAAATGAATAAATATTTTCTGATTGAAATTCCAATGTGTACCAAGGACAAAATCCATTGATTACCTGAAACGGTTTCAGTTTCAGATTCGTCATTCTCTAGTTCAACAGACATTTGGGAATTTGAAACCCAAAGCACGAAATCACAACGAAAAAACCATTTTGCTGCTTTTCTTCTGCATTGGCAACACCGAAAAAAATCAATATGACATAACAATTTGCAATAATTAAGAAATTCATACAGTTAATTGAGGTCGTTGGTGATGATTAAATCATTGGACACACGTTCACCACAAGAAGTAGTTGCATGGAATTAAATACAGCCAAGTTGGTAGGGGCCAAATGATTTGTGCCGATGAACAACAGATATTCAGGATTAAAAAAAATAAAATAAAATCGGAGAGGGGAATAATCAAAATTGGATTTGGATTAGTGTGAATGGTGAAAGCAGAAAATCGCAGGCAGAAAGTGAAGGGTGGTGGATAATGCTTTATTGATGGTGGTTGACATCAACCATAGCTTCAACCTTTTTCTTTCCATCGCAAAATATAAGTGCGTGATTTTAAAGCGTGATTTGTTATTCATTACACATAATTTCTCAAATACGTGTCTTTGACTTTAGTATTGACATAATATTCTCAGATTTTTCAAACAAAATATGCAGTGGATGTTATTTGTAAAATATTATGGATGTTACTATGCTTCAAATCTATGTTTCATTATTAATACTACCTCCGACTGGCGACTGCTCCGTCTTCGAAAGTGGTGTTTGAGATGAAAGAGCAGGAGCTTGAAGTAGGAAGGCAAGAGATGAGACGGTTGTATGCAGATGAGCTTCGAGTAAGAACTGGAGAATTGGTTATGAAGGAGAGTACAATCTTTCATCTGATGGAAATATTGAAAAAGAGGGGGCAGAGGAAGATTTGTGTGTTTAACCCAGGAGGATACGTTATTTGGTATGTCGTGGTTCCACGTTGAGGGCAAGGTGAATTTTAACTGTGGGGAGTTGATACGAGTATATCTACAAGATATTCTCATATCTCTTTTATTTAATATATTATTATTTAGCATATCTTTCCTATTTCTTGATCATTAAGTTAGGTTATTAGGGAGTATTATAAATATGGGTCTTTGTTATCTTTTGAAGGAATCATGAAAGAAATATAATTATCTTTATTGTTCCGTCTTTTATTTTTCCGTACTTTACTTTTCCGCAAGTTCATCTCGCCAAACCCTAATTGGCCGAGAACCCTAGGCTACTCGACGGGAGGAGCCCGCGAACGAACCTAACCCTTCTCCGACGACTTCGCGTTGCCGGAACCGATACGAGTACCCTCGTATCATAATATGTGGGAGAAACATAATATTATTTCCTGATATCCGGTAAAACATAGAGTGCCATCACCTTAATACTAATGGTATATGGTGTAGGTACATGAAGAGCATACCATAAAAACTCCCAAAAAAGACTAACAAATGGAACCTAACTAATTAAGTGACCGCTGGCTCAAGCATCGACAAGTATATGACTTAATATATTTCATGCTTTATTCTAATAGGCCCCCTCAAGATGGACTATAAACAGTTGTGAAGTCCATCTTGGACAGCAAATCTGGAACGGAGAAGCAACCAAGGGCTTAGTGAAGATATCTGCAAGCTGTAGAGTGTTGCTAACATGGACTGTTCTGATCACACCCTCAAGTATCTTGTCCTGAACTGTATGACAATCAACCTCTATATGCTTAGTAAGTTCATGGAAAACAGGGTTGGAACTAATATGAACTGCCGCCTGACTATCACAATATAGAGGAACTGACTTGGTCACATCTAATCCAAAATCCTTGAGTAAGGCAACAATCCAAACCACTTCACAACAAGCAAGGGCCATCGCTCTATATTCTGCCTCCGCTGAAGATCTAGAGACTGTATGTTGCTTTTTTGAACGCCAAGAAATCAGAGAAGTGCCAAGGAATAAGCAAAAACCAGAGATTGATCTTCTTGTATCAGGGCAAGCTGCCCAATCCGCATCCGAAAAGATGCTCAAATGAGGATCTGCCTTAGCAGAGTAGAAAAGACCGTGGCCCAAAGTACCTTTCAGATATCTTAGAACTCTCTTACCGGAAAGCATGTGCTATGAGCATGGTTTTGATAGAAATTGACTAAGCTTGTTTACAACAAAGGTGATGTCAGGCCGTGTGATACAAAGATACACAAGGCGGCCTATCAATCTTCTATAAGGAGTGGGGTCTAGAAGTGGATCCCTGCATCTTGATGTAGAGACTTAGTAGAACCATAGGTGTAGAAGATGGCTTGCAGCCAAGTAGACCAGCATCTGAGACCAAATCCAAGGCATATTTGTGCTGAGAAAGAAACAAACCAGATTGGTTTCTAGCAATCTCAATCCCAAGAAAATATTTAGGGGTGCCCAAATCTTTGAGCTTGAAGTGAGCTTGTAGAAAAATCTTGAACTCAGTAATCAGATCATCCTCACTACTAGCCACCAAAATGTCATCAACATAGATAACCACTCCAAAGAACCTTCCATCAGCTGAATATTTATAAAAATATGAATGGTCAGAAGCAGATTGTATCAGACCAAAACAAACCAAAATCTGAGAGAACTTTAGGTACCACTGTCTTGAAGCCTGCTTAAGTCCATATAAAGACTTCTTGGGTTTACAAACCAGCTGACCAGATCCAACTGGTAGATTTTCAATAACCAAACCAGGTGGCAGAGTCATGTATATCTCCTCCTCTAGATCACCATATAAAAAGGCATTGTTGATGTCAAGATGAGATAATTTCCAACCTTTTATAGCTGCCAATGCTAACATTAATTTCACTGTGGTGAGTTTTGCAACAGGTGAGAATGTATCATGAAAATCAACCCCAGCTTGTTGAGTGAAGCCCTTAGCCACCAAACGAGCTTTATACCTTTCTATAGTAGCATCAGCCTTGAACTTAATCTTGTAAACCCATTTACAAGATATAGGAATCTTTCCAGGAGGTAGAAACGTGATCAACCATGTATCAATCCTTATCAGAGCCTGCAGTTCATCTTGCATAGCCAACACCCACTCAGGATGTTGTGCTGTTTTTTTATAGGTGGATGGTTCGGTAAGAATTGAAAGGAGAATGATGAATCTGAGATAAGGTTGTGACAGCTTGGCTAAAGAAAAATAGTCAGAGATTGAGTATTTTGAGGTGGAAGTTACTGAATTACAAATGTAATCAGAAAGGTGTGTAGGAGTGTGTATAGTTCTTCCAGATTTTGACTGATATGAAGTAGAGGCGAAATCTGGAGTATGGGAAGTATTTTGAGGAATGACAGTATGGTCATTATGAGAGGAAGATGTATCTGGATGATGAGAAATATCAGTAGGAAAATGAGAAGGTGACTGATGTGCAAGAGGAAATTCTGACTCATGAAAGCTCAAATTTCTACTGATAAAAATGTCATGTGTGTCCAGGTTCATGACTTTGTACCCTTTATAACCTGGAGGATAACCAAGAAACAAGCATTTTACAGCTCTTGGAGATAACTTATGCTTGCTTTTATCTAATGTGGAAGCAAAGCAAAGACACCCAAACACTTTTAGATTGGAGTAAGTGGGATTCTTATTGAAAAGAACTTGGAATGGAGTCAAATTGTCTGGAAGCACAAAAGATGGAGTTCTATTTATGAGGAAAGAAGCAGTGAGTATACATTCCCTCCAAAACTCAACAGAGAGATGTGACTGAAACGTTAGGCTTCTGGCTACATTGAGAATGTGCTGGTGTTTTCTCTCCACGCTTGCATTTTGTTGTGGTTTTTCTACACAAGAATGTTGAGTGACAGTCCCATAAGATGAGAGTAAAGAGGTGAGATTAAACTCTGGGGCATTATCACTACGCATGACCTTGATTTTCTTAGAGAACTGAGTGTGAATAGTTGAGAAAAATTGTGTCATGACTGTATGGACCTCTGATTATTGTGTGAGGAGAAAAGTCCAGACAAAACGTGAGAAGTCATCTAAAATGGTTAAGAAATATCTGAATCCATCATGTGTAGGAGTGGAAAAAGGCCCCCATACATCACAATGGATCAAATAAAAAATAGCAGATGACTTGAATTTAGAAACTGGAAAAGGAAGCTTCTTCTGTTTTGCTAGAGGACATATCTGGCAATTTGTGAGCTGAGTGTTTGTAGGAGATAAAAATTTAGACAAAACTTTGAGTTTATTCAGAGAAGGATGGCCCAAACGTTGGTGCCAAACATCAAGACTTACAACGGAGTTAACAGAAACAACATGAGAAACAACATTATTATGAGAAGTAGAGGAAAAATTGCTTACTGCATTACTTGGTGAATCAGGGAACTCAAAGATGTATAAGTTGCCAACACGGTTACCCCTCCCAATCACATTCCCCAGCATAGCTTCCTGAATTTGGAAGCTATTTTGAGTAAATAAAACAGTGCAAGAAGTGTATTGAGTGAGAGCACTAACAGGTATTAGGTTAAACGAGAAGGATGGCACATGAAGAAATGAAGAGAGGGTGATGAGAGAAGTGAGCTAGACAGTACCTACGTGAGTAACAGGAGCAGTATGGCCATTTGGGAGGTTGACAGATGCATTAGCTATTGGAGAGGCAGAGGAAAAAAGAGATTGATCAAAGCACACATGGTGAGTTGCCCCTGTATCTAAAATCCAGGTAGATGATCTATAGCATGAAGATGAAAAAGAATTTATGTAGGGTGAGAAGAAAACTTTACCAGAAAAATTGTTCAATGGCTGAGAGTGACTAGCAGAGGTGGAGTTGCTATCTGTAGAAGTGGAGTTATGGAGGTGTTGGCTCTGCAAAAAAATGATAAGTTGTTGATACTGATCAATACTTGGGAGATTCACAGCAGCAGATGCAGCAGATGAAGACAAGGGCAAAGGAGAAGCATATACTATCTCCTCTACAAAATTAACAAATCTATGCTGATTAGAGGCTGCATTTCCAGAATAAGCAGCAGATTGAGGTGCCTTTCCTCTGCCTTTGCCAAAATCCGATGGAAAACCGTGTAGGAGAAACCATTTCTCCATCGGATGATTAGTCTTACCACAATGAGAACATTGGAATTTATTCATGCCTTGGCCATAAGAAGCAGTAGCATTAGCAGACGGCAGCTCACTAGGAACAGGAACATGAGCAGGAACAGATATAGGAGAAGAGAAGTTGGTACCATCAATGTGTCGCTGCCTTTCTCCTGAATGACAAGAGCAAAGACCTTAGATAAAGAAGGAAGGGGAACCACCGATAAAATGTGAGATCGAATTTGAGAAAAAAATGGATGTAATCCAATGAGAAATTGCATGGTGCAATCATGCTCTTGATGCTCATGCCATTGTGTAGCGCTACCACAGTTAGAACTGTTGGCAATTGAAACTAGAAAAATAACATATAACTGTCCCACATCGGTGTTAAAAGAAAACTGAAACTAGTATATAAATCTCATGGGCCACTCCTCTTATCACCAATTGGTTTTAGGATGGAACCCATGGATTTCTATCATGGTATCAGAGCGGGTCACAGATTGTGGGTTAAAATTGACTGACCCAACAATATATCTGGGCTGAAACCGAAAAAAAATGACTGACCCAGCAGTATAACTGGGCTGAAAATTTGGGCCAGTGGTCCAACCGATCGGAAAAAAATTAGGCCGATTGTCTAATCGATCATAAAAAAGTCCATTCACCTTGAAGGGTTTGAGGGAGGGTGTTGGCAATTGAAATATAAAATGAACATAAAAAATATCCCACATCGGTGTACACAAAGAGCTTAATCCACTATATAAGTCTCATGAGCCACTCCTCCTATCACCAATTGGTTTAGGATGGAACCCACGGATTTCTATCATGGTATCAGAGCGGGTCACCGACTGTGGGTCATATTTAACTGACCCAGCAGTATATCTTGGTTGAAACCGGAAAAAAATATGACCCAACAGTATAACTCGGCTGAAAATTTGGGCCAGTGGTCCAAACGATCGAAAAAAAAATTTGGGCCAGTTGTCCAATCGATCAGAAAAAGTCCAACCCCTCCAAGTTCACCTTGAAGGGTTTGAGGGAGGGTGTTGGCAATTGAAACTAGAAAAATAACATATAACTGTCCCACATCGGTGTTACAAGAAAACTGAAACTAGTATATAAATCTCATGGGCCACTCCTCCTATCACCAATTGGTTTTAGGATGGAACCCATGGATTTCTATCAAGAACGAGCACAGGTGCACCATGAGATTGGCTGAGTACTTTTGAACTCATCCCAAACGATCCTTAGATTTGTGAAGTAGCCATTGACATCAGAGGTACCTTGAGAGAGAGACATCAATTGTTGTTTCAACTGATAGATCCGAGCAAAATCACCACTAGAAAACCTATCATTCAGATCTGACCAGATTGAATAAGCATCATCGAGGTACATAACACTCGAGCATATTTCAGGAGAAACAGAATTGCGTATCTATGAGATCACCATGCTATTGCAACGAATCCATGACTGATAGAGAAGATCTTCACGACCAAGACGCAAAATCAAACCATCAACAAACGCTAGTTTATTTTTGGCAAGGAGAGCAGTGGTGAAAGATCGACTCCAAGCAGGATAATTAGAACCATTGAGCTGCTGCGGAACAAGGATAGCTCCTGGGCTATCACTTGGATGAAGATAGTACGGACAAGATGTGTCCTCAGCTGGTGGAGGACTACCACGATCGCCGCGATTGTTCATCGGAGATCGGGAAGAGATTGGAAAAAAGAGATAAAAGAGAAGATCAACGAAAATCAGAGATAATTCGCGGAAATATTTGCTCTGATACCATAACAAGACTAAGAATTAAGCTCCATGAAGATGGAGATCGAAGGAGAGCGAAGACATAATATGTGGGAGAAAAATAATATTATTTCCTGATATCCGGTAAAACATAGAGTACCATCACCTTAATACTAATGGTGTATGGTGTAGGTACATGAAGAGCATATAATAAAAACTCCCAAAAAAGACTAATAAATGGAACCTAACTAATTAAGTGACAGCTGGCTCCAGCATCGGCATGTATATGACTTAATATATTTCATGCTTTATTCTAATAAGAAATTAGTATTTGAAGGTTAAATGGATAGAAATAAAAAAATAAAAAGAAAAATAAAGTGTACTAGGACTAGTATAACATTTTTTTTAAAATAAAAGAATTACTCACCACAAATTAGTGATGTATGACTACAACCGAAAATTTTGTTGCACTACTAATTAGAAAATGCATGACTCTGATATGAGCATAAAGTAAAAAAATAAAAGCAGTTGCATGATTTGAAACGCAAAAAACTCACTCGTATGCCGACATTCACATGCATGTGGATGGGCATCCGCCTTCAAAACATTTGGCCCTATCAATAATTGATTCAAAAGTCTTACTTGTTTCCATAAAAGATCTCATTACTATTGTAGCTGATTCCTATTTTCCTCCTGCTACATTTTCATTTCAAAATCCCCAACTTCTAACATGGGGATAATATTAGATTGAAAACACTACGAAAACGCTATCACAAGATTCACAACATTTGATAAATATGAACCTCAATGCCGAGCACCTATGTGCTCACGAGACGCAGTACAAAAAATTGCCTTAATCTTTTGCTTTTTTTAGGACGATTTCATTTGTGTCCTTTAATTTAGTTGGGACACTAACAATAAAGACGCCTTTTGAGGCGTTTGTAGTATATTTAGAAATATAAAATAACGTCCTTAATTGCATTAAAAAATGTCTTTAATAGTTTTTTTTGTTGTAGTGTTTAATAAATTACTCAACAATAATAATGTGTTGGCAATTTCTCCCCTTGCTTATTGGTGAGAGTTTTCGGAAACGGGAATAAATACATAAATTGAGCAGGCTGTATATTTTAGCAATTAAAAAATCTCAATTAAGGAGCATAATATTCAACCAAACAATTGAAAGTGTGGAAAGTTTTCATGCAAAACTTGTTTGTAAATCTAAAACGGCGGTTGTTATGAGTAAACATTGATATCAGGTATAGTCAGTGAAATATGCAATTGATCAAACAAATTGTGTAGCAAATTATGTTGATAAGTAACAAAATATACTACTACTTGATAAGCACAAAAACAAAAGAGTTAAGGTGGTAATTAAATAAAATTACAACATAAATCATAGGCTTAAATGAGAGTTAGCATTTTCCCACATCTCTAAATGCGCTTGTAAGTGCCAATGATGCCTTTTTTCCATAGCGTGCTTAGATACAATTGAAGAGTCATAGAGTTGTTGTAACATTTTAGCATGCAGTCCCGTCCACAGTGGATCCTTCATATAGTGGATCCTTCGTATCTGAATGCAGTAATACTGCTTTAGAGCCGCTTGTTGGAATCGTGTTTGGTCAAATGACTTTGGCTAATAATAAATGTTACAAGACATTTAATTTTGTGAAATTAAATACAATAACGTCGATCTACGTTCCGAGTAGATGACCGTAGTATATTTATTTTCTCAAATCCGATTCCCGGCGAGTGAGAACTAATATATTAAAGTTGGTCACAATAAAGCTAGAAATGAGCTATGAGAAAAAATAAGGGATTAATTAACTAAATGTTAATTATCCCTCATCGGGGATGATAAACTTCTTTGATGAAGTATTCAATAAGATGAATTATTATGTGTAATAATTATCGTGAAATAAGACGGGTAACAGAGCCCACACGCGTGCACACGTGCGCCACCGCCCCCGTGAGCCGCGAGCCACGCACCGTGACCCGTGCACCGGGCGCCGTGTGCCTTGGAACTTGGTAATTAGTCTTTGAGTGGTCTTTGGGATGTTCTTTGGAGCTGGTCGTTGAGCGTGGTTCAAGCCCCGTGATAAAATGTAACCATGCATCATCACAGCCGCACATCATATGTGATCAAGATCAACGGCTGAGTTTTGAAGGCAACGGTTATTTCAGTTATTTCGGTTGAAGGCTGTTACAGCTGGGCTCACGAGCTGTTGAAGGAGAGCGTGTTTCCTCCGGAGTATAAAGGGGGATGGGAAGCGCAAGCACGCCGTTAGCATGAAGCAATCGACGCGATACAATCCATTTTCATTTCACTTGATTAGCTTTGAGAGAAAGTGAGATTAGAAGTGAGCGTGGTGTTTCTTGGAGTTGTATTCATTGTTATTGTAATCTCCGATCGTGATCAATAAAGCTATCATCTTTCTCACCCGTGGACGTAGATCGAAAGATCGAACCACGTAAAACCTTTGTGTCTTTTCTTGGAGTTCGAGTGTGTATCGAATCGGTCGCCATTCACAACAAGTGGCGCCGTCTTTGGGAAAATTCAGATCCAGATCGCAGTGATCACCTATGGCGACGACGAGATTCGAAGCGGAGAAATTCTCGGGGCATAATGATTTTGGCATGTGGCAGATCAAAATGAAGGCGCTACTGATTCAACATGGGCTTGACGAAGCCATTGCGCCGATTGATCCGAAGGGAAAGGAGAAGGAAGATCTCGACGAGAAGAGCGTTAAAAGGAAGGCTGAGATCGTCAAGAAAGCTCATAGCGCTATTGTTCTCAACCTCACTGACAAAGTGTTGCGCGAGGTTGCGAAAGAAACCATGGCACTTGGTGTGTGGACTAAGCTCGAGAGCTTGTACATGACCAAATCCCTGGCCAACCGCTTGTATATGAAGCAACGCCTCTTCTCATATAGGATTCTTGAAGATCGATCGTTTGCGGAGCAGATAGAAGACTTTAGCAAGAATCTGGATGATCTCGAGAACGTGGATGGCCCCATGAAGAATGAGGATAAGGCCATACTGCTTCTGAATGCGTTGCCCAAGTCCTATCAGCATCTCAAAGATGCTATGCTATTTGGCCGGAATGCTGAGTCTGGTATCACCTATGAGGAGGTTCAGTGTGCTCTTCGTTTGAAAGAGCTGGAGAAGAGCTCCTCTACATTGATTGAAGGTGAAAATAGTAAGGCTCTCAACGTAAAGGGTTTAAAAGGGAAGAAAAAGAAAGGAAACTTCAAGCCTCCGCAACATTAGAAACAGATTGAAGGTGTAGGGAAGGATACCCGCAGCTGCCATTATTGTAAGAAGTCGGGGCATCTCAAGAAAGATTGCTTTTTTGGAAGAAAAAGCAGAACGAGGTGACTCAACACCAGGCTGATCTGCTCTGGAAGAAGAGCCAGCACAAGTCATGAATGTTGTTGGAAAAGAAATAGAGAAGGCTTGGATCATGGACTCGGGATGCAACTTCCACATCAGTTCTTGCAGGGATTGGTTTGAGAATTATCTTGAAGCAACTGGATCAGTTATGCTCGGGAATGATCAAGTTTGTGCAGTCAAGGGAATTGGAAATGTAAGACTCAAGACAAGCACTGGAGTGGTCAAGATCATCACACAAGTGAGGTACATCCCAAGCATTAAAAGAAATCTCATATAAGTTGGCATTCTAGAATCACAAGGGTTCAAGATAATCTCTTGAGAATGGGCAAATGGTGGTCTCCAAGGATGGTATTGATGTGATGAGGGCTAGGAGAAAGAATAGCCTATACTATTGGAGGCTGAGACCATAGTTGGATCACTGAATATTGCAGAGAAGGCTGATGCTGAGAGATGGCACAAAAGGCTCGGGCATATTGGGGAAACTGAGCTTGCTGATCTAATCAGAAAAGGAGTGATCCAAGTAAGTGATTCTTCAAGACCAAATATATGTGAGCACTGTGTCTTAGGGAAAAGCAAGAAGCTACCATTCGAAGCCGGCACACACTCTTCCACACAGATTCTGGACTATGCTCATGCAGATTTATGGGGACCAGCCACTCCTTTGACTCTAGGTGGAGGAAAGTACTTCCTCTCCATTATTGATGACTATTCTAGGAAGGTGAGGGTCTTCATATTGAAGGAGAAGTCACAAGCATTTGAGAAATTCAGAGAATGGATCAAAGAAACGAAGCTCAAAACTGGAAAAGTATTGAAGTGCCTGCGCACTGATAATGGGCTGGAGTTCTTGTCCACAGAATTTGAGACCTTCTGCAAAGATAATGGTATAAGCAGGCATAGGACCGTGCCAGCCAACCCGCAGCAGAATGGGGTGGCTGAGAGGATGAATATGAGCCTATTGGAGAGGGTAAGGTGCATGCTTTTGTCATCTGGTCTGCCTAAGAATTTCTGGGGAGAGGCAGTCTCCACAGCTGCCGTCTTGATTAATAACTCACCTTCATCAGCAATAGGGAATGAAATACCAAATGTCAGGTGGTATGGAATGGATAACAACTACAGAACATTGAAGGTTTTTGGCTGTAGGGCTTATGCCCATGTCAAACAAGGCAAGCTCAATCCTAGGGCTCTAAAATGTGTATTGGTGGGATATCAACATGGAGTGAATGGGTATAGGCTATGGTGCACAGAGAAAGGAAACCAGAAGATCATCATCAGTAGGGATGCGATTTTTGATGAAGAGAATATGCCTTTTCTTGTTACTGATGTCTCTGCAGACACTGGTCAGACGGCTACTGCTATTGATTTTACTGAGCCAGGGGATGTTGAGCAAATTCCTAATGGAGGTGGAGCTATTGATATGGATCCAAGTATTGGAGAAGATGGGAGGTCAGATGGAGGTGGAGCTGATGAGTCAGGAAATTCTGGACCCCAAGTTGCTGACCCAGAGACAACATCACAGAACACTGATGGATATAGGCTGGCTAGAGATAGAGTTAGAAGGGATATCAGGAAGCCAACCGGGTTCAATGACTATGAAATGAGATTCTTTGCATTGTGTGTGGCTGAGATCATTGAGCATGCTGAGCCTTCAAGCTGTGCAGAGGCCATGAATGGAAAAGAAAGTGAGCAATGGCTCAAGGAAATGAAAGATGAAATTGATAGTTTGTTGAAAAACTGCACTTGGATCCTGGTAAGGAACCCTTTAACTCAGAAAATAATCAGCTGCAAGTGGATCTTCAAGAAGAAGATTGAGGTGGGAGAGACTGAGCACATCAGATTTAAAGCTAGGCTTGTAGCAAGAGGATTCACTCAAGAAGAAGGGGTGGACTTCAATGAGGTTTTCTCACCGGTTGTTAAGCACACTTCGATCAGAATTTTGTTGGCTTTAGTTGCCAAGAATGGATGGGTCTTACATCATTTGGATGTTAAGACAGCCTTTCTCCATGGAGATCTCAAGGAGACCATATACATGCACCAGCATGAGGGTTTTGAAATACCAGGCAGTGAAGGCATGGTTTGCTTGCTAAGAAAAGTTTATATGGATTGAAGCAAAGCAGCCGGCAATGGTACCTCAAATTTGATGAGCACATCACTACTATGGGTTTTAGAAAATCAGATTTTGACAGCTGCGTGTTCATAAGGGAGCAGAGGGGAGTTCCAGTTGTTTTCCTTCTACTCTATGTAGATGATATGCTAGTGGCGGCTGCAAGTGATGTTGAGGTATTGAAAGTGAAATCAGAGTTGGAAACTCACTTTGACATGAAGGACTTGGTAGAGGCTAGAAGGATACTTGGAATGGATATAGTCCGGAACAAGCAACACAAAGAGTTGAGGCTGGTTCAGTCAGATTATATCAAGAGGCTGTTGGTGAAATATCAAATGGATAATTCAAAGGCAGTGAGCACTCCCTTGGCAGCTCATTTTAAGCCTAACATGGATCAGAGGCCGAAGAATGATGATGAAAGAAGAGAGCTGAGCAAGATTCCCTATGCTAACATCATAGGCAGCATTATGTACACAATGCTGCGTACTAGGCATGTTCTAGCGCAAGCAATCAGCACCACCAGCCGGTTCATGTCTGATCATGGTAGAGAGCACTGGAGTGCGCTCAAGTGGCTGCTCAGATATCTTAAGGGCGCAGCAAATTATGGATTAGTATAAAAGTCAGAGAATAATCAACAAGGTGGAGGGCTTGTTGGTTTTTGTGATTCAGATTTTGCCTCGAATAGAGACAATAGAAGATCTCAGACCAGATTCATCTTCAACCTATATGGGACTGCCATTAGTTGGAAGTCAGGACTACAACATGTAGTGGCTTTATCCACGACAGAGGCGGAGTATATCGCCATAACCGAGGCAGTAAAGGAAGCAAAATGGCTTAAAGGGATCTTGGAGGACTTTGGTGAAAAACAAAAGGCTGTAGACATTTTCTGTGACAGCGGCAGTGCCTTGGCGCTTGCGAAGCACCAAGTGTTCCATGAAAGGTCGAAATACACAGATGTGCAGTTACATTTTGTGAGGGATGAAGTGGAAAAGGGAGAAGTTAGAATGATGAAGGTATCGACTGATCACAAAGCCGCGAATATGTTGACTAAGCCATTGCCAACTCTGAAGTTCAAATATTGCTTGGAGTTGGTGGGCCTCCAAGAGTGATGAGACTGGGATATGGCGAGGAGGAGTTTAGAACTGATGGCATGGTTAAGGTGGAGATTGATAAAACGTAACCATGCATCATCACAGCCGCACATCATATGTGATCAAGATCAACGGCTGAGTTTTGAAGGCAACGGTTATTTCGGTTGAAGGCTGTTACAGCTGGGCTCATGAGCTGTTGAAGGGGAGCGTGTTTCCTCTAGAGTATAAAGGGGGATGGGAAGCGCAAGCACGCCATTAGCATGAAACAATCGATGTGATACAATCCATTTTCATATTCACTTGATTAGTTTTGAGAGAAAGTGAGATTAGAAGTGAGTGTGGTGTTTCTTGGAGTTGTATTCATTGTTATTGTAATCTCCGATCGTGATCAATAAAGCTATCATCTTCCTCGCCCGTGGACGTAGATCGAAAGATTGAACCACGTAAAACCATTGTGTATTTTCTTGCAGTTTGAGTATGTATCGAATCGGTCGGCATTCACAACACCCCGCTTATTCTTTTTAGACCACCCCAAACTCCATGCTATCCCTGACGGACCCCGACTCATGGTGGTCCTGGTCTCCCGGCGGTTACAGTCAAGTCATCATGGCACACATAATGGCGGTTGACTCCATCGATGCCCCTGCGGGTGGACTTGGCTTATAAATAGGCATGCATACATTCCATTCTACACAGAACATACACAAGCATTCTTGCATACACGTTCTCTCCCTCTCTGCATAATCTTCCCGTCGAAGCTCTGCCTCCGCCTTACTCCTGTTCGTCGGAGCTCTGTTGCTAGAGGTGCTGCTACTTCAGAGATGAAGCCGTTTTATATTTGGGGATGACACGTCAAACCGAGAGCACTACCTGGGCGTATCTCGTCTTGCGGAAAGAGGACTCCTCGACTCAGCTTACCACTTTCCATAGTTTATTCCGTGTATTTTTCAGTTGTTTAAGTGTAATTTTCCTTGTTTTTATTTCCCTGTAATTTCCGCCCGGCAAGTTTGTATCTCACTTTTAACAACACCGCTAACCTTACTTGTTCAATTTTATCATGTAATTGAATATATGGATCGACATCGACATCGGCATTGGCTCCATCAAGGCTCAAACGGGACACCTCATCTTGGAGTTGGGGGATCATGATATGAGGGCAGTGACTCTTGGCCTCCAGCCATTATGCGATTTCGCCTTCGCCGCATCCCACGCTTCCACTGCGGCAAGGACCTCAACCACTGTTCTGTATTCTGCAGCCTTTTATTTAAAAAGGTTATTTCCCGCGCTTAAGATATAAATATCCATTAATTAATTAAAGTCTACTATGAACTTAATTAATTTACATCTTATTAATTTCATTAGTGGACTCAGCAAGAAATGCTTATTTATTATTCATGGAATAATTAAATTCCTACTGGCAAGTTTTCTGAATAATAAAACCTTGTTTCGAGCTCCTCTTGAGGACATTATCAAACCAGACTCATCAGACACGTGATTCAACATAATAGCAATTCTAGCACCGCTAGATATTAATTATCACTACCCAAGATATCAGGATTATTGGGTTGCGAAAAACTCACACCTTTGATAAGTCAAAGTAATGCATAATAAATAACGTATGCTCAATGCTAACGTATGTTGATTAAGAAATAGTTGTTTATCACGACCTCGTCTTTCAATAGATAGCATAAACATGTCTTGCTGTTAGATCCGTTCAGTGCTATACCACACCAATGCCATCTTATTTCAGTAATGCTTAGAAATACGTGGACTGACATTGCAACCTTTCACGATAGGTAGCCAAAGCCTATCTATGCTATGAAATTCTTCTTTCTCTTTTGCAAATCATTGCATAGATTCGACTGTAGTTATCTTAAAGTGGACGTCGCCCACAACCTGTCTACTAAGCAAAAGACTTAGGCTTTGTTTGCTTCTTATACACTAAAATGTTTAAATAACATCTTATGAATGCACAAGCAAACACAATGTATTAAAATAGTGATTTTATTCGTGCAATCTGCTTGAATAATACTGAATCAGGTTAAAAGTGGATTATAGAGTTTTTCGCATACAAGCAAGATTATATTCGTCCTCGAAACATGCTTTAACAAGTAGGACTATCATGCGATCAACAGGCAGATATATGCAAATGACAAGAAATGATAATGTACTTCTTGGTCATGAACTGAGCCTAGAGCGAGTCCTGGTCAAGAAGCCTCCACAACAGCTTGAACCCAAAAGCCACTGCCACCTCCCAAAAGCGGCGAATGCCCAAACCCCCCTCGTCAATCAGGAGGCAAATCTGTCTCCATGAGATCCAATGTAGCTTTCTCTTCTTCCCCATAGTACCCCAGAAGAATCTAGCCAAAATCCGCTCCAATTCATCAAGAAAGCCAATCAGCGGGCTCATAACCTGTAATATGTGCAAGGAGATGACTGCTAGTATGCTCTTAATCAGAGCAAGACGTCCCCCAAATGCGAGGTGGTGATGGGACTGATGCACTTTTTATTAGCACTAAATAAACCTGTAAGTATACAAAGTATATATAGTATAGCTAAAGGTCAGTACCGAATATCGAACACATGTAATATATTTGCAACTGGCTATCATGTACTAAGCGTCATATACTATCTAGAGAAACAAGAGTTTTGGTTTAACTAAGCAAAAATAAATAAAGTAAATAAAATAAAGCATGTAAATTAGGAAAATAGTGGAATTCCAAGAATAGTGGTTTCACAATTATGGTTACACAAAACATAGTTATGATACCCTTGCATAGTTCATACTTCAGTAGGATGAGTCGCCTAAGTTTTGCCCATGCGGTACAAACGTAGATTACTAACACTAGGGGCGTCTATCCTAGATCCGTAACTCCCTAAAGCTCCTAAGACCATTGAAAAGTCCTCACTCTTAATTAACAACGTCGTTTTAATGGAAGCTAATTGTTGTATCTACTAAGTCGATCTAACTAGCCAACCCCCTCTCACGATTATGTAGCAAGTCTATTAAATCATAACAGAATGCGTCACTCAAATGTGAATCAATTATCCAGAACTTGAAAAGAAACGAAGTAAGAACAAAGCGGATACCAAAAACTAGAATTATATAAACCAATAAAAGTTACTAACACATCCAAAGAAGTCTTATAGTTTAGTTACTTATAGATAAATAGCAAAAACTATAAATTAAAGTACAAAACATAAAGAAAAAAGCAAACATAATCCAAGGATTAATTGTTGTGCAATCTTTAGTCTTCTTTTGGCTTGCTCCAATCTCCAAAAGTGCATCAGTCCTACTTTTACTAGCCCCAAAAATTTATTCTCCTTCAACTCACATTCCCAAACTTTTGAATTTTCTTTCTTTTCTACACAACCTTTCTTTCTTTTTCTTTTTCTTTTTCTTTTTTTTTTCTTTTCTAAGCATCCTTTCTAGATCAAGCACACTTTTGAATTTTTCTATTTCACAACTTGCACTTTTTTATATTTAAGCACACTACTTTTCTCCATATAATTTCCTCCTTATCTCTCTCCAATTTCTTTATAAAAGATAATAAAAACTATACTAACCCAATGAATTGTCCCCATTTATTTGACTTCCAAAGAATAGGCTTAAAGGCTCAAAATTGGCTCCACATGGAAATTTTTGAAAAAGGGTAAAAAATTTTGGGTATTAAAGTAGGCTATTAAAAGATGGCCTAACATTTTTCTTTTATCAACTTAAACACTATGTAAACTTAGGCAAACGAGGAGCATGTTCTAGAAACATATACATGCATGCAGATAAATCACACAAGAAAGAATTTAAGCTCAAATATCACAAGGTATAAGCATGATTCAAGGCGAACAAACAATTCACTAATTACGCACCTTTTCACCAAACCGTCAAATCAAAACGTCAAGCCATACTTAAACATAGATTGAAAGAATTAAATATCATAAGCAACTCAGTCTAATATGTACCTATACATGCATGTTTCTAAAATTCTCCATGTTATGTTGATGACACAATTCACCTCAGGTTTTTTAAATAAAAGAAAAACATGACAAAAACCTAAACTCATGGTCCACCACGTCATCCCCCCAAACTTATTTACAACAAAGTGTAAAATAAGTTTGTAGAGTCGGTTGGGACGTGACTAAACTATGAAAACTGTAAAGATACCTTGAAATTTCTACATTGAAGCTGATGAGACAAAAATTCAAAAAATTCGAAAAATTGTGGCTGGAGTGCGGTGAAAGGCAAGTGGGCCACTGCATGCATCCAACGATTGCTAGAAGAGTCAGAACCATTCTAGTGAGCAACCAACGTGCCCTAGGATAACATTACTGCACACATGTTTGATCATTCGTCTTCTGGATAATCGAAGCGATGATCTATATGATATGATGATAGATGATATGCGCCCTACACAGGTAATAGTGACAGATGCCTTGTGATAGGCTACATGAGAGATGATCAATATATGATACAGACGTATATGATAGATGCCTCATTGGGCTACTTATAGTGTCCGTGTACCCGTGTCCATCGCTAAGCATAGACTTGGGGGCTGAATGTGTTATCTATTTGAGAAATGATAGTTGTGCTTTAACGTTTATTAGATGGTGATAGGGCTCGTTTCAAGCATGGTTTAGTGGTGGTTATCATACTAAACAGGGTGTTGATGTTAGAAATATTGGAAGATTAACCGTACAGGAATCGGAAAACAACAAAAGTGGTAGTGTGCCGTGATCGAGTGGCGCAAGAAGAAAAAAATGACAAAGAATTGAGGCAAACTGATCAAGAAAGCAAGATTGACCATACCGAGTAAGCTGTGCAAACTGATCAAAAAAAGCAAGAGGATCTCCTGAGTAGCTATGCAAACTGATCAAGAGAGTCCGAGCACAATGAAGTTGTGAAAGGATGAGTCAGATGAGAGAGAAAGAAGAAGTGCCCCTTTTAGCAAGGGACATTAATGCCAAATCATGAGGATCTTGCCCTAGGGATTGGTGCCTAAGCCCTATAAATAGAGGAAGAAAGGTGGAAGAAAATAATCATCCTACATCTCGGATCACCTGCGATCAGGAGGAAGTTCATAATTACACACACACCACTGAGTTAGCGATAATCATGGAGCAAGGAGGTTAGATAGCAACTGGAGTCAAAGTTCTACCACATCAACACTCTCTTCTTCCTCGTCTTGGAAGAAGAGAGGCTAGTTTAGAAAGAAACCTTTGTCCGTTCGTGTTTTTCTTAAGTTCTGAAGGGGTTAATACATTTGTTCGCTTTGTTTTCGTTTGTTTTTGTGATGCTCTTTTGAATCCACTGTTACATTCAAGTTTTTCAGTAGTTAGATCGTAATTTTAAAGATGTTAATGTTCTATCTTTAAATTTGAAGTTCGATTGTTGTTTCGAGTGTGAATTGCTGAAGTTTTGTTTATTGAAATGGAGTTTGTGATGAATGCAGGTTTAGATCTGGAGTTTTCGGAGTCAGATTTTTTCCTGATCATGTTCGATTGTGTTTGATTGTCGCTGATTGTTTAGATCTGGTTTCGTAATGTTTTGATCATAGCTTGCTGTTTTGGATTTAGTCATTCTTAGTTAGATTTACGTCGATTTAAGTTTTACATACGTCAGTTTGTGTGAAATTAGAACAGGTACTGTTGATCTGCTTTTAATTCGTTCAATTTGCATGGATCTAGTTCTGATTTGATTTATTTCCTGTTTACGTTAGATGCTCTGTTAAGATCTTCTGCAATTGCTTAACTAATATATTTTGGTTGTTTGGAGAAGAAGAAGATTGTAGTTAGTTAGCGTAACAGTCTCTGTCACCTTTTCATTTGTTCCAGCTTTATTTACAATGTCAGTGGTCCTGTTTTACTTTATGCATGTACTTTCAAGATGTCGAGTTTAGTTGGTCAGTTGGAATCAGAAATGGAATTGTCAGTCTAAGTCTAGTTTAGTTTAAGTTGATCAGTTCGGTAGAAGTTAGTTTCAGTAGTACAGTTCAGTAGATTAAACTTAACCACTTTCAAAGCATGGCAGCAGCCAATTCTCAAATGTCCCAAACACAAGTCAAGACACCTTCATCTGTGTGGGATTCGACCCTTGTTTCCTTTTACCAATTAATAGTATTATGGATTAAGGTCTTGAAAGTAGTTTTTGTTCTGATTTGCGCACCCGACGACAGGTAGATTGTTTAGGAGTTATCTTAACTATTTGGTTAGTGTCCTCTTGATCAGTCTGACTTATTTGCTTTTTTTCAATTCGCATGAATTAAACTTACGAAGAAACGAGAATTTCTAGCTTTCAGATGGTTATGATTATCTCAAAATATAATATTGCGTTGACTGATGAAAGAAAGTGACATGGACATGATGAGGTGTTATATTGTGCTATATGTGTTGTTTATATGTGATTCAAAGATGATGTGTCTAAAATTATGCAAAGTGTAGTGATTATCTCAAAATCTATATCTTGTGTTAATTGATATATAAAGTGATAAATTTTCAGGATAACATGTTATATTTGTACTATTGCGACATGTATTATTTTGGTTTACAGATGGCCTATCATTATATAAAGTGGTTCATGATTTAAAAATGAATATTTTGGGTTGTTTGACTTTGATGTAATTATATTTGGGGAATCATCATCAATTAGTTCATCAACTCCTACACTTAGTTAGCAACCTCTCTTCGGTAGATCAATCCTTCAGCATTATCTTTCATATTCTCGTTCCTCGCCATAGCCATGGTCACTTGAAGATCATCAGTTCGCCGGAGTTCCATTCTCTCGTTCCAGTCAGCACGCTTCGTAGTGTTAACAGTCTCATCGCCCGGAGTGGCAAAACAATCTTTATTGCTTTCTTAGTTAATCGCACTTTGTTTTCTTACGTTGGATTTGTTGCACTTTCAATACTTGCTTACTTTGAAGTCTTAGTTGTGATCCAACGTTTCTATGATATGAAGTTGTTTTTGTGCATCGGTTCTTGTTTGATTTTGTTCTTTTCTGCCTAGATAGCTTAGATCTAATTGTTACGGTAATTTCCAGTATTGAATCACATGTTTTCATTTCTGTAGTTAATCTCTCTGAGTTTGCAAATCTAGATAGCTGTTAGATTTTAGATCTGAAATGGTTAAGTGTGAAATCCTAGTTTAGGTGATTTCTGCCACCTTGCATGTCACCCAGTAAGTTTAGTTGCAGTTTCGGTATTTGATCTTTTGATTTGAGGTTTTAATTGTAGATCTGTGTTCATGAAGTTGTTAATCTGTGTTTCTATGGTGATAATTCTGGATTCGCTGATCTAATTTGATTCATGTTGAAGAAGGTAACATCTCCATCCAACTTTGGGACCACTTTTGCTTTTTAACCACTTTTTACTTTTGTCCTTTACTTTTCAGCTGTTACTTTTCAAATCTGTAGGCCTAGTCACCTAACTACCTTTTCCCTCTGATATTCCGTTTAGCCTTTTATAGTAAACTCGTACCTTCCACATATTCCTAAACATCATGTTCCCCACTCTCACGTACACAAATGCCTGTCAAGCATCTTTCACACCTCCTAGTCAGTAGAGTACCATCTTAAATTCCAGCCTAGATAAGTCTCTACCCAAAGCGTGGTAGCTAACCAAACCTCTCCAGAATATCACCACAATTCCCAAAGCGCATTCATCTCTGTGGGATTCGACCCTTACGTCCACTATACTAGTCAGTAGAAGTGGGTTGAGGAATTATTGATACCAGGTTCAGGCATAGCTGAGGTTCCATCCTGATCAGTAGGATACATCATGTGCTCGACACGACACCTGACACAAACCTGCTCTTTCAAATGGCGCAGTTGCCGGGGATGTATGGCGTTATTAACTTTTATTGTGTGTGATACTTTGGCGTATATATTGTGGATAATTTTTTCTATTTCTTTTTATTTCAGTTTATGAGAAGCAGTTCGGCTCCTGATCATTGGAGACCGAAGATACTTCAGCGAGGCTCTATACTCGTAACCACTCGATCCGGCCTATCGACAGCTTTGTCTGATTTAGGTTCGAGTAGTGACAAAGAACAAGGCACCATAGAAGGAGGAATGGAAATCCAAGGAGAATGGCTGACCACAATGATGATGATCCAGAAATCGGAACGCTGAACGCGCATACAGAGGGAGAACCACCGCAAGCTATAGTAGTCACCCCGGGGCAGACGGCTTGTGATGTGAAGCCCCATGTTATTGCAATTCTGCCTACGTACTGCGGGAAGAGCTATGAAGGCCCTTACGAATTCCTTCATGAGTTCTGTAAGATTTGTAGGGCACAGAGAAGGCCAGCAGGGGCGACCGAGGATGACTACAGATTGAAGGCTTTGTCGTTCGTTCTAAAAGGGGAGGCTAACACCTGGTTCATGCGATTGCCCCCCAATTCCATTGAGAGTTGGGCAGATTTCAAGTCAGTCTTTTTAGGAGAATTCTTCCCGTCATCGAAGACGAGCGCATTGAAGAGAGAGATAACCAGTGTGAAGCAAGGGTATGATGAACCCTTGAGTGATTATTGGGCGAAGTATATGAGTCTTTTGGATGCATGTCCGAACCATCGTATGGCCGATATAGAAATACATCATACCTTTTATGAGGGGATGAACAAGGCAACGAAAGACTTGGCGAACTCTTCGTCAGGAAGAAGTTTCACGCAGTTAAGGGTCAGTGAAGCTAAGAGGGTCCTAGGGAAGTTATTGAGTGCAAATGAGTACGACAATTCAAGAGATGGTTACAGCAGAGAAAGGATTGCTAGTGCCTTGTCTACTGACCAGGAGCACAAGTTAGAGCAGAAGATGGATTTAAAGATGGACGAATTGAAGAAGACATTCCTTAGTGCGATCGAGAAGAACGCGCCACCACCTTCCCCAACTGGAAGCTACAAGGGTGCAGAGCAGGGGAACCAAGGGTCGAGCTATGATCAGCCAAATGACTTTGTGAATATGGAGCAAGTCAATGCTGCCGGGTACTACAATTCTAGTGGGCACTGGATCCACGGGAGACAACGAGACGCACCATGGAGGGATCATCCGAACTTTCGATTGGGAGATGGGAGCCAAAATCAAAACCAAGGTCAAGGTCAGAACCAATACAACCCCCGCCTGAACCAAAATTTCAGTCGTGGGCCCAGAAAATCCCAACCACCAGGCCAACTGGTCAGGAAGGAACCAACAAACCCATAACCAGAACTCACAAAACCAGAACCCGAACCCTGTTTATATACCACCCCACTAGAGAAACTTTCAAAATTACCAGAATCAGCCTAATCAGGGTCCACAACATCAGCAGAACCAAAACCAAAACCAGTTCCAAAACCAAAACCAATATCACCAAGACCAGTACAACCCTCCTGGCCAGTATAACCAATACCCACCTAACCAGAACCAGCAAAACTTCCAAAATTTTCAGCCCAACCAAAATTCCCAGTATAACCAGCACCAAGGGCCAAATCAGTCCCAATATCCTAACAGGTCAAGACGATCGATGGAGGATATGATGGGAGAATTGCCTGCTTCGCAGCAGGGCATCAAGGGTGAGTTGCAGTCCAACAATGAAGTAGTGCAGGGGATGCAGACTGCCCAGAAGGAGCATAAAGCGAACATTGATATGATGAATAGGCAGTTGGCCCAGCTGGCCAGTTCGATGGGTGAGTTAAAAGGAAATTCAGGGAAACTCCCGTCTACAGTCCATGTGCCTGAGAAGGCAAACGTGAGCAAGGTCACATTGCGGTCCGGTACCACCTATGAGGGGCCCAAGCCAAAGAAGTCTAGTGGGGAATCAAGTGGAGCAACATTACTGAGAGACATTGTCTCGGAAGAGGAGCTTTTCAAACCTCTACCCCAAATGCAAGATCCATTTTTCTTGAGTGAGGAACCGTCGAGGAACAGTGAAATCGGAGGCAGACAGCCCAAGGTGGACTCATCTAAGGAAAAAGAACCGACGAAGGAAACTCTAGCCCAGAATGTGCACGAGAAAGACTCCGGGAAGGCTGTCGAGAAGCCGGTTGAAGAAGAGAAAGAGAAAAAGCCATTCCCTTATCGTTTCGTGACCAAGAGGAAGAAGGAAAACCCAGTGGATTACATGTCAATTTTTGGGAAGCTGGATGTCACCATACCATTCCTCCAAGCCGTGAATCTACCCCCGCTTGGAAAATTTATCAAAGAATTCATAGCCGGGAAAGCCCAGAAGGATGGGAAGATCATGGTGGAAGGGATAGCGTCAGCAATTGTGCAAGAAAAGCTATCGCCCAAGAGAGCAGACCCAGGTATGTTCACTCTGCCTATAACTATAGAAGATGTAAAAATCGAGCATGCAATGTGTGATCTGGGAGCTTCTATAAATGTTATGCCAATGTTAGTTTATAATCGAGTGAAGTGAGTAACGTTATCAAGTACCAGGGTGTTGATCCAACTGGCTGATAGATCATGCATAAGTCCTGAAGGTGTATAAGAAAATGTGTTGGTGAGAGTACATGATTTTACTTATCCTGTTGATTTTTACGTGATCAAGATGGGTGAGTCTGAAGCTAGGGAGTCTAGCGGTATTTTGTTAGGAAGGCCATTTCTTAGGACAGCCAAAACCATTGTAGATATGGCTGAAGGAACAATTTGCATTGATTTTTATGGAGAGAAGTTTACCTTTGATATAAATGAGGCCATGAAAAAGCCCATCGATTATGAAAATCTATGCTATGTGGATGTAATTGACCCCTTAGTCCAAGATTTTCTTGAGACTGAATTATTTCAGGAGAAACTCCAAACTATAGATGTATATGGGCAGGCTGATGTAGAAGCAGCTGCATGGTGTGAACTGATCAATAGCCAAGGGTTAACTGACGAGGAGATAGAATGAGCTATTAAGGACTTCTGCCAGAAATCAGAATTTATTGGAGCTGCAGAGGCTAAACTACCAGTCGGTACAGATAAATTTTCAGAGGAAGAATTAGAGAAGGAAGGGGATGCTGCAAGGAACCCTCTACCTGTTAGGGTTTTGTATACTAGAAATCACCTTTCGAGTGATTGCATACTGTAAAACTCTAATGGTTATTTTCCAATAAATGGAACAGATTATTTTTGTCATAATGTTGTTATGTTTTACATTTAATGGTTGTTTATTGCATATTTAAATGTATAAGCAAACGTAACAAAGTCTAAGTCTTTGTTTTAGTAGACCGGTTGTGGGCGTCGTCCAATTTAAGGTAACACGGTCAGTTCTAAACAAAGAAAAATAAGAATTTCACAACCTAGATAGGCCTAGACTACCTATCGCGAAAGGTTGCAATGTCAGTCCGATTATTTCTAAGCCTTATTGAAATAAGATGACGTTGGTGTAGTATAGCACTGAATGGATCTAACAGCAAGACGAGTCTTTATGCTATCTACTGAAAGACGAGGTCTTGATAATTAAATTCTTAATCAATGTACGTTAGCATTGAGCATACGATATTGAGTATCCACTACTTTGCCTTACCAAAGGTGCGGGTTTTTCGTAACCCAACGATCCAGGTATATTGGGTAGTGGTGATCATTATCTAGAGGTGCTAGGATTGCTATTATGTTGAAACGTGCGCGAGGAGAGTCTCGTTTGATAACATCCACAAGAGGAGCTCGAAACAAGGTTTTATTATTCGGAACCTAGCCAGTTGGAGTTTAATTACTCTATGAATAATAAATAAGAATTTCTTGCTAAGTTCGCTCTTGAAGAATAAAATATGTTAATTAATTAAGTCCATAGCAGACAATAATTAATTAATTGATGTTTCTATCTTAAGCACGAGAATTAAATTGAACGCGAATAAAGGAAACCCAGAATACTTGTAATTTCGGATTTGGAAAGGCAGTGCAATATTACTTCTGTAGTGGCTGCTTGTAATATTCCAATATAAGCTTATATTAAATTGTGGGTTCAATTTAATTAGTAAAAATCTAATTGGGTGAGGCCTGATCCAAATTCTTCCTTAGATCCCTGAATGAGCCCAATATGTGACTTACAAAAATAGGAGAATAAAGGAGACAGAAAATACACATTTTTCCACTCACAAATTTTTGTCCATTCCTTTGAGAGAGAGAAATCGAAAATTGCCTTCATCCGTGAGCTGAGTTCCGTCTTCGTTATTCAAGTCCTAATACGTTGGTGAGATTTGCTCACACAAATATCGGCGTATAGTCCGGGACACCAGTCAGAAGATCTGAGGTCTTGTATTAAAGATCTTCACGTGGAGACGGAGCGAGCCATCATCGAATCTTGATTGAATCAAAGAGGTAAATTGGCTAATTCCGTAGTAAGCATGTTTTAGGGATTTTATATGCTAAAGCATGTTTTAATTCAAGTTATGAGCATGATACATGTGAAAATTGCGCGAATAGAATTTTTCAAAATAATCTGCTAAATAGATCAAATTCATGTGATCGGATATTGAACGCACGCTTCCGCACGAGATGGGCAATAGCAACTGGCCGAGAGCAGCGCCGCAGTCGTGCGCGCTGCTGGCCGAGAGTCGCGGGACTCGATGAGCCACGACACCGCGACGGACTTAGCGGCTGGCCGAGAGCTGAGGCGCCTGTGCGCGTCTCGCTGGCTGAGAGCTTCCGAGACGGCCGAGAGCATGTGCGCACTCGTGCGCTGCTGGTCGAGAGGCTTCATGCGTCGTGATCCGACGACGAACTCGTCGGATTTTCGTCGTTCATCGTTCGTGCGAACCTCGTGCGATGAGATAACAATGAAGGATTATTTTAATGATTGTTTAATTATTTTATTAAAAGATATCATTAAAATATTATTATTTAATGGAAATAAAATCTTTTTGGAAGATTTGTCTAGATTTTAGGAATATTTTTATTATTATCTATATCTATGGAAATAAATAATATTATTTTATTCCTAGATGATTTAGATGAGAATAATTTAATAGTTTCCTAATATTTATCTAGATTTAAGGAATATTTTTATTATTATCTATATCTATGGAAATAAATAATGATTATTTTATTCCTAGATGATATGGATGAGAATAATTTAATAGTTTCCTAAAATTTATATATCTAAGATCCTAATAAGGATGGATATGTATGAATACATTAAATAATAAAATATCTCTTCCTAATCATGAACAAGGAAATAATTTGAATTTATTTTTCATGTCTTATTAAGGATTAAATAATTTGTTTACTTTAGATATACCTTATAGTAGACATGAATAAGAATAAAATTCTAGATCAACAATTTCCTACAGGAAGATAACAACATTAATCTAAAGATTTAATTTCCAGTAGATTAAATACCAACAGAATTTAATTAAGCCTTAAACTGCCTCAAGGCTAAGGATAATTAAAGTAAAACCATAACCCAAAATATCTAAGCTATAATTACGAACTCGACGTTTGTATAAGGTCTCCATCAATTGGTCTGCAATTTATGAAGCCTTTTTCTAATATTATCGCCACCTGCTCTGTGGGGACAATAATCCTAAGAAAATAGCAAGTTCATGAGGGCGGACTTCTCAAATATAAATAGTATGAACTAGAATGTAGTTTCCAATATTATCGCCACCTGCTCTGTGGGGACAATAATCCTAAGAAACTGCGAGATTCAGAAGTTCACACAGGATTTATGAGATAGCTTGATCTTGTTAGCAGCTCATGAGCATTGTTATGGGAGTGTGTTGTAGAAATGAGACTCTGTAATGCTAAAGAGATGGTTTTGTTTAGGCAACATTAGGCGGCCATGCCACTCTGTGGTCTCTGGACTATTCGTCGGTGTTGTGACCAGTAAAATTGTAAGATTTTAATGCGTATTGACTTCCTCTGGAGGGCACAAAATTTTAATTTTACAGTTGTAAGATTTTGAAAAGTTTTATGGTTAATCTAATCAAACTTCTTATATAAGTTTATGACAATAGTAAAATGCTCTGTTTTGCAGTGCAAATCAAATCGTCAATATGTCATTTAATCCTCTTTCCGAAATTCTCAAAGAAAATAAAATCGAGGGCCAAAATTACATAGAATGGAAACAAAATTTGGACATCGTTCTCACAGCAGATGAGTACATCTTTGTGCTCACCACCCCGCGACCTCCAGTGCCGCAGGCTAACACTGCGACAGGAGTCAGAGATGCACACAGACGGTGGCATAAGGCGAATGAGATGGCTAAGTGCTACATGTTGGCTTCTATGTCTTCGGTACTCAAGCATCAGCATTCAGCCATGGAAACAGCCGCCGAGATTATGCAGAATCTCAAAAATCTTTTTGGTACTCAGAATCGAACGGCTAAATCTCAAGCCTTTCGGAGTATCATATCGAAGACAATGAAGGAAGGCTCATCTGTGAGGGATCACGTCCTCGAGATGATGGGCCACCTCAACTAAATTGAGGTCTTGGGAGGGACCATCGATCCCGAGTCCCAGGTGACTATCATCCTTCAAAGTCTTCCCCCTAGGTTCCAACAGTTCAAGCTCAACTTCGAGATGAACAAAAGGAATTACACCTTGGCAGAGCTGTTGACTGAACTTCAGTCGGCAGAGGACCTTATGGTCCAGGCTAAGGCGGCCATGATGATTTCGGCACGTCGTTCCTCTGGCTTAAAGCCTAGCAAAGGAAAAAGGCAGGCACCGAACTCAGGACCGGCCAAGATAGCTAAGGGAAAGAAGAAGAAGAGGGCTAACAAGAAGCCCACGGGGAAGTGTTTCAAGTGTGGAGAGAAGGGGCATTGGAAGCCAGACTGTCCTAAACGGGGCAAGGCTACAGGTATGCACCAAGCTCTAGTAGTCGAGTCTTGTTTGACTTCGACATCAATCTGCACTTGGGTTATTGACACAGGAGCCACTGATCATATTTGTTTTGATCCTGACTTAATGCAGGTGACAAGACGGCTACATGATCGCGAGATCGAAGTCTAGCTGGGCGACGCTACCAAAGTGGCAGCCGTTGCAGTGGGAGATATTTATTTGCGTTTTAGTAGTGATAGATTTTTGATTTTGAAGAATGTTTTGTTGATACCTTCTTTTAGAAGAAATTTAATTTCAGTTTCTAAATTGGTTTATGATGGATATTCGATTTCTTTTAATGACAACTGCGTTATTAAGAAAGATGGTTCTTATATCTGTCGTGGTATCATGGAAAACAATCTGTACACAATAACTTCTACACAGTTTAATAATCGCAAATCAGAACTCAATACAACATCGAAAATTTCAAAGAAACGAAAGGAACCTTCAAGTTCAATGAACGAAACGTACTTGTGGCACCTTAGACTTGGTCATGCCAATGAAAGGAGGATCCATTCTCTTGTTCAACAAGATCTTATCAAAGGTCTAGAGGAGGAACCTTTTCATAAGTGTGAGTCATGCTTAGAAGGCAAGATGACCAAGAGGCCTTTTAAGGCTAAGGGAAATAGGGCCAAGGAAGTACTTGAGCTCATTCATTCCGATGTATGTGGACCAATGTCTACTGAGGCAAGAGGTGGTTTTCGATACTTCATCACATTTATTGATGACTTCTCGAAAATTGGATATGTCTATTTGATGCATCACAAGTTAGAGTCTTTTGACAAGTTTAAAGACTTTAAGGCTCTTGTGGAGAAGTATCATGGAAAGAATATCAAATTCCTACGATCTGATCGTGGAGGCGAATACCTCAGTGCCGAATTTTTGGACTATATCGGAGTCGGGAATTGAATCCCAACTGACTGCGCCGGGCACGCCCCAGCAGAACGGCGTGGCTGAAAGAAGGAATAGGACCTTGTTAAACATGGTCCGTTCGATGATGAGTTTTGCACGGTTACCTATTTCGTTTTGGGGACATGCCTTGCTTTCTGCAAGTCACATTTTAGACAATTTACCATCAAAATCCGTACCTAAAACTCCATATGAGTTGTGGACTGGGCGTAAGCCCAATCTAGCACATCTCAAGGTTTGGGGTTGCCCGGCTCATGTATTGGAAAAGGATCCAACTAAGCTAGGATCAAGGACGGAGGTATGTTTGTTTATAGGGTACCCTAGAGGGACGAAAGGCTATAAATTATTTAGCCTTCGAGACAAGAAAGTCATTGTGAGTACTCACGCGACATTCTTAGAGGAAGACTATGTAATGAATCATAAACCCAGCAGTGAAGTGGCTCTTGATGAGCTAATTTCTGTCACAAGTTCCATTAACCAAGAACGAGTACCAAGTGTACAAACAATTCCTGAAACTTCAACTTCTACTCAAAATATTGTAGTGCCGCGCCGCAGTGGGAGGGTCTCGCATGAGCCCGACAGATACATTGGTTTGGGAGAATCTATGGATCACTCATCGGACAGCAATGTATTAGATCCCTGGAACTTTGCGGAGGTGCATGCAGATGTCGATCATTGCGAATGAGTGAAAGCAATGGATTCAGAACTACAATCTATGAGAGACAAAGACGTCTACGATTTGTCCGTCCTACCCGAAGGCTGTATTGCCATTGGGAACAAGTGGATATATAAACGTAAACGTGGACCCGATGGACGAGTTAAAGTCTTCAAAGCAAGACTAGGGGCCAAGGGGTATACCCAAAAGGAAGGCATCGATTATGATGAGACCTTCTCCCCAGTGGCCATGCTCAAATCGATCCGGATACTGTTGTCTATTGCAGCTTATATGGATTGGGATGTATGGCAGATGGACATTAAGACTGCGTTTCTAAACGGCTGTCTTGAGGAGACCATCTACATGGAACAACCCGAAGGATATGCCATAAAGGGCAAAGAACGCATGGTTTGGAAGCTTAAGAAGGCCATTTATGGCCTAAAGCAAGCATCTAGATCGTGGAACCAATGTTTCGATCAAACTGTTTGCAAGTTTGGATTCGAAAAGTGCCAAAGTGAAAGCTGCGTGTATAAGAAAGTTGATAAGGGGAATGTAGTGTTCTTAGTTTTATATGTAGATGACATTATTCTAATTGGAAACAATAAAAATATGTTGTCATCAGTTCGAACATGGTTATCAAACCAGTTTGAGATGAAGGATATGGGAGACGCGGGACACATCCTTGGGATCAAGGTTCTTCGGAATCGAGAGAAGAAGATGTTGTGCTTATCTCAAGAATCTTACATCGAAACAGTACTTAGTCGTTTTAGCATGCAGGATGCCAAGAAAGGTTTCTTACCTTTTAGACATGACATCCATTTATCTCAAGAGATGTGCCCTAAAACACCGTCTGAGATACAGAAAATGAGAAGGATTCCATATGCTTCGGCAGTTGGAAGTCTCATGTATGCTATGCTTTGTACTAGACCTGATATTGGCTTTGCTGTTGGCATGGTGGCAAGATATCAGTCGAATCCGGGCCAAGGACATTGGACTGCTGTAAAGAACATACTCAAGTACCTTAAACGGACTAAGGACTATGCTCTAGTTTACAATGCAGCCGAGCTCTGTCCTTTGGGATATACTGACTCAGACTTTCAAGCTGATCAGGACTCGAGAAAATCTACTTCAGGATATGTGTTCACCTTAGGAGGTGGAGCCGTAATTTGGAAGAGTGTGAAGCAGAAATGCATCGCAGACTCGACCATGGAAGCCGAGTATGTGGCCGCCTCGGAGGCTGCAAAAGAGGTTGTATGGTTCAAGAACTTCCTTATGGATTTAGGTGTGGTTTCGAATTTGCCCAAGAGCATCACCATTTATTGTGACAATTCTGGTGTTGTGGCAAACTCGAAAGAACCAAGAGCTCACAAAGCGAGCAAACACATAGAGCGGAAGTATAATATCATTAGAGATATAGTGCAGAGAGGAGACATAAAAGTGGTCAAGATTGCGTCAGAGAACAACCTGGCAGATCCTTTTACAAAGGCTTTGGCGGTGAAACCGTTCGACTGTCACGTTGAAGGGATGGGAGTTCGACTCATTCAAGACTTCAACTCGCTTTCAGTATAAGTGGGAGAAATTTAGACGTGTGCACTACCATTTTGTATACTCGAAAGCTGTTTTGAGTATAAGTGGGAGATTGTTAGGGTTTTGTATACTAGAAATCACCTTTGGAGTGATTGCATACTGTAAAACTCTAATGGTTATTTTCCAATAAATGCAACAAATTATTTTTGTCATAATGTTGTTACGTTTTACATTTAATGGTTGTTTATTGCATATTTAAATGTATAAGCAAATGTAACAAAGTCTAAGTATTTGTTTTAGTAGACCGGTTGTGGGCGTCGTCCAATTTAAGGTAACACGGTCAGTTCTAAACAAAGAAAAATAAGAATTTCACAACCTAGATAGGCCTAGACTTATTGAAATAAGATGACGTTGGTGTGGTATAGCACTGAATGGATCTAACAGCAAGACGAGTCTTTATGCTATCTACTGAAAGACGAGGTCTTGATAATTAATTTCTTAATCAATGAACGTTAGCATTGAGCATACGATATTGAGTATCCACTACTTTGACTTACCAAAGGTGCGGGTTTTTCGTAACCCAACGATCCAGGTATATTGGGTAGTGGTGATCATTATCTAGAGGTGCTAGGATTGCTATTATGTTGAAACGTGCGCGAGGAGAGTCTCGTTTGATAACATCCACAAGAGGAGCTCGAAACAAGGTTTTATTATTCGGAACCTAGCTAGTTGGAGTTTAATTACTCTATGAATAATAAATAAGAGTTTCTTGCTAAGTCCACTCTTGGAGAATAAAATATGTTAATTAATTAAGTCCATAGCAGACAATAATTAATTAATGGATGTTTCTATCTTAAGCACGGGAAATAAATTGAACGCGAATAAAGGAAACCCGGAATACTTGTAATTTCGGATTTGGAAAGGCAGTGCAATATTACTTCTGTAGTGGCTGCTTGTAATATTCCAATATAAGCTTATATTAAATTGTGGGTTCAAATTTATTAGTAAAAAGCTAATTGGGTGAGGCTTGATCCAAATTCTTCCTTAGATCCCTGACTGGGCCCAATATGTGACTTATATAAATAGGAGAATAAAGGAGACAGAAAATACACCTTTTTCCACTCACAAATTTTTGTCCATTCCTTTGAGAGAGAGAAATCGAAAATTGCCTTCATTCGTGAGCTGAGTTCTGTCTTCGTTATTCAAGTCCTAATACGTTGGTGAGATTTGCTCACACAAATATCGGCGTATAGTCCGGGACACCAGTCAGAAGATCTGAGGTCTTGTATTAAAGATCTTCACGTGGAGACGGAGCGAGCCAACAAACCCATAACCAGAACTCACAAAACCAGAACCCGAACCCTGTTTGTATACCACCCCACTAGAGAAACTTTCAAAATTACCAGAATCAGCCTAATCAGGGTCCACAACATCAGCAGAACCAAAACCAAAACCAGTTCCAAAACCAAAACCAATATCACCAAGACCAGTACAACCCTCCTGGCCAGTATAACCAATACCCACCTAACCAGAACCAGCAAAACTTCCAAAATTTTCAGCCCATCCGAAATTCCCAGTATAACCAGCACCAAGGGCCAAATCAGTCCCAATATCCTAACAGGTCAAGACGATCGATGGAGGATATGATGGGAGAATTGCTTGCTTCGCAGCAGGGCATCAAGGGTGAGTTGCAGTCCAACAATGAAGTAGTGCAGGGGATGCAGAATGCCCAGAAGGAGCATAAAGCGAACATTGATATGATGAATAGGCAGTTGGCCCAGCTGACCAGTTCGATGGGTGAGTTAAAAGGAAATTCAGGGAAACTCCCGTCTACAGTCCATGTGCCTGAGAAGGCAAACGTGAGCAAGGTCACATTGCGGTCCGGTACCACCTATGAGGGGCCCAAGCCAAAGAAGTCCAGTGGGGAATCAAGTGGAGCAACATTACTGAGAGACATTGTCTCGGAAGAGGAGCTTTTCAAACCTCTACCCCAAATGCAAGATCTATTTTTCTTGAGTGAGGAACCGTCGAGGAATAGTGAAATCGGAGGCAGGCAGCCCAAGGTGGACTCATCTAAGGAAAAAGAACCGACGAAGGAAACTCTAGCCCAGAATGTGCCCGAGAAAGACTCCGGGAAGGCTGTCGAGAAGCCAGTTGAAGAAGAGAAAGGGAAAAAGCCATTCTCTTATCGTTTCGTGACCAAGAGGAAGAAGGAAAACCCAGTGGATTACATGTCAATTTTTGGGAAGCTGGATGTCACCATACCATTCCTCCAAGCCGTGAAGCTACCCCCGCTTGGTAAATTTATCAAAGAATTCATAGCCGGGAAAGCCCAGAAGAATGGGAAGATCATGGTGGAAGGGATAGCGTCAGCAATTGTGCAAGAAAAGCTATCGCCCAAGAGAGCAGACCCAGGTATGTTCACTCTGCCTATAACTATAGAAGATGTAAAAATCGAGCATGCAATGTGTGATCTGGGAGCTTCTATAAATGTTATGCCAATGTCAGTTTATAATCGAGTGAAGGGAGTAACGTTATCAAGTACCAGGGTGTTGATCCAACTGGCTGATAGATCATGCATAAGTCCTGAAGGTGTATAAGAAAATGTGTTGGTGAGAGTACATGATTTTACTTATCCTGTTGATTTTTACGTGATCAAGATGGGTGAGTCTGAAGCTAGGGAGTCTAGCGGTATTTTGTTAGGAAGGCCATTTCTTAGGACAACCAAAACCATTGTAGATATGGCTGATGGAACAATTTGCATTGATTTTTGATATAAATGAGGCCATGAAAAAGTCCATCGATTCTGAAAATCTATGCTATGTGGATGTAATTGACCCCTTAGTCCAAGATTTTCTTGAGACTGAATTATTGCAGGAGAAACTCCAAACTATAGATGTATATGGGCAGGCTGATGTAGAAGCAGCTGCATGGTGTGAATTGATCAATAGCCAAGGGTTAACTGACGAGGAGATAGAAGGAGCTATTAAGGACTTCTGCCAGAAATCAGAATTTATTGGAGCTGCAGGGGCTAAGCTACCAGTCGGTACAGATAAATTTTCAGAGGAAGAATTAGAGAAGGAAGGGGATGCTGCAAGGAACCCTCTACCTGTTAGGGTTTTGTATACTAGAAATCACCTTTCGAGTGATTGCATACTGTAAAACTCTAATGGTTATTTTCCAATAAATGCAACAGATTATTTTTGTCATAATGTTGTTATGTTTTACATTTAATGGTTGTTTATAGCATATTTAAATGTATAAGCAAACGTAACAAAGTCTAAGTCTTTGTTTTAGTAGACCGGTTGTGGGCGTCGTCCAATTTAAGGTAACACTGTCAGTTCTAAACAAAGAAAAATAAGAATTTCACAACCTAGATAGGCCTAGACTACCTATCGCGAAAGGTTGCAATGTCAGTCCGATTATTTCTAAGCCTTATTGAAATAAGATGACGTTGGTGTGGTATAGCACTGAATGGATCTAACAGCAAGACGAGTCTTTATGCTATCTACTGAAAGACGAGGTCTTGATAATTAAATTCTTAATCAATGTACGTTAGCATTGAGCATACGATATTGAGTATCCACTACTTTGCCTTACCAAAGGTGCGGGTTTTTCGTAACCCAACGATCCAGGTATATTGGGTAGTGGTGATCATTATCTAGAGGTGCTAGGATTGCTATTATGTTGAAACGTGCGCGAGGAGAGTCTCGTTGGATAACATCCACAAGAGGAGCTCGAAATAAGGTTTTATTATTCGGAACCTAGCCAGTTGGAGTTTAATTACTCTATGAATAATAAATAAGAATTTCTTGCTAAGTCCGCTCTTGAAGAATAAAATATGTTAATTAATTAAGTCCATAGCAGACAATAATTAATTAATTGATGTTTCTATCTTAAGCACGAGAATTAAATTGAACGCGAATAAAGGAAACCCGGAATACTTGTAATTTCAGATTTGGAAAGGCAGTGCAATATTACTTCTGTAGTGGCTGCTTGTAATATTCCAATATAAGCTTATATTAAATTGTGGGTTCAATTTAATTAGTAAAAAGCTAATTGGGTGAGGCCTGATCCAAATTCTTCCTTAGATCCCTGAATGAGCCCAATATGCGACTTATATAAATAGAAGAATAAAGGAGACAGAAAATACACCTTTTTCCACTCACAAATTTTTGTCCATTCCTTTGAGAGAGAGAAATCGAAAATTGCCTTCATCCGTGAGCTGAGTTCTGTCTTCGTTATTCAAGTCCTAATACGTTGGTGAGATTTGCTCACACAAATATCGGCGTATAGTCCGGGACACCAGTCAGAAGATCTGAGGTCTTGTATTAAAGATCTTCACATGGAGACGGAGCGAGCCACCATCGATTCTTGATTGAATCAAAGAGGTAAATTGGCTAATTCCGTAGTAAGCATGTTTTAGGGATTTTATATGCTAAAGCATGTTTTAATTCAAGTTATGAGCATGATACATGTGAAAATTGCGCGAATAGAATTTGTCTAAATAATCTGCTAAATAGATCAAATTCATGTGATCGGATATTGAACGCACGCTTCTGCTGCCAACCCCTTCACTACCAGTAGACACAGTTCTTCCACAAGTTGAATTGAAGAAGTTACCAGCAACCCTGAAGTATGCCTTTCTCGGGGAGGAAAATTCATATCCGGTGATCATAAGCAGTAGCCTGACAAAGGAGCAAGAAGCAAGGCTACTGACCGTTCTAGGCAGGAACAAGAATGCAATTGGATGGAGCCTTACAGATTTGGTGGGAATAAGCCCTAACGTCTGCATGCATCATATTAGGCTAGAAGAAGGGGCGAAGGCACATCGAGATTCGCAGAGGAAGGTGAATCCCAACATGCGGGAGGAAATATTAAAGGAAATCTTGAAGTTGCTATCATTAGGGATTATCTACTCGGTGCCCGATAGCGAGTGGGTCAGCCCTGTGTACATGGTCCCCAAGAAGTCCGGGATTCAGGTGGTTCAAAATGAGAGGAATGAGCTGATACCGACAAGGCTAGTCACTGGTTGGCGGATGTGCATAGACTACCGCAAGCTGAACGCCGCGACCAGGAAAGACCATTTCCCCCTACCGTTAATCGATCAGATGTTGGAGCGACTGGCTGGGAAGAAGTACTTTTGTTTTTTGGATGGGTACAGCGGGTATTTTTAGATTTACGTTAATCCTGAAGACCAGGATAAAACTACCTTCACATGCCCGTTTGGAACCTATGTGTACAGACGCATGCCGTTCGGTCTTTGCAACGCTCCGGGAACATTTCAGCGATGCATGATGAGCATATTTTCCGATCTGATCGAGGAGTGTATAGAGATATTCATGGATGACTTCACAGTCTACGGGGACTCTTTCGACTCATGCCTTCATCATTTGGATGTAGTCTTGGAGAGGTGTCAAGCGAAGAGCCTAGTCTTGAATTTTGAGAAGTGTCATTTTATGGTCACGGAAGGCATCGTCCTAGGACACGTGGTGTCAGAGAGGGGTATCCAGGTGGATCAAGCCAAAGTGGACGTCATTTCCAAACTACCTTTTCCTACTGACCAGAAGGAAATAAGGGGTTTTCTAGGGCACGCGGGATTTTATCGCCGATTCATTAAAGACTTCGCCAAAATTGTCCAACCCCTTACCAGACTTCTCCAAAACGAAGTGGAATTCAATTTTGATGATCAATGCAAGGCTGCTTTCAACTTCCTCAAGGAGAAGCTGATATCCGCACCGATTATCCGGGCTCCTGACTGGGATCATCCGTTCGAAGTGATGTGTGATGCCTGCGACTATGCAGTGGGAGCTGTTCTGGGTCAGAAGAACGAAAGAAAAGGTATGTAATTTTCTATGCGTCTAAAACTTTAAATCAAGCCCAAAAGAATTATGATACCACTGAGAAGGAGATGCTAGCCGTGGTGTATTCATTCGAGAAGTTTCGGCAGTACTTGTTGGGGTCAAAGGCATCGTTTATACTGACCATGCATCCATTAAGTACCTAGTTACCAAGAAAGAATCCAAACCTCGCTTAATCCGATGGGTACTCTTGTTACAAGAGTTCGATTGGGAGGTGGAAGACAAGAAAGGGGTTGAGAATAAGGTTGCAGACCATTTGAGCAGGATAGTGCAGGATGGGAATGGCGAGGAGGTGAGAGATCGATTCCTGGAAGAACACTTGTGTGAAGTTATTTTCGCCGCCAGAAAAATTGACTGGAAAGAAGTGATGAAGCTTACTGGCCAGGATGTGACAGAGAAAGGAAAGGAAAAAGTAGGGCAGGAGCCATGGTATGCGGACCTAGCCAACTACCTCGTTTCAGGGGAGCTTCTAGAAGTGTCGAACGTCACCAAAGCTCAAAGAATGAAGATCAAGAGTGAGTCGAAATACTACTTTTGGGACGACCCATATCTTTGGAGGGTAGGAGCCGATCAAGTGATAAGAAGATGCATTCCTGACTGGGAGCAGAGGGACGTATTGACGCATTGCCATTCTTTGGCATGTGGAGGACATTTCGGTCCCAAGAAGACGGCGAGAAAGATTCGGGATAGCGGATTTTATTGGCCAGCCCTCAACAAAGATGCCTACGAGTTTTGTAGAAGTTGTGAGCATTGTCAACTGACCGGTGGAATATCAGCGCGAGATGAAATGCCGCAAGTCCCGATCATTGTTTGTGAGTTGTTCGACATATGGGGGATGGATTTCATGGGGCCTTTTCCCTCGTCGTATGGGAACTTATACATCTTAGTTTCAGTTGACTACGTCTCCAAATGGGTAGAGGCCAAGGCCACGAGCACGTGTGAAGCAAGGGAGGTAGCCAAGTTCCTCAAATGTAACATTTTCAATCGATTCGGAGTACCAAAGGCCATAATATCCGATCAAGGCACCCACTTCTGTAACCGCACCATCGAAGCCTTGATGAAGAAGTACGGTGTGCACCACAGATTATCCAGCCCCTACCACCCGCAAGCAAACGGTTAAGACGAGATCTCTAACCGAGAGATAAAGAAGATTCTGGAGAAAACCGTCAATCCTTCCAGGAAAGACTGGAGTATGAGGTTAGAGGATGCTCTATGGGCATATCGCACAGCCTACAAGACCCCCATAGGAATGTCCCCGTACCGAATTGTTTTTGGAAAGATGTGCCACTTACCCGTTGGAATTGAGCACCGAGCATACTGGGCAGTACAACAAGTAAATGTGGATGCTACAGCCTGTGAAGAGGAAAGGAAGCTGCAATTGCAAGAGTTAGAGGAACTCAGATTGGAGTCGTTTGATTCAGCAATGTGGTACAAAGAGCGAACCAAATTGTGGCACGACGGGAATCTGAGGACCAAGGATCTCCATGTGGGGCAGAAAGTACTACTCTTCCAGTTGAGACTGAAGCTCATGCCTGGAAAGCTCAAGTCGAAGTGGACAGGGCCTTATGTCATCACAGCACTCCGTTCTAATGGAGCAGTGGAAATTTCAGGGAGTCTTACTAAATCTGAACCTTTTATTGTGAATGGGCATAAGCTAAAAGTATTTAGGGACAACAGTGATGTGGCTGTGGTGGATGAGATTCCACTGCAACCACATACTCAGGTTTCATACTGACCGGTAGGATGGGGATTGGAATTCCACTAGGCTAGCTCTTTTTAGCGTAATGTACATATGCTGGCAAAGTAGAATTCTAATTTTCCTAAGGAAGATGTAAATATGGTACATATGTGGTAGTTAATTAATTTGAACCTTTGCATGCTAGTTAATTTAAGAAAACCCAAAAATTTTTTTAGGACCTCAAATGTTAATTGGGAGTACGTACTGACCATCAGAATACCATTTTGGTGAAACTCCCCAATTTATTTAAGTGTCCTTTTTACTTTGTTTCTACTCTAGGAAAATATAGGGGGAAATCATTATAAGGCAGAATTTGAATTTGGGGCTTGCTGCAGCTTTGCAGGCGGGCAGCGACTGAAAAGGGGCGCGTGGTGCAGTGAAAGGACGGGCGACATCCAATCAGGAGACCGCTAGCTAAACTGTCCCTCACACTAAACAAAGCCAACCTGGAACCGCCTATCACCGGTTACAAACCCCAACTACCTTTTTTCACCCCCATAACTGAACCGTCTCTTCCATTTTTCATTTCACAAACCCTCAATTTTTCCATTTTTCTCTGCAAAAAAATCTTTCCCCATCTCTCCACAAACACCACACCCCCACATTACACACAGAAAATCACATATCTAAGCCATGGGAAAGAAAGCATGGGCAAAGAAAATCAAACCCACTTCAACCAGTAGGGAAGAAACTCCAGAATCATCACCACCGAGGGAAGAACGGCCGCCGAACCCACAACCAGAACTGCAACTATCGGAGCCTACTCCTCAGGCACCAACAATGGTCTCCTTGGATGCAATGGCAGAATTCTTGCGACTGCAGGACCCTAACAGAGATTGGACGGCGGCGCTGGCAGGTTTTAGTCAAATGGGGGGAAAAGGGAGCATGACCAGAGGAGCCCTCTCTGAACCGAATGTGCAATCAACGGTACAACCAACTGTTTCCATTCCGACTTCTACCGAAATTCCACCAGAACGAAAATCTCCGTCGGCAACCGTTCCGCCAGAATCTTCAGAACCCTCCCCAACTCCACAACAAATTGATTCGATGGAGGTTGACCCCATCTCCGCCCATTATGATTCCGACTCGGAAGAACATGAAGCGAGAAGAAGAGAGGAGGAAAAGGGCCAGAAGGGAGACGATGAGTCAGAGAAAACGCCGACGGCGGAGACCGTTTCTCAAGGAACGGCGAGGGAAGAGATAGATTTAAATGAGACGGCCAAGAAACAAGGCATAATGACGGATGACGAATTTCAGGCGATTTTGGATGGAGTAAACCAGAGGGAAGATGATGCTGCCACGATGGTTGAGGATCTGAACCTCACATCTAGGGCAGTAGGAGAAGATGAAGAAGCCACTGCAGGGAACAACCCGGTTGATCTATCCAACCAGCCAGTAGACTAAGTGGAAGAAAGCAGGGCAGGAGAGAAAGAACCAGAGTCAGTGAACCTCCAGACAGAGGCGGGGAAGAGTGATGTGCCTACGCAGAAGGAGGACACAGTGAAAAGAACCGAGATACCCGAACCAGTGGTACCGCCAGTGATAAAACCGAAGGCCATCAAGAGGAAGTTAGTGTTGAAGGGCGACCCTAGGGCAGAGAGGCCGAAGCCTGAAAGGGTGTGACAGAGATGCTTAGGAAGGTGGGCAGCTAGTAAGGCAAAGCCGAACACGGAGGCAGATCCGGTAGGGGTTTTAAGTGATGAGGAATGGACCACTCCCACATAACCTGGGGAGGAATCCGTATCCGCTACTGACTTGGAGGATACTGCGATAGCAACCGAAGCGGTCTCTCCAACGCTGAGTGGCCAAGGTGAAGAGGCTGACGGGATGGCTGAGGGTCTGGACCTCGCATCCAGGTCAGTAGGCCACAAGGAGACCAGTCCTACTGCCCAGGATCAGTGTTCAACACAAGTTGAGAAGGAACCCGAAGAAGAGAAAGACGAGGATGATGGAGAGGAAGCCAAATATCAAGAAGAAAGGAAGCGAAAAGGGAAAGCCCCTATCACGAAGAAGCCCAGCAGCAAGAGGCAGCGCACAGTCAATATTGGCATAGTCATAACTGAAGCCGCTCAGAGAACCTCACCAAACCGCAGGGAACAGAGCGATAGCGAATACGCTATCAGTGAAAAGTCAGACTCAGATAGCGACATATCTTTGGAGAATGAGGAGTGCAGTGAGCAATAACTCCCTCACGATCATCGGGAGCTAGTGCACCCTCCGGTAGAGAGACTGAGATACCGGCGCTGGACAGTGGACCTTACTGACGATATGGTGGAGGAAATGAAGTTATTCGACTCTAAGAAGCTGCAAAAGGTTTTTGATGGCAAGGATGAATGGAGTAAGCAGGTTAAAAGCGGAAAGGTACTTCATATTCCCTCTTTAGATGAATTGGGTGCCCGCGAGCAGTTTCTCGCGTATTTGCATGCGTTAGGATTCGAATGGTTGTTGGAGAACGAAAACCCGAATATCAGTGTTAGGCTAGCAAAAGAGTTCTTTACTACTTTCAGATTTCGGGTAACTACTAATTTGGATGAGGTCTCTATAAGTTTCTGATTGTTTGGTGGAGAAATAAGTATGAATTTGATCGAGTGGACTGTAAGGTTGGGAATATGCAGTTTGGAGGAAGCGATTGGGCCAGACTGGAAGAGCCGGGAGCGGGAAATCCCTCGTAGGCATGTTGATTTCGAACCTCAGGAAGCGTGGGAAGAGTTGACTCACCCGGCTTCTGGGGAATTTGCATCCACTCTTTCTCGCTCAATCCATTTCAATAACCCAATTCTACGCTTAGTCCAGCTCCACTTGGACTTCAATTTGCTGGGACAGTCAAACTCCGCGGTAAGAACATCAATGACAAAGTTATAACTACTGTGGTGCGCGAAGCGCGGAAGGAGGTTACATCTTGGTTTCTGGACAGCGTATCAGTGTCATCTTATTGCAACCCACCCGGCGAGAAATCTCACTCTCTGCAATATCTTGGGAATGTTCGTCCGAAATAACATCATCATCACGGAGGCCGAAGACTTATCCGACCATATCATGGTGGATCCTCCTGGTCTGTTTGATACACCGTTCTTTCTCCGAATGAGCATTGTGTACATGAGGCAGGGGGTACCGCGTTTCTATGCAATGGGAGAAGAAGCTATACCGACGGGGAGATCTACAGCACATCCGGGTACCCAAGATCATGAGCAGAGATAAGAGAGGTTAGAGAAGGCAATGGAGGAGTTGGCTGAAGAGAATAGACAAGCTAGGACAGAATTGGCTCGCCTGACTACCGTGATGGAAGGAATCTTGAAAGAGTTAGCTGCTGGGAAGTTAGTACGAGAAGCTGGAACAAGCGGCCACGGAGGCCAGGAAGTCAGATCACAAGGACCCGAGATAGACGGAGAGGAATCAGGAGAAGGAGATGCCGAAGAGTCGGCAGAATCTGGGAACAAGCAGTCCGAGAATGAGGAGGCACAACCGGAAGAACCACCTGCACCACAACCTGCCCCGCGAAGGAGCAGGAGGAACAAGTGACCAACCATACTGACCAGTTAGTTTTCTTTTTATTTTCAGTTTTTAGTTTTTCATATTTTAATTGTGTTTTGCTGTGTTTTTAGGTAGTATAATCTGTGTAGTATGTGAGCAAACCCCTTTCATAACACTTAGCCTACGCAATAGTCTAAGTGTAAGAAGTAAAGGGTTTGCCATTTTTGGCGCATGTGTTTGTGTTTTCTGTTTTCTTTTTCGTATGCATGTCAACTCACACTTAGCCTATTATATAGTCTAAGTGTGAGGAGTTTGTTGTATATATGTGTTTAGGATTATTGGTCTCTGTTTAGATTTTTAACTCTCCCACTTAGCCTATTATATAGTCTAAGTGTGAGAAGTTTTTAGTATAAGTATGTCTTGTTGTGTTTTGGTATGTCTGTGTGTCAGTCATACTGGCCATTACCTTTTTCCACTTCACAGCCTCATCTGAGGGCAGACACATGTTAAGTGGGAGGGAGAATGCACTGGCCAGTATGACATGTGTGCATTTGTGTTATCTGTGTTTAAGTGTTTGTGTAGTGTCTAGGTCAAGTTTTTTTAATTTTATTTTTATTTGATTGGGCTTAAAACTCAACTGTCTCGAACTGACGGTGAGGGGAATTGAGGGAGATAAGACATGCTGGAAAATGGAAACCACCCCTTAGTATCTCCTAGTCAGTATAGATGATGCGAGTATGAGAGAAAAGCCCACACTTAGAGCCAAAACACAAAAGCCCTCTTAAAATGTGAGTTAAAAGACTAAAGTGGAACCACTTTCCACTAATTCAGAAAAGAAAAGAGTGGTTGCCACAAGGTGCCTAGGTTGAAGTGACCGCGTGTAGCAACACTGAAAGCAGTAGATTGATGTCACGTGTCATTTAATAATGCAGATTTTCAGTTGAATAATGCACACCGACTAATAATGCACCATTATAGCGTAATAATGCAGATTTTCAGTTGAATAATGCACATTGATTAATAATGCACCATTATAGTGTAATAATGCAGATCATCTGGACCGTTGATGAATGAGATCTAACGGCCCATATTAAGAAGAATAAAGGATCTAAGGGATGAATAGGAGAATAACGCTCCCCTATATATATATATATATATATATAGGGATGTATTCATTTCCTTTTCCCATATTTCCTCCTATTTCCTTCTTGATCTTAGCAGTTGATTTCCTATATCCAATGTCCTAAATTAGTGGATTTATTCAATTAATTTAATGATTAAAAGAATGAAAAGGGCTTAATTGGTAATCATATTTTTGTTGTTATGGCAACTTCCTTAATTTACTCCTATGAAGATCTTCACGGTTATTCTCCCATGCCACATGCTCCAGACGTTAATTTTTCCATTCTCCCTCGCTGCAATTGATTTTTTCGCCTCCGGCACTCTTTGCAATTATCGGTTCTCTGTTCACGATTCATCATTGTTACTATCGTTTGTTGCCGGCGTTGTAGAGATCGGTGTTCTCTCAATAATGGTAGAAGGTATTTAAACGGCGTATCAACACTATTCCTCCTCTCTTCTTTCACAAATCCTTCCGTGATAATTTATCCCGTATAGTTATAGACCACTCCACGATAGGGACTACACTTAAACCGATGCACGATGGCTTCGTCAAGGACCTCGATAGTGTCGATTTCTCCCAGAAGGTTTCTGCTGTTTTCTTCGTCGCAGCGGTCATAATCTGCACAGTCGCGGGTGCGATTGCTACTGCAAACGCCAATCCCAGGTGGGCATGGGCGGCTGTGGCTGGGGTCGCGACAACTGCCGACAAGGGGATGTTGCCGGATAATCTCCCTGTAGTCGTCAATGTATATTTTGTATAGTATAATGCGTAGTTTAGTTTCTGTAATGCATTATTTGTGATATGTAATGAACATTTATCTTGACCCGTTTGATTTAAGTTGTGTCGTGTGTCTTTTGTTTGGCGCACGTTTCTTGTTTTCCCCAAGGGTTTAACAAGCCTACGGGCTAGGGTGCAGTATGTTCCTAGTCTAAAAAACGTTGTCAAAATACACGAGCTGCAGTAATTCGTCTGGGGTTGCACATTCATAGGGCTTAGGAATTTTTTTTAAACTGATATACATAATGTACATTTTGTATAGTATAATGCGTAGTTTAGTTTCTGTAATGCATTATTTGTGATTTGTAATGAACATTTATCCTGATCCGTTTATTTTAAGTTGAGCTGTGTGTCGTTGTTTGGCGCACGTTTATTGTTTTCCCTAAGGGTTTAACAAGTCTAGGGGCTAGGGTGTAGTATGTTTTAGGTCTTAAAAATGTTATCCAAATACACGAGTTGCAGTAATTCGTGTGGGGTGGGTTGCACATTCATAGCGCGTAGGTATTTTTTTAAAACTGATGTACATAATGTACATTTTGTATAGTATAATGCATAGTTTAGTTTCTGTAATGCATTATTTGTGATATGTAATGAACATTTATCTTGACCCGTTTAATTTAAGTTGTGCCGTGTGTCATTATTTGGCACACGTTTCTTGTTTTCTTCAAGGGTTTAGCAAGCCTAGGGGCTAGGGTGTAGTATGTTCTAAGTCTACAAAACGTTGTCCAAATACACGAGCTGCAGTAATTCGTCTGGGGCTGCACATTCATAGCGCGTAGGTATTTTTTTTAAATTGATACACATAATGTATATTTTGTATAGTATAATGCGTAGTTTAGTTTATGTTATGCATTATTTGTGATATGTAATGAACATTTATCCTGACCCGTTTAATTTAAGTTGTGTCGTGTGTCGTTGTTTGGCGCACGTTTCTTGTTTTCCCTAAGGGTTTAACAAGCCTAGGGGATATGGTTTAGTATGTTCCTAGTCTAAAAAACGTTTTCCATATACACGAGCTGCAGTAATTTGTCTGGAGTTGCACATTCATAGCGCGTATGTATTTTTTTTATACTGATATACATAATGTACATTTTGTATAGTATAATGCGTAGTTTAGTTTCTGTAATGCATTATTTGTGATATGTAATGAACATTTATCTTGACCCGTTTAATTTAAGTTGTGCCGCGTGTCGTTGTTTGGCGCACGTTGCTTTTTTTCCCTAAGGGTTTAACAAGCCTAGAGGCTAGGGTGTAGTATGTACACATTAATAACAGCATTAACAAAGACCACGAGGTTGAGTTATAAAATGATCACATTGATAATGCAAAAATAATTGACAAACAATGCAAAATAATTGACAAACAATGCATCCCATACATAAATAATATAAATTTTTAGTTTACTGATGAGCACATTGATAATTAACTGAGTTAATGTCCAAAGTTAAAAAGAACTTAAAAAACTAAAACCACACTACCGATAATGACAAAACCAACAACGCACTCACATACACAATAATTCTAATAATGCCTAATACATTGCAAATAATGACAACTACTTGATACATAGTACACAGCCTCAATCAACTAATGCACCCATTCATACTCCACCGAGTTAATCTCCCTTAACTTTTTCGCAAGAGCTACAGGAATTACGTCGTCGACCGCATCGTCGATGTTGAGTCTTAGTTGCTTCTCTGATATGGACCAAACAACATAAACATCAGAAAATTATCATTAAAACAAAATACAACATGATATGAGCTTTATAACGAACAATACTAACGACAGCAAGAACTTTTGACTTCAAATAATCTGTACTTTGAAGTTATCTGAAATAATTCACACATACACACAATAGTCTTCCTAATGAATACTATTCTGTAAATAATGAATAAAACTTGACCCATAATGCGCAAGACACATCAAATAATGCACTTATTTAGATTACATTAAATAATGGATCATTTTAATCAACAAATGGCCTCTTTGAATCTTATCTGAGTCTATTAACAAATACAAACACTACCTCTGATTATGTTTAACATACTCCCAATATCGACAAAAACCTGCTTCACAATGTAATCTACACTGAGTTGATTAACTCATATACAAATTACCTCTCAAAATGCATAATATACTTCAAATAATGTAAATAACATGCTATATAATGCACTGGCTAAACCAAATAATGCACATATGTATTGCATAATTTACTGCACATAATGAATACAACTCATATAATGCACAATATACTCCAAAAAATGCACTATTGCAGATTCACAATGCAGTGCGCACACAAAATAATAAACATATTTCATCCTGACTGAGTAGATATACAACACACCCAATACCCTTAGTAATGCATAATTTAGTAAACATAATGCATAAATCATGTTCCATAATGCACAGTCTAAACTAAAAAATGCACATATGTACTCTTTCCTGAGTTTATTCAGTAAAACACACAACACCCTACATATTGCATAATTTACTACACATAATGACAATATCAGTATAGACATAATGCACTAATCAAACCAAATAATATATATATGTAAGCTTCACTGATTTGCGTAAACACTACACGCAATACCCATAAATTGCATCATATACTGCAGATTATGTCAATAAATTTCTACATAATGCATTACATATATTACAACACTTCAAATACCATGTGTATTGCAAAATTTGGTAAATATAATGTATAAATTATGTTCCATAATGCATAGTCTATATAAATTATGTTCCATATTGAACACGTACATGTGTTACACACAAAATGTATTAGACTGTATAAATAATACCACGCCTATAATGCAGACACTACTACAAAAAAATGCACGATTACAGTTACACAATGCATTGAATAAATATGCACTTCTGAACCCTTTCGTGTGTTTAGTCACCACACCACACAACATGGATAATGCGGATTCAACAGAGTTACTAACACCCTATCACACAATCGACAAATACGATATTGAATTGCATATGTCCGATGAAAATTTTACCTGCAGCCTCTGATGCTTGAGAGAGCGGTCGACCTCTCTTAGGCATTTTGGATCAGGCAGAAACCCAAAAAACATAAGATACCGAAATTCATGTCTATTTAGCCGAACCCAATGTATACACGACAGATTCAGAGAAAACCATAAACAAACAACAAGTTATTCCTGAAATTTCTGAGCCTAGGCATATTCAAAGTTTCCAACATACCTAGTCGAAAGGAGTTGGTTTTTTGGAGCAGATGTTAGCGCCGGTTGCTAGTTGTCGCCGAAATTTTGGTGGACTGCTGCTAATTCTTCAAAAACGGCGAAGGGGAGTGAGATCTAGGGTTTTCGGTAGTGGAGAGAGTGGAGGGACTGGATTCGGCTGTGTAAGTAATGAATGAGGAAAGAAGAAGAGACGGATTGTTTCAAATCCAGTGGAATTCGCATTTACCAAAATATGGCGCTTCGTTTCCCGTTGAATGTCAACATTACCCCTGTAATGCACATAGACAAACTCTATAATGCAACACGGAACTAGATTTGTAGATTTAATCTGATCCGTTGATGCATAAGATCTAACGCGTAATATTAAGAAGAGAAAATGATCTTATAGATGAAAAGGAGAATAATGCTCCCTTATATATATATATATATATATATATATATATATATATATATATATATATATATATATATATATATATATATATATATATATATATATATATTTTTTTTTTCCAACCCTTAGAACCCGCTTTCTAGCCATATATACCCAGATATAACCCCTAGCCCCTGGAATTGTGTGTGTGTAAGGCATAAGGCAAGGAGGCAACTGGCCAGAAGGACATACAATAAAGAAATCAACTGGAGCGAAAAGAATTGAGAAGCAAGGAGAAAATCGACCAGGAAGTCATTCCAGGTCCAAAAAAAATAATAAGAAGGAAAGAAGAAAAATGTGAAGAAAATGGTCGAAAACACTTGACCCCAAAAAAATGAGAAGGAATAAGGGTGGCGAAGCCACACGAAGCTACTGACCAGTTGGGCATCAACATCAGAAAAAGTCCAGCCAAGCAGAGATGACGGCCAAGAGCCTGAGCGCACACAGCTCCCCCACATCGAAATAAGATAGAGATTTTTGAACCTTAGAGCCTTAGGAACAACCACCCAAACACTACAAGCCAATAGCCCCGTTACAAGCCTTAAAGACCTTCGGTAGCCGCACGTGAGATCTAAGTCCAAAGCATCTGTGGTTCAGCGCTATGAGGGAATACAGTCCTAACATCCCCAGTGAGGAGTGAGCTACTGAGAGAATCTAGTGTTAAGCCGAGAGTGTGGGTGATCTTGACAAGCGGATGTACTGACTAGGAAGGAAAGGGGGGGTGGCGGAAATTCAAGGATGTCTAAGGCCGGATTGCACCTAATCCCAAAGGGAGGGATGGTTGAAAATATAGCCCAATTACTGTGTTTACTGTGTTAATGTGTTTAAGTGTTTTTAGTTCTGTTTATATGTATGTGTCCGTGCTTATGTGTTTTTCTTTGCGCCATAGTTTAGGGTCTAGGTAGGATAGAGTCGGTCAGGGGAGTAACCAAGCTAGAATTCAACTTACTTCTTTTGTTTGTTCTTCACGCTTGAGGACAAGCATGTGGTAAGTGTGAGTAGTTTGATAAGTCGTATTCTAGGCCTTGGTTACTGGTCAGTATAATGTGCATAAGTGGAATATATCTGCAAAACAGTTGTTAAAGTGTGCAGGGAAGTGTTCTAGCCAGTATGGGAATGTTAGGAGAATTCAGGTGAAAAGGGCGTCAGGATGTTGCTATCTTGACCAGTATGCATGCTAAAAAGGCTCGAGATGGAGAAGAAGAATAGCTGGGAAGATTAGCCGCAAGCAAGGGGGAAAAAGAGTCATTTCATGTTTGAAGTCTACCCTAAAAATCAAGGGAGGCCTCCCTATAAAAGGAAGCCACTTGGAGAGAGAATCATCATCAATTAGTTCATCAACTCCTACACTTAGTTAGCAATCTCTCTTCGGTAGATCAATCCTTCAGCATTATCTTTCATATTCTCGTTCCTCGCCACAACCATGGTCACTTGAAGATCATCAGTTCGCCGGAGTTCCATTTTCTCGTTCCAGTCAGCACACTTCGAAGTGTTAACAGTTTCATCGCCCGGAGTGGCAAAACAATCTTTATTGCTTTCTTATTTACTCGCACTTTGTTTTCTTACGTTGGATTTGTTGCATTTTCAATACTTGCTTACTTTGAAGTCTTAGTTGTGATCCAACGTTTCTATGATATGAAGTTGTTTTTTGTGCATCGGTTCTTGTTTGATTTCATTCTTTTCTGCCTAGATAGCTTAGATCTAATCGTTACGGTAATTTCCAGTGTTGAATCGCATGTTTTCATTTCTGTAGTTAATCTCTCTGAGTTTGCAAGTCTAGATAGCTGTTAGATTTTAGATCTGAAATGGTTAAGTGTGAAAGCCTAGTTTACGTGATTTCTGCCACCTTGCATGTCACCCAGTAAGTTTAGTTGCAGTTTCAGTATTTGATATTTTGATTTGAGGTTTTAATTGTAGATCTGTGTTCATGAAGTTGTTAATCTGTGTTTCTATGGTGATAATTCTGGATTCGCTGATCTGATTTGATTCATGTTGAAGAAGGTAACATCTCCATCCAACTTTGGGACCACTTTTGCTTTTTAACCACTTTTTACTTTTGTCCTTTACTTTTCAGCTGATACTTTTCAAATCTGTAGGCCTAGTCACCTAACTACCTTTTCCCTCTGATATTCCGTTTAGCCTTTTATAGTAAACTCGTACCTTCCACATATTCCTAAACATCATGTTCCCCACTCTCGCGTACACAAATGTCTGTCAAACATCTTTCACACCTCCTAGTCAGTAGAGTACCATCTTAAGTTCCAGCCTAGATAAGTCTCAACCCAAAACGTGGTAGCTAACCAAACCTCTCCAGAATATCATCACAATTCCCAAAGCACATTCATCTCTATGGGATTCGACCCTTACGTCCACTATACTAGTCAGTAGAAGTGGGTTGAGGAATTATTGATACCAGGTTCAGGCATAGCTGGAGTTCCATCCTGATCAGTAGGATACATCCTATGCTCGACACGACAACTGACACAAACCTGCTCTTTCAGTATGTCAGGGGTGGGTTGGAACAAGTAGATAGAATGTTTTCATAATTTCTACATGGGTGGGTGAGCAATGCATAAGAGATTTACCAAACTCAAACTCATTTTTGAGTATGTGTCACACTAAAAAGTAGTGTTACTCCAACCATTTACACTAAATTCAAAATTTACACCATTTTTGAGTTTTTGTCTCACAAAATATTTGCAGTAACACCATATTTTTTGTTTGTTTCACAAAAACACCAAAAATGGGTTTGAGTTTGGTGTATGGTTCGAGAAAATTTCTACACAAAAACTCATTTTTGGAGTATGGTTGGAGTACTAAACACACAAAAAATGGGTTTAAGTTTGGTGTATTGTTCGAGAAAAATTTCTACACCAAAACTCATTTTTGAAGTATGATTGGAGATGGTCTAACAATATACATTTTTTACTATCAAATTTCAAGGTTACAAAAAATATTCAAAATATGGTCAGATAATAGTATTAGTGATCAAATGCCCTTATTTCTTTTATCCACTGGGCATATTGATACGATCATGAAAGCCGTGCATCAAGGATTTTACATATAGCTGGATTCAACCAGTGATCAGCCTATCATAATGATGTTCAAATGCTCTGAAAATTCCAACAATATCTTTGGCTTCAAAAGAGCTTTGCGTGAGTACCTTGCACGCCTCAATCGGAGTCCGGTGGAGAGAGTTATGGCCGATTTACCAAAGCCGCGCAAAAGAGAGGGTGAGTCCAGAGAAACGCGCGGTCAGGTGAAATGAGCCATGGAAAACGCCCGGGCGAACGTTTTGTGCCTTACGATTCGCCCGACCGGGCAAATCACGCAGACTTAGATTTTGTGGGGCCATTTCCTTGAATTTTAGGCCTAAACTATAAATAACACCTTTTCCATTTTATTCCTTGGTTGAATATTGAATTTGTAGCTTGTGAGCTTTGTTCTTCCCTTTGAGGGTTTGTTTCAAATTCCTAGTTTTCAAGGTTGCTTTTCCCATCAATTGCTAGTTCAAGCATGGATCAAGTAGAGGTATACTTTGAGGCTTGTGGATTCCTTGATGGTTTAGCCATTGATACTTGTTAGTATGTTGTAAGTGTCTTATGCTTATTCCATCAATGACATTTATCTTCCTTTCCATATTCTTCATCTCTTGTCTCCCATCAAGTCATTTTGGGTCTAGTTTTTGAAGGCTAGATCCACTCTATCCTTTTATCTTTTTTTTTTGTGTTTTTGTGTTCAATTGCAAAATCAACATCAACAAAGGGTATAAATCTTAGGTTAATGGATCATAATATACTTAGATACTTATCACATATGCCATGTGTATGTTTTTTAGACTCATGTCAAGCTAATGTATATGGGGCCAACGTTAAGCTCATATATGAGTGTGTTATATTGCTAACTCATTCTTAAATTGCCAACTACAACTAATTGATAGGTTTTGGATCATTAAATCAAGGTACAAGATCGTACAACCACGAGTATCAACACAATGTACAAAAAATTTCAATTAGGTGTATTAAAGTCAATTAACAAAAAGTTAATTATAACTAACTTTTAAAAAATGTCTCAAAATTTTAAATGATTATAACTATCAGAATTAAATTATTTTTTAAAATAACATACATCAAATTAAAGATAATTTTATAAGAATTCCAACGAGATCTTACATGCTTATGTTCCGATGTCAAAATCTAAAAAGTCCTAAATTTTCATATTTTTCGACAAACAACTAACATCAACATAGTTAACATAATATGCCAACATAATATGTGTACAATAGCAGTATTAAATTGTGTTGACATATTCAATGCATTGTGTTTATATCGTTAATACACTATATTGACATTGCAACTCAAAATCCTAAATGTAATAGTTAATCTTATTTTTTCAATATTAAAATATGAAAAACGAAATTACACCAGGAAAATTATAAACCATTATATCTCTTAATTCTTATGGTCTTAAATTAATTGTAGTTAACAACTAATGAGTGAGTTAACAATTGATCACACCCCAGCCCATATATAGGTAGACAATCCCCTCCCACTGTAACGTTCATTTAAATTTAGTCATTAAATTTGACAACTGATACGCTCTGATTTTGCACTGTTTTGAGGCCAATTTTTTGGTCCGTTTTGAGTGTCAAGGTTCCATTACACATCCATTATTTACATGTTTTTATCTATTTTGATATTTTGACATGTTTTGTGAGAAATGTGCATATTCGAGCCTAAAAAGATAGCTAAAAGTTGAAGTTGGAAATCTGGAGCTATCGAGACGTCCAGCGATCCGCTGCAACCCATACAGCGGTCGCTGGCGGCCAACGACTGCTGAACCAGTAGCGGTCCGCTCCGGAGAAAGTTGTGCTGAAATGAAGAACACGCCCAACGACCGCTGGAGTGTGTGCAGCGACTACTACAAACGATCCAGAAGCTACGAGACGATTGCTAGACACCGCTGGAGCGAAGTGTAACGACCGCTGTTTAAGAGGCAGAGGCTACGGATCAACCCACAACGACCGTTGGCTAAGGTGCAGTGACCCGCTGGGAAAACGTGGCGCACATATTTGACCTACTTTCTCCCCAAGATTTACCAAACTTAGCCAATTTTTGCCTTATTTACTGAGAGACGATATCACAACTATATACCCCCTTAAACCTCTTCAAAAAGGATCTTCTTTCTGCTATATAATTCTAGAGCATAATATTTGAGAGTTCTTACATGTTCATCAAGGTGCAAGGGTTTGAAGAAGGAATCAAGAGAAGATCAATGCCACAAGAATTCAAACTTTGTGTTTTATTACTTTAGTTCTTATGCTCTCTTTATTTTCCCTACAAACTATGTTTTTAGCTTATTCTATTATGTGTAACTAAACTCATAGGATTCTAGGGATGTGTTAATAACTAATTTGGTTATACAACTCCATTTTGATATTTAATATCCCCTTTTGTTCTTACTTCGTTTCTTCCCTAAGTAATTGGATAATGCTTTACGTTTGAGTGACACATTCTGTGATGATTTAATATAACTTGATACATAATCGTGAGAGGAGGTTGGCGAGTTAGATCCACATAGTAGACACTACAATTAATTTCCCTTAAAACGGAACTGTTAATTGAGAGTGAGGATTTTTCAAGGGTCTTAGGAGCTTTTAAGATTTACAGATTTAGGATTGACAACCCTAGTGTTAGTAATCTACATTGTATCGCATGAGCAAAAACTAGGTGACTCGTCCTACTGAAGTAAGAACTGTGCTAGGGTATTGTAGTAGGAATTTGTATAACCATAACTGTGAACGCACATCCCTGGAATTCCCTTATCTCATATATCTATCTTTGTGTTTTATTTGCAAAAGTTGTTTATTTCCGCTTTCATTATGTTTTTATTTTAAAAAATCTAAAATTCTCTCGATTTTCTAAATAGTAAAAGACGTTTAGTAGAAGGTAGCCAATTGGTGATTGTTTTTTCTGTGTTTGATATTCGATACCGACCTTTAGCTATACTATATATACCTATCAATAACCCCCTTCCGTTGAATCTTAATTAATTGTGTTAACCCAAATAAATGAGAGCCTCCCACTGTTCATTTAAATTTAGTCATTAAATTTGACAACCCCCTCCCACTTAATCTTAATTAATTGTGTTAACGCAAATAAATGAGAGGTGTATGAAAAGTATATATAAACGTAAACTGTTTGGACAAAATTCACATTCAAATATTTATCTTTTTCCATAGAAAAAGTAGTATAATAGTTAGCGAACATGAAATCGTCAAGATGGGGAGACGTGGTTACAATTTTTATTGTCCTTATATTTGCTGCTAATTATACAGCGGTGTCTGCTGACTATGTAGACAATGGTTGTTATGGATGTTTACTTGGGTGTACGGACATTGGTTATACTGACGACGAATGCCGCGAAGGAATGTGTTCTGACTTTTGTAAGAACTTACCGTCATCTCACAAATCACATCGATCAATGGCTCACAACTAATGATTTAAAGATTTTATGTGCATGATCTATTGTAAACCTTAATAATGCCACAATAGGTGTTTTACCAACATTTTATGTGGCCTATATAATAATAGTTGTGATACTTTCAAATAATTTAATATATCTTTAATTTATTGTGTCACTTTCAAATATCTTAATATCTCACAATCCATTGTAGTATTAAAATAGGATCAATATAGAATCCACATTTTACTAACTTTTTTTACCAAATTGGATCCAAGTTCACGTTCCACGCGGCACCAACTTTTCCACACTCCACGCGACACCAACTTTTCTTCTCTCTTACTTTAATCTCTCTTCATCTCTCTACCATTTTTCTTTCCTACTTTATTTTTCTTCATTCACTTAAGTCAATTTTAACACAATAACTTAAATCTCGTACCGAAAGGAAACGCCTCTACTACAAAGGGACGGAAGGAGTATTTTTCTCACAAAGTTAGATAATTTTTTAAAAACTTGTGCTAAATTAATTTGGGCTTTAATGATGGAAACTATGCTTTTTATTATTGCATAACGTATTTTTTTTCTCTACACTAGTTGTATTTAAATACTCCTACACGTTAAATATAATTTGTTGGTTAGAAACTTGAAATAAAATGTGAATGAATAAATATTCCTACTAACTAAAATCATATCATGAGCTTATGGACTATAGTATATTGTATGAGTTTCTTGATTAACATTTCAATTTCATTCATCGCATCCTTATAGAGAGCCTAGTAAGCAAATAATGAAAGACTATTTCTACTTTATTTTCTATTTATCAATTTTTCTATTCTAACAATTAACTTAGTTATTTTTTATTTGAAAATAAACAAGAATATGACATGTTAAAATTATTTCTACCTATAAAACTCAATCACGTTGTTTCAAAATTGAATCAATACAATGCATTGGTTCTAATTAAACCAAAATATTAAAAACTACGGTATTGAGGCTACAGGTATAAATTATTCATTATTTTAAAGTGCTCTTCATCATTATCGACTTTGTGCAATTCTTCGACGACCTTGATCCAATTAATCAGTAGCCGTCTTAGGATAGAAATCCTCCTCACCTCACTATGAAGTAATATGTCAAGACGGATTACAAATTCATAGCAATAATTAATAAAATATGAACATTTTAGTGACTTTGTGATTATGATAATTATAACATGGTGCTTAATAGCTAGTTTTGGGTCCTTAATACTTATATATTAGTCCATTTTTTGTTTTAAAAGTGATAGTGCCAATTTGTCTGTCATTCTGAAATGAAGAGGGTTGAGTGAATCATCGCCGCTCGTTCACAGCGCAACGCTGTCGTCGCGGTCGGCACGGTGGCCCATCGTCTCCGACTGCCTCAGTCTCTCGACTCTCTTTGCGCCCCTTCAAGGCGCAACTCCCTTGTCGCGGTGGGGCCGCTCGTCCCCAGCCACCAGCTTCTAACTTTCTGTACATGCATAGCTTATCCTGGTATTTTTGCTACTCCCTCCGTCCCATAAAAATATGAGCATGTGACATGGCTAGAGAATTAAGACAAAATTGATAAAGTAAGTAAGAGATATGATAGATAGTTAAAGTAGTGTCAGTGGGATAGTGAGATCCCGTTGTTTTTATTATAATTGTTGTTGTAGTAGTTGTTGTTATTGTTTTAGTGGTGATATAAGTTGTAAATAATTTGATGTATAAGGTTAATAAATTGAGATGAATTTACATAGATGGAACGTCCATATTTTTATGGGATGAACGAAAATGGAAAGTGCACATATTTTTATGTGATAAGGATCAATATTGATTGTGATCCATTAACCCAAAATTTATACCCTTTGATGATGTTTGATCTTCAATTGCAACACAAAAACACAAAAACAATAAAGGATAGGGTGGATATACCCTTAAAAAAATAGACCCTAAAGGATTTGATGGGAGACAAGAGATGAATAAAAGTGAATTTGAAATTAGTTAAATCCTTTGATGTAGAAAACACTCTAAGCAATCTTCAATATGCTAGATTCAACTAATGGTTCCACTACTCAAAGGAATTCACAAGCCCTTTAATGCATACCTATACTTGATCATACTTGATTGAATCAATTGATAATCAAGTAACCTAAAATTGGGAATTGGATAGAAACCATCTTCAAGAGGAACAAATCTCTCAAGCATCTATTTTCATCAAAGTCTAACTATGACAAATGAGAAAAAATACTATTTAAGGCTTGGGTGACCCGCTGGGGCAGAATGGGGTCCGAAAATGACACTCGGCCGGGTGATTTATCCTCCTTGAAATTCACCCGGCCGCGTGGAACTTTTCTGCAATGCGCTTCTTTAGTAAATCGGCCATGACTCACTCCACTGGACTTCGATTGAGGCTTGCAAGGTATCCACGCGAAGCTCTTTCGAAGCCGAAGACATTGGTGGTATTTTCAGAACATTTGGATGTCATCTTGATCGGCTGATCACTGTTTGAATCCAGATGTATGTAAAATCCTTGATGCACGACTACCATGAACGTATCATCCTCCCCTTCTTGGAAAGGATTTTTCCTCAAATCTGAGCCTTCTCTATTCCTTATATCCTCGGGAGGCCTTCTAGCTTTATTGGATCCTTGGCATGTCTTCTCTCTCATCCTTGGACCCCAATCAATCCATGGCTCACGCCGAAGTGAAGACTCTTGACGTCTAGCACTCGTGGTCATATCACCCTCCCTCCTTGGAAAGGATTTTCCCTCAAATCCGGATTCCGCACATCTATAAAATAGTACGAGAGAAAATCAAATATCAAAGACATTGTATGGACCTTCAAATTCATATTCCATCAAGCTAAAGGCCAAGTCACAATAAATATGAGAACACAAATTCATGAATTCTTTCATGTACAAATCCCGCTCATAAGGAATCAAGACAAACTCATCAAGATATCCTTCATACCAAAACTCGAATATCCTCACAATATAGATACAAGATGTAGGTGCACATAAGACTAGACATTCCTTCACAATGTAATCCCAAACAAAATCATTAGAGATAAAGTTCTTAACAAAGAGACCATAAAACATCCATATTCCATTGAAATGCTTGATTGACATGCAACAAAAACAATTAACATGCCAAGTCACATAGGCCCCGAGCACTTTGTTTCCATTTGGCTCAATCATCCTCACACTAGCTTTGCCCAAAATCTTGAACATCTTCACAAAAGAATTGACATTATTAACAAGACTAGGTATACACAAGAAAGAGCCCTTATAATGTGTATAGTCTAAAATAACCAAGCAAGTTCTGCTCACAATATTCATCTTCTCAAGATTAGGCAATAAAAGATCATAAGAAACCATTGATACATCATTCTCTCTTAAATGAGACTTACTCCACAAATTGACAAGTTCATATTCAACACATAGAGTAGGCTCATCACAAATCACATCAAGTTTGCAAGCAGGTGTATCAACCAACAAACCAAATTCATGGAAATTGATTTCATTCCATTTCCCCAACGTTTTCAAGAGATTATCAAAATTAAAGGAACAATGTGTCCATAAACCTTTATGCACAACATGGAGACAAAACACAACACCATGCATATGAAACTTGTAAAAAGCAACATCAAGTATCAAGAGAAACGTTTCCAAATAAGTCCCACACAATTGCTCCAATAATTTTAAAACAAAACCACAAACATGAGAATGATGCAATTTTATGCCATTAATCACAATACCATCCACAAGAGCCATATGAGTGGGAAAATCCTTCACAAAACGGCTATAGAGCATTCCAGTCCCATTGAAAGGTTTAACCACCTTGCAATGAAAACGTAGCAAACACCGAGTTCTAAAGTCATTATCCATGTTACTCCTCTTGGTCCTACTATTCTCATTCATATACTCATGAAGCTCAAAATTACCAACAAATGAAAGCTTAGGCATCTTAGCATGAAAAGAAGTCACTCCAACATTAAGGGTAGATTCCACAAGAGACATGTCATGTTTTCAATGCTTGCGTTTAACAAAAAAAGATCAATATAAGAGGCAAAAATAGATTTAGCATCAAAAGATTCAAGCTCATAAGACCACTTTTTACACAAGTCATCAATAACAAATCTATCAACACAAATGGATTTCTCTAATGTAATCACATTCAATGAATCATCACAAAGAGATAAGGATAGTGCACTTGAACCTTGGGCAAGGAATTCCTCGACTTGCCCTTGTTCCTCTTGATCCATCGGCGGTAGGGAGGTTTCCAAGCCATGTGCAACATGATGCTTCACTTCCATGCCTTCAATTCAATTTCCTACAAATTTATCAACACAAAAAGTCATAGAAGAAGTGTTAGTGGGTAAGGGCTTGTTTTCCTCACCAAGGGAAGGAGGAAAATGATCATTTGGTGCCCACCCAAGGTTGGCCTTAGAATCTAACAAGCACCCTTTACTCACTTGTGCTTGTGGTTTTTCTCTCATTTGATATTTTTCTTTTCTCTCACCCCACCACTCTCTCTTGACTTTTGCACCTCAAACTCTTGTCTTTTATCACGCTCTCTTGAGTTTTTAGACTCACTCTCACTCTCAAGCCTTTTCTCTCTCGTTCTTTTTCTCTACCAATTTGGTTTAAGCTCATCGAAGAAGGAACATTTCCATACACATCAAGATCATGTGAGAAATGGAAAGAAGAGGATGTAGCCAAATGACTTGATGGGGTGCCTATTTGGTTTGTGTCAACACCACCATGTCGATAGGTAGGCCTCAACCGATCTCTATATGGGACTTCTTCTTCAATTGACCTTTCAAACCCCTTAAAGCTAACATGATCTCTCACCCTCCTAGAATGTCACTCTCCGTGAGACTTTGGAGCTCGTTCCCCACTACTTCCCCTATCAAGTCCATCTTCATGGAACCTTGATTCATAGCCACATCTATCATCACCATAGAGCTCAACTCTCCCTCGTTGATTGCCCATCCCAAATCTTCCAAAGCCTCTATTCTCATCCCGATTCTCACATTCCCTCCTTCAACTTCCCTATGCCACTCTTCAACAAATTCCTCCGGGACCTTGTTGGGTGTCACATTGCACCTAGGATTGGGAGTTCTCTACTTCCGTTCACCCCTCAAGGCGGTGATATCCTTTAACAAACTATTTTGGATGGCTTGATTGCGCTATTTGAAACCCTTCACTTCTTGCTTGAGATCACTCTTGAGCTCTTGTTTGAGGTCCTGTCGCATCTTAGCCATTATGCTCAAAAGGTCTCCCTTGGGAGTAGGATGGCTCATGCTTGTTTCCTCCCCCTCCGCACTTGTCCCCACCATTTTGTTAAACCAGGTGCGAGGAGGCATAGACTAAATACCTACAAATAAAACAAACACTAGGAACTAGTCCCAGAGGTTAGTAATAAAAGAAAAGAGAATTTAAGAAGATGAACTCAACCTCAATGTACCAAACCCCCCACAAAACACTCCCAAATATCTCTCGACAAAGGCTTAGAATATCGTGAGATGTGGGTTCACTCACACTCGCAAGCTCCAACTCCTAACTATAGATGCGTATGTATGATCAATCAAGGTATACCTCTCAACCTTGTAAAGCAATTAGTGTAGCCATTAAAGAACAAACATACTTAGTAAGTTGAAGACAAGGTTCAAGACTTAGAGCAACACACACAAGCCATATATAAAGCTGAAAATGTAATAAGCATAGACTGATTTTGGGAATTTTTTTATACATAGCTACCTGACCCCAAAATGGATGAAATTTTGTAGAGAGACTCAATATCAAGTGTATTTCAAGGGTCAAGTAAGCCCCAACATTCAGATTTTGTAATAGTGTATGATTTTGCCCTTTTTCCCCAGCTATGCAAAAACAAGGTATATATATTTAGTTGATCAGAACTATAGGAAAACAGGGGTGATATTGGGTGAATTTTTGTGGGTAATTAGCTAACACATTAAAGGTTCTCCATGCCAAAGTTCAGCACAATCCAACAACAATAGATCCATTTGCTCATCATTCACGTATAGGCCAAAAACAAAGAAACACACAAAGGCTAAAGAAAAGAACAAAAAACTCAAAGACGCAATAGATCAAACACCTAGTGGGTACTAGGCTCTAGATACCAAATGATAAGGATCCATATTGATTGTGATCCATTAACCCAAGATTTATACCCTATGATGATGTTTGATCTTCAATTGCAACATAAAAACACAAAAACAATAAGGATAGGGTGGATCTAGCCTTCAAAAACTAGACCCAAAAGGATTTGATGGGAGACAAGAGATGAAGAAATAGCTAAATCCATTGATGTAGAACACAGTCTAAGCAATCTTCAACATGCTAGATTCAACTATGCTCCACTACTCAAAGGAATTCAGAAGCCCTTTGATGCATACTTATACTTGATCATACTTGATTGAATCAATTGATGATCAAACAACCTAAAATTAGGAATTGTATAGGAACCATCTTCAAGAGGAACAAATCTCTCAAGCATCTATTTTCATCAAAGTCTAACTATGACAAATGAGGAAAAATACTATTTAAGGCTTGGGTGATCCGCTGGGGCAGAATGGGGTCCGAAAATGACACCCGGTCGGGTGATTTATCCTCCTCGAAATTCACCCTGCCACGAGGAACTTTTCTGCAATGCGCGGCTTTAGTAAATCGGCCATAACTCCCTCCACCGAACTTCGATTGAGGCTTGCAAGGTATTCACGCGAAGCTCTTTCGAAGCCGAAGACATTGGTAGTATTTTCAGAGCATTTAGACGTCATCTTAATAGGCTGATCACTGATTGAATCCAGATGTATGTAAAATCCTTGATGCACGGCTACCATGATCGTGTCATTATGGGACGGAGGGAGTATTTTTTTCTGTGCATGCAGTATCTTGTTCCCTCTCCTACTCCAGCTCGGTCGTCATCGTTCAAAATTTCAGCTACTGCCAGAATAGATTGTCGTCTCAGTTCTGCCTTGCCGTCGCCGAGTGGGGCTTGGCTTTAACTGCCATGGTAAGTTTTGTTGTGATTTGGCAAAGCAAGACGCTTTAATTTATAGAAATTGCTTGGGGAAGTGATAATTATATTGATTCAATTTTTGTTGCTGGTTTTTTTTACAGACTTTTCACAAAATATTTTGCTATTGACATATAATTCGTGTAGATCTGAAAATTATGCTGTGAATTTTTTCTGGGAATATATTTTATCTTTTGTAGAGATGTCGACGGACCCCTTTCCTTGATTTTCAGATTTTAAAGTTTTTTATATTCTGAAGTTTAAAATTTGAGCATTACAACAACGTTGTAGTATAGATCTATTATTGGGTTGTGATTCAAATTTGATTTATGCTAGAAATCAGTAGGTTAATGATACGAGGGTACTCGTATCGGTTCCGGTAGCGAGAGATTGCCGGCGAAGGGGTAGGTTCGTTCGCGGGGTCTCCCCGTCGAGCAGCCTAGATTTCTCGGCCAATTAGGGGTTGGCGAGATGAATTTGCAGAGAAAGTAAATAACTAAAATAAAAGATGATAAAAAAATAAATTGTATTTCTTCAATGAATGATTTAAAAGATAACAAAGACTCATATTTATAATACTCCCTAATAACCTAACTTAGTGATCAAGAAATATAAAAGATATGCTAAATCAATAATATATGAAATAATAGAGATATGAGAATATTCTATAGATATACTCGTATCAACTCCCTCACGGTTAAAATTCACCTTGTCCTCAAGGTGGAAACCACGACAAAACGAAGAGTGTGGCGAACAAAAGCCTTGGCTAGGTATCCCCACCTGGATCAAATGTATACATACGCCCACGAACTCTCTCATTTCCCGGCACATCAAGCAAAACATCAACAAAATACTTCTCTCCTTCCTTCCCCTCATGAGAACATCCTCCATGAATTCGTTGGTGAGATATATTTGTAAGAAGGGATACAAGTACTCTTGCCAACTTCAATATTATTCTCATGCTTCTTGTACCACCGAGATTTGAGAAGTCATCCATTAGCTGACTGGATTTATGCCTCACCCGAAGATAGTGCGTGTGACTAGGGAGCTTGTCAACGCATCCATGCATGCCCAAACATTGCACGTCATTGCACGGAGGAATCAACTGTGCATCAGCGTCGAGGAAATTTTCGATGATTAATACTTGTAACATTACCAACATGCCTAACCGCATATACACAGGCAATTACCTTCTTCATATCCTCAATGGAACCATCTTCGTCCTCTTTCAACAAAAAAAGAGAATCAATCTTGTTGCTCAACATTGTAATATCCAACTTGTTATGCTCCACCACATGTATAGGTTCTCGGCAAGTAAAAACAACATTACATGGATCATCTATGCCATCTTTACTACCATAAATTGGTCCACTAACATCAACACTAGAATGAATAACATTTTTTTTTCCTCTTCATCATTATCAACGACAATTAATTCCATCGAGTCATACCCGAAATTGGAGTCGCACGACAGAGATATTGTGGCTGGTGGAGGCGGGATAGCAACGATAATAGGCAGCGAGCTTCTAGATGGATCGTGATGGAGATCAGCTGGGGCGGCGGCTGTCATCTGTGGTAGGGGACACGATACCGACTCCATGTACATGACACTGGCTGTAGGGTCTGGTGGAGGTCGTGTCACAGCGTGTGGATTGCCCAGGCAGCGTTTGTTTGCATCCATCTGAGACGTCAATTGCTGGATAGTAGCAGTCAAACGCTCGAGCTGTGAAGCCAAGGCAGCCACCGTTAGGTTCGGTTCTGACTCCGGCGTCACTGGATCACGTGGCATGTTGAGAGGCTCCATATGGCCGACATCGTTGGTCGTTGGGAGACATTGCCAATCCGGTTGATCAGGAGGTTGCGGATATAACAATGGCGAGTCTGGATAGGAGTATCCAAATTGCACGTTCTGGCTCTGGAGGTACCAACACGATGTGGGGCTCGGCATGGGCAGTGGCGAGAGGAACGGTCTATTGAACTGGCGATGGACGTAGTCAGTGTAGGTGTATGACATGATGGCGGAAATACGGAGGATGAGCTCTCAATGAAAGCACCAGATGATACGAGGGTACTCGTATCGGTTCCGGCAGCGAGAGATTGCCGGCGAAGGGGTAGGTTCGTTCGCGGGGTCTCCCCGTCGAGCAGCCTAGATTTCTCGGCCAATTAGGGGTTGGCGAGATGAATTTGCAGAGAAAGTAAATAACTAAAATAAAAGATGATAAAAAAAATAAATTGTATTTCTTCAATGAATGATTTAAAAGATAACAAAGACTCCTATTTATAATACTCCCTAATAACCTAACTTAGTGATCAAGAAATATGAAAGATATGCTAAATTAATAATATATGAAATAATAGAGATATGAGAATATTCTATAGATATACTCGTATCAGTTAATTTGTTTTACATCCATAAATTTCATTATAGTGCTTACTTACCTGGATTATGGATGTTATACGTAGTAACTTTTTTAATTTTGTTTGAGTTACAGTTTTAAGTGTTGTCCTAATTTATTGCTGGAATGAACAATTGCAAACTTGTCTAGAGTAGATTTATACACATAGTGAGGTATATAATTCTAAACTGTTGCTTTGTGAACCCAAATTCTGATGTGTATACTTCTCAATTTCCCTCAGAATCAACACTTTGTGAACCCAAATTCTGAGGTATATACTTCTCAATTGTTGTTTTGTTTCTAAGAGTGTTTGTCTTCACAAAGAATTTTTTTTAAAAGAGACCCCCTCTCCTAAGTTGAGAGATCATATATTCTAAAAAAATTTATAAAAGAGAACCCCCCCTAAGTTGAGAGATCATACATTCTAAATTAAGTTATTTGTCTCCTATAAGCAAAGACAGACCATATATTTGTCACCAATTCCATATTCATGCTTAAGTGTATGTTTCATTGTTTATTTTTATATATTACAAAACTTGAGTGTGCAATATTAACTTAAAATTTTGGCAGTTCACACAACATACATTAGAATCATGCAAAACACACTCTAAACTGTTAATTTGTTATCATTTTTAACTTCAGGACTACCTTCGTAGACACGAACACACCGGACTTTAATGGTAGAGTTAGTAATTGGCCTACTCAGATTGTATATTAAGGTAACAAAGGGAGCCATTACTTCATAAATGAACCTAAGGTAAGAAAAAACATTATGTCAGAGATGTGATTTATCCAAACAAACAAAGGTAATCTACTCATTAACATTTATATTAACTGCTTCTTAGTCGGGCAGGTAATAAGCTAAGCAAAAGGATATTTGATGGGAACAAAAGAAGGTCAGTCATATATCTATACTAAAAAGCTGCTTCAGAAATAATAGAATGGTAAGAACTTTCCATTCTGTCGGATCAGATATGTATTTAACGAAACAAATGTAATAAATCAATCAACATATTTAGATTAACTCCTTTTTTGACAGAGAATAAATTGTTCTTAGGGACATTTCAGGGGAACAGAAGCAAGATCAGGCAGATGTGGTTAAAAGTAGAAGTAATCCATTAATTCGGAAAAGATAATATGGTCAGAAAAACATGATCCATCAATCATTAATTAATTTAAACATTCTGCCTTAACCAATCAATTAACATTTAAACAAATCTCCTTTTTTTTTGCAAATGAAGTGTTAAAAAATTGAATAAAGAACAGAGCATGGAATGCTTGATATATCAATAAACAAAAGGCTCATTTTTTTCACCCACCATAATATTCATTGCTTGCTGATCAAATAACAACAGATAAAATAAATGAAGACATGCAAGGAATAGAACTTATTAGTACAACGGAATGAACAGTAACAATAAGATTAATTTGTTTTGGGCAGGGAATAAGCTACTCATACGGACATGGCATGGGGACAAAAGGAAGGTTAAGAAGATCTTCTAAGAACTAGGAGAAATGACAATATGGAAAGAAAAAGATATTCTGCCAATAATGATTATATTTAAAGAAACAAATATAATCAATCAAGTAAACTAAAAATTAATCTCCTTTTTTGCAGATGATGAAGAGGGGTTATTTCTTTTCTTGTTCTAGACTATAATTAAGATTCCATAAGTATATTGGAGTTTTTTTTTATTCCGGCTTTGGGAGAGACGCATGACCCTCATGCGTCTCCCGTTAATGAAACGCATGACGGAGATGCGTCTCTGGGTAAGACGAATGAGCGTCATGCGTCATAGGGTGAGACGCATGAGCGTCATGCGTCGCTTGTTTTTATTTTTATTTTTTATACAACGCATTAACGTCATGCGTCTTAAAGAGAGACGCATGAGGCTCATGCGTCTCTAATTTGCATAAAACATACTTCGAGAGGCAGTAGCTTCATTTTCTATGTGAGAGAAAGATAGAAAGGGCGATTTCGGCAATTTCTTGGCGATATCCCATCATATTCCGGTAAGTTTCCTTCAATCTTTGAACATTGCTCCCTTATTTGTTGTTTATTTGCATAGTATTAGGGTTTCTAATAAATTTATCTTAAACTTACTAAATTAGGGTTTATAGAAAAAAATTGTCTCTAATTGTTGTTGGTTTGTATATATGTTTTTGCAGAAATCATGCCAGTATTTGTGAGTTTATATTGGGGTGGTAGAATAGTTCAACTTCCTCAAGTGGGTATTGGTTATGATCCACCTCGTGCGAGAGCCTCCATCGTATTGAATTCGTGTGTTCCATTCTCTGAATTAGTTGCAATGATATATGCTAAGATAAGAGTAGATTCAAATCAACACTCCATCGAAATATCATGGAGGCATTGTTTCTTGGGTACCGCGAGTTATTTATGTACTGGGGTTGACAGTGATGAAAGTGTGATGTTTATGTTCAATGAGGCTCTAAATTCTACTCGTCATATTGAATTATTTATTGAGTATTCGTCTGTTGGAAATGTAGAAATCCCACCAGTTGTTGATTACGATGTTGGATCATCTACAAGGGTTGAACATATGAGCTTTGACTGTGGTATGAATGAGCAAGTAGATGTTGCAGATGCTGCTGATGTTGGAATGAGTAATCAAGTGAATGTTCAAGAGCATATTGATGTTGATGTTGTACGAGGAGACCTTGATCCACCATTGTCGTCATCATCATCTGATGTTATTTTAAGTGATGATTTAGGTGATGTTTCAAGTGATGAGGAGATAGTGTGTAAACCCGTCGTGCAGGGTGGACAACCACTTCCAGAATAAGTTCACAATGGGTTGAAATATTTTCGCAGACTACCGAGTGGTCCTTCTGAGGTACCTGAAGTTGGTAATGAACACAGTACTATGTACTGTGATGAAGCACACCCGTATCGGATTAATGCGGGAAAAAAATTTGATAGCAAGCTGCATGTGAAGACTGTTATTACTATGTGGAGTCTGAGGCAACACCGACAATTTAGGGTGGTTGAGAGTAAATTAAGAAGGTGGCATGCCGTATGCAGGGAGGATAGAAGATGGGGTTGCTATTATCAGCAAGACCGATGCTGAAAAAGCGAATGAATGTTCGTGAGAAGTTTCTGTTACACAAAGAGCCCATGATGATATGTGGGAAATTAGGAAGTGGGTGGGACGCCATAGTTGTGAAGGCCATCGTAATGATAGAGGACATGCTAACTTTTCATCATCAATTGTTGCTTTGTGTATTCGCCATCAATTGCTAAATAATGTCGAGTACAAAGCCACAGCAGTACGAAATTTTGTTCATGACAGATTTCATGTGGTAGTCAGTTATAAGAAGGCATGGTATGCACGGAGAAGGGCTGTAGAGATTGTATTTGGTGGATGGGAGGAGTCATTTAGGGATTTTCCAAGCTATATGCTTGAACTGCAGTCAAGGAATCCAGGCACAATTGTTGAGTGGAGGCACAATGAGTTGTTGAGCCACGGACGTAATAAAGTCTTCTATTACGTTTTCTGGGCACTTGGTCCTGCTATCCATGATTTCCAAGAGTGCCATCCAGTTTTAACAATAGACGGGACCACCTTCGAGGAAGATTTAAAGGTAAGTTGCTTGTTGCTTGTGGTGTTGATGCTAACAAGAAATGTCTGCCAATTGCAAATGCTGTTGTTGATGAAGAAACTGGCGACAGTTGGGAGTGATTTTTGAATCATGTAAGAATTCATGTGGTGAAATACCAAAGGGAGATGTGCATAATTTCAGATAAGTATAAAGGAATCCTTAAGGCGATGCGTTCTGATGAATGGAAAAAGTCGTCGATATGTCACCACAAATTTTGTTTGATCCATTTGAGGAAAAATATCTTGACGAAAGTTAAGGGCTCTAATGTGAAAGGCATGGTATAGGCATTGGGTGTCACAACTCAAGTACTTAATACGTGCGAAGGCGACGTGCACTACGGGAGGAAAGTCTTGTTGCGATACACGAGCTCAACAAAGCCAAAAAAGAAAACTAGTCTCTTTGTTACGATGATGAACTAAGATGGGGGGTTACCTCGACAAATATGTCGGAGAGCTTCAACAGAGTGTTGAAAGGTATAAGAGAGTTGCCAATTAGAGCTTTGGTTGATCTGACATTTTGGAGAACAGTGCAATGGTGGGCAGATAGAAAAACAGAAATACAACACACTGAAGGTCGATTAACCCCGTGGGCGAGGGACAAACTTGCTGCAAATGATGCGAATGGGCAGCTACATTACTGTTCAGTACTTGACCGAGAACTGGCTCATTACCAATTTCTAAGTCGTCCACGTTTCAAAAATGGACAGGCAAAGGGCAATAACTGACAAGAGGTCAAGTTTTTGGATTCAAAGTGCACTTGTGAGAAGTGGCAGATGAGGAGAGTTCCTTGTTCACATGCGTGCGCCGTTGCTAGAGATAGAGGTAACGCTATGTTTGAACTCATTGATAAACACAACCACAAAGCTACATGGGAAGCATAGTACTCTGGTGGCCCATTTCAAGCACCAAGACACGAAGACTATTGACAAAATCGGGTTTGGGGGGGAGTTTACAACTATAATAACGAAAATGTACCCACTTTGTTATCGCTTCCATATATGGAAAAAACGCCAACCAAGTTGGCGTTTCATTTAGTAAACACGCCAACCGTGATGGCGTTTTCGACTTAATTTGGGTTTTTTTTAAAATACGATATTATATAAACCTGTCAACTAGGTTGGCGTGTTTTCGTAAACACGCCAATGTTGTGCGCGTGTTTACTGAAGAAGAAACGCCAAGGGAATTGGCGTGTTTTACAATTAAACGCCAACGAAGTTGGCGTGTTTCTATATAAAAATGCCAACCCGAGAGGCGGGTTTACACAGAACAATATTTCAGCCTCTCATCCCCCAAATCGCAAAATCACACCACACAACACACCTCGCGTTTTTCTCCCAAGCGCAACGCCTCTTCATCGCGATTTTGCCCTCTTCGCTGTGATTTCGCCCTCCGTCCATCAATCGGTGTAATTCTTCCCCATTTTCGTATACTTTTCGGTTAGTATGCTTATCTTTTACATTATTAGAGAAATTGTTGGATAGTTAGTTAAGGTTTGAAATGAGTTGTGAATTGAGATGAAATATTATGTTTAATTATTATTTAGCATATTGGCTTGTTTGAATAGCATTACTGTGGATTAATAGTTGAGATGTTGGTGTTTAGTTAGGGTATAAATTTGATTTAAAACCTAAACCCTAGTGTTGTTCTAGCTTAAAATTTGGGCAATTTGATTTGGTTTATATGGGTTTTAAAGTGGTGTTGCATAATTTGGTTTAGGTGCTACATTTTTTGATGTTGGGTTCAATATTGACAAATTATTGAAATTGTTTAGGTTGATGTAAGTTGTTTAGTTAAAAATGTTAATGTTTTGTAGTTAAATTGATGTATGTTGTTTAGTTAATTGATGAATTGATGAATGCTGTTTAGTTAATTAATGAATTGACGTAGCTGAATTGATGTATGTTGTTTAGTTAAAATTGTTAATGTTTTGAATTGTGAATGTTGTGTAGGTGAACTATGGTATCTTCTTCAAGTGCTCGCCGAAGACTCTTATGTGGTCCTGAGGACCCCTCCGTATTATATCTGCAGAGACAACACGTCTCTAATAACATATGGACAGGAGTGCCATCAGAAGATGTACGCTGCAGAACATACGAAGGAATCATTTGGGATGTTCCCATACATCCTCGTGTTATGGCAGTAATTGACAAGATGGGGTTTGGCGGGATGTTGAGGTGTGGTCAACCGAAAGACATTGACCACCATCTTATCACCGCATTGATTGAACGATGGAGGCCAGAGACTTACACGTTTCACTTTCCAGTCGGTGAAGCGACCATGACTTTGGAAGACGTGGAGGTCTTATGGGGCCTCAAAGTTGACGGGGAAGCTGTGACGGGTTATATCCCCAGTAAGGATGCCGGCTATTGGACGCAGGCGTGTCTGGATTTTCTTGGATTTATACCATATACTGTTGAGATGAAAGAACTGGTTTGGAAGCCGACGAGCTTATCAAAACAACTGAGGGTTGAGTTGAGTGATGACCACGACCAATACATATATGTTAAACGCGCCCGTGTTTATTGTCTGCTATTACTTGGTGGTTTGTTGAACCCGAACGCCTCCGGTAATAAAATTCCATTCTTCTACCTTCAATTTTTCATGGAGGTACAACGTTGTGCTAGCTATAGCTGGGGTGGTGCGACTCTTTCCTGCTTGTACCACAATCTTTGTGAAGCTGCACTTGCAAAGAGGACCGATGTCGGGGGAGCTCTTACTCTGTTACAGTTGTGGGCTTGGGAGAGAATCCCAATTATTAGACCGACGATGCTAAATTCCGTTCCCATAGACTACGTACCATGTGCACTCGCGTAAGTTGTTCAATTCTCTAGAATGCACGCCAACCAAGTAATTTATGTAACCTAAATTGTTGTTTGTTTGCTGTTTTGATTGAACTTGTTTTGACTAAATTTGTTTCATATTTAGTTTATTTGGAGGCCGTATGCCATGCGAACTCTGCCGGATCTTTGTGTTGCCGGTCGTCCTATATGGACGTCGATCACAACACTTATTTGCTGGAATATGGTTGAGCCACACTTGCCACAACGAGTGTTGCGACAATTTGGGATTGTCCAACCGTATATCCCGCTTGTCGACCGGTTCCACGGAACTGATTTTGCGAATTAGGATTGACGTGGCAAAGCTGGCCGGAATTGGGTTGAGTGGCACGCCAATCATATACAGGATTGGGATAATAGGCACAACATGGTGTGGACTGATTCGGAGTACTCGATGGAGCCTATTGCAACTGATGAGTACATGGATTGGTATCGCCGGATAACAATTGTGTACCTAACAAAACCTGGCGTGCATGCTCAGGAGGGCTTCTATGAAACGGCGGCCTCTCATAACTATGCGGTAAATTGAAACAACTAATCATTATTTAAATTCACATGATGAAATGTAATTAACATTGAGAATTGTAGGTGGAGACGCTTCACAAAATACGGCACTTTCTTAGGGAGCAAGACATGACAGGCCGGCCGGATTTGTTCACCATTTCGAGGATGGTTGAAGATGGCCTCCAGATATCTGGGGAAGCTGAGACGATGGACTACCGTCCTTGCCAGCGCTCTGAGCTGGACATTGACATGCCCGTGCGGCAAAAATGGAAGCGGCGTGGCAAGAAGAAAGCTGATGGAGAGTCGTCATCTGCAAGGATGGATACTCAGTTGGTTGATGATTCCGATAACGATTTTATGGCTCCACCTCCACCAAGATCTGCCGTTCGGGGTCGTCACTCTGTCAGCCACACTGGTGGCACAGGTGAAGATATCGGTCTCAGTGATGTCCACCAATCTCCACCACGGTCTTCTGTGAGAGACGAATTTTTTGGTATTGATTTAGAGAATGCCGTAGTTCAAGATACTCCTCCGTCTAGACTCCCTACCTCCAGAATCGGGAAGAGAATCTGTGGTCTGTTTATGCGGAAAAGGCGAGACGAGTGAACGTTTCACGAACTATTTTTGTTTATTTATTAAGTTGAACGTTGTAATGTTTATAGTTTTGCTTGTTAATTGAGTTGAACATTGTAACGTTTCAACAACTATTTTTGCTTGTTTATTGAATTGAACATTTCTTATGTTTAAACTTTTGTTTGTCTTTTGAGTTTCGCATTGTAATAATAATAAGCAGGCTCGGGTAGAAACGGGTGAGATTTTAAACATTCTGCGCAAAAACGCCAACAAAATTGGCGTGTTTCTGTAAAAACGCCAACACGGTTGGCGTGTTTCTGTAAAAATGCCAACACGGTTGGCGTGTTATACTTGACGTTTCCGTTCGAGATTTTAGCCAAGGAAAACACTCATTCTGTATTGATTCACCCTTCTTGTTGACGTGTTCTTAAAACGCCAACCTTGTTGTCGTTTTACGAAAAAAGCCAACAAAATTGGCGTGTTTTACGGAAAAACGCCAACCAACAAGGTTGGCATTTTATACTTGTTCGAGATTTTAGCCAAGGAAAACACCCATTATGTATTGACTCGCCCTTCTGGTTGGCGTGTTCTGTATTGACTCGCCCTTCCAGGTTGGCGTGTTTATGTTGAACACGCCAATGACCTTAACGTTTTTTAACTTAAACACGCCAAAGTCATAGGCGTCTATATCTACTAAACACGCCATCAGAGTTGGCGTTTTTTACTTATACACGCCAACCAAGTTAGTGTGTTTTAACTTAACTGTATTTGAAGAAAATACGACAACATTATAAAACGCCAACTAGGCTGGCGTCTTTACATATAGACACGCCAATGCGGGTGGCGTTTTTCCCATTTATGGAAGAGATAACAAAATGAGTATATTTTCGTTATTTTAAAGGTAAAGTAGCCTATAAACCTGATTTTCTCAAGACTATTGGGCTAAACTTGGATGGAAATTGCGTATCACCCCTGAGCAGTTGCTTCCTCGAAAGCGCGGATGAGGCAGAACAAGGAGGATTCCTAATCAAATGGATGTCCGCGAGGAAGATGAACCGAGAGATCCCCGCAAGTGCAGGAATTGCAGCGTAGATGGGCATGACCCAAGAAATTGCTCAGTCGGTCGTGTTATGTAGGAGCTCCCCGAAGAAATTGTTGACATTTGCAGTGCATATATTTTTTCTTCTCAATTTTTGATTTCATATATTCATTTTACCTTTATTCTTAGACTGTTTGTATGAAAGGAATAAGAAGATAAATTTCTTTTTTTATTTTGTTTAGGAGCAGGAGAATAAGAAGAATTAGCAGGAGACGAATATTGTTCTGATTTGACGGTTTTGATTGTAAGTGAGCTGATATGCTTTGAATAAAAAAACCATACAAGTATCAATACAAAACAATATATAATACATGAAAGCATATAGTTTAATATAACAAACTTACAAGTAATCACATAGAAGACGCCGACTCGTTCATCCCAGCAGTTGACCGTAACCCAGGCTGAGTCAGGTACGTCATTGTAATCTTGTTATACCACGCCATATACACCGGACTCATAGGAATATTCATGGACATCGGTGCGGCGTCTTCGGTTGCCTGGAACCTTTCATACCTCAGGTACCACTTTTCAATGTAGAACTGATCCGTGTTTTCCCAATTGTTACCTTTCTTACCACGCCGATCATTTTTGCCCAAATGATCGGCATTTTTGAGCATCCTGTCTACAAGTCGAGGAATATCCTGGTACCGATTAAACTATCGCCGCACTCGTCCAGCCTCATGTGCCTCGACATAGGCCCAACACACCAAGTACGTGTCGCACAAGGAGCATCCATTCGCATCACTGCAGTAGTCAGGCAGTATGCAATGCGCATAAGGCGTCCACATAAAATACAAACCAGCAATGCAAACACCAAATTAACTTCATAATAAATTCATAAATTAAGTCAACATTAAAATAATATTCACCTGGTCAGGCCTAATCAGGGATATTTGATCACGGTAATGCTCAACCGAGTATCTAGGAGCATTTCCTATGTACGTTGTTCCTTTCCACCTGTAAATAAAATTGATGTAAAAAGTAACCCAAGATGCATAAACAAATAAATATTTAAATATATACCTGGCGCCACATGGCGTATATGGCTCGTGCACGAGTGCTCCTATGAACGACGACCGCAGTGTGGGCATTCTTTCCCACGCCCATAGCTGCAGAAGCATCATAGGCCCGACCAACTCTTTCATCTTATCCATGGAAGCCTCGCACAGATAATGATAAAGGTAGGATAAAGCCGCACTTCCCCAACTAATAGTCTCCACCTCGTCCGGACCCTCGAATGCATTCAACCACATAAAGGGAACCTTACATCCTGTGGTGTCTGGTCGAATGAGACCTCCTAAAAAAATTAGGGCATGGATACGTGCCCTTTGGATGTATATGTATGTAGGTAGGTCATCACCCAACTGTATCCTCGTCTGGTTGATCAGAGCGGTCATCAGTAAATCGCCATGCTTTGTCTCTGTGGATGTATCTGGTATCCATCCCAACAAATCTCGGCACTTGCTAGGCCAATCAGGATATTCGACATGATGGTCACGCCCTCTCAAGGCCCAAATGACTTGCACATCTTCCAAGGTCACCGTCGCCTCTCCGATCGGTAGATGGAAAGTGTGCGTCTCCGGCCTCCAACGCTCAATCAAAGTCGTGATCAGCTCATTATCGACCTTCATCGACTTCCCACAATCCATCACGCCTTTGAAACCAAAGGCGTCAAGCCAATAGTTTATTGAAAGGTGTTTTTTCTGCAGATATATCACGGACGGGTCTTCGGGTCCATATAATAAGTGTCCGCTTGAACTTGAAGTCTCCATCTAATCTAATAACATATTCACAAAACAACAATTACCAACTCACATTTAGAATACACATAATATATACATTCAAATTCATCATCAAAACAACAAAACATTATAAACCAAGTGATTCACTACTAATCCATTGTATACTATATACTAGAAACTCCAATTCATCACAATTCATGCTTCATAAGGGCTAATTTACTTATAACTACTATATTAGAAGGTTAAATTACAAGATACATTTCAACCCCTACTCTCTTATCCAATAACAACCAAAATCGCAACACCAAGCATCTCAAACATATCAAAAACTATACAATAGAATTAATTTCACCAATAAAATCCATTACAACTAACAAAATAACAAAACATCGGTCAAATTTGAACAATCTCATAAACCCTAATTTACAAAATTGAGAGAAACCTACACAAAATATGCAAATAAACTACAAATAAGGGAGGGATGTTGAAAGATTGAAGGAAATTTATCGGAATATGACTGGAAATCGCCAAGAAATCACCGAAATCGGGTCTGTATCGTTCTCTCTCGCGTCTGCTACCTCTCTCGCGTTGCGTCTGCCCTTTCTGCCTCCCCGCGTCTGTTTTATGCGAATTAGAGACGCATGAGCCTCATGCATCTCTCCCTAAGACGCATGACGCTTATGAGTCGTCTAATAAAATTTTAAAAAAAGGCGACGCATGACGGAGATGTGTCTCCCCCTGTGACGCATGACGCTTATGCGTTTTAAAAAAAAATAAAAAAACAAGTGACGCATGTCCCTCATGCGTCTTTATGAAAGACGCATCACCGTTATGCGTTTCATTAACGGGAGACGCATGAGAGTCATGCGTCTCTCCCAAAGCTGGAGCAAAAAAAACTCTAATACACTTATGGAATGTTATTTATGCCTTAGAACAAGAAAAGAAATGTCCCTGACGAAGAGCTTAGAAAAGGTACTCATTTTGTTCTTTGTTAATTGAGTGATTCACATTCATAGAGGAGGGAACTATGGTGAGCCTGCACTCTAAGAAAACAATGCAGGTTCCCAAAAAGACAGAATAATGAGAAGGACCTTTCATTTATCTCATCTATTTATATACTATCATATACTACTAATAAATTAAAGAATGAAAATCTGGGTGAGTCCACCAGTTAAGCAGATAGTAGGACAAAAAGAAGAAAATAATACAAAAGGTGAAAAATATACATTGTACACATGGGTTTTCAAATCTATACTAAAATCAGTAATTACGTATGAATATGATTAAATAGGGCATAATTTGGTCTTACTAATTTTTTTTACTTACAAGAAATGAGAAATGATGTAGATTAGAGTTAATAAACTTTGATACTACCTCGGTCCCCCTTTAGCAGTCTCGTTGACTTTTCTGCACTCGTTTTATAAAAATGATTGTAATAAATTGTCACGATCGCACTTTGCTAATGATAGCAAAAGCGGGAAAGCCGTGAGTAATAAGAGGAATTAACGAAACGAGGAAAGAACTCAAGGATTGATACCACAAATTAGAAGCCAAATATTCGATTACAAGCTATCAAAATAGAATAATTCATCATATCAACTAAATCGGGGTTCGAAGGTGAGACTTTGAAATTCTCACTTAACAAAATACAGGGGAAATAGGTCCCTTTTAAACGACTTCGTGTATGAAGACACGAATCGTCGAGAAATCCACATGCTTATTTAATAGCATCGACTCCGATCAATTCTTCTCCATCTTGACGTTCAACCTGCACATTTATAAATACATGCAGGGCTGAGTACAGGAGTACTCAGTGGACAAGTGCCGAAAACAAAACATACAAATATAAGTTGTCATCCATCAATAGTATCACACGTGGGTTTTCTTAAAAAGCCCGAGCATACTAAATTCTTTTATGATCTTAAAAGTCCGACTGCAGTCTAAGTTCTTGGTGTATCCCGTTGTTGTTGAAATGAGATACACGTCTTGCCGGGCGAAAATTACAATGAAAATAAACAAAGGCAAATTACACGGAAAAACTGAAACAATTACATGGGAAAATATCTGTGGAAAGCGGTAAGCCGAGTCGAGGAGTCCTCTTTCCGCAAGACGAGATACGCCCCGGTAGTGCTCTCGGTTTGGCGTGTCGTCCCCAAAGATAAAACGGCTTCGTCTCTGAAGTAGCAGCACCGCTAGCAACAGAGCTCCGGCGAACGGGAGTAAGGCTGGGGCAGAGCTTCGACGGGAAGATATGCAGAGAGGGAGAGAGCGTGTATGCAGGAATGCTTGTGTATTCTATGTCTAGAATGCAATGGATGCATGCTTATTTATAGGCTAAGTCCACCTGCAGGGCATTGATGGAGTCAACAGCCATTATGTGTGCCATGATGGCTTGACCGTAACCTCCTGGGGTTATTGACTGGTGCACTAGCCAGTGGGAGCTGAAGAGACACGACGCACCTGGACATGCTACACGACGGGGATACACCATGGACAGTCGGGGTCCATCGGGGGCCTTTTGTCTCCCGTTATGCGTTGGGGTCCAGCGGGGACCTTTTGACTCCCGTTGTGAGTCGGGGTCCAGCGGGGACCTTTTGTCTCCCGTCATGCGTCGGGGTCCAGTGGGAACCTTTTGTCTCCCGTCATGCGTCGGGGTCCAGCGGGACCATGACGTGGACCAGACCCGTCGGGGATAGCGTGGAGTTTGGGGTGGTCTAAAAAGAACAAGCGGGGCTCGAACCACGCTCAACGACCAGCTCCAAAGAACAGCCCAAAGACCACCCAAAGACCAATTTCTAAGATCCAAGGCACAAGGCACCAGGCACCCGACACCCGGTGTCGTTATTGCATTTAATTTCACAAAATTAAATGTCTTGTAATATTTATTAATAGTCAAAAATCATTTGACCAAGCACGATTCCAACAATCCCCACATGAGTGGAAATTGCCAAATGCATATGTATGCAGACACAAACTCAACCCTCAAGAGGTATGTAAGAATAAGGATAGGTAGTTTTTTGCTTTGAACCATCCATAGTCAACACCATCGGATACACAGGCGCGATGCTTTGAACTATTCCTCCACGGCGTGCACCGAGACAATTATGTTAACACTTAAACACCTCAACCTCATCCGTTCTCACGTTTTGTGTCCATTTCAGGCCTTGGACACCACTTTGGATTCATAAGTGTTTAGTTTGAAGCGGCCCCACTTCACACTTACATAGGTGATTCCTCGTTAGGTATCTTGCCATACTTAGTCTCCTTGAGAACTTCATCTCAAGCACGATTGCAACAATCCCCCACATGAGTGGAAATTGCCAAATGCATATGTATGCAGACACAAACTCAACCCTCAAGAGGTATGTAAGCATAAGGATAGGTAGTTTTTTACTTTGAACCATCCATAGTCAACACCATCGGATACACAAGCGGACTAGTAGCGCGATGCATTGAACTATTCCTCCTCGGCGTGCACCGAGACAATGATGTTAACACTTAAACATCTCAACCTCATCCGTTCTTACGTTTTGTGTCCATTTCAGGCCTTGGACACCACTTTGGATTCATAAGTGTATAGTTTGAAGCGGCCCCACTTCACACTTACATAGGTGATTCCTCGTTAAGTATCTTGCCATACTTAGTCTCCTTGAGAACTTCATCTCAACGAGATCCTTTAAGAATCATTAAAAGTCATAGACTTAATCTCACCACTAGACAAGTTTTTCAAACACTCTATTGCTCTATAGGGAATAGATATAGATGAGTGTTTCACACGAACTCTCATAGCTTAGTTTTCCCATTGAACCAAGTTCTTGGGATCTCCAGTCATCATGGTTGGGTTACCACTATGACAATTCTTTAGTTTGTGGATTTCAAACCCATTCCGTCTAGCAATTTATTCATTTGATCACGATTTAACCCTTTGGTTAGCAGATCCGCTAGATTATCCAATGACTTCACGTAGTCAATTGTAATCACCCCGGTTGTGATCAAATGTCTCACGGTATTGTGTCGTCGACGAATGTGTCGAGACTTACCATTGTACAAGCCACTGTTTGCCCTCCCAATAGCGGCTTGGCTATCACAGTGAATTAACACTGGAGGCACGGGCTTTGACCAACATGGAATATCTTCAAGGAAGTTTTTAAGCCATTCGGCTTCTTCCACGGCTTTATCTAAAGCTATGAATTCAGATTCCATGGTGGATCGGGCTATACATGTCTGTTTCGTGGATTTCCACGAGACAGCACCACCCCCAATAGTAAAGACATATCCACTTGTTGAAAGTGAGTCTTTGTTATCGGATATCCAATTTGCATCGCAGTACCCTTCAAGTACCGGGGGTATCTTGAAAAGTGTAGCCCATGATTTTGAGTATACTTGAAATATCTCAAAACTATTACAAGAGCTTTCCAATGCTCTTTGCTTGAATTGTTCGTATAACGGCTCAACTTGTTCACGACGCAAACAATATCAGGTCGAGTGCAATTAGTAAGATACATAATGCATCCAATGACCCGTGCATAATCTTCTTGTGCAACGGGCTCACCCCTGTTCTTGCTCAAGTGAACATTGAGCTCCATAGGCGTCTTAGCCGGGATGCCATCATAGGCATTGAATCTCTTTAATACTTTCTCAACATAATGAGATTGTGTTAAGGTGATTCCTTCGAATGTTCTTAGAATTTTCATTCCAAGAATTACATCGGCTAGACCCATATCCTTCATGTCGAAGTTTTTCTTCAACATGGCTTTCGTGTCGTTAATCACTTGGGTGTTACTACCCAAGATTAACATATCATCAACGTAGAAACACACTATAACATATCCATTATCAGTGTTCTTAATGTAGACACATTTGTTACATTCGTTGATTTTAAATCCATTTGATAACATCACGTTATCAAATTTCAAGTGCCACTGCAATGACGCTTGTTTCAATCCATAGAGGGATTTAACCAGCTTGCATACCTTTTTCTCTTGTCCAGGTACTATAAAACCTTCAGGTTGTTCCATATAGATTTCATCTTCAAGGTCACCATTTAGAAACGCAGTCTTAACATCCATTTGATGAATCTCAAGATTGTGCACAACAACAATCGCGAGAAGCACTCGAATTGATGTAATCCTCGTTAAGGTGAGTATGTATCGAAGAAATCGTACCCTTCCTTTTGTTTAAAGCCTTTGACTACCAGTCGAGCTTTATACTTGTCCACTGTTCTATCGGCCTTAAACTTTCTTTTAAGGACCCATTTTCATCCTAAAGGTTTAGCACCTTCAGGTAGATCAACCAACACCCACGTGTGGTTTAGCAAAATTGACTCAATTTCGCTTTGAACAGCTTCTTTCCAATGCAACCCGTCTGGGCCAGCAAAGGCTACTTTTATCGATGTTGGTTCTTCATCCAACATGAATGCAATGTAGTCAGGACCAAATGTCTTTGGTGTTCTGACCCTGCTACCACGTCTTGGTACCGCATCGTTTGGATCAGGCCTTGTTCGCTTGCGCGATTCTGGCTCTTCATCCGCTGATTTAGAACTAGTGGCTTCATCCTCAATTCTCGTCTCAGAATTGGGTACAATATTTTCCTTGTCTTTGCGAGGAAATATGTTTTCAAGAAATACAGCATTTCTTGACTCGATTGTTGTTCCCGCGGTCACAGTCGGTATTTCAGACTTGTGGACAACAAATCAATATGCACTACTATTAAGTGCATACCCAATGAAGATGCAGTCAACCGTTTTAGGACCGATTGTAACTTCTTTGGGCGGAGAAACCATCACCTTAGCCAAACACCCCCACACTTTGAGGTATTTGTAGGATGGCTTCCTTCCCTTCCACAACTCATAAGGAGTAACGTCCTTACCTTTGAGTGGGATTTTGTTTAGGTTGTAGTTGGCTGTCAAAACAGCTTCCCCCACATGTTCTGGGGCATCCCCGAACTGATCAGTAACGCATTCATCATCTCTTTGAGAGTTCGATTCTTGCGTTCTGCAACACCATTAGATTGTGGTGAATATGGTGCAGACGTTTGGTGAATTATACCACTTGCGTTGCATAATTCCTCAAACGGGGCTACGTATTCACCTCATCTATCACTTCGAATCATTTTGATTTTACATCCAAGTTGATTCTCGACTTCGTTCTTATAATTTTTGAACGTTTCTATTGCTTCATCTTTACTTCTTAAAAGATAGACATAACAATATCTTGTGCAATCATCTATGAATGTGATAAAGTATTTTTTACCACCTCTCGTTTGCACCAATTTTAAGTCACATACGTCCATGTGAATTAATTCAAGGGGTTTCGTGTTCCGTTCAACCGAATGAAACGGTAACTTACTCATTTTTGCCTCAAGACAAGTTTCACATTTGTTTTGAGTTTCTACTTCATTTGCCTTTAGTAAATCTAAACTTACTAATCTTTTAATGGCATTTTGATTTACATGTCCCAATCTATTGTGCTATAAGTTAGAACACTCAGCCAAGTAAGAAGAAGTAGATGCATTCTTATAATTAGCCAACGACTTAGGGACATGGCGTACAACTACACTAAGCTTGAAAAGTCCGTCGGTTACAAAGCCTTTTCCGAGTGACTTCCCAAACTTGTACAAAGAAAACCTATCAGATTCAAATACAAGTTTAAACCCCTTATTCACTAGTATTGATCCTGACACTAGGTTCTTCCGGATGTCCGGGACGTGCAGCACATCCTTCAAAGTGATGGTGACGTCGGACGTCATCATGAGAATCACGTCTCCAATGCTGAGGACTTGAGACGAGGCTTGATTCCCCATATTGATCTTCCTCCCTTCAACAGCGGTGTAGGAGGCAAACTTGCTCTTATCGGCACAAACGTGGGCAGTAGCTCCAGTGTCGATATACCAGCCACCTTTGTTATCAACAAGGTTGACTTCTTCCGTGACCACAGCAACAAGGTCACTTTCATCCCAGTCCTTGAATTCTTTTTCAACTACGTGGGCAGCCGGCTTCTTCTTCGGCTTGCGGCAGTCCTTGGAAAAGTGGCCAGGTTTGCCACAGTTGTAGCAGTTGCCTTCAACCTTCCTCGCAGGCTGCTTCTTCTTGACCTTGTCCTTTGCAATTGGACGGGAGCGTTTGTTGGAGGGACCGCCCTGCTCCAACAGATTGGCCTTTGCAACAGGTGGGCCATGGCCTTAGCCAAACCATCGTGTTTGCGCACGTCTGACTCGATGCGCAACTTCACGATCAAGTCTTCAAGATTCATCTCCTTTCGCTTGTGCTTAAGGTAGCTCTTGAAGTCCTTCAGCCGGGTGGAAGTTTTTCAATGACCGTGCCCGCCGTGAAAGCTTTAGGCAGGGCCATTCCCTCGGCAGCGAGGTCGTGGATGATGAGCTGGAACTCTTGCACTTGGTCCATGATTTGTCGAGAGTCGACCATTTTGTAGTCCAAGTACTTAGCTATTACAAATTTCTTAGTACCCGCATCATCACTACGGTACTTCTTATCTAGCATTTCCCACACTTGTTTTAATGTGGGAATAGTACAATACACGTTATAGAGACTATCATCTAAAGCACTTAAAATAAAGTTTTACAAAGATAGTCTCCTTTGCGCCAAGCGTCATACTCGACGTACATCTCGACACGTGCATCATCCTCGCTTGGCGGGGTTGGCTCGTTCTCCTTGAGGAAGTTAACTGATGTGTAATTTTCGAGCTTTTATATTAATGGATTATTAACACACAAGTTTAATAAAATAGCTCTAATATTACAATCTATCTGCAAGAGTACAGAGTCGACTGTAGTACTTCGAGTGTCGAACCACAGGGAGGCGTACGATTATTTAACAAGGTTTGACAAGGTTAATAAACTAAATTTACAAACTAAGGAAGACTTTTCAAATAGGAAAAAGATGTCACTCCAAGTTGCTCAATAGGCTTGTATTGTTCTACACCTATATTAAAAGCACATATTTGGGATTAACTAATCAACCTAATCGCGTGCACTGAACATGTCTACGACGTATAGTTCACAGTCAGCTGAACACTTGTTCCATGAACCAACTTTCAACGACATTTAATTCCTGCAGATGCGCGGGAACGAACGTCGTCTACTATAATCACTTACCTAATCCACTATCATTTATCCCCTGAACAGTTCTAAATTGATAGCATACCAACAAACGATCAATCCTAAGCTATGTTAAAGAGACAATAGCAAAGGAATTAACATCACTACATCATTAGCCAAAAACATAGTGAATAAAATTAAGCACATTGTAGGACACAAACATATGATTTCAATGGTGTGAAAACATTCATACAAAGCCTATATTACAACTTGGAGCAACATAGAGAGCTTAGCCTATACACATGGTGAATTTTGCAATTAAAACCGTATGATTCAAGCTCTCGTTGAGTGGAGTTGGGATTTGGAGTCGGATCGTCGAAATGTTGGTCGGAATTTCTTCCTCCTCTCTTTCTCCCTTTTTCTCCTCCAGCCGTCAACTTTCTCCCCCAATTCCAAAAAACGTCACATCCACCCCCCTTTTCTCCATTTTTTGTTCCATCATTAATGCTCTCCCCGAAAACCGTCCCATCACTCTCTTTCTCTGCAGCACGTCTGCTACAGTAACTGCTACAGTACCGCTACAGTAACAGCCAACTTGCAGTTAGATTTGAAATACCCGGCCGGGTGGATTATTGGGCATAAAATTCACCCGGCCGGGTGGCCAATTTTGAGGACTTCCTGGAATTTTCGTATTCTGAACATTATACCCGGCCGGGTAGAATTATTAGGCATAAAATACACCCGGCCGGGTGGCCAATTTTGAGAGCTTTCTGAACCGCTTTTTCACCATCCGAGCTTCATTCCTACACCGTAAAACATACTTTTGCAAGCATCAAACTATATAAATCATGTAAAGTTAGGGGAATAAAAATGTATAATTTGATTCACATCAAATACCCCCAAACTTATTTGCTTGCTCGTCCTCGAGCAAGATCACATAAAACACAAAACTTTGAAGCTCAACTCACAAAAGTTTTTCCAAAAGAGTGAATCACATAGAGACATGAATGACAAAATCTAAACCCCCAACAATTCCATTCAAGATTTCTCACTCTCATGAACCATCACTTATCAACCTAGAACTTCAAGTCATGGTGCATTTCAAAGTAAGTCCAAACATGTGATCATACAACTCAAACCGTCATCATTGACTCGTCAAGCATTACTTACCACATAGACTTGCGGATTTCAAATCAAACTTCAAAAACTCTACCGAGCTATTCACAAAACATCCACAAGCATCAACAATAAGGTCCAAGGTCTTATTTTAAGGTTGTAATGGGGCTAGGGATGAAGTAGGATAAATATGGATAGTGAGCTCAAAGGCTACACATTTGAGTGCCAAATTCTTTCCTCCTACAACTCCCTTCCAAAAATCAAACAACCAGATTTTACAACCAAACTCTCACTCCCCCAAACTTGAGATCTATTCCAGACGAGATTACACAAACAAACATAGAAGCTCTATCTTTATTTCATCAACTTATTCTTTTTTTTTTGTTTTTGTAAAGACCTCGACTTTTGTGAATTTGGAGGTCGTCTTTTTCTTTTTCTTATTTTTTTTTTCTTCTTAGAACTTCATTCTTTTCACCTTCTATCAAGTCTAGAAATGTCTATTCTTTACAATCCACCACCTCACACTCACAACTCAAAACACAAAGCTCAACTTGTATTTAGCACCCAAATAGTAGCAAGGTCAATTGATGAGGCTAAAATTAGGCTTTTTTTTCAGTGGCTAAGTGTTTGGCTAAGTGTTTACACAAAGAATAAGGAAGTTAAGCTCAAGGTGGAATCTAGGGGATCATGTGATGGACTAGGCATGTGATCATTTGGCCATAGAGTTCATCCTAGTGCATTATCCTCCCAAATCGTTAATACAAATGAATACAAGCACACAACTCGATAAAGCAAATCAATTCAAGATAATTTCCACAAGACATATGACTTTCATACTCTCCTCAACTCAAGAAATCGAATGTAGTCACAACATGCTCTTTCAAATAAATACATGCACAAATTCCATCCATTCTAAGCTTCAAAGATCAAGTAAAATCAAGCAAGATTTCCCAACCAGAAAGCCGAAGATATAGCATGCACCCGTCCATTACATGATTCACAACACTTTAGCATATAATACACCCAATAAACGTGCATAATGCATAACAAATCAATCACAACCCCCCCAAACTTGAATGCTTCATTGTCCTCAATGCAAGCAAAGAAGAACATAAAAAGTAAAGGGAAAGAAGACTCCCCCAAACTAGGCGTGATATTCATAGTGCATTCGGGTGGGTGGGTGGGTGTATTTTCCTTTGTCGGTGTGCTTCCTCATAAGCTCGAATGTGAATCTCATCTCAATGTTGCTTCTACAAAAAGAAAAATTAAAAACAACAAAAAGAAAACAAAATACTCAATTCATAAAAATACATCGAAGGAAAGAATTGAGCGAACAAAACCCTCGATTTATTAAGAGAAAAAAAAAACTAAAAACTCATTGGGTTGCCTCCCAACTAGCGCCTTTGTTTAAAGTCGTTGGCTCGACTTAGTCTTCTAGTTACAACTCTGAAACAAAAAATAAAATGTTAGAAGACTATACAAAAAATAAAAACAAAAAGAATCCTAAATTAAATAATCAGTTGCCTCCCCAGCAACGGCGCCAAAACTTGATGTGTAATTTTCGAGCTTTTATATTAATGGATTTTTAACACACAAGTTTAATAAAATAACTCTAATATTACAATCTATCTGCAAGAGTACAGAGTAGTACTTCGAGTGTCGAACCACAGGGAGGCGTACGATTATTTAACAAGGTTTGACAAGGTTAATAAACTAAATTTACAAACTAAGGAAGACTTTTCAAATAAGAAAAAGATGTCACTCCAAGTTGCTCAATAGGCTTGTATTGTTCTACACCTATATTAAAAGCACATATTTGGGATTAACTAATCAACCTAATCGCGTGCACTGAACATGTCTACGACGTATAGTTCACAGTCAGCTGAACACTTGTTCCATGAACCAACTTTCAACGACATTTAATTCCTGCAGATGCGCGGGAACGAACGTCGTCTACTATAATCACTTACCTAATCCACTATCAATTTATCCCCTGAACAGTTCTAAATCGATAGCATACCAACAAACGATCAATCCTAAGCTATGTTAAAGAGACAATAGCAAAGGAATTAACATCACTACATCATTAGCCAAAAACATAGTGAATAAAATTAAGCACATTGTAGGACACAAACATATGATTTCAATGGTGTGAAAACATTCATACAAAGCCTATATTACAACTTGGAGCAACATAGAGAGCTTAGCCTATACACATGGTGAATTTTGCAATTAAAACCGTATGATTCAAGCTCTCGTTGAGTGGAGTTGGGATTTGGAGTCGGATCGTCGAAATGTTGGTCGGAATTTCTTCCTCCTCTCTTTCTCCCTTTTTCTCCTCCAGCCGTCAACTTTCTCCCCCAATTCCAAAAAACGTCACATCCACCCCCCTTTTCTCCATTTTTTGTTCCATCATTAATGCTCTCCCCAAAAACCGTCCCATCACTCTCTTTCTCTGCAGCACGTCTGCTACAGTAACTGCTACAGTACCGCTACAGTAACAGCCAACTTGCAGTTAGATTTGAAATACCCGGCCGGGTGGATTATTGGGCATAAAATTCACCCGGCCGGGTGGCCAATTTTGAGGACTTCCTGGAATTTTCGTATTCTGAACATTATACCCGGCCGGGTAGAATTATTAGGCATAAAATACACCCGGCCGGGTGGCCAATTTTGAGAGCTTTCTGAACCGCTTTTTCACCATCCGAGCTTCATTCCTACACCGTAAAATATACTTTTGCAAGCATCAAACTATATAAATCATGTAAAGTTAGGGGAATAAAAATGTATAATTTGATTCACATCATTAACCACGCCCAACGTTGTTAGGTAGAACAACATTTTCTGTTGCCATCTCTTGAAGTCCGCTCCAGTGAACTTCGACGGCTTCTCAGTGGGTGGCATCATCCTTGGTGCCATTGGTGTCGAGCTTGTCCCATAGAATGGACCAAATCCGTTGCCCCCGTAGGAGCTAACAATTGGTTGGGGCACAGTACCCCCCACAGTTGCGTGGAGCATGGAGGCCCCCGCATTTGTGCCAACCCCGAAGGATCCAGCTCCCGTGCCGACCCCGATGGACCCAGCACCCGTGCCGACCCCAATGGATCCAGCACCCGTGCCGACCTGGAAGGATCCAGCACCCGTGCCGACCCCGAAGGGTCCAACACCCGTGCCGACCCCGAAGTGTCCAACACCCGTGCTGCCCCCGAAGGAGCTAGCACCCGTGCCGACCCCGAAGGGTCCAGCACCCGTGCCGACCCCGGAGGGTCCAGCACCCGTGCCGACCCCGGAGGGTCCAGCACCCGTGCCGTACCCGAAGGCCCCGACACTTGACCCAATGAAGGATCTAATGGAACCACTGAAAGTGGAACCGACCGACCCACTCGAGGTGAATCCAGAAACCGTCCCAAATGGGTTGTCAAACACCCAAGGGGCTGTTGATGAAGAGGTTGAGAAGCCAGGAGTCGGAATCATCGTAATGTCCGACGACGTGTTGACGGGAGCGACGGGGGACACGGTGGATGGAACGGTGGCAGCGGCGGTAGACGGGTCAGTCGACATCTCCAAGCAAAGGTGTTGATTTCAGTTTAGTTGGTGTGTGTAAAGTCCTTTAGTGGCAAGAATATCTCGACTTGCGATTGTTGTCGAAATAAGATACAAGTCTTGCCGGGCTAAAATTATAATGAAAATAAACAAAGGAAAATTACACGGAAAAACTGAAATAATTACACGGGAAAATATCTGTGGAAAGCCGTAAGCCGAGTCAAGGAGTCCTCTTTCCGCAAGACGAGATACGCCCCGGTAGTGCTCTCGGTTTGGCGTGTCATCCCTAAAGATAAAACGACTTCGTCTCTGAAGTAGCAGCACCGCTAGCAACAGAGCTCCGGTGAACGGGAGTAAGGCGGGGGCAGAGCTTCAACAGGAAGATATGCAGAGAGGGAGAGAGTGTGTATGTAGGAATGCTTGTGTATTCTATGTCTAGAATGCAATGGATGCATGCCTATTTATAGGCCAAGTCCACCTGCAGGGCATTGATGGAGTCAACAGTCATTATGTGTGCCATGATGGCTTGACCGTAACCGCCGGGGGTTATTGACTGGTGCACTAGCCAGTGGGAGCTGAAGAGACACGACGCACCTGGACATGCTACACGACGGGATACACCATGGACCGTCAGGGTCCATCGGGGACCTTTTGTCTCCCATTATGCGTCGGGGTCCATCGGGGACCTTTTGACTCCCGTTGTGAGTCGGGATCCAGCGGGGACCTTTTGTCTCCCGTCATGCGTCGGGGTCCAGCGGGAACCTTTTGTCTCCCGTCATGCGTCGGGGTCAAGCGAGACCATGACGTGGACCAGACCCGTCTGGGATAGTGTGGAGTTTGGGGTGGTCTAAAAAGAACAAGCGGGGTTCGAACCACGCTCAACGACTAGCTCCAAAGAACAGCCCAAAGACCACCCAAAGACCAATTGCCAAGATCCAAGATCCAAGGCACCAGGCACCCGGCACCCGACACCTGGTGCACGGGGCACGGGACACGGTTCACGGGTCATGGTGATCGGTGCGTGGCTCGCGGCACCCGGTGCACGGGGCACGGGGCACAGGAAATGGGTCACGGGACACAGGTCACGGGTCACGGTGCGCGATGCGTGGCTCGCGGCGGCGGTGCGCGTGTGCGCGCGTGTGGGCTCTGTCACCCGTCTTATTCCATGATAATTATTACATATAATAATTCATTTGATTAAATATTTCATCAAAGAAGTCTATCATCGCCGATGTGGGATAATTAACACTTAGTTAATTAATCCCTTAGTCTTTTCACATATCTCATTTCTAGCTTTATTGTGACCAACATTAATATATTATTTCTCACTCACCGGGAATCGGATTTGAGAAAATGAATATACTACGGTCATCTACTCGGAACGTAGATCGACGTTATTGCATTTAATTTCATAAAATTAAATGTCTTGTAATATTTATTATTAGTCAAAAATCATTTGACCAAGCACGATTCCAACACCCGCCATGTCTGAGAATCTAGTGCGCCGTGAAGGTGGCCACCTTCCACAATACCCTCGCCGGCCAACCTCTCTAGGATGGATCCCGACTCTTGCGCACTATATTCCAAAACGTAACGTTTTGGAGTAGCCAAAACCAACAAACATATATCCCTCCATCCACGACGAGTTCTCTCCCCCATCGGGCTCTCTCTCCTCGTCGAGCTCTCTTTCTCCCCGTCGAGCTCTCCCTCTCGTCGAGCTCTTCACGCGGCGGAATCGTCGCCAACGGTTCGTCGCTGCCTCGTGGTGATTTTCGGGGCTCCGCCGGACAGCCTTACGCACTAAGCTAAGTCCTCTCCCCCATTTGCCCTTCTATCATGTCGTGATTTAATTCAAATTTCGAGTTATGGCAGCATGATTCGTCGGAAACTGTGACTATCTTATTTTTCCTCATGTTGTGATATTGTTGGGAAGGGTTTGTTCTAAAACTCAATCGCCACTTGGGTGTTTATTGCTACTGTCTCTTTTCAAACTTGGTGTGAGGATCCTATGGAAAAGTTCTAAGTTCTTGTGTTCCTTAAATGTCCTACATGATGCATATGTGGTGTTGAGGTGTTTACCTTGTGAATTCTTTCGGCTTGCCCTTCCTACTGCCGCCGCTCCTCACTCCGTCGTATCCCCTTGTCTTGTGAAAATTTGGCAGAATGTATGTGTGGAGTGGGGAGGGAGCGGCTGTTATTTATAAGCCATCCTTCTTGGCTCTCTTGTGGCAGGCCTTGGGCATTGGTGATTCCATTTTCGGCTACAAGCTTAGCTCTCTTTCTGAGTTTCATAATCATGTTGTACATGCTATTTTGGTGATTCTCTGGCTGATCTCCCTTGGCTATTTGTGACTGAAATTCTTGGGAACAAGCCCTCCCAAGTTGGCTGCCAGCTGGCTCTCTTTTGATCCTTATGAATATGGTGATCATGCCATATTGATGATAATCTTGGGGCTGCCGGATTGGCCTCGGTTGAGGAGAAGGGAATTTGATCCCTCTCTAAATTGGGCGTGTACAAGGGCTCATTCCACTATGCTCCTTTGTTTGATCCCTACTTTGGTGTAACTGGATAGTGTGACAAAATGGCTTATCTCCCAGCCTAGATAGCAGTCTCCTGGCTGAACCAACAGCCTGCTATCTCCTCAATGCCATTCGAGCTCTTCCTTCTTCCCTCCTTACAAGTCCATTTTCTAACCTCTTTTGTGTTGGTTTGCAGGTCTAGGGGCTGCCTTTCTTGGAGTCTTATGGGGCCGAATTTCGAGAAGGAAAGAGATGGAGGAAGGGAAGAGAATCTACCCTTGTGCCTCTTTGGTTTCTATACCAATTTAGGATACTCTCTAGAATTCTATTACTAGAGATGGAGGAAGGGATGACGTAATGTGGATGTGTGTAGTCTCTTTCACTTATGTACCATGCACTATTAATGTCTTCACAATTTCATGAAATTGTATCTCAAATTGTTCCTCCAACAAAAGTATATCACTTACCTTTTTTTTGATTAAATCTTCGTGCAACTTATTTCTTTCAACACAGTATTTAATTTATTCCAACATCGGTAATTACAATGAAAATTCTACGTCCTCACAACGAGGATTTACTATGCTAATAAATTCGACTTATCCAAAAGGAGAGTAACAATTTCTCGGGGCGTCACATAAATAGTTAAAGTGGAGAAATAGTATCTACATTATTCTCTATCTAACTTTACCATTTCTCCACTTTAAATATTCATTGTCATTTTTATAAAATGAGTGCAGAAAAGTAATCGGGATTGCTAAAGCGGGACGGGGGAGTATAACATTTAAACTTTGATATTACACTTCTTGGAATAGCCTTTATTATTCGAACTAATAAAAAAGTTACATGGTTTGATTATAGTTATTTTCTTTGTTTATAGAATGATAGCACTAACCAAGTACATATAAATTACTCCCTTAGTCCCACAAATTTTGTCACATTTTGATCGCACGGATTTTAAAAAATGTAATGGAAAGTAAATTGAAAAAGTTAGTGGAATGTGAGTTCTACTTTTTATATACTCCCTTCGTCCCATGTTATTTGAGATGTTTCTTTTCGGCACGAGATTTAAGGAAGTTATGTTTATTTAGTTAAATAAAGTAAAATAAAGTAGAAAAGAGAGTAAAGTGAGATAGAGGAGAGATGATAAAGTAGAAATGCTAAAGTAAGTATGAGTAGATGTTTTGTTTCAAAAATAGAAATGACTCAAGTAACTTGGGACAGCCTAAAATGGAATACGACTCAAGTAACTTGGGACGGAGGGGGTATTAGTTTTATAATAAAATGTGAAGGAGAATGAATATGAGACCAATTACCAAAAATGTTAAAAAAATGAAATGTGACAAATTTTATGAGATGAATGAAAATGGAAAAATCTGACAAACATTCACGGACGGAGGGAGAAATAAAAGAAAACAGAATCAATAGCAGCACTAGAAACATGAAAATCTTTATGTTTGTGTGTATTCACATTGTCGCACCACACGCACACATCATTCTGTATTTAAGAGTAGCATTGGAAAAATAGAAATCTTCTTATTTGTTGTGTATACACACGGTTATACACTCACACTCCATTCTGCATTTTAGATTCATATTATCTATTCTCTCCTGCATTGTTTGGTAGCTATGTTATGTTTCGACTAGCCCTGATACAAATAGTGATAGTTATCATAGTTTTGATTAATTAATTTATCTTAATTGGGTGTTTGGTAGCTAAGGATAAATGTGAGTTATTTTATTTAGATGTTTGGTACAACAAGTTACAACTAAGATAAAAATTAGGATTGTCAAAATTATCCTCAATAATTTTACTTAATGATTAAACTATCCTCATGTTGTCTTAATTTTAGATCATTTTGACAATTTGCTGACGTTGAAAAATACCCAAACATACCATTTCTTATTATATACTCAAAATACTAAAAATGGTGTACATAATAAATATGATCATAACTTAAATTTGTTAATTTTATTTTTTTTATTATATACTTCCACCATTTCCTCATAATTGAGTTATTTTTCCGTTTTGGGAAGTTCCCTCATAGTTGAGTCATTTCCATATATAGCAATAGCAATTTTTTTTCTCTTTCTTACTTTATTTTCTTTTACTTTATTCTCTCCACTTTATTCACTTTCTACTTTATTCTCTCTCTGGCTTTTTTATCTATTTATTTAAAACAATCAACATCTATTTCTTAAACTCCGTGCCGAAAAGTTTCGCTTCAACTATAAGGGAATGTATGGAGTAGTTTTATTTATATGAAAAATATCCAAGCATACCATTTCTTATTATATAAAAATGATAAAAATGAGAAATTAAATAAATATGATCATAACTATATTTGTTACTTTTATTTTTATTATATATTTTATGTATATTAAAAACACCCAAGCATATTATAACTTAGCATTTCTCATCGTACATTAGTAATATAAATAATTATATAGTTAAATTTTTGTTTTATATATTATTGCACATTATTAATTACATTAATTATTATTTATTATATTGAAATATAATTAAAGTATTTATGTTTATAAAATATAGTGTGTATACATATATATGGCTATAGATAAAATTGACGGGTAAAATTGTATTTTCCTAAAACTAACTAGGTAGACTAGATATGTAATTTGGGCAAATGGCTAGTTACATTGTTCATTGTAACATAGGTTTTTACATGGACTTTGTTCGGGCCGAATGCAAAACACGAGTCATGCAGATTTGTAATATGGCTACCAAACACACAACTAAACCCGGATAACTCCTATTATCTAGTTGTAAGTTGTAACATACCTACCAAACAGTGCATCAATCTTTAGAACAGGATTTGCAATATCATTTAAAAAAATAAAAATATACTCCCTCCGTTTGACCATAGTTGAGGCAAAACTTTTCGGCACGGAGTTTAAGAAAGTGATGTTTAGTGTGTTGAATAAATAGATAAAATAAGTAAGAGAGAGAAAAAAGGTAGAGAGAATAAAGAAGAAAGTGAATAATGTAGAGAGAATAAAGTATTAGAGAGTTCATTAAGAAAGAGAAAATAATTACTATATATGAAAATGACTCAACTAAAAAGAAACTTTCCGAAATGGAAAAATAACTCAACTATGAAGAAACGGAGGGAGTATATAATTACGAGTCAACATTATATTTTTCCGCTCAAATTGTGTCATAGTGGTAGTGCTTTGAATTTTCACGCAACTGCCACTTTATATTAGTACATATATATTTCGATTGAAGGGATGATTTTCCAATTTGTTCGAATCCAGTCAAACTTAGTTTGAATGTGTGGTCTCAATTTTTATTTTGTTTTTTTAGAATAATGACTTCAGTGGTAATATCCCGGAGATTCAACTCTTAAATCTTGACCAATTCAATATATCTTTCAACAATTTAAACGGTTCCATTCCGAAAGACCTTGTGGGAAATTGAAGGATTCATTTCTCGGTACTTCTCTTTGTGGCAAGCTCTTGCTCTTCTCCTGCGTCCTCCTCTTCTTTTATTGGCAACTTCTATCTCTAAATTGATCGGCTCAAGGGGTAGACGCCTTGAACGCATGAGCATAAAAACCTACACAACACAAGAGAGGAAACAAATTCAAATTAGAGCTAAACTAGAAAACTAAACTAAATAAAGCAAGTAAAATGTCTAAACTAGTTTCTCTATCTTATCACAATATCAAACACAAAAGCAAATTTAGTCCCCGGCAACGGCGCCAAAAACTTGACTCATGCTAATTTAGCAATCAAAAGCGTCACCCGCAAGTGTACGAGTTATGTAGCACGTGGCAAGTTGAAATTATCGATCCTCGATGACTAAGTGCTCGAATGAATACTATGATGCAATTTTAAACACTATTTAGACTAATGAAAGGGTTTTGGTTTTTGTTATCTAAAGATGACAATTAACACTATTTAAACTAAATAACCAAATAAAGCAAATACGGAAAGGGTTTCACACAAAATAGGAAAAGTAGGGATATGGATCCGCTGATATGGATAAATGGTGTCACATAGGGATTATGCTCATCTATTAGGACTCATGCATGGTTAGGAAGGTGGGGACAATAGGATAGACCCCCTCTCGGGTGCATTTAACACGTTGATGGGACTTTAATGATGGAGTCTCCTCCCAACACTTCGAATCCGACTCCCTAATTCTACGGACCCAAGCCCCCTCTCTAGCTATGCATCTTTCGATCACATAAAACGCATGGAGTTGTTGATTATTTAACAATCTAATCAAGCATTTCTCAATGACTAAAATTAGACATGAAGTATCAACTTGGCAATCAAGCAATTGGATAATGAGAGACCAATAAACAACAAAACCACACATGAGATAGATAAACATAATTCAAAGTTCAACCCATAGATTCATACAACTTCACTACATCCCTAATAAAAGTTTAGCTATTCATACCAACAACACAAAATACAAAAGAAACAAAGGAAAACATGATGGAAATGGATACAAGAACTCCCTAAGATTGAATTGATGTTGGGAAGTGTCCTCTTCTTCTTCTATTCTCTCTTGATCTTGCAGTTTTGGGAAGTTTTCGGAAGATCCCGCTCAAAATGTGTGAAATAGCCTTTATACTCGGAGTGAAAATTCAGGATTAACGGTTACGCGTATAAAACACCCGGTCGGGTAATCCGTAAGTGGAGAAACACTCGGCCGGGTCTTCTCTCTGGACCCCGTCTCTCTGCTTCAAAACACCCGGTCGGGTTTTCCGTGCAATGGAAAACACTCGGTCGGGTCTTCTTTCTGGAGTAAGCCTCGCTCGCTCCATTTTGCCCATTTTAACCTGTTTTCACTTCAAAACTCCAACAAACTCATTACTTCATCTATTTGATGACTAAATGGGTGAAAACCTATAATAAACACCTCAATTCACAAAAAACATAGGTTAATCACCTCTAAACCATCCTAAACTATGAGTGTGTCAACTCTCCCAAACTTAAACACTTGTTTGTCCGCGAACAAGAAGAAAGAAACAAGACTTACAAACTCATGTAGGAATGTGGAGTGTCATCATTGCCTCAGTAGAAATAAAATAGAACAAGTATCAATGGCTTCGTACACATGTAAAGTAGTATGAAATATAGCCTCAAGTTACTATCATGTACTCAACCTTGCCAATTTGCCCTCACAATGAGAAAATGGAATGTGCATTTTAGAAATTTCACTCACTCTCAAAGTGTATAAGCTCATGACATAACTCTTATATCATCAAAGCATGCATAGTTTACCATAGGCTTGCTCGAAATCTACACTCTCCTCTACTACGGTGTGATTAAAGATCTATGGTCCGAAAAGTCTTTTCTATAGGTTGCAATATAGGCTCTTTGGATAGGTGAGGTAATTTTTGGCTAAAGTGACTTTAATTCCCAACACTAACTTGTTCAACTTCACCAACTTTCTTCCCCAATCTTATCTAGTTCTAGGCTTGCCTCGACTCTTCTCATCTATCAACATTCCACTTTTGTTCTTCACCTCTTTTTCAACCTTCAAGACACCCTTTTCAATAAAAGCCAATTATTCACTATATCTCACTTTCATTTTTCTTTTCCTTTCCTCTTTTTATTTACTTTTGTACCTCAATAAGCTTCTATTTCCTTTTGATTTTTCATAATAGCACACAAGAAATCCAACCCCTTGGTTTGTCAAAGAAAAGGTTCATTTGCTCAAAGTGGGCTAGCAAGAATTATTAACACCGTAACGGGTAAAAGTAAGATATGGCTAACAAGGATGGTCTAACATCCTCCCTTATCTCTATAACCACTATGTAGACTCAAGGAGATCGCGAGCAAATTCTAGAAACATGTGACATGCTTGAGATAAAACACACATTTAGGAACAATATAGACTCAATTCTCACAAGGTCATTTTGGCAAAAGACAAGGCACCATGCAATTCACTTTAGGCAATTTGAAATGAAAAGTCACATGTTACTTAGCCATATCAACAAGGTTTTCGAAAATTTGAAAATTTTTGCACAAAATCATCATTGGCAACTCCTCCAACATGTCTCACACTCGTTCAAACTTCTATTTTTTTTCTTTTTTTCACCCCACTATCATCCTACCCAAGGGAAATTATTCAACACAAAAGAAAACAAGAAAAACAAACCTAAAAAGAAAACAAAAACACAAAAACTAGTGGAACAAGGAAACATGGAAACTTAAATAAAGAGTATGAGAAAGAGAGATGGGTAAAAGAGGGAATCCACTAGACACCCCCCAAACATATTCCAAGCAAAGTTAGGATAAGTTTGAAAGAGAGTGGATCTCCCATGGACCTTCATTGCGGCGGAGGATGCGGATGCTGCCACTGGCCACAGAATTCATCGAATTGGGCGTTGATGTTGGCCCATTGCGCATTGTTGAATTTAGTGAATTGGGTCGTTAGTCTCAAACTGGTTCCTCCCCGATTCATTCCGGGCCCAATATTCTTCCTGGCGAAGCCCCATCTGTGCCATTCTCTCATTGATCGAGCTGTAGTCCTCCCCTTCTCGCTCTTGGCGGTTTCATATCCTCTAAGTGCTTGTCCAGGCTCCATCGTCACCACGCGGCAAAATCTCTTCATCCTCATCTTCATCTTCATCTTCACCCGCATTCCCTATCATCAACTCGGGAGCCTCAGGAAACTCCACACGATCAAATTCTTCATACTCATCCGGATCAACCTCATCAAATCTCCTGTTTGGATATCGGGCTGTGATGGCTTGGTGGATTGGGGAGTTCATCTGCCAATTTCTCTTATCCACTGGCCCGTTGATGTACTTGTTGACGGGGTCCGAAAGAGGGAAGAGATCTTTCAACCTTTGCAAGAAAAAGGCTCGGCACCCATACTCTACTCCAAGATCATGTGATCGTCGGAGTGCTTCAATATCCATAACCACGGACCCTAGATCTGGCTCAAATCCCCTTGTGTTCACACTCAAGTGGCGCGCAATGGCGCCCACCACAGCACCACAACATATAGTACCCGAGCTCCTCTTTGATGCCCACTCCATGTTCTTCACAATGTAGTGAACCATGTTCATCGACCGTCCATGTACGAGGCACCATAGCAAGAATAGTTCATCTTTTTGGACACTCCCTGTTTCAGTCCGTACGAAGGGATGGTTGTTGCATGCCTTTTGGATCAAACGGAGAACTGGATTCCGGATCATAGATCTCTTGGCCCGAGCGGCCTTGAACCTCTCAGTCTCCAAGGTGATGTCGTTCCAGAATCTCCCATTCTTGAACTCCCTTGGCATATCAAATTCATCTGATGTAATCCCATAGATCTCCTTTAACTCCCCCATTGGTCGCTCATATTCCGTGTTCCTTAGGCGGAACTTGATGGCTGCAATAGCTCTCCCCCGCATCACCACCACCAACGTGGTCAAGAACTCCAGACTCAAACGGTGGTGGGAAACGATCTCCATCGTGAACATCCTATTAAGTTCCCCCACGTTACACAGCTCAACAAAGCACTGAAGTAAGCCTAGGTTGTGTAGAAGGGCCCGACAAGGTTGCCTCGCAACCTTATAATCTTGTTTGGCCAGGACCTTCCAAGTTGCCCGCTCCTCTGCAGTTCTTAGAGTGACCGAACATCCAGCTGCTGTAAGGATCATCACTGTACCTACCAAATGCAAAGCATTATCTTATAGTGTAACCAAAAACTTGCCATTTGAATCAATATTCACAAGGTAGCATATGGAGTACAACTAAGTGTAAGCATCACCCCCCATCATGTGCTTATATACCAACAATCAAATCATATAACAAAAGAAGCTAAGCACAACATCACAATTTAAGCCCAAAAGATGCACAAATTCATCATTAATCCTCATGCTTGCAGCCAAATTCTCTCCCAAAGTCCAATAAATCACAAGTATCAAAAATTCAAACCAAAATTACACACAACTACACCATTCTTCCCATGATTTATCTTTCCACAAATGCACTCTTCATCAACATGAAACAAATAAGCTCAAATGTTCAACAAAGGCAAACTATCAACACATCCAACTTCACATTATGCAAGCAACTCATGAATTCTCACCCAATTCTAACAATTCTACAACAAATTCAAACTAATCCTCAAAAACCCACAACTATGTATCAAGTTCATCATATTCTTTCATAAATCACACAATAGTCAACAATAATCCATGGGTCAAGAAGATAAGAGGGAAAAATTGGTACCTTTGGGGTTTAATTGAAGTGGAAATTGAAAATTAGCTTCTTGCCTTGTACTCACCAAAATTCACCGATTAATCGGTCAAAATGTGTAGAAGAGAGATTAGAGTGTAGAAGTGAGATTGGAAGGGAGGAATTTAGAGGAAATCACCGGAGAATCGGTTTTTTGGAGGCTAGGATTTTGCGAGAAAGGGGCGTCGGGTTTTTCAGCCGGGTGTTCTGCTCACAGGTGTATATATGAATGTTCAAAACACCTGACCGGGTGCTTTGTAAAGTGGAAAACACTCGGCCGAGTTTTTATTCTGGACCCCGACTGCTTCTTCAAAAAACCCGACCGGGTGATTTGGAAATTGGAAAACACCCGGTCGGGTTTTCTCTCTGGACTACCGACGGCTTCTTTAAAACACCCGATCGGGTTTTCTGTGATATGGAAAACACCCGACCGGGTTTCTTCTCTGGATTCCAACCCATTTTTTCTTTCACTCCGTTTTTCACCCATCAAAACCTATTTTCCTGTTCCAACACACTAAAAAAAAGCTTCTACTAGGGGTTGCCTCCCCCATAGCGCAATTGTTTAACGTCGTTTGCCCGACGGTCTTCAAGCTCCTCTTCATTCGGTCAAGGCCACAACAAACACCTCATCTTGTTGATTCTTGGAGTAGAACCTCTTGATGTTGTGGCCATTTGCCATGAAAGTGCCTCCATCATGCCCAATAAGCTTCATTGTTCCATTGGTCATCACATTTTTTATAGTGAAGGGTCCGGACCATTTAGACTTGAGCTTGCCCGGAAATAACCTCAATCTATGATTGAAGAGTAACACTGCATCCCCCGGGAAGAACTCCTTTTTTTCAATCAACTTGTCATGATATGTCTTCAACCTTGCCTTATAGATAGAAGAATTGGCAAAAGCCTCATTCCTAAACTCATCTAGCAAATTGAGGTGAAGCATTCTCTCCTTTCCGGCCTTTAAGAAATCCAAGTTTAGTTTCTTCACTCCCCAATATGATCGATGCTCCATCTCTACCGGAAGGTGGCACGATTTCTCAAATACCAATTGATACGGCGACATCCCGATGGGAGTCTTATAAGCCGTTCTATATGCCCATAATGCGTCATCAAGCTTTAGTGACCAATCCTTTGCTTCACCGTCTTCTCAAGAATTTGCTTCACCTCCCAGTTTGCTAACTCGGTTTGTCCATTGGCTTGAGGATGGTAAGGTGTTGTTACTCTATGCTTCACTCCATATCTAGCCAGCACACTTGCCAATAGACGATTGTTGAAGTGGGAACCTCCATCACTAATTAAAGCTCGTGGCGTGCCAAACCTTGTAAAAATATTCTTTTGCACAAATTTAGTCACAACTTTGGAGTCACTGGTGTGGGTAGGAATAGCCTTTACCCATCTAGACACAAAGTCCACCGCCAAAAGAATATACTCATAACCAAATGATAATGGAAAGGGGCCCATGAAGTCAATCCCCCAAACATCAAACAACTCAACTTCCACAATTGGGGTCATTGGCATTTCCTTCTTCTTTGACAAACCCCCTCCCCCCCCCGATTCTTTGACACTCGTTGCATTGCAACACGAATTTGTGGCAATCACCATAGATACTTGGCCAATAGAGGCCGCTTTGAAGTACCTTCATTGCGGTCCGGTTTGCTCCAAAATGCCCCCCACTAGGTGCGGAGTGACAATGCTAAATAACGGACTCCCATTCCTCTTGGGGAACACATCTTCTTATCACCATGTCAGCACATCTTCTAAAGAGGCAAGGTTCATCCCAAAAATAGAATTTCACATCATGGAAAAACTTCCTCTTTGCATAATCCGTGAGCCCATCCGGAACCACCTTGGCAACAAGATAATTCACTATGTTTGCATATCATGCCACCTTGCTTTGAGTCACATAAAACAAGTGCTCGTCAGGGAATTCTTCATTGATGACCAACTTCATTTTTTTCTCTTCGCTAACCTGCTCCAATCTTGAGAGATGATCCGCCACCACATTCTCACACCCTTTTCTATCTCAGATCTCCAAATCAAATTCTTGAAGGAGCAAGATCCACCATTTAAGCCTTGGTTTTGCATCTTGCTTAACAAATAGATGACAGATGGCAGCATGATCGGTAAAGACAATAGTCTTGGCTCCAATAAGGTAAGGGCGGAACTTGTGAAAAGAGTAGACCACCGCAAGCATTTCCTACTCTGTAGTGGTGTAGTTAACTTGGGCCGAATCCAATGTCCTACTAGCATAATATATCACCAGAATATCTTGTCTCTCTTTTGTCCCAAAGCTGAGCCTACCGCCACATCACTTGCATCACACATGATCTCAAAAGGTTGAGACCAATCGGGGGAAATCAAGATTGGGGCGCTCACCAATGCCGCCTTGAGCTTCTCAAATGCCTGCACACATTCAGGGGTGAAATCAAATTTTACATCTTTAGCTAGTAAATGGCAAAGGGGTCTAGCAATATGAGAAAAATCTTTAATGAAACGCCTATACAACCCCGCATGGCCTAGGAAACTGCTCACGGCCTTCTCATTAGAAGGAGGTGGCAATTGCTCAATGGCAACTATCTTGGCTCTATCCACTTCAAGTCCCTCGGCTGATATTGTGTGTCCCAACACGACCCGATCATGTACCATAAAGTGACATTTCTCCCAATTGAGTACTAGATTGGTCTCCTCACATCTCTGCAAAACTTTGGTTAGATTATCCAAGCAACTATCAAATGTCATACCAAAAACTGAGAAGTAATCCATGAAAACCTCCATAATATCCTCAACCATGTCATGAAAAATGGACATCATATATCTTTGAAAAGTAGCCGGGGCATTACAAAGCCCAAAAGACATTCTCCTATATGCATATACACCATAGGGACAACCAAAAGCCGTCATATGTTGATCCTCGGGAGCTATCAAAATTTGGTTATATCCCGAATAACAATCAAGAAAACAATAATACTCATGTCCGGCTAGCCTATCCAACATTGATCAATAAATGGAAGGGGGAAGTGATCTTTCCTAGTGGCCGAATTTAAAGACCGATAATCTATGCAAACTCTCCACCCGGACACCACTCTAGTAGCTATTAACTCATCATTTTTCCATTCACCAAGGTGGTACCCCCTTTTTTTTACACCACTTGAGTAAGACTTACCCACTCACTGTCGGATATAGCATATATCATACCGGCATCTAATCATTTCAACACTTCTTTTCTAACCACATCTTGCATAATAGGGTTTAATCGCCTTTGGTTTTGTACCTTAGGCTTATACCCCTCTTCTAAGTGAATCCTATGCATGCAAACTGTTGGGCTTATTCCCTTAATGTCCGATATGGACCACCCAATGGCACTCTTATGCTTCCTAAGAACTCTCAACAATTTGTCCAACTCGAAACTAGAGCGGGAAGATGATACAATTATCGGAAAAGTGCCATTCTCTCCAAGAAAGGCATATTGTAAGTGTAGTGGTAGTGGCTTCAACTCAAGCTTCTTGTTGTCCACTTCTTTATTGCTATCTTCACTTCCATTCCTAAGAGGTAGAAATTGTGGACGACGCGATCTAGGGATCTCTTTAGCCGAGTCCAGAGCACCTTCAAATTCCAACAACTCGGGGTTAGCATCTAAAATATCAAAAGAATGAGAAGAATACATGGAATGAGAAATGCTTCTCTCTAATTGATCATCCAAGTAGGAGGTCGGTGCCACTCCTCCAACACACTCATCCATCACAGTCACAACGTTGCAATGTTGTATGCTTCCTCCCGGTTCCACACCATGCCTCTTTAAGGCCTCATATAATAAAAATGCCATACTCTCATCATTAAGGCGAAGTGTAAGCTCTCCCTTTGAAACATCAATCATGGCTTTCCAGGTGGCAAGAAACGGTCTTCCCAAAATAAGAGGTATGAAAGAGCCAAAGTGTTGCAGGCGTCGCGTCAAGCAAAGGATGTATCCTACTAATCAGGATAGGAAATCCCAGCTAATCCTGAACCTGGCTATCAATAATTCCTCAACCCACTTCTACTTACTAGTATAGTGGATGTAAGGGTCGAATCCCACAGAGATGAATGCGCTTTGGTAATTGTGGTGATATTCTGGAAAGGTTGGTTAGCTACTATGCTTGGGGTTGAGGTTCTATCTAGACTGGAAATTAAGGTGGTACTCTACTGACTAGGAGGGGTGAATGATGATTGATAAGCGGCTGTGTACGTGAGAGTGGGGGAACATTATGTCTCTGAAACTATGTGGAAGGTACAGGATTACTATAAAAGGCGAAACGGCATATCAGAGAATAAGTGTGTAACACCCGTACCTTAAGTTTTAAATTTACTTTTATGTAACGGAATAATTGATAAAATTATTTCGAAATGCTATGCTTCTCGATAAATGTGATATGAGAAAAATTATGGTTTATGGGTTTGATGGGAAAAGGAATGTGTTTTCTTTTTAAAAATGAACGTTGGGAGACACGTTTAAGGTCTCGTTGAAAGGCCGATGATGAAATTGCTATTCTTTAGCAAGACGAATGAATTAAATGGAAAGAAATATATGTTTTGTGGATAACGACGCGCGTAAAGCAAGGAACGGTTGAATGAATATTATATTTGGAACAACACCAAATATAAATTATGTACGATTTCTCTTACTTTAATTTTTTGGTTATGAAGAACGAGATAACAAAATTTAATAAGGGACCGTGAATTTTAATTGATGAAGGAAAATACGAAAAATATATAAATGTATGAATTTATTTTGGACTTTCCAAAAATAAATTTGAAGTCCAATTAAATATGAAATAACTTGAATTTTAATAACTCTTTAAATCCATTCTAGCTTGGGCTTGTAATTTAATTGTTGATTTTAGCCCAATTGGAAATTAAATCATGGGAGCCCAAGTATGGATTTATTTTAGCTAAGCCCAAATTAATTTTTCTTCCCCACACCACGTCCGACGGTTCTTTCTTTCCCCCCATGATGTTCACGGTTTTCACCTCCCCACTTCCCCATCAATATCTACACCCCAAAAGCCACCCCCACCTTCATATTACACAACAAAAAAAAGAGAGAGAGAGGCGGCGAGAGGAAGTGCCGAGGAGAAGGAGGAAGCTTTGAGCCATCCATCTTGTGTTTACTTCCATCTTTTTCAATCTTCTTGGAGGTATAATCCATTCCTATCATAAAGCATGTGTTGTTTGAAGCTTTACATGCATATAGCTTTATTATCCTCCATAACCAATTCAAGTAAGAAACCAACTAAGAATCAACCGAACGATCGCCGCGCGTAACCGAAACTTAGAAAGAACTTAGCTTTATGTTCATAACTCGTGTTGCGAGCCTTTGCGGAGTGTTTCCGGGCGGGTTCGGAGTGGTTCGGAGGGGGAGAAGCCGCCGCCGGCGACGGGCAGCGGCGGACAGCCGCGCTCGACGTTCTCGGTGCGGATGACAGCGGCCGGTGACGCGACGGTGAGGCAGCAACCCCGGCGTGGTGAGGCAGCAGCCCCAGCCGCACGGCAGCGGCGACGTGGACTCTCCTCCGCGGCAGCAGCTTCCGCCGGCGAGCAGCGAAGACAGCAGCTTCCTCGGCGGCTCCAGCTGCGGCGGCAGGCGGCTCCAGCCGCGACGGTGGCAAGCCGGAGGGAGAACGACGACGACGGCAGTGGTGGCGGTCGGATGCTGTGTGATTGCCGAGAGAGAGAGAGGACGACGGGGAGAGAGAAAGAGGGAAGAGAGAGAGTGTGTGTTGGAGAGGGAGATGATTTTGGGCCAACATTTTATTAAGTTTGGGCCATGTACTTCTTTTAATTTGATGGGCTTCCTAATTAAATTTTTGGAGGAATAAGGTGGGCTAAGCTTAATCTTAGGGGCCGGAAATTAAAATTTAATCAGAAAAAAATATTTAATTAATTTCCGGAAGACTTTTTAAAGAATGAACAATTTACCTAAGTATGAAATGATACCTTTTTTCAATGGTAAATAATTATGAAAATTTAAAGTATACGCTTGAATAATTTTTAGAAATTATTTTCGACGTTATGGAAAATACGAGGAGCCAACGAAGGAAAGAACGAGCGTAAGCGGCCGACCGGCGTCGCACGCGACGCTTTGGGCGGCCGCGGAATAACCGAAAATGCATGGAAATCGAGAAAGAGAATTAAAAGATTTGAATTAGAGTGCATGCATTCCAAATATCGTCGTTACCGAGAATTGATATGAATTTTATGTATTTTCCGAGAAGGTGGTCCGCAGGCACTCTAACAGTCGGAACGAGGAATTCTTACGGAAATCATAAGCTTTTGAGGTGGGCTTTATTCTTTAACGTTTATTTTAAATCAATATGTTTACGGTGTTATAAGGATGTTTCTATAAGTATGTCATGACGTGTTTATGTTTTGAAACTGCCTATCTGTTTGTCTATTAGAGTAAAACTCTACTAGACTTTGATGGTTAACGAATTCGGGTCTAACTAGGGTCTACGCCCTACTTAGACTAGTGCACTGATGGGGATCGTGAGCCGTCCCCTAGGCCGGCCGGTCCAGTGATCGAGATTGTGGCCACAGTCTCGTTTCACATGATGGTTCAGATATGGTATATGATGGAGGATGATGTTGGTCCGCGCGGACACTTTTTAAGGAAATGAACTTTAGTGTCTCTCAGCCTTTTAAAGTAAAACCCGGGATTCACACGATGATGGCTTGACATATCTTAACGGTGAATGTTTTTGGGCATGAGTTCACTGGGTGCATCAAGTACTCAGCCCCTGCATATGTTTTCCCTATGTGCAGGTTGAGCGGGGTCGGGAGGCGGAGGATGTTGAGCGATGATCCAAGAACGTATTAAATCACTGTTCCGGTTACTATTATGTCTACATACATATTAGTAGCTAAACTCTCAAAATTGCTTCCGCTACTCAATGTTTTCAGAATTTCTGTTATTTTCTTCGAACTGTTGAACTCTGTTACTTCCTTGATGGTTGAACTCTGTTATCTTTCATTATGAGACTTGGGTTTTGAAACGTTGATCGATTTAAATGGAATTACCTCTTTGATTGTTAAGTTGTATTGCCTTAAATTGATTATTCCCCCTTCTTCCCCGCTTCTTAGTTCCCCCACTAGTCATGATTTTCCCGTGCTTCCTATCCTTAGGAAGTGCGGTCGTGACAGAATGGTATCAGAGCCGCTTTTTCCTTCCGCTCTGGACCGAGAGTCATTTATTCAATCTAGTCTAGACTCGTTTCGCTAGACTAAAAGAGTATTCGCTTAACACTCAACACTCCGTCTCACCACGCTCAACACGAAAGAAGGCAAAAGTTGAAACGAAGCATAATAGAAGTGATAGAATGAATGGGGCGCAAAAAGGGCGCGAATTCCAAAGGACGATGAAATGACGAGACGAGGAAAACCTTGTGAAGCGCGATTAGCGTTAGATTGAAGGATAGACGAAATTGTAATAGTACCACGTTTATAAAATACGAAACATCTATCCTTAGATGATAACTTAACAAGAAAAGAACTGCTATGACTTTTTCCTTATGGAAATCGACAGGTATATGAACGGTAACACGTATGACGTTCTCTACGCGTTTTATCTTTTCTACCTCGCTTATTCTTTTTCTACGATTGGTTGCTAAGGGAACTTACTTTTGTGTAGATGGCGATCACGATCCACGCACCGCTAAGGGGAAGGTATGTCAAGAATGGATTGCGGGCGGTGGAAATGTACCGCGGGTTCGAGAGGGACGCGAGGGCCCCTTTGATATCTTATGTCGCTGATTACTTGACCTTATGGCGGGATGCTCATGGCTGCGGAGAGAGGCACTATGAGGGAATCAAGAGATTGATTGATGGACTACCGGCACCTTGGAATAGGTGGGCCGACGAGGCTTCACGGTCATACGTCTGGCATAAGCTTCCCGACTACAGCATGCAGGGAGACATGCATGGTTTTGTGAAGGTTCTCTTGGAAGCACTGGTCGATGCTCGTGATGGACCGCCACCCTATGCTTCTCCTAGGAAGGAGGCGTCCTCATCGAGCCGCAGTCCCTACAGCGGGGGTCGGTACGAGAGTGAGACGCCCCAACCAAACTGCCCTAAGAGGAGAAGACTTGGGATGCGCACCTCCGCACCTCCCGCGACGGAAGTCCTGGTGGTTGATGAGCATATCGACGTCGCTACTGAGGTGCGGGAGAGTGATGAGGAAGAGGAAGAAGATCCCCTTGAAGACGAGGAGGATCCCATGGAGGATGAGGAAGACCCCGAAGAAGAGCCCCTTGCGAGAGAGGTTGAAGTTGATAGCGAGGAAGGGGCGAATTATGAGAGAGCTCCCGAGGAGTAGTGTTCTTTTACTGTTGTGTTAGTTTTGAATGTTTTGTTTTGACGAACTATGTGGTAGTTTCTTTTGACGTTTGTTTTTCCTTCCCTGTTTCAAAGACCTTGTGAAACACGTACTTGTTGGTTTTAAGATAATTAAGTTTCCGTTGTTTTATCGTTGTGTTCGTTTTACCATGCTGTGTATGGAAAGTTTTGTTATCGCTTTGGAAAGGTTGTGTGGAGTGGTGATGGTAAAGTTGGTTTTTATACTAATGCATGTGTTGAACAGAATGCCTCCCCGACGTGCCGCAGTTCACCACGAGAATGAGGCAAGCAACGAGACCCAAAGCAGTGTGGGTCCCGAAGGACAACCACCACCACCACCTCCACCACCGCCACAGCCGGAACGGAACATCGAGAAAGAGTTCCGAAAGGAACGTCCTCCCGTGTTCGATGGAATGGGAGATCCAACCAAGGCCGAGACCTGGATTCGGGCCATAGAACGCATCTTTAAGTTCTTGAGGTGCACTGACCAGGAGCGCCTATCGTGCGTGACTTATCAGCTCACCGGGTCCGCAGAATTCTGGTGGGAGACGAAGCAGCGGACAATGACGCAGGAACAGTTAGACACCCTAACATGGGAAGACTTTAAGGAGGAATTGTATGACAAATACATTCCAAGGAGCTACCGTAAGGCAAAGGAGGCCGAGTTTTACAATTTAAAACAGGGGCGGATGACTGTGACAGAATATGACCGTGCCCTATGTGACATGTCTCATTATGCACCCGAGCAAGTAAACACCGACGAGAAGATGGCGGAGAAGTTTTGTGCCGGCCTGAGGCACGAAATCAGGATAGCGTTGGCGTGCCGTGGTAGACTCTCGTATGCCGAGTCATTATCTCGTGCATTGGACGTGGAGGAAGCGATGCCACGGGAAAGGACGGTTACACCCACTACTCCAACACCGCCGACCTCACAGCAGAATTTCCGGGATAAGAGGAAATGGGACGGGAACCGCGTACCCTTCGACAACAAGAGGTTCCAGAGTACCCCAAACTCTTCTCAGGGAAAAGGAAAGCAAGCTGCTCCATTCCAAAGTGGAGATTTCCGTCAGAGAGCACCTCCTTGTGCCAAATGTCAGAAGAACCACATGGGAGAGTGCAGAGTCGGGACCAACGTGTGCTACAAGTGTGGTGGGGTTGGATACTTCGCCAAAGAGTGCCCGAGCAACAACAATACTGGAGGCGGGGGAACGCTGAACGGACCTCGAGGGAATCCTACACCACCTCCATAGCAGCAGCAGCGTCGCCAGTCATACCCGACTCAAGCTAGGGCCTATGCCTTGGGACGCAAGCAAGCGAAAGCCCCACAGGGGGAGCCGAAACAAGAAAATCGGGCAGGTATGGGAACATTATTTGACATGCCTGTTGCTGTTCTGTTTGATACGGGTGCGTCGCACTCTTTTATATCGCACTCCTGCGTGAATGCTTTAAGACTGCCTGTTGATGAACTTGAACATAAGATGAATGTGAACTCACCGGTAGGAGGCCTTGTAGAAATCTCACGATCTTGCTCGAATATAGAACTCACGGTGGGAGAACTTAGTTTAGTGGCGTACAACTTGCGCGTTATGCCGATGGATAATGTAGACATTATTCTGGGGATGGACTGGCTAGCTGAAAACTATGCCACTATCCGATGCCAAGAGAGGCAAATCTCGTTACAAACCCCGGGGAAGGAGCCCTCTACGTTCCACGGAATTTCAATGAATCAACGAACCTGTGTGATATCGGCACTTCAAGCAACCACGATGATTAGAAAGGGGCGTCCGACCTATCTGGTGTATTTACAGGGACATGACAAGAAGGAGAGGAAAGTTGAAGATATGGCGGTGGTACGTGAGTTTCCCGACGTATTTCCCGATGCGTTGGCAGGCCCTCCGCCTGACCGACAGTTGGAGTTTACTATCGATCTGGAACCAGGAGCCGCACCTATATCGAAAGCGCCATATAGGATGGCACCGAAGGAGTTGGAAGAACTCAAAATCCAGCTACAAGAACTACTGGACTTGGGTTTTATCCGACCCAGTGTGTCGCCATGGGGAGCACCTGTGTTGTTTGTGAAGAAGAAAGACGGGACTCTGAGAATGTGCATAGACTATCGGGAATTGAACAAGTTGACTCTCAAGAACAAGTATCCTCTGCCGAGAATAGACGACCTGTTCGATCAACTCAGGGGAGCAGGAGTATTTTCAAAGATGGATTTAAGGTCGGGATATCATCAACTGAGGGTACGAAGGGAGGACATACCCAAGACGGCATTCCGAACGAGGTATGGGCATTATGAGTTTGTAGTAATGCCGTTTGGACTGACAAATGCACCGGCGGTATTTATGGACTTAATGAATCGAGTATTCCATCCATACTTGGACAAGTTCGTCCTGGTATTCATAGATGATGTGCTAGTTTACTCGAAGGATGAAAAGGAACATGAGGAGCATCTAAGGATCACACTGGAAACACTCCGAACAGAGAAGTTATACGCCAAGTTCAGTAAGTGTGAATTCTGGCTAAAGGAAGTGAATTTTCTGGGGCATGTTGTGACAGCCGAAGGGATTCGAGTTGACCCCGCAAAGGTGGAGGCCGTACAACAGTGGAAGGCGCCAAAGACCCCAAACGAGATTCGGAGTTTCCTTGGTCTGGCGGGATACTACCGAAGATTTATTGAAGGATTTTCCAAAATCGCAAGGCCAATGACTCAACAATTGAAGAAGGGGACCAAGGTCAATTGGACGCCGGAGTGTGAGGCTAGCTTCCAGTTGTTGAAAGAGAAATTGACCACCGCACCTGTTCTAGCAGTGCCGGAACCGGGAGTAGACTATGTGGTTTACACTGATGCATCGAAGATTGGACTGGGGTGTGTTCTGATGCAGAATGGTAAGGTGATTGCCTACGCTTCGCGGCAGTTGAGACCACACGAGTTGAACTACCCTACTCATGACTTAGAACTAGCGGCTGTGGTACACGCATTGAAGATTTGGAGGCACCATCTCTATGGAGTTCGGTGTGAGATTTTTACCGACCACAAGAGTCTGAAATACTTCTTTGAGCAGAAAGATTTGAACATGAGGCAACGCAGATGGCTCGAGCTAGTCAAGGATTATGACTGTGGTATTAACTATCATCCGGGTAAAGCAAACGTGGTGGCGGATGCTCTGAGCCGGAAAGCTCAACCGCAATTGGCTGCATTTCTCACTCAGGAAGCGGAGTTGATTCGCGAATTTAGCAAGATGCGATTGGAGGTGGTGAGAGCTCCGGTAACTGTGAAGGGAAAGATTGCCACCTTGGTAATTGCATCCGATCTACGAACAAGGATAATAGAAGGGCAACGCAACGATAAAAATTTGGAGAAAATTCGACTGAAGGTGAGGAAGGGCGACCAAGAGAAGTTTCGAGAAGAGGCTGATAATGCTCTCACCTACGAGGGGAGACTATGTGTGCCAGGCGACGAATGACTTCGAAATGAAATTTTGACCGAAGCACACGAGACTCCATACACCGCCCATCTTGGAAGTACAAAGATGTACCAGGACTTGAAGGGATCATTTTGGTGGGATGGAATGAAGAGGGACATAGCTTCGTTTGTAGAGAGATGTTTGGCATGTCAATAAGTAAAAGCTTTACATCAACGACCCTATGGGAAGTTGCAACCGTTGGAGATCCCGGAGTGGAAATGGGAACATATCACTATGGATTTTGTGACAGGCTTACCAAAGACTCGGCAAGGGAATACGGCCATTTGGGTAATCATAGACCGTCTCACCAAGAGTGCGCATTTTATACCTATCCCTATAACACATGAATCCGACAAACTAGCTCGGATTTATGTGAAAGAAATCATTCGGCTACATGGAGTACCAGTGACAATCACGTCGGACCGAGACACCAGGTTCACTTTAAGATTTTGGATAAGTTTGCAACGAGAGCTTGGTACGCAACTGAATTTTAGTACTGCTTTCCATCCACAAACCGATGGACAGTCCGAGAGAACGATTCAAACTCTTGAGAACATGCTGAGAGCCGTGGTGCTCGACAGAGGAGAAAATTGGGAAGTAGTACTACCATTGATCGAGTTCGCCTATAACAATAGTTTCCAGGCGACAATAAATATGGCCCCATATGAAGCATTGTATGGGAGGAAATGTAGATCACCACTTTACTGGGATGAGGTTGGTGAAAGAAGAATACTCGGGCCAGATTCGGTCGAAGAAATGATAGAGATCGTGCGACAAATTCGACAAAGGATAAAAGAAGCTCAAGACCGACAGAAGTCGTATGCTGATGTCCGGCGTACGGATTTACAGTTCAATATGGGAGATAAGGTGTTCTTGAAAGTGTCTCCGTCGAAGGGGATAACGAGGTTCGGCGTAAAGGGGAAGTTGAAGCCACGATACGTAGAGCCTTATGAAATCCTTGAGAAGGTGGGACCCGTAGCGTATAGGTTGGCACTACCACTAAGTTTTGGGACTGTGCACAATGTTTTCCATGTGTCACAATTACGAAATTATGTGTTCGATCCTAAACACGTGGTTCATCAGGAGGAAATGATTCTGAATCCTGACTTGAGTTACGAGGAGAAGCCCGAAGCTATTCTGGACAGGAAAGTGCAAGAGTTGAGGAACAAATCGATCGCGTCCGTGAAAGTACTTTGGAAACACCATGGCCACGAGGAGGCTACTTGGGAAATCGAGGATAAAATGAAAGAGAAATACCCGGAACTGTTCGTTAGAAATGAGTAAATTTCGGGACGAAATTTCTATTAAGGTGGGTAGAATGTAACACTCGTACCTTAAGTTTGAAATTTACTTTTATGTAACGGAATAATTGATAAAATTATTTCGAAATGCTATGCTTCTCGATAAATGTGATATGGGAAAAATTATGGTTTATGGGTTTGATGGGAAAAGGAATGTGTTTTCTTTTTAAAAATGAACGTTGGGAGACACGTTTAAGGTCTCGTTGAAAGGCCGATGATGAAATTGCTATTCTTTAGCAAGACGAATGAATTAAATGGAAAGAAATATATGTTTTGTGGATAACGACGCGCGTAAAGCAAGGAACGGTTGAATGAATATTATATTTGGAACAACACCAAATATAAATTATGTACGATTTCTCGTACTTTAATTTTTTGGTTATGAAGAACGAGATAACAAAATTTAATAAGGGACCATGAATTTTAATTGATGAAGGAAAATACGAAAAATATATAAATGTATGAATTTATTTTGGACTTTCCAAAAATAAATTTGAAGTCCAATTAAATATGAAATAACTTGAATTTTAATAACTCTTTAAATCCATTCTAGCTTGGGCTTGTAATTTAATTGTTGATTTTAGCCCAATTGGAAATTAAATCATGGGAGCCCAAGTATGGATTTATTTTAGCTAAGCCCAAATTAATTCTTCTTCCCCCCACCACGTCCGACGGTTCTTTCTTTCCCCCCCCATGATGTTCACGGTTTTAACCTCCCCACTTCCCCATCAATATCTACACCCCAATAGCCACCCCCACCTTCATATTACACAACAAAAAAAGAGAGAGAGAGAGGCGGCGAGAGGAAGTGCCGAGGAGAAGGAGGAAGCTTTGAGCCATCCATCTTGTGTTTTCTTCCATCTTTTTCAATCTTCTTGGAGGTATAATCCATTCCTATCATAAATCATGTGTTGTTTTAAGCTTTACATGCATATAGCTTTGATTATCCTCCATAACCAATTCAAGTAAGAAACCAACTAAGAATCAACCGAACGATCGCCGCGCGTAACCGAAACTTAGAAAGAACTTAGCTTTATGTTCATAACTCGTGTTGCGAGCCTTTGCGGAGTGTTTCCGGGCGGGTTTGGAGTGGTTCGGAGGGGGAGAAGCCGCCGCCGGCGACGGGCAGCGGCGGACAGCCGCACTCGACGTTCTCGGTGCGGATGACGTCGACCGGTGACGCGACGGTGAGGCAGCAACCCCGGCGTGGCGAGGCAGCGGCGACGTGGACTCTCCTCCGCGGCAGCAGCTCCCGCCGGCGAGCAGCGAAGACAGCAGCTTCCTCGGTGGCTCCAGCTGCGGCGGCAGGCGGCTCCAGCCGCGACGGTGGCAAGCCGGAGGGAGAACGACGACGACGGCAGTGGTGGCGGTCGGCTGCTGTGTGATTGCCGAGAGAGAGAGGACGACGGAGAGAGAGAAAGAGGGAAGAGAGAGAGAGTGTGTTGGAGAGGGAGATGATTTTGGGCCAACATTTTATTAAGTTTGGGCCATGTACTTCTTTTAATTTGATGGGCTTCCTAATTAAATTTTTGGAAGAATAAGGTGGGCTAAGCTTAATCTTAGGGGCCGGAAATTAAAATTTAATCAGAAAAAAATATTTAATTAATTTCCGGAAGACTTTTTAAAGAATGAACAATTTACCTAAGTATTAAATGATACCTTTTTTCAATGGTAAATAATTATGAAAATTTAAAATATACGCTTGAATAATTTTTAGAAATTATTTTCGACGTTATGGAAAATACGAGGAGCCAACGAAGGAAAGAACGAGCGTAAGCGGCCGACCAGCGTCGCACGTGAAGCCTTGGGCGGCCGCCGAATAACCGAAAATGCACGGAAATCGAGAAAGAGAATTAAAAGATTTGAATTAGAGTGCATGCATTCCAAATATCGTCGTTACCGAGAATTGATATGAATTTTATGTATTTTCCGAGAAGGTGGTCCGCACGCACTCTAACAGTCGGAACGAGGAATTCTTACGGAAATCATAAGCTTTTGAGGTGGGCTTTATTCTTTAACGTTTATTTTAAATCAATATGTTTACGGTGTTATAAGGATGTTTCTATAAGTATGTCATGCCGTGTTTATGTTTTGAAACTGCCTATTTGTTTGTCTACTAGAATAAAACTCTACTAGACTTTGATGGTTAACGAATTCGGGTCTAACTAGGGTCTACGCCCTACTTAGACTAGTGCACTGATGGGGATCGTGAGCCGTCCCCTAGGCCGGCCGGTCCAGTGATCGAAATTGTGGCCACAGTCTCGTTTCACATGATGGTTCAGATATGGTATATGATGGAGGATAATGTTGGTTCGCGCGGACACTTTTTAAGGAAATGAACTTTAGTGTCTCTCGGCCTTTTTAAAGTAAAACCCAGGATTCACACGATGATGGCTTGACATATCTTAACGGTGAATGTTTTTGGGCATGAGTTCACTGGGTGCACCAAGTACTCAGCCCCTGCATATGTTTTCCCTATGTGCAGGTTGAGCGGGGTCGGAAGGCGGTGGATGTTGAGCGATGATCCAAGAACGTATTAAATCACTGTTCCGGTTACTATTATGTCTACATACATAGTAGTAGCTAAACTCTCAAAATTGCTTCCGCTATTCAATGTTTTCAGAATTTCTGTTATTTTCTTTGAACTGTTGAACTCTGTTACTTCCTTTATGGTTGAACTCTGTTATCTTTCATTATGAGACTTGGGTTTTGAAACGTTGATCGATTTAAATGGAATTACCTCTTTGATTGTTAAGTTGTATTGCCTTGAATTGATTATTCCCCCTTCTTCCCCGCTTCTTAGTTCCCCCACTAGTCACGATTTTCCCGTGCTTCCTATCCTCAGGAAGTGCGGTCGTGACAAAGTGGTAGTTAGGTGACTAGGCTGACAGATCTGAAAAGTACCAGCTGAAAAGTAAAGGACAAAGCAAAAAGTAGTTAAAAAGCAAAAGTGGTCCCAAACTTGGATGGAGATGTTATTTTCTTCGACATGAATTGGATCAGATCAACAAACCCAGATTAATGGACAAGAACTGTAGATTAACAACTTCGGAAAACAGATCTAACAATTTAAAATTCAAATCGAAAGATTAAACTAACGAAACTGACATTACGCTTCCTGGGTGATATGCAAGGTGGCAGAAATCACGTAAACTAGGCTTTCACACTTAACCATTTCAGATCTAGAATCTAACAGCAAAATAAACTCATGAACTCAGATCTATCAATTCGGAAATGAAAACATGCTTGCAATACCTTGAAATTACCGAAACAACTAAATCTAAGCTATCTAGACAGAAAGAAACAGAACCAAACAAGAACTAATGCATAAAAACAACTTCATATCATAAATGTTTGGATCACAACCAAGACTTCAAAATAAGCAAATATTGAAAATGCTACATATCCAATGTAAGAAAACATAGTGCGATTAACTAAGAAAGCAATTAAAGATTGTTTTGCCACTCCGGGCGATGAAACTGTTAACACTATGAAACACGCTGACTGGAACGAGAGGATGTGGAACTCCGGTGAACTGATGAGCTTCAGGTGACCATGGCTGTGGCGAGGAACGAGAATATGAAGTATAATGCTAAGGGACCGATCTACCAAAGAGAGGTTTCTAACTAAGCGTAGAAGTGATGAACTAATTGATGACGATTCTCTCTCCAAGTGTCTTCCATTTATAGGGAGGCCTCCCTTGATTTTTAGGGTAGACTCTCTTCATGAAATGACTCTTTTGCCCCTTGCTCGCGGTTGATCTTCCCATCTATCCTTCTTCTCCATCTTGAGCCTTTTTGGCATGCATCCTGGTTAGTATTGCACCCTACTGACGCCCTTTTCACCTGAATTATCCGAACATTCCCATACTGGCTAGAACACTTTCCCTGCACACTTTAGCAACTGTTTTGCAGATATATTCCAATTATGCACATTATACTGACTAGTAACCAATGCCTAGAATACGACTTATCAAACTGCTCACACTTACCACATGCTTGTCCTCAAGCGTGAAGAACAAACAAAAGCAATAAGTCGAATTCTAGCCTGGTTACACCCCTGACCGACTCTATCCTAACCTAGACTCTAAACTATGACGCAAAGAAAAACACATAAACAAGACAAACACACATAAAAGACAAAAGAAACACTTAAACACGTCAATCGGGCTATATTTTCAACCATCCCTCCCCTTTGGGTCAGGTGCAATCCAGCCTTAGACAGCCTTGAACTTCCGCGGCCCCCCTTTTCCTTCCAGTCAGTATATCCGCTAGTCAAGATCATCCAAACTCTCGGCCAAACACCAGATTCGCTTAGTCACCCATTCCTCATCGGGGATATTAGAACTGTATTCTCTTATAGCGCTGAACCACAGATGCTTTGGACTTAGATCTCACGTGCGGCTACCGAAGGTCTTTAAAGCTTGTAACCGGGCTATTGGCTTGTAGTGTTTGGGTTGGTTGTTCTTGAGGCTCTAGGCTCAAAAATCTCTAATTTATTTTGATGTGGGGAAACTGTGTGCGCTCAGGCTCTTGGCTGTCACCTCTGCCTGGCTGGACCTTTTCTGATGTTGCTTCTCAACTGGTCAGTAGAGTCTTGTGGCTTCGCCACCCTTGTTCCTTCTCAATTTTTTTGTGGTCAAGTATTTTTGACCATTTTCTTCACATTCTTCTTCTTTCCTTTTTGTAGCTTCGCCACCCTTATTCCTTCTTATTTTTTTTGGGACCTGGAATGACTTCCTGGTCGATTTTCTCCTTGCTTCTCCATTCTCGCTCCAGTTGGTTTCTTTCTTGCATGTCCTTTTGGCCAGTTGCCTCTTTTCCTTATGCCTTGCACACACACAGTCCCAGTGGCTGATGGGTTATATCTGGGTATATATGGCTCGAAAGTGGGGTTCTAAGGTTTTTTTAGGGGGGGGTTTCCTACTGCCTTTAGTGTATGCTACACGCGGTCACTTTACCCAAGGCATCTTGTGGCAGCCACTCTTTTATTTTCTGGATGAGTGGAAAGTGGTTCCACTTTAGGCTTTTAACTCGCATTAAAGAGGGCTTTTGTGTTCGGCTCTAAGGATGGATTTTTCTCTCATACTTGCATCATCTACAGTGACTAGGAGATACTATGGGGGGTGGTTTCCATTGTCCAGCATGTCTTATCTCCCTCAATTCCCCTCACCGTCAGTTCGAGGCAGTTGGGTTTTAAGCCCAATCAACACGTATATAAAAAAAAACTAGACCTAGACAAATAATAACACATACCACACATATATACATATCATACTGGCCATTGCATCCCCCCTCCCGCTTCACAAGTGTCTGCCCTCAGATAAGGCTGTGAAGTGAAAAAAGGTAATGTCCAGTATGGCTGACACACAGACATACCAAACAAGCAACACATGCTTCTACTAAAAACTTCTCACACTTAGACTATATAATAGGCTAAGTGGGAGAATTTTAAAACCTAAACAGAACCCAACAAACACACGTACATATATACAAAAACTCCTCACACTTAGGCTACGCAGTGGACTAAGTGTGAGCTAACATGCACTCAAAAATAAAAACACATAAACAGAAACACATGCGCCAAAAATATCAAACCCTTTACTTCTCACACTTAGACTATTGTATAGGCTAAGTGTTATGAAAGGGGTTTGCTCACATACTACACAGATTATACTAACTAAAAAAACACATAAAATACGAAATACAAAAAACTAAAACTTAAAAAGGAAAAGAAAAATTAACTTGTCAAGGGGGGTGGTGGTCACATGTTCATCCCACTCCTCCGCGGAGCAGGGCTTGGTGCAGGTGGCTCTGCCAGATCCTCTTCCTCATTCCCGGATGGTTCTTCCTCAGATTCCACTTGTTCCATGTTACCTTCTTCCTCTCGTTCTGCTACATCTGTCTCCGATACCCTGGGTTCATCATCCTGGCCTCCATGGCCACTTGGTCCAGCTCCTCGTACTAACTTTCCTTCCGCTAATTCCTTCAGAATCCCTTCCATCACATTTGTCAGGCGAGCTAACTCCGTCCTAGCTTGCCGATTCTCTTCCGCCAACTCTTCCACTGCCTTCTCTAATCTCTTCTGCCTCTGTTCTTGATCTTGTGTTCTGTGGCTTGCTGTAGTTCTCCCAGTCGGTATAGCTTCCTCACCCATCGTGTAAAAACGCGGTACTCCTTGCCTCATGTAAACAGCATTCGTTCGGACGAAGAATGGGGTATCAAACAACCCAGGGGGATCTACCATGATTTGGAGGGATAAGCCTTCAGCCTCTGTGATGATGATGTTGTTTCTGACGAACACTCCCAAGATATGGCAGAGGGTGAGATTTCTCGCAGGATGGGTGGCAATTAGATGGCATTGGTAAGCAGTCCAAAAACCCAGATGTAACTTCCTTCCGCGCTTGGCGCACCAAAGAAGGTATAACTCTGTCATTGATGTTCGTACAACGGAGTTAGACTGCCCCAGCAAATTGAAGTCCAAGTGGAGTTGTACTAGGCGTAGGATTGGGTTAAAGAAATGGATGGAGCGAGAGAGAGTTGATGCAAACTTCCCAGCGGCCGGGTGAGTTAATTCCTCCCATGCCTCCTAGGGCTCGAAGTCTACGTGTCTACGTAGAATTCCCCATTCCCTACTCCGCCACTCCGATCCTATCGCCTCCTCTAGACTACACATCCCCAAACGTATTGTCCATTCAATCAGATTCATGTTTATCTCCCCTCTAAACAACCGAAAGCTAATAGAAACCTCGTCCAAATCTGTGGTGACCCTAAATCTGAATGTAGTAAAGAACTCCTTTGCTAGCCTAACACTGATATTCGGGTTCCCATTCTCCAATAACCATTCGAATCCTAACGCATGCAAATAAGAAAAAAACTGCTCGCGGGCACCCAACTCATCTAAAGAAGGAATATGAAGCACCTTTCCGCTCTTCACTTGCTTACTCTCTTCATCCTCACTATCGAAAACCTTTTGTAGCTTCTTAGAGTCGAATAACTTCATCTCCTCCTCCAGATCATCAGTAAGGTCCACTGTCCAGCGCCGGTACCTCAGTCTCTCTACCGGGGGATGTACTAGCTCCCGATGATCGTGCGGGAGCTGTTTCTCACTGTACTCCTCATTCTCCAAGGAAATGGCGCTGTCCGATTCTGACTCTTCACTGACAGCGTATTCGCTATCACTCTGTTCCCTCCGGTGTTCCTGGGCTCGCTGAACTGACTCAGTAATGACTATGCCAATGTTCATTGTACATGGCTTCTTGTTGCTGGGCTTATTCATCATAGGGGCCTTCCCCTTCCGTTTTCTCTCTGCACGGTGTCTGTCCTCCTCACTATCTCGCTCGTCTTCCGGTTCCTTCTCAGCATGTGTTGAAGGCTGGTCTGGGGCAGAGGGTCGGGTCTCAGTACTGATACGAGTACCTTCAGTTCTCGGCTCGATATGACCGGCTGGTGCAGATGCGAGGTCCGGCCTCTTAGCCATCTGCGTCGTCTCTTCACCCTGGTCACTCGTCGTTTGGGAGACCGCTTCGGTTGCCTCCGCAGTATCCTCCAAATCAGTAGTGGGTAAGGATCCCTCCCCAGGTTTTGTGGGAGTGGTCCCTTCCTCTTCACTTAAAATCTCCACTGGATCTGCCGCCGTGTTTACCTTTGCTTTACTGGATGCCCACTTCCCTAAGCATTCGGCTTCGGCTGTTCTGCCCTAGGGTCGCCTTTCAACACCAACTTCCTCTTGACAACTTTTTGTTTTATCACTGGCGGTGCCACTGGTCCGGGTACCTCTGTTCTTGCTACTGTTTCCTCCTCCTCAATATGCACATCACTCTTCCCCGCCTCTGTCTGGAGAGTTGTTGACTCTGTCCCTTCTTCTCTTGTCTGGCCTCCCACCACTTCGTCTACTGGCCGTTCGGTTAGGTCTTCTGAGTTGTTCTCTCCATCGTCTTTCTCACCCTCTTCTACTGCCCTTGATGCGAGGTCTAGACCCTCAGCCATCGTGGCGGTACCATCTTCCGTCCGATTTACCTCATCCAGAAGAGCCTGAAATTCTTCATCAGTCATTAGGCCCTGATTTCTGGCCGTCTCATTTAAATCTATCTCTTCCCTCGCCGTTTCTTGAGGAATGGGCTCTGCTGTCGGCATTTTCTCTGATTCATCGCCTCCCTTCTGGCTCTTTTCCTCCTTTCTTCTTCTCGCCTCCCTTTCCTCTGGTTCGGAGTCGTAATAGGCAGAGATGGGGTCAACATCCATTGAGTCGCTTCGTTGGGGAGTTTGGGCAGATTCTGAGGGTTCGGTCGCCGAGGGAGGTTCCCTTTCTGGTGCAATTATTGATGAAGTCTGAATGGAAGTGGGTGGTTGTGCTGTGGGTTGCACATTCGGTTCTGATGCAGGTACTGCTGGGGTTTCTCTGGTCATGCTCCATTTGCCCCCGATTCGGCTAAAACCGGCCAACTCACCCGCCCAATCTCGACTTGGGTCCTGCTGACGAAGGAACTCCGTCATTACGTCCAAAGAAACCATCGTCGGAGCCTGAGGAGTCGGCCCCGGTGGTTGCGGGTTCGGTGGCTGCTCTTCCATTGTCGGCTGCGATTCTGGGGTTTCTTCTCTGCGGTTTGAAGTAGGTTTCTCGTTGGTGATTTTCTTCGCCCATTTCTTCTTTCCCATGGCTTAATTCGGTGAATTTCTGGTGGTAATGCGGGTGTTGGCTTTTGTGGAGAGAATGGTGGAAATTTCTGGAGAGATGGATGGAGGTAAGGGTTTGTGAAGTGAAATGGGAGAGACGGTTTGATTATGATGGTGGAAAAGGCAGTTGAGGGTTTGTAACCGGCTGCAGGCGGTTTCTAGGTCACGCCGATTCATATGGGAGACGGTTGAGAGCTCTGCCCCCTGATTGGACGTCATCTCTCTTTCTCTGCACACGCGCCTTCCTAGTCGCTGTCCCCCTGCAAAGCTGCAACAAACCCCCAAATTCAAACTTCGTCCCTTAATGATTTCCCCCTATATTTTCCTAGATTAGAAACAAAGTGAAATAGACACTTAAATAAAATTGGGAGTTTCACCCATAGGTATGCTGGTGGTCAGTACGTACTCCCAATTAATATTTGAGGTCCGAAAAATATTTTTGGGTTTTCTTAAAATTAACTTGCATGCAACGGTTTAAATTAATTAACTACCACATATTTACCATATTTACATCTCCTTTAGGAAAATTGGAATTCTACTGTGTCAGCATATGTAAATCACACTAAAAGGAGCTAGCCCAGTGGAATTCCAATCCCTATCCTACCGGTCAGTATGAAACCTGAGTATATGGTTGCAGTGGAATCTCATCCACCACAGCCACATCACTGTTGTCCCTGAATACTTTTAGCCTATGTCCATTAACGATAAAAGGTTCAGAGTTAGGAAGACTCCCTGAAATCTCCACTGCTCCATTAGAACGGAGTGCGGTGATGACATAAGGCCCTGTCCACTTCGACTTGAGCTTTCCAGGCATGAGCTTCAATCTAGACTGGAAGAATAGTATTTTCTGGCCAACATGGAGATCCTTGGTCCTCAGATTTCTGTCGTGCCACAATTTAGTTCTCTCTTTGTACCACATGGCTGAGTCGAACGACTCCAATCTAAGTTCATCTAACTCTTGCAATTGCAGCTTCCTTTCCTCTTCACGGGCTGTAGCATCCACATTTACTTGTTGTACTGCCCATTATGCTCGGTGCTCAATTCCAACGGGTAAGTGGCACATCTTTCTGAAAACGATTCTGTATTGAGACATTCCTATGGGAGTTTTATAGGCTGTCCGATATGCCCATAGAGCATCCTCTAACCTCATACTCCAGTCCTTCCTAGAAGGATTGACGGTTTTTTCTAGAATCTTCTTTATCTCTCGGTTATAGATCTCTGCTTGGCCGTTTGCTTGCGGGTGGTAGGGGCTGGATAATCTGTGGTGCACACCATACTTCTTCATCAAGGCTTCGATGGTGCGGTTATAGAAATGGGTGCCTTGATCGGATATTATGGCCCTTTGTACTCCGAACCGACTGAAAATGTTACTTTTGAGGAACTTGGCAACCTCTCTTGCTTCACACGTGCTCGTGGCCTTGACTTCTACCCACTTGGAGACGTAGTCAACTGCAACTAAGATATACAAGTTCCCATACGACGAGGGAAAAGGCCCCATGAAATCCATCCCCCATATGTCGAACAACTCACAAACAATGATCGGGACTTGTGCATTTCATCTCGTGCTGATATTCCACGGGTCAGTTGACAATGCTCACAACTTCTACAAAACTCGTAGGCATCTTTGTTGAGGGTTGGCCAATAAAATCCGCTATCTAGAATCTTTCTTGCCGTTTTCTTGGGACCGAAGTGTCCTCCACATGCCAAAGAGTGGCAATGTGTCAATACGTCTCTCTGCTCCCAGTCAGGAACGCACCTTCTTATCACTTGATCTGTTCCTACCCTCCAGAGATACGGGTCATCCCAAAAGTAGTATTTTGCCTCACTCTTGATCTTCATTCTTTGAGCCTTAGTGACGTTCGGAACTTCTGGAAGCTCTCCTGAAACTAAGTAGTTGGCTAGGTCCACATACCATGGCTTCTGCCCTACTTTTTCCTTTCTTTTCTCTGTCACATCCTGGCCAGTAAGCTTCATCACTTCTTCCCAGTCAATTTTTCTGGCGGCGAAAATCACTTCACACAAGTGCTCTTCCGGGAATCGATCTCGCACCTCCTCGCTATTCCCATCCAGCATTATCCTGCTCAAATGATCCGCAACTTTATTCTACCCCTTTCTTGTCTTCCACCTCCCAATCGAACTCTTGCAACATGAGTACCCATCGGATCAAGCGGGGTTTTGATTCTTTCTTGGCAATCAGGTACTTAATGGCCGCATGGTCAGTATAGACGATGACCTTGGATCCCAACAAGTACTGCCGAAACTTCTCGAATGAATATACCACGGCTAGCATCTCCTTCTCCGTGGTATCATAATTCCTTTGGGTCTGATTCAATGTCTTAGATGCATAAAAAATCACATACCTTTTCCCTTCGATCTTCTGGCCTAGAACAGCTCCCACTGCATAGTCACTAGCGTCGCACATAATTTTGAAAGGATGCTCCCAGTCAGGAGCTCGGATAATTGGTGCAGATACCAACTTTTCTTTGAGAAGGTTGAAAGCAGCCTTGCACTGTTCATCAAAATTGAACTCCACCTCGTTTTGAAGAAGTTTGGTAAGAGGTTAGGCGATTTTGGCGAAGTCCTTTATAAATCGTCGATAAAATCCTGCATGCCCCAGAAAACCCCTTATTTCCTTCTGGTCAGTAAGGAAAGGTAGTTTGGAAATGACGTCCACTTTGGCTTGATCCACCTGGATACCTCTCTCTGACACCACGTGCCCTTGGACGATACCTTTTGTAACCATGAAATGACACTTCTCAAAATTCAAGACTAGGCTCTTCGCTTGACACCTCTCCAAGACTATATCCAAATGATGAAGGCATGAATCGAAAGAGTCCACGTAGACTGTGAAGTCATCCATGAATATCTCTATGCACTCCTCAATTAGATCGGAGAATATGCTCATCATGCATCGCTGAAATGTTCCCGGAGCGTTGCAAAGACCGAACGGCATGCGTCTATACGCATAGGTTCCAAATGGGCAGGTGAAGGTAGTTTTATCCTGGTCTTCAGGGTCCACGTAGATCTGAAAATACCCGTTGTACCCATCCAAAAAACAAAAGTACTTCTTCCCAGCCAGTCGCTCCAACATATGATCAATGAACGGTAGGGGGAAGTGGTCTTTCCTGGTTGCGGCGTTCAGCTTGCGGTAGTCTATGCACATCCGCCAACCAGTGACTAGCCTTGTCGGTATCAGCTCATTCCTCTCATTTTGAACCACCTGAATCCCGGATTTCTATAAAAGGCTGACCCACTCGCTATCGGGCACCGAGTAGATAATCCCCAATGACAGCAACTTTAAGATTTCCTTCAATATTTCCTCCCGTATGTTGGGATTCACCTTCCTCTGCGAGTCACGATGTGCTTTCGCCCCCTCTTCTAGCCTAATATGATGCATGCAGACGTCGGGGCTTACTCCCACCAAATCTGTAAGGCTCCATCCAATTGCTTCTTTGTTCCTGCCTAGGACGGTCAGTGGCCTTGCATCTTGTTCTATCGTCAGGCTGATGCTAATGATCACCGGGTACGAGTTTTCCTCCCCTAGGAAGGCATACTTCAGATTCACCGGTAGCTTCTTCAATTCAACTTGTGGGGAAAGTATGTCAGCGGGCAGAATGCTTCTTGCAGCATCCCCCTCCTTTTCCAACTCTTCATCTGAAACTTCATCTGTACTGACTGGTAGCTGAGCCCCTGCGGCTCCAATAAATTCTGATTTCTGGCAGAAATCCTTAATTGCTCCTTCTATCTCTTCGTCAGTTAACCCTTGGCTACTGATCAGATCGCACCATGCAGCCGCTTCCACATCAGCCTGCCCATATACATCTAAAGCTTGGAGTTTCTCCTGCAATAATTCAGTCTCAAGAAAATCTTGGACTAAGGGGTCAATTACATCAACATAGCATAGATTTTCAGAATCGATAGGCTTTTTCATGGCCTCATTGATATCAAAGGTAAAGTTCTCTTCATGAAAATCATTGCAAATTGTTCCCTCAGCCATATCTACAATCGTCTTGGTTGTCCTAATAAATGGCCTTCGTAACAATATACCGCTTGACTCCCTAGCTTCAGACTCACCCATCTTGATCACGTAAAAGTCAGCAGGATAAGTAAAATCATGTACTCTCACCAACACATTTTCTAATACACCCTCAGGACTTATGCATGATCTATCAGCCAGTTGGATCAACACCCTAGTGTTTGACAACATCACTCCCTTCAGCCAGTTATAGATTGACAAAGGCATAACATTAATAGAAGCTCCCAGGTCACACATTGCATGCTTGACTTTTACATCTCCTATAGTTATAGGCAAAGTAAACATACCTGGATCGGCTCTCTTGGGTGGTAGCTTTTCCTGCACAATTGTTGTAACGCCCGTACTTTTTATAGTGCTTGGCGCGCATAAAATTGAGGAACGGTCGAGGAATTTATATTTGGAACAACACCAAATATAAGTGGTTGCGTTGGACGATTTTAATCGTTGTGAAGACAAGATAACGAATTAATTAAAGTTTCCGTGAATTTTAATTAATAGAAAGAAATGTGAGAAGGTAAAGTATATATATATATATATATATATGGGCTTCTCAATTAAATTAGAGTCCAAATGTTTATATAAAAATGGCTTTTGGCCATAACATTTAAAAATTCTAACCAATTGATAAAGAATTTTACAAACTTGGGCTTGCAATTAAACAAGCCCAAAACAAATTAAAGTGTGGAGGCCCAAATTTCTTTCCAAAAATGTGGGAGCAAGCCCAACACTTTCTTCTTTTTTTTTCTTTCTTTTCTTCTTCTTTCCTCCTTCTCGGCCGGTTACTCCTCTCACATGGAGACCCTCCATTTCCAACTCTTTCCACCTTCCATATTCCATCTTCAATTCTACAACCCAAGGGTCACACAAGATTAATACTTTAGCTTCTTCACTTCTCCTCTCACATTTCACTTGTAACAAGAAAAAAAAAGAAAAGAGAGAGAGAGCCGAGGGATAGCCGAGAGAAGGGGAGGAAGAAGAAGTTGCTTCCATTTTGTTTCAACCACAATCAAGTTCAATCATTTCAAGGTATAATCTATATCCAAATCCCCAAAGCATGAATAGGTCATACATTATTGCATACATTCACCTCCCACAAGTCATTCAAACAATTCAACAACTAAAAACCAATCGAACATCGCCGTACTTAATCGAAAATGAGAAAGAACTTAACTTTATAATAAGAACGTATCTTATGGGACATTTCGGGGTGATTCCGGGCTTGTTCGGAGTGTTTTCGGGGAAGGAGGCGGCCGGCAGAGGCGGCTGGCGGACGGCGGAGTCGCCGCCGGACCCTGCGGCGGCGGCGCTGGCGGAGCTGGAGGAAGGCAACAACAGCGGTTCTGTCCGGCGACAGTAGCGGCGCCTCCCCGCGACAGCAGCAGTGACGCCTCCCCGCGACAGCAGCAGCAACGACACAGCGGCGGCGACGTCAGCGGCGAACAGTAGCTCGGAGCAGCAGCGACGCGACGGAAGGCGACGGGATTTGGGGAAAATTGGAACCCGATTGTTGAAGGCTACGGAATTTGGGAGTTTCTGCAATTTCTGTCGAGAGAGAAAGAGGAGTAGAGTGAAGAAGAAATGGCGTGAAGAATGGGGGAAAGAGAAGGGATTGTGCCACTTTTGATTGGGCCTTTGTGTTGTTTAAGAAATTGGGCCTTTTATTTTTTTATTTGGAGGTTATTTTAAAGTTGGGCCTCTTTAATTTAGTTGGGACTTTTAATTGGAAGTAAGAGGTGAGGTAAATAATTAAGTCTTGGGCGGCCGCCGAATAATAAAAAATGTACGAAAACCAAGAAAAATGAAATAAAAGACTTTAATTAGAGTGCATGCATTCTAAATGTCTGCGTTACCGTGATTGATGTGTACTCTATGTATTTTCCGAAAAGGTGGTTCGCACGCCCGCTAAAGTTAGAACGAGAAGCTATTTAAGGAAAACTCTAAGCTTTTAAGGTGGGCTATATTACTTAAACTCTTTTATTTGCAATGATATGTATATGGTGAGATAAGGGTGGTTTGAATGTTATGTCATGCCGTATTTTATGTTTTGAATTGCCTATCTGATTGTCTACTAGGATAATGTCCTACTAGACTTTGATGGTTAACGAATTCGGGTCTAACTAGGGAGTGAGTCCCTACTCAGACTAGTGCACTGATGGGGATCGTGAGCCGTCCTTTGTGGTCGGCCGGTCCAGTGATCGAGTTTGTGGCCACATTCTCATTTCACATGATGGTTCAGATATGGTAAATGAGGGAGGATGATGATGATGATGATGGGCTGCAGCCATGTTTTATGATGGAAATGATTTTAGTGTTTCTCGGCATTTTAAAGTAAAACCCGAGTTTCACTCAATGATGGCTTGACATAACTTTATCGATAAAATGTATTTCGGGTATGAGTTCACTGAGTGCATCAAGTACTCAGCCCCTGCATATGTTTTCCCTATGTGTAGGTTGAGCGAGCAAGGGAGGCGGAGGATGTTGAGTATTTGGACAAAGACAGGATTCAATAAACGTTCCAGTTACTATTATGTCTTCATACATAGTAGTAGCTAACTCTCAATTGCTTCCGCTATGCCAAGTTTTAAAACTCTTATGTTTTCTTTAATCTGTTGGACTATTTTCATACAAACTTTGTTGCTTCGTGTTTTCAGACTATAGATTTGGTAATAAAGTTTCATCTTTTGATCTATATATCGTACCCCTTGATTGTTTCCCCTTTCTTCCCCACTTCTTAATTCCCCCATTAGTCGCGACCCACCGTACTTTCTATCCTTAGGAAGTGCGGTCGTGACAATTGCTGATGCTATCCCTTCCACCATGATCTTTCCCTCCTCCTGGACTTTTCCGGCTATAAACTCTTTAATGAATTTCCCAAGTGGGGGTAGCTTCACGGCCTGGAGGAATGGTATGGTAACATCCAGCTTCCCGAAAATCGACATGTAATCCACTGGGTTCTCTTTCTTCCTTTTGGTCACGAAACGGTAAGGGAACGGTTTCTTTCCTTTCTCCTCTTTAACCAGTCTTTCAACAGCCTTTCCGGAGTTTTCCTTGGGTACATTCTGGGATGGAGTCTCCTTCGTCGGTCCCTTTTTCCTTAGGCGAGTCCACCTTGGGCTGCATGCCTCCGGTTTCACCGTTTCTCGCTGGTTCCTCATCCAAGAAAAATGGATCCTGCATTTGGGGTAGAGGTCTGCGTAGCTCCTCTTCCGAGACAACGTTTCTCAGCACCTTCGTCCCACTAGGTTCTCCACTGGACTTCTTTGGTTGGGGCCCTTCATAGGTTGTACCGGACCGTAATGTGACCTTGCTCACGTTTGCCTTTTCAGGTACATGGACTGTAGATGGGAGTTTCCCGTAATTCCCTTTCATTTCACCCATCGAACTAGCCAGCTGGGCTAACTGCCTATTCATCATATCAATATTCGCCCTATGTTCCTTCTGGGCACTCTGCATCCCCTGCACCACTTCATTGTTGGATTGCAATTCACCCTTGATACTTTGCTATGAAGCGAGCAGTTCTCCCATCATGTCCTCCATAGATCGTCTTGACCTGTTAGGATATTGGGACTGATTTGGCCCTTGGTGCTGGTTAAACTGGAGGTTCTGGTTGGGCTGGAAATTTTGGAAGTTTTGCTGGTTCTGGTTAGGTGGGTAATTGTTATACTGGCCAGGAGGGTTGTACTGGTCTTGGTGATATTTATTTTTGTTTTGGTTTTGATATTGGGCCTAGTTTTGGAACTGGTTCTGGTTCTGCTGATGTTGGGAACCTTGATTAGGTTGATTCGGGTAATTTTGGAAGTTTCTCTAGTGGGGTGGTACATAGACAGGGTTTGGGTTCTGGTTTTGTGGGGGTTGGTTTTGAGGTTGTTGACTATGGGTTTGTTGGTTCCTTCCTGACCAGTTGAACTGGTTGTTGGGATTTTCTGGGCCACGGTTGAAATTTTGGTTTGGGTGAGGGTGGTATTGATTCTGACCTGGACCTTAGTTTTGATTTTGGTTCCCATCTCCCCATCAAAAATTCGGATGGTCCCTCCATGTGCGTCCCGTTGTCTCCCCTGGATCCAATGCCCATTAGAATTGTAGTACCCGGCAGCATTGACTTGCTCCATATTCTCGAAGTTATTAGGCTGATCATAGCTCGGTCCTTGGTTTCCCTGTTTCGCACCCTTGTAGTTCCCAGCTGGGGAAGTTGGTGGTGCGTTCTTCTCGATCGCGCTCAGGAGTGTCTTCTTCAATTCGTCCATCTTCAAATTCTTCTTCTGCTCTATCTTATGCTCCTGGTCAGTAGACAAGACACTCGCAATCCTTTCTCTGCTGTAACCATCTCTTGAATTGTCGTACTCCTTCTTTGCGCTCAAGAGTTTCCCTAGGACCCTCTTAGCTTCACTGACCCTTAACTGCGTGAAACTTCCTCCTTACGAGGAGTTTGCCAGATCCTTTGTCGCCTTGTTCATCCCCTCATAAAAGGTGTGATGTATTTCTATATCCGCCATACGATGGTTCGGACATGCATCCAAAAGGCTCATATACTTTGCCCAATAATCACTCAATGGTTCATCGTAACCTTGCTTCACACTGGTTATCTCTCTCTTCAGCGCACTCGTCTTAGATGACAGAAAAAATTTGCCTAAAATGGCTGACTTGAAATCTGCCCAACTCTCAATGGAATTGGGGGCAATCGCATGAACCAGATGTTAGCCTCCCTTTTTAGAACGAACGGCAAAGCCTTCAATCTGTAGTCATCATCTGTCGCCCCTGTTGGCCTTCTCTGTGCCCTACAAATCTTACAGAACTCATGAAGGAATTCGTAGGAGCCTTCATAGCTTTTCCCGCAGTACGTGGGCAGAATTGCAATAACTTGGGGCTTCACATCACAAGCTATCTGCCCCGGGGTGACTACTATAGCTTGCGGTGGTTCTCCTTCAGTATGCGCGTTCAGCGTCCCGATCTCTGGATCATCATCTCCTTGGGCATCCATTCTCCTTGGGTTACCCTCCAACTGTAGTACTTGTTCTGGTATTCCTCCCTCTATGGTGTCTTGCTCTTCGTCACTACTCGTACCTAGGTCAGACAGGGTTGTCGACAGGCAAGAACGAGTGGTCACAAGTATAGTTCCTCGCTGGAGTATCTTCGGTCTCCAATGGTCAGGAGCCGAACTGCTTCTCATAAACTGAAAGAAAAAGAAAAAAGAAAAGTTATACACAATATATACCCCAAAGTATGACACACAAGAACAGTAAATAACGCCATTTATCCCCGGCAACGGTGCCATTTGAAAGAGCCAAGGTGTTGCAGGCGTCGCGTCAAGCAAAGGATGTATCCTACTGATCAGGATAGGAGATCCTAGCTAATCCTGAACCTGGCTATTAATAATTCCTCAACCCACTTCTACTGACTAGTATAGTGGATGTAAGGGTCGAATCCCACAGAGAAAAATGCGCTTTGGTAATTGTGGTGATATTCTGGAAAGGTTGGTTAGCTACCACGCTTGGGGTTGAGGTTCTATCTAGACTGGAAATTAAGGTGATACTCTACTGACTAGGAGGGGTAAATGGTGATTGATAAGCGGTTGTGTACGTGAGAGTGGGTGAACATTATGTCTCTGAAAATATGTGGAAGGTACAGGATTACTATAAAAGGCGAAACGGCATATCAGAGAATAAGTGGTAGTTAGGTGACTAGGCTGACAGATCTGAAAAGTACCAGCTGAAAAGTAAAGGACAAAGCAAAAAGTAGTTAAAAAGCAAAAGTGGTCCCAAACTTGGATGGAGATGTTATCTTCTTCGACATGAATTGGATCAGATCAACAATATATCTTCAACTATGCTCGAGGGGTATAATACCGATCTATCCGCCATTTGCAAAGTAATGCTAGTGGACCTCATTTTATCAATATTCAGCTTATTGAAGAAGGACAATGGCATAAGATTAATGTTATCCCCTAGATCGCCCAAGGCATTCTCCACAAAGAAATTTCCAATGGTGCACTCAATAGTGAAACTCCCCGGATCTTGCATTTTGGCCGGCAACTTCCTTTGAATAATTGCACTACAACTCTCCGTCAAGTTTACCGTCTCATAGTGCCCCCATTTCCTCTTTTGTGAGACCACATCCTTTAGGAACTTTGCATAACTTGGCATTTGTTGAAGTGCCTCAACAAGAGGGATGTTAATTTGAACTTTCCTAAAGATATCCAAAAATCTTGAAAATTGTTCATCATTCTTCTTCGTTTGCATCATTTGAGGAAATGGAAGTTTAACTTCCATAGGTTTGGGAGGAACAATTGCCTTGGTTTGATCTTTTGGTGGGCTCTTCTTTGGTGTCTCCACCTCTATCACCTCTTCTTCCTCGGGTAGCACAATAGCTTCTTTTTCGGGCATAGGGGGGCTCTCATAGCTTGTCCCACTTCTCAAATTAATAGCCTTGCAATCCTTTGGGTTAGGAATGGTGTTGCTTGGGAATTGCCCCGGTTGATGAAGTTGACCCACAGCTTGGGCAATTTGACTCATTTGATGCTCCAAAGCCCCCATTCTCGTGGTGACCTCCACTACCGCCGTCTCAACCTTATCAATTCTCTTGGTAGATTGTGCCATGATTCCATCGGTCTTCTCCATTAGAGCTTTTAGAAGCTCATGGGTAGCATCATCACCTGAAGATTTAGAAGAGGTGGGCATATTAGCGACCCCACTTGTTGGCCCACTAGATGTAGGAAAACGAGGAGGTAGAGGTGGTTGGATAGCATTGTTAGGATTTCCATAAGCAAGGTTTGAATGTGCATTGAAGGGTGCGCGATAGCCTTGATAATTACCACCCCCATTGTTAGGGCGATAGTTGGAGTAGTTCCTTTGATTCCCTCCTTGATGTACATAATTGACATCTTCCACGGTATGTAAAGGCTCTCCCATATGTGCCACCCCCAATTAAGGCCATCCACCTTTTGATTCAACAACACCACTTTTTGGTTGAGAAGATTGAATGCATCCGAAATCACAACCGAAGCTACCGGCATTGAACTATCTCGGCCCGAGCTCCAACCCTTGCTAGTATAGGCAAGCCTTTGAAGCATCTTCTTGCACTCATCGACCCCCTTGTCCAAGAATGATCCTCCCGAGCCAAAGTCTAATTGACTTTTGATAAAATCCGAACATCCATTGTAGAATAGGCTCACTTGATGGCCCGGAGATAGTCTATGGTTGGGGCATTTCTTTAACAAGGTATTGAATCTCTCCCAAGCCTCGAACATAGACTCTTGACCATTTATTTTAAAGTGGGAGATCTCCGCTTGAAGGTTGAGAGTGGAGCTTAGAGGGAAAAACCGATCCAAAAACTTTTGGGCTAAGTCATCCCAACTTGTAACCGAGCCCGACTCAAGGTTATCAAACCAATCTCTAGCATATCCCGACAATGAGAATGGGAATAGCCTAAACTTGATTGTATAGTCGGGAACCCATTAAGCTTAGTTGTATTGGCAATCTCCAAGAATTTAGCTAAGTGCATATTAGGATCCTCCGTGTGCCTTCCCGAGAAAACACGTTGTTCCACAAATTGAATCAATCCCGTCTTCAACTCAAAAGTGTTAGCATTCACCCTTGTATCATACGGTGGAATTGGGATATTGACGTTTCCAAATGCATCTCTAACTGGTGCCTCTCGCCTCCTTTCATCCTCTCTTTCCCTTCTCATCTCCGCCATTTCTTGTTGCAGTTGGAGAATGATTTGATCTTGATTCGGAGGAGGTGGAGGTGGGCCTCCGTTGTTTCCATGTGGATTTTCCATTGACTCAACTAGAGGTTGAGCTCTTGCTCTTCTCCTGCGTCCTCCTCTTCTTCTATTGGCAGCTTCTATCTCTAAATTGATCGGCTCAAGGGGTAGACGCCTTGAACGCAGGAGCATAAAAACCTACACAACACAAGAGAGGAAACAAATTCAAATTAGAGCTAAACTAGAAAACTAAACTAAATAAAGCAACTAAAATATCTAAACTAGTATTCTCTATCTTATCACAATATCAAACACAAAAGCAAATTTAGTCCCCGGCAACGGCGCCAAAACTTGACGCATGCTAATTTAGCAATCAAAAGCGTCACCCGCAAGTGTACGAGTTATGTAGCACGTGGCAAGTTGAAATTATTGATCCTCGAAGACTAAGTGCTCGAATGAATACTATGATGCAATTTCAAACACTATTTAGACTAATGAAAGGTTTTGGTTTTTGTTATCTAAAGATGACAATTAACACTATTTAAACTAAATAACCAAATAAAGCAAATACAGAAAGGTTTTCACACAAAATAGGAAAAATAGGGATATGGATCCGCTGATATGGATCAATGGTGTCACCTAGGGATTATGCTCATCTATTAGGACTCATGCATGGTTAGGAAGGTGGGGACAATAGGATAGACCCCCTCTCGGGTGCATCTAACACGTTGATGGGACTTTAATGATGGAGTCTCCTCCCAACACTTCGAATCCGGCTCCCTAATTCTACGGACCCAAGCCCTCTCTCTAGCTATGCATCTTTCGATCACATAAAACGCATGGAGTTGTTGATTATTTAACAATCTAATCAAGCATTTCTCAATGACTAAAATTAGACATGAAGTATCAACTTGGCAATCAAGCAATTGGATAATGAGAGACCAATAAACAACAAAACCACACATGAGATAGATAAACATAATTCAAAGTTCAACCCATAGATTCATACAACTTCACTACATCCCTAATAAAAGTTTAGCTATTCATACCAACAACACAAAATACAAAAGAAACAAAGGAAAACATGATGGAAATGGATACAAGAACTCCCTAAGATTGAATTGATGTTGGGAAGTGTCCTCTTCTTCTTCTATTCTCTCTTGATTTTGCAGTTTTGGGAAGTTTTCGGAAAATCCCGCTCAAAATGTGTGAAATAGCCTTTATACTCGGAGTGAAAATTCAGGATCAACGGTTACGCGTATAAAACACCCGTCCGGGTCTTCTCTCTGGACCCCGTCTCTCTGCTTCAAAACACCCGGTCGGGTCTTCTTTCTAGAGTCAGCCTCGCTCGCTCCGTTTTGCCCATTTTAACCTGTTTTCACTTCAAAACTCCAACAAACTCATTACTTCATCTATTTGACGACTAAATGGGTGAAAGCCTATAATAAACACCTCAATTCACCAAAAACATGGGTCAATCACCTCTAAAACCATCCTAAACTATGAGTGTGTCACTTCCCAAGTACGATTTGGGACAATTATAAAGCAACATTGAATCTGCAAAATGAAACGGAGAGAGAGAGGGTGAGAAAAAGAAAGAGGAAGGAGAAAGAGTGCATCGAGGCGGCTGTGCAGACCCCCAATCATCGCCAGAGCGGCGGCGACAGCAGCAGCGGCTGTGGCGTGATAATGAGAGAGAAAGGTGAGAAGAAGGAGAAAGAGAGAAGCGCGGCGACGCGGCACAGCCGGGACAACACAGTGGTGCGTTGGGTGAGACGGCGAGAGGGATGCCGGAGATGGGGAGTAGGAGGCGGCGGTGCAGCTTTGCAGGAGGGGTGACGACGACAACAAAAAATTAAATCTTGCTTCTATGGATATTTCTTACTCTTGCTTTCAATTATCCAACTAAAACAAATCAAACTTTCAGAAATTGAGAATGATGAGCTGACTGGGTCTTATGAATAAGGCGGATGGTGAAGCAGGGTGAAAGGAAAGCCGGCGAGGCAGTATGGTGGAGCGACAAGACAGCTTGCTTGAGCAACGCGGCAGGGCGGAAGTAGTCGCGATGGGCGTGGTGGCGAATCCCGCCGATTGAGAGAGAGGGGGGAGCGCCGATTGGGGACAGAGAGAGAGAAAGTGAGGCGGCACTTTGTATCATGTAGGGTTTGTATGGATAATTAGTTTATGTAGGAGTATATTATTTGGGCCTTAGTCTATTGGATTCTATAATTTGAAAGAGTTTTAATTGAGAATGAGTTTTAAATTAGGTGTTATGACTAATATTATGTCATAAAGTTTGGTTTTATTTGACTACTACTGTTTATTAAATTTTATATAATAATTTTCCTTCTATTTAGGTTAAAATTGGAGATGTGCTAAGAGTTTAACATGCCTTTTTATTTGGATTAAAATTAAAATTTTATTCATTGTTGCAATTCTCAAAATTAAAATTTTATTCATTATTGCAATGCTTCTTCTTAGAAGTAATTCGCAAGCTAAACGACAATGCAAATATTTAATCTTTTTAAGTTTCATCTTATATTTACTTAATTAAAATATTTACTAAAGTATATTTTAATATTTTAATTAGCATTCAATTTAAAATATTTTAATTAGTCTCCAATTAATTAAATAATAATAATACCAAGTTTATAGAATAACTTATGAAATTAGATGAAATTATAAATATCTAAAATGAATGTAAACTTACAAAGTTTGTATGAATTCGTATAATATAAAGAGTAGTGTAAATTGTCACATTATTCAATACAAATAAGATGCATAAAATTTTATCGTTATTTCAAGTGAAACGTGTTGTTGGGTTAATATATAACACATATAAATACGTAGGAACCATTAAAAAAATATATTTATTTGGTGAATACGAATTCTTTTGGTTTAAATGTAGTGTTTATGAATGGAGATGATATTAATTGTTAAAGTGAAATCCTATACATAACTCTTGGTGCCTTCTCTTTGTGAAGTTGGAGCACGTTAGTATCATTTTTTCGGTGTTACGGTTTTGAGAAAAATATAAATGCACAAATTGATAAATGAACTGTGTACATAACTTTTTACACCTCTTTGTTAAGTTTTTAAAGAACAATGTACGGGATTAAAATTTTTATGGAGATTCATAATTATTTATGTTAATTGTGATTTATTATAAAATTTCCAATTATATTGTGAACTATATCTCTGGTTGATATGTTAGTTTCTTAAAAAGCTACAAATCTAAAGTGTTTATATTAAAATGATACTACTAAATAAATTCTGGTATCAAAATTAATAAGCTTCATCATTTTTTAACTATGGTATTTATGTCTATTCTACCCTTACAAAAATAATGAAAATATTTTTATTTTACAATTTAATGCATAATTGGTAAAGTAGAAAATATATATAGAAAGAATTTTTTTTAAGTATTGTTAATGGATAATAAGTCTCACATGATTAGAGAGAAATAAGTTTTTAAAAATAGAAAGTTCATTATCAAACAAAAAACAATATTGCATAACATTAATTGTTTTTGTGTATAATAATATACAATTTTATATATAATATATTAGTTTAATAAATTAGGTTGAAATTACTTATAAATATATATTTATATTCAAGATATAAATATATTTATATTTAAATTACTAGAAGTACACATATTTATAATTTAGTTGATTTTGATTTATTATACTACTAGGTAAGATAATTTTGTTTATGACTTTGAGTTCTATTTCTTTTTTATAGTTTTAAAAATATTATTATGTACTATTGAATTTAATTTTGATGAAAATAAATTTATTAATTGTGATTTTTTTTATTCGTATCATGTCTACTAAATTCTAAAAAAATATATTTTTAGTTATAAACAATATGTTGCAATTTCAAAACTTATGAACTACTAGTTTGTTATTGTTTTTTCTTATGTTTTTATTTTCATTTATGAATACTTATGTTTTGTTAATCAAAACTGGTGAACTATTTATTCGTTCAAATAGTTTGTTTTTTTTTCTTTTGTAAATAGTAGGATTACAGTCTTCTTTATTTGTGTGTCTTATTCTATTTTATCCACATATCTCCTCTTTTGTTATTTCTTTTATTTTATACTACTATACGCATATCAAATATTAAAATAGTATATAATCATCTGCTAAAATATGAAATGTTTCATTGAGAATAGGTTGAGAGAAGTACAAATATCTTTTTGTAGTTGTTTATAATATTTTTAATTGTTTATAATATTACAAATACTTATTTTAATTAGTTCTTACCTGTAAATATATTTTAATACTTATTTACTCTATATTCTTTATTTTAGGTTAATATATCTTCATTATTAAAAAACCTTTTGTCTCGGGCATAAAACAAATGTTAACACTAGTATTTATAAAAACGCCATCACATACGTAGCCAAGTAAGAATTTTTAAATTAGAAACAAAATAACATAAAACTAAAAATATGAATATTGGAAAATAGCATTAATTTTTATTTTATTTTATTATAAAAAAACATCTAAATATGTGAATTTAAATTCAAGCAGATAGAATCAAATAAATTTGATCCAATTAGCGTTCGCGGACGGATATTATCGGTGATCCGACCCAACCGATAAACCTTTCGCAACGTTTCACCACATCCTTAAACAATCCCAATTCCACCTCCTCCGCGCCCTAACATCCGACGCAAGTTTTTGATTCAATTCCTAAAACCAAAATGATTCCCTGATTCAGCAACTTCAACATATTTTTCTTTTTTACTGGCTTTATCTTACCCGACGGAATCATGCCGGACGTGCATTCCCTCGTGAATGAGTTCGTAATTAAGCTCAAAAAACGGTATTTGTAAAAATAAATAAATTTGGAACGATTTTACGCCGCTTTTATGTTTAATTTGTTGTTCAATTTGATAATTGCAGCCAAATTGAGGGGTCCAAGACGACGGCAAAGCTCACTGCGGAATTACTCCGTTCGTTCATATCTCAATTGAGGCTGCCGCACAGTAACCAAGCTGGGGCTCTCATTGACGCCGTGAAGGAAGTTGGCGAGAAGCTCATCACTGCTAAACCTGTTGGTATGTTAACTCTCTTTGTTCGATTCATATAGTCTTATTGATTTTACTAGTTGGGCTTCCTGCTTTTGCGCCCCCAAGCCCAATTTTATTGTAATTTTGTATTTTCTTTGGACTTCTTAATTTTGTTATTCCTATCTTCAGTTAATTGTGCCTGTCTCCTTGTAATACAGCTTTGTTCTATCAATTGTAAACTTGAACGAAAAGGAATAAGTTCGGATGATTTGAGGAATAAAAGGAGCCGTATAGAGATTCTCTAAGTGTTTGTTAACTTCTGAATGACCATGATAATGACCAATTTCAGATATCAAATAACAATGGTTGTAAGTATGTTGATTAATTGCTAGCAATAGCTAGGCTCATTTAGTAGGATTTCTTGGCTCTTCAATTTTGTTAGATTTTAGTACTATGGGCAAAATGTAGGTTTCTGATTGATAAATTCAGTTAACCGGAAGTGTTTTCCTCCGTCAGATTAGGGCTGTGATGTATTAATATTGTATGTTTCCAGTGGTGTAAATAAAATCCCATTTGGATGATAAGATCAACTGGGATATGGAGGTACAAGGTGATCTCTTGTTGATTCGGTTGTTCTTGGTTTCTTTGAGTTAGCTGCCTAATGCATATTCATGGTGGTTGAATATTCTTTTGTTATCTTCCTAACCTACCGTTTGTCAACAATAATACCAGAATTGGGCCCCTATAGAACTTCATAATTACTCTTGTCCGATAAACGTTTGTTATGTTGGTTTAAATCTTTGAAGATCAGTATGCTGCATTGATTGATCTATAAGGTATTAAGATAGTAACATACTATCAATTAGAGAAAAATCCGGTTGTAGGAGCTTCTCTTTCGTTGACACAAATGTTTGCTGGTGCTTGCAACTTGCATGGAGAATGAAGAGGCAGAGAGCACTGTTTGGCTATTCAAGCACTTCTTGTGTAATGCATAACAAACATCAAGCAGTTCTTATTGTTTCCCTAGATAATAAACTCTGTTTGGCTATTTTGAGCTCCAAGTAGCTTATTCCCTGTGTATAACATTAAAAGCTATATTTGGTAATTCAAACATCAAGCAATTCTTATCTCTGTTGAATACTTCCTGTTTTTCTAGCTTGATGGTGATGAGCAATTTTGGTTGCAGAATTGGCTGTTGGAAATGTTGTCCGCCGTGTTCTACATATAATACGCGAAGAAGATCTTTCTATTACTAATGCTGCTGTTGGTGGGCTGAATTTAGCATCTGAAAGCGATGATGATGACGGCAACGACGAATATGATCATCCAGTTCTTTCAGCCTCTGCTGTAGCTGCCGCTGCAAGAAATGCTTTAAGGCCACCTTCATTACAGACACTACTTGATGATATACCTCATGCAGCAGCCACTCCTCATACCTCTTCTTCTGGGGATGATTCTGAAGGCAAAAGCAAATGTATATTCTTCCACTCTGATCGCACAAGAATCTAAAATTAATTTGCAAGAAACACGCTTCTCTCTAATACTATACTACTATATATGTTTTATCCTGTATATTTATATCTAGTATACTACTATATAGGTAAAATTTGCAGTTTCAGTTATGCCGTAAGTTTCAGATCAATGAATAATCTGAATATATGTACTCTTTAAAGGGTATTGTCTTCTAAGTTCTTATTGTTTCTTCCTTCCAGCTGCTGATTCATTGAGGCGGAAACTGAAACACGATGTCATTGAGGCAGTTAACGAACTAATTCAAGAAATTTCCACTTGCCACGAACAGATTGCTGAACAAGCAGTGGAACATATACATCATAAGTATGCATTCATATCCCTATACAAGCACTACCCGCATATATTTGCACGTCACTGTATTCCATTATATTAGTTGGGGACTTGGGAGTAGTTATTTGCAATACCTTTAATGCTTCAGCTTGTTTGTGATAAAATATTAGATCTGGTATGAACTTGAAATTTCCAAGGAAGTATTTTCTGTGTGCTATCATGAGCAAGAATTGGACTCAGCTTATCTTATTCATTCACTGGTTTTGAAAAAAATGCTTTGGCATCATTACTAATACCGGGTAAAGATCAAGTACTTGATTCTTAACATAGAGACATTGCTTTTGTAATCAACTAATCATGGTTATGAATCTGAAGTCCTGAAATAAATCCTGGACTAGAGAAGTCATTAGATCAGTGTTTTCTTTAGTCTTGCTTATGGCAGTTCAAGTGCCATCTCTTTATGCAAACAAGTGCAGTCTCAAATGATACTATGTATAATTTGCTGTATGAAGTTATGAATCAAAAGGGAAAAGTGAAAATATTGAAAGCTACGAATCAAAGTAAGCTAATATTGACAATGATAGCTAATTTTTTAATAGAGAAACCAATGTCCCCAAAAACTCTTGTAATATCGTACTTCCTCCGTCCACAAAAAATTCCATCTTTCCATTTCGGTTCGTTCACACAAATATATCCAAAAATGGAATTTTTTTTCTCAAATACTTTACCCACTCTCTCTCTACCAATTTCTCATTAGAACCCGTCAGTGTTGTCAAAAACGCGCCCGGGGCGCGCTCGGGGCGCGGGTCGCCATGATCGAGCCCGGCTTCGCCCCAACATGGGTGAGCCGAGCGAGATACGTGGGGCGCCATCGGGGCGCGCTCTGGGCGGTCGGGGCGCGGTCGGGGCGACTGGAGCGAGAGACGGATCGGGGGCTTACCTGTTGCCGTCCGCCCTGGTTCGCCGGTTGGCTGTAATTTTTTTGCTTTTACAGAGAAAAAAGAAGAGGGATGGGATGGGAGGGGAGGGGAGGGGAGGGGAGAGAGAGAGAGAGAGAGATAGATAGTGACTACATTGGGAAATGAAATTACTTTATACTCCATCAATTATTGTTTATTTCTATTGTTACCCCATCAATTATTGTTTATTTCTATTGTTATTATTTGTATAAGTAACATATTTTTATTAATTCCTTATATTTATAATTTAATTTTAGGTTTATATAAAGCTAATTTAGTAATCTTTAGAACATTGCAATCTCTATTTATGGAGCTTTTCATTTTACCTAATTTTATTTTATGAATTAAATGAAGAGAAATAAAATAATAATTATATGTTTATTTGATAATTTGTTTTATGAATTAAATGAAGAGATTTAAAATAACAATTATGTTTATTTAAATGAAGAGAAATAAAATAATAATTTATTATTTTTTCCAATCTTTCATCTTTTTCCAAAATGACTCTATTATAAAATCCATTAATTAAATATTATAATAAGTAAATTGATTATAATTCCTCCAATAATTCTTTTCTACCCAATGTCAAAATTGAACTTTAAAAATATTTTTTACCTGTTATGTAAATATACTATTTATATTATAGTGAATTATCTTTAATCATTATTATTACTAATATATAAATAATAAATAATTTTGCGCCCCGATTCGTGGGTCCCTCGCCCCGGCGCCCCATCGCCCCGCGACCCGGGGTCCAGCCTCATCGCCCCGGACCGACCCGCGACCCTAACAACACTGGAACCCGTGTCGTCCACCCATGAGACTATTTTTTGTGGACAAAGGGAGTAATAATTAGTGGTTATGCTTGAATTGGTTTGCACTTATAAGTTATTACTGAAATAGTAATTGCTGATCTTTATGTAAAGCAACTAATGTTGTAAGTTGTAACCTCTTATCTATTTTGTGCTACATGGTTATTCATTGCAAACCCGATACTAAATTTGGGTCTATGTGTGCTGAATGTCTAGTCTTTTAACCTTATAATGATGTTTGTGTGTGGAGCTACTAGGACCCTGTTTTCTCCAACATCATTTTTGTTGTTGCATTTGATAACTCGAACTACTATTTTGCTCAAGTATCTCTTTTCCCCTTCCATGTTCCAGTGAGGTGATCTTGACACTTGGCAGCTCACAGACAGTAAAAGAGTTTCTACTTGCTGCAAAGGAAAAAAATAGGTCATTCCGTGTATTTGTCGCTGAAGGTGCTCCAAGGTTGGATGCTTGGATAATTGAGTGCACTTGCAATAGTTTTCACCTTAGGCAATTAAATGAAGATTGTCTCTGGAAGTATAATGTTTTATGTTCATTGATGTTTGTTATCTAATCAGATATCAGGGGCATGCTTTTGCAAAAGAACTGGCTTCCAGGGGCCTTCAAACTACGGTTATTACCGATTCTGCAGTTTTTGCCATGATTTCCCATGTCAATATGGTACATATGATGGTTACATTTAACTTTTTTGTGTTGTTATTATTTTGCATTTGATTGGAAAAATCTCCCTTTTAAAGGTTATAGTGGGAGCACATGCCGTCATGGCTAATGGTGGTGTTATAGCTCCTGTGGGGTTGAATATGGTTGCCTTAGCAGCTAAAAGGCATGCCGTTCCTTTCGTTGTCCTCTCTGGAGTTCATAAGGTATTCTGTTGTAGGGCCCTTTCTTATGAGTGGTATTTGACCATAAGGCAAGGTTTACTGTCAGATTACATGATTATTGGAAAACGAGAGGAAATAACCGACTGTGCAAGGCTCTTTTATAATGATTATAAGAATTTGTTACCAGTCTCTTTTGCTGTAGCCAGCAAAAGATAATTTTCTGGTAGATGGATAGGATCTTGGGTGAGACCTAAATTGTGATAAATCAAGTGAGCACTGGGAGGAAATTTCCACACTCCATAAGGCAAGGTTTGATGTCAGACTACATAATTAGTGGAAAACAATAGCAAATAACAAACTGTGCAAGGCTCTTGCATAATGATCTTAGCAGACCTAAATTGTGATAAATCAAGTGAGCACTGGGAGGAAATTTGCACACTCCATGTACTTCCTTAAAGCTTAAATCCTCATAGGGACTGTTTAGTAGATACCTGTTTGCTTCCTCCTTTTGTTTTTGTTTAGATCCATGGTTCCTTAATCAATATCGACTAATTGAATGTCAATAATATAATCAAAATCTGGTTGATGATTGACATTTCTGCTTTATAACAACTTAATGTTGTTGACATGTAATGATGCTTAACTATTATTTCCTTCCTTGCTAATTGTTTTGCCTAATCATACAGTTGTGCCCTCTATACCCTCACAACCCGGAGGTCCTACTGAATGAACTGAAGTCTCCATCTGAGTTGTTGGACTTTGGAGAATTCTCAGATTGTTTGGATTTTGGGAGTGGCAGTGGGTCACCTCTTATTCATGTCGTGAATCCTGCTTTTGATTACGTGCCGCCGGACCTTGTTAGCCTGTTTATTACAGACACGTAAGATCATCTTGGAATTTGGATAAAGCTCAATATAACACGGTTGCAGATCTGGAATATTTGACTTGTCAATTTGAAAAATATATAAATGAATGCCAAAGCTTCAATTCAAACTGGTTTTACTATAGGATTCATGTATTGGAGTGACAAAAGTTTTATGTTTATGAGCTATATGCTCTCGTCAAATTGTTGCACAGTGCTTGGCATTCTCACTAACGACTTCTTTTATATACAGTGGTGGTCACAATCCTTCCTACATATACCGGCTCATTGCTGATTTTTACTCTCCTGACGACTTAGTAGTGCAACGGAAATCAGCTTCTTGAAGATCACCTTTTACTAACAATGCTCTGAAACATGTTGGTAAGTCTTAGATCCTAAAATGGTGATAAAAAGAGAGAGAGAGAGAGAATGTTATTTTCATAAAATTTGTTCTGCACATTCTTCATCATTTTCACCAATCGTATTCTATTTGTCAGTGGAATCGAAAACTTAGCAGGGATGGGAAAAGGGTTGGTGTAGTAGATTCGTTTATGGAAACAACTGAGTTTATAGGGAGAGGAGTAAATAGTGGTTAGAATTAATACGTCGAAAATTAATGATCATGCTTTGCAATGATGAAGTGCATCGCCAAAGGTTGAGTGGCACGTCTAAGTTTTGCATGTTTAGGCTCATTCCTTGATGAGCAAAACATGCCTTCTTACTTCTAATTAACTGTGTAACCGAGTGAGTTGAAGCTGATTTGTTTTTATATTTACTCATTTGTATGTGCATTCATCACTACCTCCAATTTGCAATTTATATTGGTGACACCCTTGATGTTATGATGTTTTTGAAAAATTGTATATTGCGGATATTATTAGAATTCAAACTTAGCATATGCAGATATTGCGGTTGAGAAGTGTCGGGTTTTTATATAAATTGGTTAGTTTAGAGATTTCTTAGAGGCATGTCGTTGATTAGATTGCATTGTTTTAAGATTTGTCGTATTTCTAGTTGCATTCGAATCGAAAATTCGTAAGTGTAATTATAAAAACCTCATTCACCATAAAATCTAAAATTGCACTAAGATATTCAAACAACTCTAAATTTATTTTTCTAGTATTCACGAAGGAGGCAATGGGTGTATGTTGGGCTGTAGGAGCCGAAGTCGACAAGCGAAGAAGTTAGGGATATATCAGACTTAGGTTATCTTAGGCCATCCGCAATGCTGTCTCTTATCCGTCTCTTAAATTACTATTCTTGGGCCCAACCGTACTTTTTTACTCCATCTCTTAACTAAGGGACGGAACCTGCAACCCTCCATCTCTTATCCGTCCCCTAACCGTCTCTTAAATTATTATTCATTCAATTTCATTTTTTATTTTTATTTCCAACCAATTCAATTAATAAAAACACACTTCATTAAATAAAATAAAATTACAACATAAAATAAAAATACAACTTAAAATTTAAAAAAATAAAAAACACATAATTAAAATCCTAAAAAAATAAAATTTACATAATTTAAAATTCAATTTTATAGAAAATAAAAAAAATTACTCCGTCAACGAATCGGAACCACCACCTAGGACATTGTACATGCCCTCAGTCGCCGAACGCGTTGATGTCGAACCGCAGGAGCCGCCACCGCTAGAGTTTCCGTCGCTGGACATTTTGTGATGAGAGGTTAGATGAAAATTGGAGAGGAAATGGAGATGATTTGGAAAGAATAGATGTGTATTTGTGTGTGAAATGAGGATGAATTAGGAGTATTTATAGGGTAAAAAAAATTTAAAAAAAAAGGAAAAACAGTAATATTACCGTTTTTCGTTTTTTTAATTTTTTTAATTCGAATTTTAAAAAAATGATTTATTGCATCAGCGTGACGATGCCCACTTGCGGGCAGGCGAGTGGGCGTCACGCATGGCGCCGGCGCGTGGCAAGACGTCTCGCCATCCGTCTCGGCGAGACGGAACGCTCGGCGGGCTGGGGACGAGACGGGGCGCTGCAACTCGTCATGCCGCCGTCTCGTCCCGGCATCACGGATTATGGGCCACCCGTGTGACGCGTTGCGGGTTGCCTTAGAGCAAAGGAGAAGAGTTGGGGACCGCACATCGGTGTGTGATGGGAGTTGAGCGGATCCAAGGAAGCAAGATGTCCGAAAATGTCGTTTTGGCTATTTTTTTATCCGAAAATGTCCTTTTGAGCATTTGGACAATTTCATTTTTTCACATTTTAATTGTTTCAATTGATATTATTTCAATGATGTACTAAATCTGATATTATTTCAAAATTATCTTCTTCTTCCCTTGCCATCTTTCACTTTGTTTTTTTTATTTCAATATTAGATTTAATTTTATAAAATTAAATTTAAAATTTAGATTTTTATATACCAATAAATAATTTTTAATTAAAATTATTAATTTATGTATTTATTATAAAGAGTTTTGTGTGAGTTGGTTGCATAGTTTTATCTCTCTATATATAGCTATGAAACGAGAAAGAATGCATAAATTAATAATTTTAATTAAAATAATTTATTGTTATTTAAAAATTTAAATTTTAAATTTAATTTTATAAAAGTTAAATCTAATATTGAAATTAAAAAATAAGTGAAGGATGGCAAAGAGAAGAAGATAATTTTAAAATAATATCAGATTTAGTACATTATTGAAATAATAAGTATCATATTGAAACAGTTAAAACGTGAAAAGACGAAATTGGTCAAATGTTCAAAACGGCATTTTCGGATAAAAAATAGCCGAAATGACCAATTTCGAAATAAATCCTTAGTTCATGGACTACTGACGATATTTTTAAAGTCCAGAGACTATGAGCGAGATAAACCCATAGCCCATAAACCATATTTGTAGTCCACTCTACTCTACTTTTTTTCATTATCAACATATAAACCCATTATCTATTCTACTTTTTTTCATTATCAACATATAAATCAAAACTGAATACAATCATGTGATGAAACAGTAAACGCTTAATTTGCACCGCAAGCATAAAAATCACATTTTAAGTATTTATTGAATTGTACCCTCTCCGTCCCTGAAAATTTGTCACCTATTTCCTTTTTCGTCCGTCCCTAAAAATTTGTCACCTTTTACTTTTACCATTTTTGGTAGTGGACCCTACATTCCACTAACTCATTCATACTCACATTTTATTATAAAACTAATATATATAAGTAGGACACATATACCACCAACAGTTTCAACTCACTTTCTATTACATTTATTAAAATACATGCCGGGTCAAATGGTGATGAATTTTGGGGGACGTAGGGAGAAAAAAATAAAATAAAAACACGCAGCACATTTAAATTTGGAAAACTGAAAGGGTGATCACTGGCTACTCCAACTAACTGTACGGTACCTCCTCTTTTTTTACTGCTTTCAGAGGGGGAGAGGAAGTGAGAGAACAAAAAATCAACCACAATGCAGAAAGTGTGCATCAACAGCTTGGTAGAAAACGGCAGCCTCGATAGCCGCCGCTACTACCTCGCGCGGCGGACCGTCATCGAAATGCTGAGCGACAGAGGCTACCTAGTCCCCGACATGGACGCACAGCTCCGCCGCTCTCTAGCCGAATTCCGCGCCGAGTTCGGCGACCATCCGGAGGCCGACCGCCTTCGCATCACCGCTCACCGTGTCTCCAATCCTTCGCGGAAGGTATATTAATTTTTAAAAATAAATTGTTTGGTGCTGTAACGGTTAATGTATGTTGTTCTGCTTTCTGTATTTTACGAAAAAGAGTTGTGAATGTGTTTTTGTTTGATATTTATCTGCGGGAAATCCTTCATTTTCGAAGCTAGAGTCGTGATTTCGTAATTTTTTTAAAAAAATGTGAGCGATGCTTTATGTTTTGGTTGAAATCGATTGTGATGCGAATGCTTAATCGTGAAAGAGAAGTTGTTTCCAGTTTCCAATGGAAAAGGTTTCTATGGTGTTTCACGTTTATAACTTGATTTTTACGGAGTAAAGGGAGGGAATTGGTGATCTAAACTCTATTGTAATTGTAAACACACTGTATTGCTCTAAAATAGAAGATAGCAGGGTCTGGAGTTGAAGCTTCACAAGATAAGAGGTCTCTAGGCAAGTCTAAAGTGATAAGAAATTGTTAGTTTCTATCACAAATTGTTTAGGATGGTCATAATCTCTTAGCACTCAATGAAAGCACATTTAGGAAATGAGATATTTGCAGAATGAATGCAGGTAATAAGTTCACAGTAGATTTCTTAATCGGGTGATCTTTGCCAGTAATTAATTAGTAAAGCTCTTTGAGTTGCAGATTGCTTTGGTTATTAACTTTTATCCTTGTGGTTTTATTTCCTGCTCTAGATTCTGGTCATATTCTGTGAAGGTTTTCAGACGAGAAAACAAAATGCTGTTGGCATACTGAGTCAGATTGCTAACAAAGAAAGGCTGGACAAGGTGATACTAGTCGTGCAAAGCAAGATGAATTCCCATGCTCAAAAGGTTTTGGATGAGTATTCGGTGAAAGTGGAGACGTTTCTGGTTAGTTAGCTGGAACTACATACTATGGTTTTGAGCATGATTTAAGGCACATATAGGAAGGCTGGTAACATCAGATGTCATGTGATTCATTTCCTTGCCTTTTTTGCAGATTGCTGATTTGTTGGTTAACATCTCAAAGCATTTTTTGGAGCCGAAATATGAGATTCTGTCTCCTGGGGAGAAGGATACGCTTCTCAAGAAACATGCGATTGAAGACAAGAAGGTACATCTTGGATTTTGATAATTCTATGGTTATTTCATACATATAAAACAAAACAAGACAACAAAGTTCAAATTGTTTTCTTGCGCTTGATTATCATTGAAATATGAGTGACGAGGCATGCTTTGAAAGTATAGTGACACTCTGCTGGCTGAAGCGAGTTTCGGATTATCTCCATATGCTTCAAGTTTGCACACAAAGAAATGGCTACAATATTTATTTGCATAGCGAGTTTATACAATGAGTTGACAAGAATAAATGTTTTCACGAATGTGATACTGAATATGTAGTTGAAATTGGCAGCTTCCTATGATGCTTGAAAGCGATGCAATTGCAAGGTACTATGGATTCGAGAAAGGGCAGGTGGTGAAGGTGTGCTATGCTGGTGGCATTCCTCATTCTCTAGTGTCTTATCGTTGCGTCGTCTAATCTCAACCTAGAAGAAAATATCGCATTCTGCAGTTGTTTAAGACATTCTAGCTGCAAACTAATAGTATAAGTCTATACGTAGGTGTTTCTGTGGCTCTTTTGATATGTAATTATCGACAACTTTCTGTTTTGGGGTTCCACCACACGTTCACGCTGCTCTCATTTATGTTATTACTAAGCCTGGATAATTATATTTATGGTGTTGAGGGCGTTTGACAGTTAACTAAGCTCATTAGAATAACAGCTTTGGAAAGTAGTAAGTACGTATTTAATATACTAATAAGCTGTTACGTTGATAACCTAATTACTTTTTTGGAACGTTAAAAAATCAAGTTGACCGTGTAACGTTAAAAAACTAAAACTACCTTCTCATAAAAATCAAGGTGAAATATAAGGTGACCTCAATTACTTTTTTGGAATTGAAGTGTTGGGAATTTTTCTAGTAAAACATAAAAAATGCATCATGAATATCCAAGCAGCGATAGGCCTACTAGAGTTTAAACTGGACACTACACGCCGATTATGCTTTACCATATTTTACAGATAACTGAATTGGCAAATCCAAGTAGGTATCAACGTCAAGTTGGTAAATTCATTTTTCTTCGCATTTAGATGGGAATATCTGATAGGAACATTTAGATATGACGTATTTCCTCCGTTACAAGAAAGATAACCTCTTTCTTGAGTGAGACAAGATTGTATGCAGTTTTATTTTGTGTGTTAGGTGAAAAAAATAAATTAAGAGAAATAAAATAAAGTAGAGATAAAAGAGTTTCTATTTTTTTATAGCGGGTCATCTTAGGTGAGACAAACTAAAAAGAAAAGTGAGTTATCTTCGATAAGACAAAGGAAGTACTCCCTCCGTCCCATAATAAAAGATGTCACACTTGTGTGACGGCACAAGATTTTAGGAGGTTTTGTTTTGTGTATTAAATGAAGAGAGAAAATATAATTTATATATTAATGTGAGTGGGAACTTTTTTCAAAATGAAAATGTGACATCTTTTGTGAGACAAATTAAAAAGGAGAGTGTTACATCTAGGGGTGTCGAAACGGGTACCCACGGGTACCCGCACCCGATTTTGGCCGAAAAGTTAGTCCCGATACCCGTCCCGCATTTAGTCAGGTATTACCCGATACCCGAGTCGGGTATCCCGCACCCGACACCGCGGGTACCCGACCCGAAACATTTTTTTTTGAAATCTTCTTTTTTTAAATATTATTTGTATATTTTAGATGATTTTTTAGAAATACTAATTGATGAATGTAATAGTCTCACTTGAAACTTTTTATTATTATTTAATTTTGTTGAAAATTGAGATCAAGCCAAGGAGTTGAAGAGTAAGAGAAAAGACGGAAAAAAAGATTTGTGATCTTAACTCTTAAGATTCTTAACCCTAACCCTAGTTAAAAGTTATAAACTTAAAAAATACATTTTATAATATATTACTAATAAAAAATTACATTATGATTTTTAAAATATTAAAATCTTAAAAAATTACATCATGAAGAGCAAGTATTAAAATAAAAAATAAAAATTATAAAATATCAATATATATATCGGGTATTTTCGGGACTATCGGGATTACCCGGTCGGGTATCGGGATACCCGATACCCGCAAAACCCAAAATTATTAAACCCGGCCCCGCCCCGTATCCCGATTCCATCGGGTAAAGGGTACCCGATACCTGGCGGGTAACGGGTCGGGTTCGGGATTACCCGTTACCCGCTACCCGTTTCGACACCCCTAGTTACATCTATTTATGGACGGAGGGAGTATTATTTTTATAAAAAAGGGCACCTAAGAATAGATAAGTACGCAAATGCGTATTGGACAAGTAACCCAATTGTTAGAAAATCCACAATTGCTACTTTACTTTATTAGAGATAATTTGGTAAAAATGGAGGAAGAAACATAAATAAGTTGTTTTATCTGATGGTGAAACCGAATTTCAAGGTATCAAGAGTGGTTCGACCGAAATTTTATGGCTAAGAAAGCTAATGGTTGAAAATTGATTTTTCTCATGGAAAAGTGTTAGCTATACTGTATTAATAAAGCAAAGCTGCTATAAGTGTCTTGAAAAACTAGTCTACCATGACATAACCAAACATGTAGATGCAAACATACACTTTACTAAAGATAAGATCGAAAGAGATATAATCGAATTACTTTATGTTCGGTTTTAGGATTAACTAATAGATGTTTTGACTAAAGTAGTCTAACTCAAAAAATTGAAGTTTTGAAGATGTCATTTACAAGCTGAGTATTGATGCTCCCATTACTTAGAAATAAATCAATTTCTAAAATCGAGGATTGAATTAATATTCCATGTATGATAGATTATACTCCCTCCGTCCCGCACTACTTGCACTTATTTCCTTTCTGGGCGTCCCAAGTTATTTGCACTCTTTCCATTTTTAGTAACAATTTATACCTACAGCCGTAATTGTTGACTTTGTCTATCACTCATTCCTTAATCTTCGTGCCCAAAAGGAAAGGTGCGAGTAGTGCGGGACGGAGGGAGTATAATTTCTAATGCTAAAAACATTACTTAATACCCATTATTGCTCAACCCTATTTAAAGGGATTTATTCTATGGAAGTAATCAACCGATTAAATACATACAATAACACATAGTAATACTCTCTCTCTCCGATATGTCGCATGTACCATTCAATGAATATATGGCCTTATGTTCGAATCTAATGGATGATGGCAATTCCATTTCTTTCAATTCATCATTTTACTAAGCAAATTATCATAATAACTCATTTCACATTGCCTTCATTCATTACTCCATACATATTATAACGTAGGTTTATAAGTAACCGCACCTCTAGAGATGATCAATTCAAACAATTAATAGTTTCATACTAAAAAAATTACTACCTCCATCCCGCATTAAGTGTCATATTTACTTTTCTGCACTCATTTTGTGAAAATGATAATAAATAGTTAAAGTCGAGAAATAGTAAAATAAGAGAGAGAGAATAAGGTAGAGAAGAGCGCAACGGACAATACTATGGATGGTAAGGCAGCGGGGGCAGCGGTCACTACTGTGGATGGTAAGGCAACGGGCGCAGCGGGCACTACTGTGGATGGTAAGGCAACAGGCGCAGCAGGAACTACCGTGGATGTAAGCATGCACAAACCGAACCGGCCCGGCGGTTAACCCACATTGAAAGAAAGAGTATTAATGTAGACGAGGAATGATGGACGATCTATTATAAACTTACAAATAATGACTTTTATCCCACATTGAAAGAAAGAGTAACACATCCAAGAATTTGTAACTATAAAAGAGAATAATGCAATATACTCTATTCCAAATTAAATCAAATCCAATATACTCTCATCCAAGTATTGGCATTTTAAAAAATCAAATCCAACTTTAAGTACGGAGTATTTTTTTTTTTTTTTTTGCATTTTAGTCTTTATTATGTAAAAAATGTGCTTAAATAAATTTCAAACAATAAGGTAAAAATTACAATTTTATTGATAATAAATTTACGTAAGACTAAAAATTACAACTTATAATGAATACATTCTATTTATAAAAATAATAAACACTACTTCAAGTTAAACCTTTTGATTTTTAAAATATCAATACTTAATATTGGACTTGAGCATTTAAATTGGAAGAGAGTGTATTGGATTATTCTTTTTTATAGTTGCACATTCTTGGATGTGTTACTCTTTCTTTCAATGTGTGATAAAAGTCATTATTTATAAGTATATGATAGATCGTCCATCATTCTTCGTCTATATTAATACTCTATCTTCTATTATTATAAATTAATAACAAATATTATTACATAAACTATTATTCATTAGTTATTTATCATTAATGATTTGCTTATGTTTATAAATTTATGTATATGTTAACTAATAAATAATATTATACACATTAAAAGAATAATTTTTATATAAATTGTATAAACCTAACAATAATTATTATACAAATAAATATTTTCTATATACAAATCATATTTCTCAATAATTCTTTATTTTTATCAATCAAGAATATATTTGAATAATAATTTTGTTTATATATTATACAAAACATGAAGAAAAGTAGAAGACAAAAGAAAATTTTGTATCCCACATTGGAAAAAGATGAATGAATGCTCTAAACATGTAGTTATAAAAGAAAATACTTCAACATATTTTGTCCCACATCGAAAGTGAATCATAAAATATTCAAGGATGTCTCTATAAAAGAGAAACAACTAAGAATGATTTTGTCCCACATCGAAAGGGAAACATAAAACATTCAAGGATGTCTCTATAAAAGATAAACAACCAAGAATGACTTTGTCCCACATCGAAAGTGAAACATAAAACATTCAAGGATGTCTCTATAAAAGAGAAACAACCAAGAATGGTTTTATAAATTCGCAAGCCCATCAAATATATATGGGCTACTATGAATTTCTTGTATTAATTTATTTGTAAAAATTGTTTTTAAATATAAAAATCAATTTTTATAAATAAATAATTGTTTTTTTAAATTTCGGTTGAACCGCCGGTTCATGAACCGGAACCGGTGGTTCAGGCAAAAAACCGGCGGTTTTGAACTGCCTCGTGAACCAGCTGTTTTTTGAACCGGAACCGCCGGGACCCTTGGCGGGCCCGGTTCCGGTTCATGCATATGATGAACCGTGAACCGCCGGTTCATGAACCGGAACCGGCTGTTCGGAACCGTTGTGCATGCTTACGTGTAGAGATGCCCACCGGTTCCGGTTCCGGCGGTTAACCGCCGAACCGGAACCGTGTTAATTTTTTCGAACCGGAACCGTCGCATTTGGAACCGCGGTCCGGTTCCGGTTCAAGATTTTTTGAACCGGAACAGTCACCGAACCGCCGATTCCGGACGGTTCGGAACCGCCGGTTAACCGGCGGTTTTCACGGTTCCGGTGAGAAAACCGAGGAGGTAGCGGGGGCAGCTTTTTCAACCGGTTTTGTCGGCGGAAACCGGCGGTTAACCATGAAAACAGGCGGTTAACCGCGAAACCGGCGGTTTTCGGTTCCAGTGCGGAACACGAGGCAGACGGTTTGTTGACCGAACCGGCGGTTTTGGCGGTGAAACCGGCGGTTCCGACGGTTTTCCGCCAAAACCGCCGATTTTCCGAAATTCAATTTTTTTTTTATTTTGATTTTGAATTCAAATTCATCCATTATCCCCCATTTCATGTTTTTTTTATTTATGTTGCGACGACACTTGTAAATTATATTACATTGTTGTATACTTGTACATGTATTGTGAATTGTAATATATAGTTGTCCGTTACAACTCAAATTCAATAAAATTGATATCATTTTTACCTTATTCGTGTTATTTCAATTTAAATTATCCGTTGTCTTGTTCCAATTTATTGTATAAGTCCAAATTTCAAATTACATAGAAAAAAAAAACCGAACAGTGAAACCGCCGGTTTTCGAACCGGAACCGTGTAAACCGTCCGAAAACCGGCAGTTCCGAACCGGAACCGGAACCGCCGGTTTTCGAACCAGAACTGGAACCGTGAAATAGCCTCACGGTCCGATTCCGGTTCCGAATTCCTGTAAACCGGAACCGGAGGTTCCGAACCGGAACCGCCGGTTTTGGAACCGTGGGCAACACTACCTACGTGGATGGTAAGGCAGCGGGCACTACTAGGGCTGGGGTCGATACGGTACATTGTACCGAAAATTTTGTATCGTTATCGTATCGAAAATATCGATATGAAAGAATTTCATATAGTTACCGTATCGAAAGTTTCGGTATACCGCATTGATTTTTTATATATTTTGGTATACCGATAATATTGATATATATCGTATATTCGATATAAAACGGTATACCGTGGTATAAAAAAATTCAGATCGTTATGGTATTGAAAACTTACGATACGGTATTGTATCGTACTAAAAATTTCGGTATATCGAAAATTTGATATTTTTTTCGATATTTTTCAGTATGATACGATTGATATACCGTTTTTCGGTATATTTATCCAATCCTAGGCACTACTATGGATGGTAAGGCAGCGGGCGCAGCAGGCACTACCGTGGATGGTAAGGCAACGGGCGCAGCGGACACTATTGTGGATGACAACGGAAACTATGCTCAAGGCCTTAAACGCTGCAGTGGTGTCTGTGAACACTGCAGTGGCGTCTGTGAACACTGCAGCGGTGTCTATGAACGCTGCAGTGTCGAAGTACAAGGCTGCAATTGCGGAGGGGACAGACCACCATAAAAAGGTACAGCAATAACTAGACAATGAAGAAGATTATCTTTTGGTGAACCTGACAGATTCTGTGGTGCATAAGCCTGGTGCTGGTGCTACTGCTGCCTCCGGAAGCAGAAGCAATATAGAAGAGTAGGATGTGGAAGAGCAGGATGGGGAAGAAGGGGCAGACCTCCTAATCAAGTAGGCTATGAAGAAGTTCCTTTGGTGTACTTGACAGATTCTATGGTGGATAAGATTCAATCCAAATTGTTACGTGCTTTACAAATCTACAAATCTATATATCTAATGTTCTTTTTCAAAAATATGTAGTTTTGTCTTTTGTGTAGGGTGTTTACATCTTATAGCCACATGGAGAGATTAGGGCTTGGTAAAAATACCGAAATACCGCACTTATCGTACCAAAAAAATACCGAAAACACTAGTTTTTCGGTATACCGCAATTTTGGTACGGTATTTGGTACGGTAACGGTATCAATTTTCTTATACCGCGGTATACCGTGATATACCAAATATTTGGTATGTAACGTAGAATCGGTATACCGCGGTTTACTGAATCCTCGGTGTATACCGAAAATTAGGTACATGTTGAAATATTATATATATTACATTAGATTTAATATATTTATATAATATAAAATAGAATTAAAAACAAAAAATCTTTGAAAATCCTACTTTTAAATATTTTGTGTATAAAAGAGATTTTTTTTGCATAACGGTACTAAGGTATACCGTACCGTACTTCGGTATACCGCAATAACGGTAAGGTAACTGTATCAAAAATTAACGATACCAAAACTTCGGTATGGTATCGGTATGATATTTTTTCAAACCACAGTTTTCGGTAAGGCATGCGGTATGGCGTTCTCGGTACGATATACCGTAGCGATCCATCCCTAGGAGAGATTAATATGATATATAATGTTCTTTTATAAAGAATTCAAATATATGTGGTTTCGTCTTTTGTAGGTTGTTACATCTTACAGCCACATGGATAGATTAATATGATGTATCTAAGTTAAATGAGTCTCAATTTAAATAGATTAAAAAGCTAAGTTAAATGAGTCTCAATTTAAATAGATTAAAAACGCTTAAAGCTTGTAAATAGTTACGCGGAGGTATCTATGATACGCTCGGATTTTGAACTATTTTAAGGTCATTATTTGGTCTGTTTAGAGTGTCAAAGTTGCATTACATGTCTATTATTTACATATTTTATCTATTTTGTTATTTTGACGTGTTTTGTGAGAAATGTGCAAATTAGAGGGTCCTTTGGTATACAAAATTGGAATTGAATTGGGATTAGAATTCTATAGAATTGAATTGAAAGAAATTGAACTATAATCCAATTCCAAATCCCATGTTCGGTAAAGTTGTATACTACCTCCATCCATAAAAAATAGACAAGTTTTACCATTTGCGGCCGTCTACCAAAATAATACTAATTCTAAAAATAGAATGTTTTAAACCAATACTAACTTTACTCATCATTCTAATTGCGGATCTCACAATCCACTAACACTACTTCCACCACTTTTCCTTCTCTCTCTCTTACTTTACCAATTGCGTATTAAAACTCATGTCATTTACAATGTTATCTTTTTTTTTTGGACGGAGATAGTAATTCATATGAAATTGAATTTGAAGAAATTGAGCACATACAATGAAAACACACACTACAGACCACCCTCACACACTAAAAACACACACTACACCCCCCCCCCCCCCCCCCCACACACACACACTAACACAATTCACACACATACATAACACACATCACTCACTCTCACACACATGCACATTTGCAGATAACACTTACTACACCTGCCTTACTGTGAATACGATTTCATTAATAGAGAATGTATCTCAATTTGCTGTGTGCGTATTGATTCCATTAATTTTCTTGGCTGATGCATTCTATTAAAATAGATGCATTCTATTGGCTGATATGTTGATTCCTTAGCAAGGGTTATTCCATTACTCTGTTTTCATAGGGTTATTCCACTAAGAAATCAATTTCTTAGCAGGATTCTCACACACTATACACATTTGCTGAAAAAACACACACACATTTGCTGAAAACGTACACATACACACAACAGAGAATGTATCTCAATTTATAGTCGTTTTTCCTTTACTTGGTTTGTGTATGTATGAAACGAGAATGTTATTTTGACTACTGTGGGCAGCTCCATGTAGTACAAAACAAATTTATAGCATTAGTGTGTACGTGCGTGTGCACTGCGTGAGAGCAGTTTTTGTAAGCGGTGTGCAATGTGTGTACTGTGTGTGTTATGTGTAATGTGTATGTGGGCAGCGAGTGTGTGGTGTATGTATTCAGTGTTTGTGCTATGTGTGTATAGTGTGTGTGCAACATGTGTGCGTAGTGTAGAATGTGTATATTTTACTCACTAGATTTACGAGCAAGGAAAGCAAGATATTCGAATAAGAAATCATTAAAAGTTGAAAACATGAGAAGAAACAAGACCATACCGAGTCATTAGTTGCTTGGTCTTTATTTTCAATAAGCATGATAGGTTTGATGCATGTCGAGTGACACACAAGAAATCTTCATTCTTGATACATGATTTGGAATTCAAGGCTCCTTCCAATTCTGCGGACTCAATTTGATGATACCGAACGGAGCCTTATTTTAGTTGCTATTTCTTTCAGGGTGGCACATATGCAGTGTATATCGAAAGGCTTCTTACTTTACGTGCTACACTTGCACCTGTTCGTTGTGCAAATCATGTATCAAGAATGAAGATTTCTTGTGTGTCAGAAGAAATAAATGTTTTGCTTAACATGCATCAAACCTATCATGCTTATAGAAAATAAAGACCAAGCAACGAATGACTCGGTATGGTCTTGCTTCTTCTCATGTTTTCAAGTTTTAATGATTTCTTATTCGGATATCTTGCTTTCCTTACGCACAAATCTAGTGAGTAAAATATACACATTCCACACATAGCACACATGTTGCACACACACTATACACTAAATATACACATTCCATACGCTACACAAAATACACATTATACGTAAACTACACACACTATACACATATTAAACACAATATATACACAATAGACACATTATGTCTCTGATATGTCGCATGTACCATTCAATGAATATGAGGTGTTATATTCGACTCCAATGGATGAGGACAATACCATTTCATTAATACTTAAATAATTTTTCTAAGCAAATTATCATAATAACTCATTTCACACTGACTTCATTCATTACTGGAGCATTTATATTATAACGGAGGTTTATACGTATCCTCACCTCTAGAGATATAGTAATCAATTTAAACAAATACGTTTCATAGAAAATAACCAGGAAACAAATTAGTGTTATTCGAATAAGGCAACACTCACAAAATAAACTTCAATACAACTCGACCGACAGGCCATCCTTAACAAAATCACACCCGGCAACAAATAACCATAATCATTAAAAAAAATTAACATATTTATTTTTATATTCATGATCCTTAGATTCCCAGCAAATCAAAACATTGTCAACAACCGAAGCTTCAATCCGATCTCGCAACCAAAGTGAGCAAGAAATCTCTATAGTTTCCGTTGGCCACATCTTCAATCTTCTTGCCAAGATCAACGCCGAATTGACGATTAAATTCTTCTCTAATCTGCTTCATATCCTCATCAGCTCGGCTCACGATCACTCTGCTCACCGCTTCTTTGGTTAGCTCATCCACATTGTACCTCAACGACGCCTCCAAAATCTACACCATCAATATTTTTGGTTAAAATTTCATTGATAAAATTGAGTTTCATTCATTCACCTTTGCGAAGTAGGTTTCTGGTGCGCATAAGCACTGGACCGTTTCTTTCAGAATCAGGTGGGAATCATCACAATCCTGATCCAAGTAATTGCCAGTGATCTCCTTGTAATGCTTGTACACAGCCTTGAGGTGGACCTTGTTCCTAGTTGATAAAATCCTGATAACGTCGTCGTTTTCCAAGGGGCTGCTGCTACCACCTGCCTTGATCGCTTCTGAAATCGCCTTGGCCTCAATTTTTGCGATTTCGTCGTTCACTTTTGGGCCTTCATATCGATAAGAGCTCAGAAGCGCAACCAGAAGCTGCACATGAAAGGAAAAAAGAGATGAGATTGTTTGTTGCTGGAAAATTGAATTGAAAGGGGGAAAAAGGAGTAATACTACTACCTTTTTGTGAGGAGTGTGGAGGTGGAAGGCGACATCCTCCTCAACAGAGTGATTGAAGAGAGAGTGATAGGCCTTTCGAGCTCCGAGCAAGTCGTCGGAGGATCTGGTGCACGCGATTTCCACCAACACATGGTATTGAGGCCCTTTGTACAACGCCTCTTTCAATAATCGACTATCTCTCTCCCATGGATGCATCGTGCATAGCACTATCGCATCCTGTATTCATTCAATTCCTTTCAATTCACTCGCAATTCTCAATTTAGATCTAACATTAAAACCGCAGAATCACAGATCTTCATCCATATATAAGTATATACATACCTTGAGACGTAGGAACTCGTGACGAAGCTGCAGGATATGGCGATCGTCCCACCGCTCGAATTGGCGCTCATCCTCTCTAAAAAAGTCGCGGCTTCCCTTTCTGAAACTCTGCCTCTGCTCAGGGTGCCATTTCCCCAGCGTCGATATCAATGCCTTCTCGTCCACTCCAAGCCCTAATCCCTCACCATTTCACACGATTATGATTGTAAATTAAAGTTCAGAGAGACTACTATTTCATGAGATTGCAGAATTGAAGTACCTGTGAAAGCTCTGGTGAGAGATCGGAGCTCGTCGGAAGCTGCCATTGTTCTCTGTAAATTTGTTCTTTTTTTGAGGGAATTTCGATTTGAAGGTAGATGGTGATGGCGCTCTCGCATTTAATTTATACTATGACGATGACTTAGGATGTTTGAAATTTGAAAAGACAAAAGTACCCCTGCGAAATGTTACTATGTCCCTCAAGTCCTTAGTGTGTAATGTTTGGAATTAATTTATGGAGTCTTATTAATCGCATCGTCTGTGTTGGTTACATCTCAATTTATTACGTTAATTAATTTTACTACAGTTACTACTTACTATTTTCTCCACTTCATTTAATTTTTAAAAAATATTTTCTGGTAGCCTTAGTATATCACTTAAGAAAATTTTCTGTTTCTAGACTCTAGTTCTATCCTTTTGATGAGAATTCACTAATATAATTTTTAAATTTGTTAGTAGTTTCAGTACAAGAGAAAAAAATCACAATAAAGATAATTAAGGTTGTATATGATAATAAGGGGTAATGGCTTTGTGATTTTTCAAACATCTCAAAAAATAAATAAGACAAGTTTAAGTGAGTAAATTAAAATAAGATTGCAATTTGCAATTGAAACGTATAGATGGCAAGACATTTATGAAAATAGATTGTTAATAGTATAACATTTGATATAATACGTCTATATGAAAGGTAGAACACATATATACTCACATGAAATAAATCCACCGACATTTAGTACTAGCATAATATATATGTCATGTGACATAGTGATGAAAAAAAGTTCGTATTTACAATATTTTTATTTCATTTCTACTAAATGATGAAAATTCAAATATGTATTGGATAGGTAGGTGGCATGATTGCTTCACCTATCATATCCAAAAATGAGGAACTCGTGCCCATGCTACAGTCTATGAGCCATGTGCATGGTTGTCAATTTTTTGTCGCATTCATAATTCAATGTCTCTAAATAAATGATTCCATACTACTGTAAATCTATTAGTACTAATTGAATGTTAAATGTTGCACTTTAGTATTTTTAGATTGAAATATTCACTTTATACATTTACATCAAGAAATGGGCAATTGTTATTAAAAAAAACAAAACTAATTATTTGCAACATTTCGACATCACATAAAATATGTAAGTCAATCTTATCTTAGAATTACTTAGTCAATTTACAATTTTCTTCTCTATTTCACCATTACCATCAACATCACCATCATCTTCTGTATAATTTGATTGAGTCTGAAATCCAATTGGCTATTACAAGCTTCAAACGACAATATGAGCTGTGAAAACTTTACTATTATTAAAAATAAAAATTAAGGTGTCGTGTCTTTAGATGTTATGGAATAACTCATTGGATATCGAACAAAACTTGGTATATTTGTAAGAAGTTTTGATATAATCGTCAATAATTTGGGATATATATGTGCATGTTTTAAAATACTCCCAAGGAAGATTATCCTTTCCTTGGGCGGCACGAGATTTTATGTAACTTTATTTTGTGTGTTAAGTGGAGAGAATAAAGTAAGAGAGAGAATAAAATAGAGATAAATATGTTTTCATTTTTGTTAATGAGAAATCTTGGTTGGGATAAATTAAAAAGAAAAGTGGGTCATCTTTAATGAAACGGAGGGAGTAGTTCGTTGCATTATATAATTGTACACATCCCATAAAAACTAAAAAGTAGTAATACAATAATTTTTATCGTCTTGCAATTGTTCATGACTATTTTGGAGAGATGTACACTATACAACATGGATGCCCGTATTATAGCAAAATGGGTGTCAATTATTTTGTCCAACTGTTTTTATGTATACCATGATGTTAAATAAAATTATAGTATCATGCATTGTACACTTAAATCGTGTCAAAATATTCACCCACCAATAATATTTTACGATTAAAGAATAATCCCAAAGTTTACTAACTATAGTTGATAGTATGTGATATTCATTACCCACTCATTTGTTTGTTCAAAAAGGTAAGGAAAAAAAGAAGTGGCAGTACTCCATGAAGATCATTATCATCTATTATTGCAGCTCATTAGTGAGACGTTACAACCACAATTCATAAAGTGAGATAGTCCAGCCATGTTGATGAGAAACGTATGAGAATGACTGAAATTGTAGATAAAGAACTCAAACTTATTAAGAACTTCAAAGTATAAAACTCAATGTAAAATTAATAAGACTAAAATCTCAATTTGGTCCTTAACATATTGCGTTTTTTTATTTTGGTCAAAAACATTATCTTTTGAATTATTCGGTCCATCACATTTGAAATCGGATCACATTTGGTCCATTTTGGACGGCTCCGTCAAATTTTTGACGGGTTTAATTACCGGGTCACAAATCCGTCACTAACTGGAAGAAACTAATCCGTCACTGATCCGTCACTAATCCGTCACTAATACGCGCGAACAACCTCATCGAACAACCTTCTCCCATCTCACCACATTCAAGCAAGAACATCCCTCCATTTCATCTCATCGAACAACCTTCTCCCATCTCCCATCTCACCACATTTCGCATACACATCCATCACAGAACTCGATAGAACAACATTTGTCAAGAATCCAAGTACAAAAACTTGGCAATGTAGCTGCTTTAACAACCACAGAGCCTTCAACTTCACACAAACCGTCAACACCCCAGCAAAGCTATACTCATTATACCCACAATCCGATCTTCTCAGCTCCAAATAACACCTGACAGCCTCATCTAACCTCTCGCTCTGCACATACGCCATTATCATGATGAAATCTCTCTCCGACATTTTATCAAACATCTTCCGCGCAGCCAACTGCTTCAGCAAAATGCCATTATCATGACGAAATCTCTCTCCGGCATTGTAGTTGAGCAAAACGCCTCCTTTAGATAAATAGGGCAAGGCGTCAACTGCTTCACAGAGCTGGCCGCGCGATGCGAGATTGAGTCAATTCTGTACAACGCAGGGATAGTTTCGCAATTTAGTGACAGATTAGTGACAGATTTGTGACGCATTAGTGACGGATTACTGACGGATTAGTGATGGAACAGTTTCTCTCAGTTAGTGACGGATTTGTGACATAGTAATTAAAACCGTCAAAGATTTGACGGAACCGTCCAAAATGGACCAAATGTGAACCGATTTTAAATGTGAGAGACCGAATAATTCAAAAGATAATGTTTTGGACCAAAATAAAAAAAAAACGCAATATGTTAAGGACCAAATTGAGACTTTATTCAATTAATAATCAAAGTCTGTTTTTTAAGTTCAACAATGATGCCTATATATAGGCAAAGGAAAACCCTAAAGTTATGAAAAATAAAACTAGAAGGAAAATAAAACTAGAAGGAAAATAAGCAAAAAATAAAAACCTAATTTGTAGAAGGAAAAACAATTACTCCTAATATTTTTTCATCTACTAATTCTATTAACTAGAAAATAAATAAAACCCAAAATATAATTTTCTTAGCCTCCAAGTCTTATCTCCTATAACTGCATCACATGTTTTTCAGTTTTTCTATTATCATCATTTAATAATGATGATGTTCGATTTAAGTGATTTGATTTTCATAAGCTTGTTTGAAGTGGGTTGTCAAATCTTCCATACTTGTTCTACAAATCTACCCTCATGCATCTCTTATTTTTAATTTGTTATTGTTGATCTCTTTATGTGTGACTTTTGGTTTAACATATTTCAAATCTGATTTTTTTATTAAAAAAATCTAATAAAGTCTAATAACTGAGTATATTAAGGGCTTGTTTAGTTCTATGGGTTGGATTTGTTTGATTTGTAAGATAATTCCATAGATAAAAAGTGAAAGGAAGAAAATGCCCTTATACCTACAGTAATATTTAAAAATATTGTGACAGATATATCCATGATAAAATAATAAATTAAATATGATAATAAACATTTCTATCTTGTGATATATGGCTGAACACTATGTCTCACAAAAAATATAATACTTGTTTGCATTATTTTCAATCATAGCAGTTGAATTTAATCATTAACTAACAAATCAAATAAATTGAAATGGATAATGTCTTCCCAAATAAAAAAGGACAAAAAAAGGAATAGTCTTTGAAAGAACTAATGTTAGTGGGATGCATTTGCGAGCTTACGATTAATTAATTATATTAGAGCATCCGCAATGGGAGGACGATGGCACGCCCGATGGCGCGCATCGTCCGGGCCATCCATCGTCCGCACCCATTGTGGGTGCGCGCCATAGGGCGCGGACGATAGTCGCGCCCTATACTTCGGTGGCGGAGGATAGCGCGGACGATGACCATCGTCCGCCCCATTGTGGAGGTCGCGGACGATCGACCGCAGACGATGGCACGCAGTTTCATTTTTTTATAAATACCGTTCATTTGTAACATTTCATTTCACGCGATTTCATTTTCGAAACTTACTACGAAATGGATTCAAGCCCCAATAGTCCTACGTTTAGCGCATGGGCGCATTGGTCGGGTACAGAACCCGACGATTATCGTTCGTTCGACACCAACACCCATTACGATCCCGATTTTAGTACGGAATCGTATGGGTTATCTGACATGGAGCCGTCTCCGCACCGCCCAACCGCAGCGGCCGATCCCGACCCCGCCGCGACCGCTTCCGCCCCAGCCAGAAAGAAGCGGAACCGGCAGCGGGCGCAGAAGTTGCCGCCTCCCGGTGATTGCGATGAGTACGCCCCCGGCCGTACGAACTACAACGACGACGAAACTCTCACTTTGGCCCGGTGTTGGGTAGATATATCGGAAGATCCGATATTCGCTAACAACCAGCGACAGATCGCGTACTGGGAACGCATCGCGGACCTCTACAATTCGGTCAAGCCGCCGACCGCATACAAGCGCAAGCGTGAGCAACTCCGCAAGCACTGGGATCAAGTCAAGAAGCAAGTGAACTTGTACGCGGCGGAGTTCGAGAAGTTCACGTGGTCACAGGGGAGCGGCGAGAGCTTGAGCGACGTGCGCGCTAAAGCGCTGTTGTTGTACCGGTCGATGTACGGCGACTTCAAGCACGAGGCCATCTAGGTGCTCTTGAGGGAGAAGCAGAAGTTCCAATGTGAAATTCTGCACACTGGTGCGCCGAAGAGGACGAAGGTCACCGAAGTTGGTGACTACACGAGCAGCGGCAGCGGCAGTCACCCGGTTGACCTCAACCGGACGTACGTGGATGAAGGGAGTTTCGGCACACCAGTGTCCGTCCGGCGTCCTCCCGGCGTCAAGGCTGCGAAGGCCAAGGGGAAGGCGACCGCGACCTCATCGTCGACCGCTGCAACCCAAGCTCCGGTCCCGGTAGAGCTTCCGACCTAGACGGCCACCGCGTTTGAGTCGTTAGTAACAGCGTCGATGGCAAGGACGATGTTGCAGACGCACAGGGCCCTCAAGAAGTGTACCGACCCCGGCGAAGCCGAATATCTCCGGGCGTTACTCGATGAGCTGCGTCAGAAGTTGGGAATTGGTCCGATTTAGTTTTTTTTTTATTAATTCAATGATGTAACTATTTTTTATTAAAACTTTGCCGTTTGTTATTTAGACCGTTTTTTATTTACTCGTTACTTGTTATTTGAAAACAATTAAATTAATTAAACAAAACAATAAAATGATGATGTGGCGCGTCATAGGGCGCACCTTAGAGCGCGCCTTAGGGCGCCCCACCGTAGGTGGGAAGGTAGGAGAATAAAACTGCTGACGTGGCGCGCCTTATGGCGCCCCATTGCTAATGCTCTTATAGAATTAATTTTTGAAGTGGAAATGGACTCTGTAAAAGTACTTAGAAAGAAGTAGTAGTATATAAGTATATAACTGATTAGCCACCCTTCGATGACATTTTAATAATAAAAGATCTGATACACCGAATAAAAAAAAAAGCTTTCAAACGTGATTACGTTGATACGTGTCATATATTGTATTCTTACAAAGACACGAAGCTTAGGCCATCCACTATGCTGTCTCTATACCGTCCCTTAAACCGTCTCTTAATTACTATTTGAGCACTATTTGAGGGCCCCACTGTCCTTTTTTCCTCCATCCCTTAACTAAGGGACGGAACCTGCAACGCTCCATCTCTTAACCGTCTCTATACCATCCCTTAATTACTATTCATTCAATTTCATTTAGTTGCCGTCGCCGTCACCGGACATCTTGAGTTGGTTTATGAAAATTTGAGAGAAAATTTGAGAGAAAATTTAAATGATAGGAAGAATAGATGTGTAGTTGTGTGTGAAATGAGGATGAGTTTAGGAGTATTTATAGAGTAAAAAAATTAATAAAAAATCAAAAAAATTATAAAAAAAAACAAAAAAACGGTATTATTACCGTTACAAATTTTTTTTTTTATTTAAATTCGAATTTTTTTAAAAAAATATTTATTGCGTCAGCATGTGACGACGCCCACTCGCTGGCCGGCGAGTGAGCGTCACGCACGACGCCGGGTTGCTCTACGTCGCCTCGGCGCGTGGCGAGACAACCCGTCTCGTAGCTCGCCGGGACGAGACGCGGGACGAGACAGGATGAGATGGAGGCTGCAACGCGTCGCGCCAGCGTCCCGTCTCGCCGGGACGAGACGCAAGACGCCGGCGAGACCCGTAGTGGATGGTCTTAGTAAAAAGAAGTAGAGACGAATTTTCCACAACAGAGTGGCAACTTTGACATTTATTAGTAGATCACAATAATCTAAATCATTGGTAATGTCTTGTCATGTCCATTTCTTAATAACTTTGTAGGTACCACGTCATTCAATCAAGGTAGACCTATATATTGATCCTTCGTGATGGACATAATCAATAAGATAAAACTCTTTATATGCCATTATAAAGATAGAATTTAATTACTTACATATTAACAAAAGGATATGTAACAACAAAATGTTTTATCAATAGTTAAAAGGTGGCTCGGAAAAGAAAAAAAAGTTACAATTATTAAGAGATAAAGTTTGATGGTATTAAAACATGTGAATTGGAATAAGAGGGAGTGATAAAACACATGGAATAAGTAAGAGTGGTGTAGAGGATATATGATGTGCTTGATATGTCCCCATTGGTTAATAAAGTCCAACAACTATGCATTTGTTTCATCTGTCTTAGGCCACTACAATAATTTTAAGTGACATATTTGATCCAACCAATTTTATTTGTTTTTTACTTGGTCATATATAATTTTCAGACAGAGTAGTAGCAGTTCATCTTCGACATAGTATAAAATTGTTTAGTATAGATCAGTTTAGCCCAAAAAGTAAAGTAAAATAAAATAAAAGTCTTATCAATGAATTATTAAGTCGGATTACAAAATATTCATAAATAATAGTCCACCCTCCACCTGGACCTGGGCGGAAATAAAATGAGAATGAGGGGCAAAAACGTCTATTAGGAAAGATAAATTGCAACATGCACCCTTCATCTTCAACAGTCTGTTCTGTAGAGAAGAAACTGAAACTAAAACTACTAAACCTCATCAAAGCAAGAAAAAAAATCAAATAAGGGGAGAAAATGACGACGATCAGAATTCCTCAAGTGGCTCCTTCTCCAGATAAAGACTGCGAAGCAATCAACAATGCTTGCAAGAGTAGGCCATTTCTCCTATTATATAACCAATTAACGTTTCAATAAGGCTCTCGATTTCTGGTGAAAATGTATATGATATTGTAGGTGATTGTTGTTTGGTTTTAGGGCTTGGAACGGATGAGAAGGCTTTAATTCGGATTCTCGGTTGCAGAAATGCAGCTCAGAGAAGACTCATCCGAGATACGTATCACCAGATTTACAATTCCTCCCTCATCGATTGCCTCAACGACGAGCTCTCTGGTGATTTCAGGGTCCGTACCTTCGCATCTTCATCGAATTTCATTTCCTTGTTTCATTCAATCATTTTTCCAATTGTCAATTGATGATGCTCCTACTCCATTTTTCGTTGATTTACATGTGATTTTTTTCCGATTTGTGTGTTTGCTTCTGATTCTCTGTTTCTCTGCGAAAATGGTAGAAAGCGGTGATTCTGTGGACATACGAGCCCTGGGAAAGAGACGCAAGGCTTGCGAATGAGGCGTTGAAGTCGAGAAGGAAAAACCTAACAGAGCTGCAAGTTGTAGCAGAGATAGCATGCGCTACATCGCCTCATCATCTTGTTGCTGTTAGACAAGCCTATTGCTCTCTCTTCCACACTTCTCTTGAAGAAGACATCATATCCAATGTCTCTCTTCCCCTCCAAAAGGTACATCTCTCTACCTTCACACTTCTCTTGCTTAAAAACTCATCACTAACACACAAACATTCAACAGATCCTGGTCAGTTTGGTGAGTTCCTACAGATACGATAAAGAAGCGGTGGACTCGTCCATGGCCAAGATGGAGGCAGCTAAACTGCGTGAAGCCATTCAAGCGAAGAAACTAGACGACGACGAGCTCTTGAGGATACTGTCTACAAGGAACACATTTCAGCTCAGAAAGACTTTCCAGCTTTACAAGGATGACTATGGAACATCCATTGAGAAGGTTGCTTTTCCTATCTCAAATTACATTTTGCCTTTCAATTGATCACTGATATAAATACTCCAACTTGGTAGGACATTATGGCTTGTGGAAAGGGCATTGTGGAGTCAGTCATGAAAGTGGTCATTTGGTGCCTAGACACTCCTGAGAAACACTTTGCTGAGGTAATTCGCTTCGTTGAAATTGTTCCTTGCTGGAACTGGAAGTAACCCCTTTTTTTCACTGGTAATGGCAGGTTATAAGAGCTTCTATTGTAGGACTGGGGACTGACGAAGATTCGCTGACTAGAGCCATTGTAGCTCGGGCTGAGATCGATATGATGAGGGTGCGGGCTGAGTATTTCAACGCCAATAAATCTAGTCTAGACAATGCTGTCATCGGAGACACGTCTGGGGACTACAAGGACTTCCTCATGACTTTGCTTGGAGCAAAGATCTGATTTCTTGTTTTTTCTTTGGTTTAATGAGTTTTGATTCATTGGTGTGTTATTTGACCTATTACTTTCTGGGCACATAATTTGTTAGTTTGATTGTGAAATGGATAAAACAGAGTGTAATGTACTAATAAGATCAGACTCTGTCGTTTGAAACCTCATCTTGCATATTTATCAGAAATCTAAGGCCTGATAGATAGACACGGAAAGTTTTGCAAGATCAAGAGAGAGAATTTATACAAGCAGCAATCATCGTTCTGTATGTCATCTGCCAAACTCATGCAGCAGAAAAACAATGTGTAGTGAAGTGGGAAGTAGAAAGTTTTACGTGGTGGCATTTATTAGTGGCTGCATCGACCTCGATTCCCCATCTTCAAGATCCAGTGGCCGCAAACAGGGAGGGCTGTATGCCTCGAGGGCATTTTGTATGTTGGGTTCCATCAAGTCCGTTTTTTCATCAAAATCGTCCCTGTCCCTTGCATCCTGCAAATGAAAACTCTCTTCTAAACTTCCCATATTAAGATAGAAATGATGACAAAAAACGGATGTAATAAATGTTGCAAAAATGCGTTCTACCTTGACTGAGAACTGGTAGAATGTGGGTAGGAAGCGGGCCTTGCAGTATTCGTTGAAGAGCAGAGTGAGGACCAAGAGAGGTACTGTGCAAATAGAAGCTGCAGGCTTTGATTTGAGTCCAAATAGACCGATCATCGTTATCTGCATGATCACGATTGCAACCAGGGTGTAGTGATGAATGTAGGGCCAATACTGGCCACATGTTTCGTAAGTAGTTATATACACATCTTGAATCTGCAGGATGCAACAAAGAGCTGTTTCATTGCCATAGTAATCTTCTCACATCAATTTTTGCTAGAAAATATCTATGAATACGAAAATTATAGGTGGCCAGCAAAGCGTGACAGTGTATGCTATATATAGTTTGTAGTTGAGGAAAGGAAACCGGCCTGGTTTATGAACACGACGTAGCCCAGACAAAAATAGCCAACCAGAAACGGAAGGAGCAATGGTGACACAACTGCATACACCATGCCGATCAACATGCAGAGTGAAACAAAGGGAATTGTACGGTAATAAGGCAGGGAAGTAAGATATGGTCGCGTCTTCTTCCCACGATCCCATATGTGAGACCTCATTACTTCCCATATGAGCAACCCGGGCTGTAGAATCTCCAGCGAAAATCCTGACAGCCCATTGGTCAAGATGTACGTCATGAAAAAATCTGCCTGAAACAAAGGATGAGGAGAGAATCAAGAACAAGGTATTATACATCGAGCATTGTATATGTGTCTGCATATCTTGAACTAACGATTGCAAAAAGAAACTCTGAGGTATCACTGAAAACCATACTACTACTATAAAATCTCTAACAAAAGCTCTTTGTGTTATATAACCTTTCCAAACTACTCAATGATTGAATAACCAAAACAATAAAATAGATGGATATAAGTTTTCACATAAAAATGATCACGAGTAGAAAGTACTGGTCTTCTTACTTGAGCAGTGGCAGCACTTGCAAGACGACCAGGAAAATCCCTAGGATTGTTGAAATATTCACCAATCTGATCTATTAATGATCCCGATAACAGACTTAAGAAGAAAACATTTCCAACGAGAAAATAGAAAACCATATTGCATGCTTTTATATCCTTCCGACTCCTTGATACATAGCCTGCAATTTTCGCCATTTCTATGATGGCAAATGGAACGATATAGACAAAACCGTTGAGAATGGCACTTGGAAGATAGCCTGTCACGAAAGAGCTGAGTCCAGGTCTACAAAAGAGAAACAGATGTAGAGGTGTGAGATATCATACTAATAGCTAGGGAATATTCAAGACATACTTCACTGCAAACAACAGAACTCAAGAACAGAAAAATGGTCGGGAAAAGATAATTAACTTATCACAGTACACGACCATTATCATTCTATTCCCGTGAACATAAAATAAGCTTTACAAAGTAATGCAAAAAGCCTATACAGATGATTCATACAAATATGAGTCCAGCAAAGAGTATAAATGCAGTTCATGGATATATATTTATCTTACATCAACTGAACAGCCATGGCAGGAGGAAACCATTTCTTTAGACGTTCAAACTTTGCAATTCCTTGAACGGCAGTAACAGGTACAGCAAAGAAGATTGTAAGTACTGTTACTGATACATATACACCAAACTTGTAAAGAGGCATGTATCTGAAAGGAATTGCCAAGTTTTTCCAAAGTACGTCTCTCGGTTCTGGAGCCATTTCAGTTACCCATATAATAGGGTTAGACGTCTGCTGGGATTGAGCAGCTAAAGCAGCACCCCAACGTGACTTGAATGTGACAAAAGCAACCGGAAGTTCCTTACAAGGATGAAAAAAATGGTAATAATACAATAACTTCTAATATAACAAGTAAATAACTCGTGTTATAAAAACTTTAATCACTTGCAAGACAGATTGTTCATCGAGTAAAATTCTACCTTAGCTTGAAGCTGATCTTTAGTCTGTATAAACTGTATTTTGTAACCGATGTCACGAAGCTGTTCCTTTAGCCGTTCAATCTCTACATCATTTCTCAATGCTTCCGATTCGAGCAAATTCATGCTTTGTTTTTTATTCGCTGAACGATGCCTCAACTTCTCAATTTTTTTTCTAACCGATTTTGATTGGTTCTGTAAATAAGTAGTTAATACATTAAGACAATTGAACTTCCTGTGTTTGGCTCACAGTCAATATGCTAGAGTAACCTTACCAATAATTTGTCAAGTTCACGTCCATCATAAAGGATTTGATAAGACTGATATGAATGTGGATGATACTTTGAGAAAAAGTGATCAACAGCGCAATCATGGGCATTGTGTTCCTCACAAAATGGAATTTCTCGAACCAAAACAGTGAGCTGATTTGGCTCATGCCTCATAAGATGTAGTTGTTGGATCCTCTTTACCAGAATAGCTTCATATTCCTGGGATAGATGGAAGAAACAAATTCACACAATGCTTTCCTTAGTTTGTTCGGCCAAAAAATTAGGCAAAATGCTTTAAAATTCATCAAAATCAAAAGAGAATCCACATAGAAAGCAAAAGAAAATGCTACCTTGTGTAGTAGGTATAATCCATAAAAGGATATGAAGTATAAGCACGCGCAATGCACCCAAAGCCTGTTGAACACCAAGTACTCAGATAAACATCAAACACGAATGAAGTATAAAAGCATTGCACAATGCCCCAAAAGCTCACCAGTCCGAGCCTTTGGTAATGTTGGTTATTGTGAAAGCATCCAAGGAATGCGAATGGCCGGCTTGCTTTCCATCCCCGGTTAGATAGTTAATCGGGACTAGTACAAATAACCCGACCAAAGAGCCAACCAAGAAGAAATTGATCCTGCAAAAATTCTCCACACAGAATTTCAATTACCCACACAGTTCACTTGCCACTGTAAATAGGATCCGAAGAGGTCGAGCTTCGGTTCCATGAAATTAACAGTGAATGCAGATGAAATGACGTGCATTAAGATCATCATCTAATTCCCATGATAAAATTGGCACAGAAATGTGAATCCATGTGATTTGAATTTGATCATACATGGAAAACAGAGTAAAATATAATTGATTGAAACGGACCCGAATTTGAAGAGGCGGATGAAGATCAAGACATCGAGGCCGCAGGTGTCGAGGATCTCGTCCTCGGTGATGGAGAGGGCGAGGCGGATCCAGGCGGGGGAGGGGAGGAGGCGGCGGACGGAGAGGCGGGGGTGGAGGGAGACGGGGCGGTGCTGGGAGAGGCGGCGGGCATAGTAGATGGGAGCATTGGAGGGCTGCTTTTGGAGAATGGAGAAGAGAGAGAGAATTAAGAGAGCGAAGCCGATATTGATGGACGCTGAGACCAGCAAGCTCTCTGCATTCATGCCTTCATGTCATGTCATGTCAATCCCACAGCGGTTTCTCTGATTTTCGATTCGGGGGGAAACAGAAACACAAACACAAACAAATACTCCTTCTACTGATTTGGGGTGGGCCCTACTATTTTTATACGCGGCGGACTCTCAGAGACGGAGACGTGGTTGCATGAAATATGCATGCGGTTTTTGGTGTCGTTAATCGTTATTCAAACATTTTTCCTTTTATTTGGGACTTACGCCATCCGCAATACGGTCTCTTATCTGTCTCTTAACTGGCCCATCTCTTAACTATTCATGGGCCCCACTGTACTTTTCACTCCTTCCCTTAACTAAGAGACAGAACCTGCAACCCTTCATCTCTTATCCGTCTCTTAATCATCTCATCCCTTAACTATTCATTCAATTTCATTTTTTATTTTTATTTCCAAAAAATTCAATTAATAAAAACATACTTCATTAAATAAAATAAAAATTACAACTTAAAATCCTAAAAAAATACATAATTAAATTTGTGGCAAAATAAATAAAAAAGACATAACTTAAAATACAATTTTATAGAAATTATAAAAACTACTCCGCCGGCGAATCATCCCCCGGAGGCGGTGGAGGCGGAATACCAAGTTGTCCCGCCAGATACACAATGCCGGCATGATAGGCTTGAAATTGGGCAGGCATCATGTGGGAAGTGTCCGCCATCGTGGCAGTGAAGTACATGAACATTAAGGAGGAAGGCGACCCTTGGGAGCCTGCCTGACTTGATTCGCCTCAGCCCCTCCACCCTCTAGCCGCCTTCACCGCCTTGGTCCCTTGCGGCCGACGGCGCCCACTGGAGGACCTCCCTGTATCGTCCGTCGTACCCTCAACCTCCTGCGAGGCAACCTCTTGTGTGGTGCTTCCTGAACCGCCCCCACTAGACGAGTATTGGTCACCCGCCGTGTGCTTCGTGCGCTTTGAGGTCGAGCTCGTGCTGGACTGGACACCGCCGGCCCACCTTGCCTCGTCTTTGACGACCTCCCAAACATCGACATGTTTGAATTCTTTGCCGGTGTTGTCGAAATAGACTCGCAAAGCCGATCTCAGAATGTCGGCTCCCGTGGCTCCGCTTTGGTAATGAGCCGCTTCGGTCTTGTAGATGCCGCAGAATTTTTTGAGCCCTCTGTCGACTCGGTCAAAGTGAGCGCGGAGCATCTTCGGCTTAATCTCGTTGTAAGCCTCGGTGACCTTTTCCCAGAAGCACTTCCGGGTTTGTTGATTCCCGACGATGGGATCGTACGAGACGCTGATCTAGACGGTGTACACAACCATCGTGTCCTTGCGGCTGTACGGATGCCGGCCTACATCCTCCTCCTCCTCGGCAGCCTCCGCCTCTTCCTCCACGGCGTCGAATGCCCTGGAGCTTCCACCGCCTCGTCCTCCTTCCGGAATGGGTTCATCTGGAAAATCCTCCCTAATTTGGGATAATCCCTGCGAATACCGCGGGGCGAAGGGACGAGCGTATGCATCCACATCAAAATGGGGTGGTTGGTACCCCGCCGGCGTCGACGAGCCTTGGGTGCCCGGCGTCGCCGAACCGGAACCCGAACCACCCAATACATTGTACATGCACCCCCAGTCGCCAAACGCGTTGATGTCAAACCCGCCAGAGCCACCACCGCCAGAGTTTCCATCGCCGAACATTTTGTGATGAAAATTGGAGAGGTTAGATGAAAATTGGAGAGGTTAGATGAAAATTGGAGAGGAAATGAAGATGATTTGGGAAGAATAGATGCGTGTTTGTGTGTGTAATGAGGATGAAATATGAGTATTTATAGAGTAAAAAAAACGGTCGGAAACGGTATTATTACCGTTTGATTTTTTATTTTTATATTTTATTAAATTCGATTTTTGTAAAAAAATAATTTATTGCGTCAGCGTGACGAAGCCCACTCGCGGGCCGGCGAGTGGGCGTCACGCGTGGCGCCAGCGCGTGCCACGTCGCGCGGGCGCGTGGCGAGACGGCTCGCCATCCGTCTCGGTGGGACGGGTGTCTCGGGGGGATGGTGACGAGACGGGACGCTGCAACGCGTTCCGCGTCCGTCTCGTCTCGGAGGGACAAGATAAGAGACAACCGCGAGATGCGTTGCGGGTGCTCTTAACCAACTCCCACTTTTAATGTAATAGAATTTCAATTTAATTTATTAGACACATAATAAATCTCAGCAACTATTTCTTCTTAATTGTGAGAGTGAAACGGACTTAACCAACTCCCACTTTTAAATAATCCCATTTCAACACATAATAAATCTCGGCAACTATTTCTTCTTAATTGTGAGAGTGAAACTGCCGTGTCTTAGGAAATACTCCATCTTTTCTAGTCTTATTTTAGGATTTTTATTTTCCCATTAATATATATATTTTTTATTATTATTTTAGATAAATGGACCAAATATTCTACTCAGAGTTATTATTAAATTAATACTACTATATATAAAAGTATGATATGTATTGCACAAACTTTTCCCTCTTACTATTCTTAATGAAGTGAAATAAAAAAAACAGGCATAGATCAACTATGAGACAATTAATAGGGACTAGAAGAGGTAATACAAATCATGAGATTTAAACCTACACTTTTTTTAGGATTATTATATCACTATATTCCATACTAGGACTATTTTGATTTTGGACGGAAATATGTGAAATGTGTTGCTATTTGGAATAAGACACGGGAAATATGTAAGAAGTTGATATAGCAAAGATAAAAAGGGGTACAGGGTTACAGAAAGAAAACTTTATTTTTCTATGAAATTACATAATTGTTTCTTTTTTAAAAATATTTATGTGGTATGGTTTTTAAAATATAATTAGCGAGTGATTCACAGCTCCAACGTAGATCACCCGTGTAAGACTTTAAGTCATATTATTCATGCACAATATAAGTTGTAAACGAAAAATATTTGATGCTTGTGTGTTATTAACGTTATTTGGTTACATTCAATCACGTTTTGTCCTTTTCAGTGTAGTTAATTGCGCCTAAAAATGCAATTAATTTAGAGTCCAAATATAAATATTCTCATATTATTATAAAAATATACTCCTTACTATTTTAGCCCACCGGCTTACGTGATTTTCAAATATCTTTCTTCTAGCAATCAATATTAGTCTAGTTAAATTATATTTATGTTGCTTTTCTGCATATACTTAATTTCGAGTATTCGATCAAATCTATATTGCAATATTTGCATTTTAGTCGAAATTTATGTGACAATCATCATTTCCACTAGGCTAGCCTGTAATTGCTGAATCCTTTGTTTTTAAGTATTGAAGAAGCATTCCTTTTACCTTATATTCTTAATTGTACTCTTCCTCTTAGATTTTTTAGGGGCAACAACTTTTACCTTTTACGTAGATGCAAAAATAAAATACAATAATCTTAGTAGGTTTAGTGTCTCCTAAAATATAGAAACATATGTCACATCTTTACTCGAAAAGAAAGCAAGCAATTCAACTTTGACGGCATGCGTGCAAAATTGCAATGAGTAGCTTTCTTGCAATATATATTTAACTAAACAAACCAAAATCAAAAGCAATCTTCGTGTATTATATAAATCCCTTGGCCAAAGCACTTGATGAAGCATATCCAAGATGGCCTCTTCCTATACTTGCACTCTCTTCATCCTCAACTTCATACTTCTCTCACTCTCAACCATTTCCTCATTCGAGGACGACTTCGTCGAAACCCTAGTTGCGACGCGGACGGAGAAAACTACTCACCTTCACTTCTACTTCCAGGACCGGCCAGGCGGGAGGAATCCGACCGCCGTGCAAATCATCGCTCGCAAAGGGTTGGGGTTCGGAACAACATACATGATCGACGATGCACTCACCCGAAGCGCGGATCGCGGCTCGGAGATCATCGGCCGGGCGCAGGGGATGTACTCGGTGGCGACTCGGAATGATCTGGGTCTGTTGATGGTGGTGAGCTTCTGTTTCACGCAAGGGAAGTACAATGGGAGCAGTTTGAGCATGCTCGGGCGGAACCACGTGATGGACAACGTGAGAGAGATGCCGATCGTAGGCGGGAGCGGGCTGTTTAGGTTTGCAAGAGGGTATGCTTTGGCACATACCGTGTGGTTTGATGTTAAGACAGGAGATGCTACTGTCCAATACAATGTCTCTGTCAATCACTTTTGAAAGTATCTGCTTATGCTAATGTTGGGTTGTTTTCTTTAGCTTTTTTATGATATTGAAATGAAATGAGGAGAATAAATTTTCTTGCTTTATTACCACTAATAAAATCAAAGTTCCACGATTGTGTAAAATAAATATATTCTATTGAAAAATCTATACCTAATAAGCTTGGGATTACATTAATGGCATATAAATCTAAGAGAACAGAACTGACATGAACAGAAGTATTACAAAAACCTGGCAAGCGACAGCGGCGTCTAGTTCTCCTTCGACTTTCCTTGGGAATCCCTGTCTAGTGGAACACACGACGCCCAGAAGATGGGAACGAGCGTGCATGCTGCCTGCACCAACAGAGCTTCTGGCAGGCCCGAGAAATCATCTCCATTTACCCTGAAATAGGAGGCGAGGGCGACGCCTAGGTAGCCGCTCACTATGAAGGCAAGCGCGATGGCTGACATGACAAACGCCATTATGGAGCCCTCACAGCCCGGAGGGCAAAGCTGCGCCATCAGAACGCTGAAGGGTAGAATCTTGAAGAAGTAGAGGACATCGAGCAAGCTGGAGAATATGATAACGTATAAAGAATCTGGAAGACCAAGGTTCTGATAGAACCCCTTCACGAAAAGATAATCCGACAACATGAAAAAGACCATGGTCCCCTGAACAGCAATGATCAGTTTCCTAGATGAAACTGACTTGAGGTAGTGATTGTAAACAACACCCCATAGAAGCATTGCGGCTTGACCCACCACCTTTGATATCCCAAGCAATGACGACTCAATCTTCAAATGTTGAGTTTGGTAGAAGAACATGGTGCCTGTTAGGGCTGGGATCACAGCATAGGAAAAAGAAAACCAGATTATTGCATACAAGAGGTCCGGCTTCTTGAGCGCAGCAGAGAGTTCGGATAATTGCTTCCTAAAACCTAGGGATGAACTCTTTGGTAAGGCTAGACTGCTTTCTCGAATTAGTGCGGTTATTAAGAATTGAATCGAAAGGAGAATGCCATAGATTAAAAACATCATCCGTGGGGCAAATCGATCAATAACAATTCCACCTACAAGATTTCCCAGAACTCCACCTATCGATGAGGCCATCCAGACAAACGACTGCAGGCCGCCACCAGATGAAGAGGATTTGGTATTTTTGGAAGTAGTGGGTTGTTTCGCAGTCTCTGCCACCATGGCATCGTTTGCAACCTCAACTATAGAAGCGCCCAAATTCCCGAGAAGGAGATAAAATGTAATCGACATGAAGGAGATGCCTGATGTTGCAAAGATTGCAATTGCCATCCATGAGATTGCCTGTAGGAAAGCTGCAAAATATTCATCACTCTGTCAGAAAAAACAATAATCCATGTCGTAAATTGAGTGTCAAAATAAATCAAGGGTATCCGCACTCCCCAACACCTCATCCTAGGAAAAAGAGAAGAGGGAAACAAATTTTGAGTAAAGGCACGTAACTCCTAGTCTTCTATCAGTTCCAATTTTCTCAAAAGGTTGTCATTCTCCCACAACATTCTAGTCGTGACATTCGACAGCATATCATTGAACTAAGAAATATTGAATCATAGCAGGCATTAGGTTATTCAAACAGCCATGAACAAACAAACAAACAACATGACCATAGAGTATCCTTGGACCAAGATACCAAACATAAAATTTCATCAAATTCACACTAGTATGCTGAATAAAATATAGGCTTGACTCAATTGGCATATTGTGCAGCATAAGTGACTACACCAAACCAATAAACTACATTCCTGCTACATGAATGAAGAAAAAGAGGTTGAACATAATCTCAAAAATTGAACTCTCACATAACACGTCATTGACGATTCAATTCAATAGTAGTAGTATCAGTATTAGAAATGGGCCACTCACCCCTTAAAAGGTCTCATAAGGGGGAGGGTTATCCACTCTTATATAGACAAGCTAGGATCATCACCAAGTCGATGTGGGACGAGATATTAGATTTTAACACGCCCCCTCACGTGTGGGCCGGAATGACACATCGGACTTCCATCACGTGGGTAGGCAAGAGAAGAGATAAATAAATAAACTCCATCATCGACTTGGGCCCGCTCTGATACCATATTAGAAATGGGCCACTCACCCCTTAAAAGGTCTCATAAGGGGGAGGGTTATCCACTCTTATATAGACAAGCTAGGATCATCACCAAGTCGATGTGGGACGAGATATTAGATTTTAACAATCAGCCTTCTCACAATTCACACTAAGTGAAAATATCCTGCTTACTTACTAGAAGATGTATAAATGTAATTGAGTGATGTAGGTAATTTGTATTGAAAAAAATGAATTGGGGGAATAAATTTGGATACCTCCAAAGGCTATGTAGGGGATACGGTGCTCGGCGAAGACGTAGACGCAATCGGAGAGAATGCCGTACAAGGGTTTAGCAACCATAGGCAAATTGGCGGAATTCTGAAGGATCTGAAGAGTGGCGGGAGCGACTCTCATCCCATCCTTGAGGAAGAAATTCACCCCCATCCATGGGAAACACCTCAAACCCTGCACGAAATACCCAATCCCTAGCAGAAATTTCCTCTTTCTGTCAATCTCCGACACCATCCCCATTGCCACACGCGCCAGAAATCGTTCAAGGAAAACGGTGGGTGCTCCGCGAGAGAGAAATCCGGAAAAGTGTGGAGATGTAAAAGGAATCAGCAGTTTAGGGGCTGTTCATTGAGGATCGGTAGTGATGGTGATTGTGAGCAGCATCGGAAATGGAATATCCCGGGTGGTGTTTAGGGAGTAGAATGATTAATGGGGAAGCAACCGAGGGAGGGAAGTTTCTGGTGAATAGGAACGTGGCGATCTTACCATGTGTGTGATGAAAAAGGTTACAAAACCAAAGGAAGAAAAGAAAAGAAAAGAAAAGAAAAGACACAAGAAAAGAAGAGGTTATCGAGAATCAAATTTGGGCCGATTGATAAGAGAAATTTAAGGAGTGGCTTAATTTAATTTCGCAAGTTTTGGATTTTTGTGTTTCAATTATCTTTTTCTTGTTGTTGTGTTCAACTATTTTTTCTTTTGTGTTGATAACTCATTTTAGTTGAATTAAAATAAATTAATAGTATAGAATTGGACAACATAATATTCCATCCGTTTTCTAAAAATAGATTTTTTTTTCTTTTTAATATGTTTTCTAAAAACAAAAAATTTCTATTTTAAAAAATAGCCCCACAATTTATAATCACTAGTTTTACTATTTTTTTTTCTCTTCATCCTTCTTATTTACCAATTTTTCTCTTTTCTCTTTTATTAATTTTACATTAAAACTTATGCAAGTTCCAAAATTTTTTATTTTTAAAAAAGGGAGGAAATAGTAATAAAATTAAAATACAACAAATTGATCGGTGGTACATGTCGAGTTGACAAAATGATCGATTCATTAAATGCATAATTAATTTGATCGAATGCCTTAATCAATGTAATATTGGAAACTAGCCACTCTCGGCCAAGGACCATAAGACAATGAGATATGTAACATAACTAATTTTAATCAGTCTTTTTCCATGCCAAATGTAATGAAAATTTTAAACGACATTTATTCTCTCAACACCTTTCATTCACAAAAATTTAGCAACTTATTGAGTAAGATTTTGTGAATGATTCAAGTTGCGTTGATCCATTTTTAGTTGTACATGCCAAGAAAGTAGTGGATTATTTGTCATAAAAAGAGGACATTAGTTGGGACACTACCCTCAAACGACAAAAACTTTAATAACCAACACTTTAAAGTCATATGGTCCCTGTCAAACAATTAGGTAGCAAAAGGACAAACAACCTTAAAAAAAGAATCAGATTCCACCGGTGGCAGATCCAGGACCCGAAAATGACAGGGGCGGAACTTATATTTAAATATTAAATATTTAATTTAATGTTATTTTTAATAATAAAATAAATAAATATTATATTAATATTTAAGTAGCACTAGCTTCATTAATAAAATATAAATATGCTTAGCTTGCAAATATGTATTATTCATTTTAAAATAAAAAAATATATAAATATAAACATGCTTTAGCTTGCAAATATGTCTTATTCATTTTAAAATATAAAATTATTGTAAATATATGTACATTTTAAATCACTGTAAATATTATATACAAAAGTGATATAAGTAGAGCACTAAATATTTATATTTCAAAAATATTTAAAATGTTTATTTTGTTACATAGAGAATAATTAAGATGCATGGATCAAATTATAAGTACTATAGGATAAAAAAGACTTTAACACAAGATTAAAAATGATTTTAACTAAAGAATAAATATAACAACATAATATATGCAACTTAGTAAAAGTTTAGATTACATAAAGTATTTAAAGGTATTATTTTGATAATAAGAAGAAATATGAATGGATAAAATAAAAAATGAAAAAAATATGTTTTTGTTGAGGATTGAACCCTAGACATCTTAGTTAAAAATCCAACAACCAAATCATTGAACTACTACATTTTATATGACATTTATTGAAAACAAAAATATTTCTACACTCTACGGAGGGGGCGGATATGCTATTTTCGGCTTGATTCAATGAAAAATTTAGACTCTCCGGACGATCGGGTAGGGGTGACCGCCCCCACCTGCCCCCTGGATCCGCCACTGGATTCCACAAACCAAGCATACAACTATAAACTCTAAGGGCACCCGCAACGCGTTACGCGTGTGTCCCGCGTTCTGTCACGGGGTGACGAGACGGCGGCGCGACGCATTGCAGCGCCCCATCTCGTCCTCAGCCCGTCGCCATCCCGTCCCAAGTGTCGTCCCTGCGGGACGCGTAACTCGACGTCTCGCCACGAGCCACACTTTAAAGTAATATGGTCTCTATCAAACAATTAGGTAGCAAAAGGACAAACAACCTTAAAAACAGAATCAGATTCCACAAACCAAGCATACAACCATAAACCCTAAGGGCACCCGCAACGCGTTACGCGGGTGTCCCGCGTTCCGTCACGGAGTGACGAGACGGCGGCGCGACGCGTTGCAGCGCACCGTCTCGTCCCCTGCCCGTCGCCATCCCGTCCCGAGTGCCGTCCCTGCGAGACGCGTAACGCGACGTCTCGCCACACGCCGAGGCGACGTGGCGAGCTCCCAGGCCATGAGTGACTCCCATTCGCTGGCCCGCGAGTGGGATTCGTCACACTGATGCAATAATTCATTTTTTTTAAATTCAAATTAAAATATAAAAAAATGTAAAATCCAAACGGTAATGTTACCGTTTTATAGCCGTTTTTCAAATTATTTTTATTTTTTTATTTTTTACTCTATAAATACCCCTATTTCATACTCATTTCAAACACAAACACATATCTATTCCTCTCAAATCCTCTCTATTTCACTTCAATTTTCATCTCAAACCAACTCTGTTTTTCTTCTCCCAAATTTAATCAAACTAATGGATCATTTTGAGCAAATGCGTCAAATAATGGAACAATCACTTGGAGAAGATCGACGTCGGGAGGCGGAGGAAGCCGCGCCGCCCCAACGATGCTCCCGGACGTACATCCATCGTAACCGGGAGGAAGCCGCCGCAAGGTTAGTACGCGACTACTTCTGCGATAACCCAGTTTGGGAAGATACCTACTTTTGTCGCCGTTTCCGCATAGGGAAACCGTTATTTCTCCACATCGCGAATACTTTGGCAGCTCGGGAAGAGTTCTTCCAGGAAGGGTTCGATGCGATCGGTCGTCCCAGCCACACGACGCTGCAGAAATGTACTGCAGCCACACGACATGTTCGACGAATACCTCCACATTGGAGACAACACTGGGCGAATGTGCTTGCTCCAATTCTGCAAAGGCGTCCGGGCGGCCTTCACCGACGAATTTCTCCGGAAGGCAAGCACGACAGATTGCCAGTTCCTGCTCGACCTGCACGAACAAGTGCACGGGTTCCCCGGGATGCTTGACAGCATCGATTGCATGCACTGGCAATGGAAGAATTGCCCGGTGGCGTGGAGGGGGTCCTACACCAGCGGCCACAAAGGCACCCACCCAACTGTTATACTCGAGGCCGTTCCCGACTACCGCCTATGGATCTGGCACGCGTACTTCGGGGTCCCCGGGTCGAACAACGACGTAAACATGTTCAACCAATCCGACCTCTTCACCGAAGTTTTAGGTGGTAAAGCGCCGGCCATCAACTTCGTCGCCAACAACCGTCTTTACAAAATGGGGTACTATCTCGCCGACGACATCTACCCGAAATGGCCAACCTTCGTGAAGACGTGCAGCAGGTCTGTGAACCCAAAGCAGGCTCTTTAGCGCAGAAGCAGGAGGCTGCTCGCAAAGATGTGGAGAGTGCGTTCGGGGTTCTCCAAGCGCGCTTCAACATCATCAAAGCCCCGGCTCGTTCGTGGTTCATGGAGAGCATGGTCGACATCATGTATACATGCATAATCTTGCACAACATGATTGTCCAAGACGAAGGACCCGAGGCGGGAAATTGGTTCTACCCCGAATCCCCCGGAAGCTCAACCGCAAGTAGTCCGCCGCGAAGTGGAGCGCATCCGTCTATACAAGAACGGTTGTATATTCGGGCAAGGACACGCGACTCTAGCGCTCACGCCCAACTCCAAGAGGATCTAATTGAGCAAAGGAAATTAAATTATGTAGTTTTAATTTTTTTAGGATTTTTATTTATGTTTTTTTTTACGAATTTTATGTTGTAATGGTATTTTATTTTTAATGAAGTGTGTTTTTTATTAATTGAATTTGTTGGAAAAAAAAATAAAAAAATGAAATTGAATGAATAGTAATTTAAGGGACGTTTAAGAGACGGTTAAGGGACGGAGCGTTGCAGGTTTCGTCCCTTAGTTAAGGGATGAAGTAAAAAAGTACAGTGGGACCCACAAATAGTATTTTAAGGGACGATATAGTGACAGCGTTGTGGATGACCTAATTAGTAGGAGTATCTAGTAATGATCAATACAATATTCTAACTAAAGATTCACAAAGCCTAACTGTATATTTAAAATGTATACAAGTTCTTGCCTAAACACAATAAACAACTAACATCTACTCAGTCAGTAGTACCTGTGTCTGAGATTTATACCATTTAACTGCAATAGTTTGGCAATCCTTCACGCCGTCGACCAACTTTGCTGTACGAAGAAAGAGACCTGAAAATTTGGCTACGCTAAACACTGTATATGAGTGATTAGTGCTTGAGGCCAAAGGTCTCGGGTTCATTCCACCATAATGCGGCCTTTTAAAATTTTTGTTTATTGGGTCGAAACCCATTGGGATCATCTCGTCCAATGAAGCCTCTGTATCTATGTACATGGTCGAATTAACCTGTTTTGCTCTACATTTCAACTGAAGCTTGATGAACGGCTCCAACGACTCCCCAAATAATCCTCCACGGAGATGTTCAGCTCGGTGCTGCTAGAGGAGGTGGAATCATCTTCTGAATCATGCAAAGCGAGGTTTATGAAGGACTGGATCTCTGTAGCGGATTGTTCGTTATAGATCATATTTAAGTCCTCACAAGTCTCGGTTTCCTGCCTAGCCCACTCGACCACTGCTGGATCACCTTGAAGAAGTTTGAGGACCTGTTTTGAGCCGCGCGGACAGTGTTAAGAATCATAACCGGATTTAACCACTTTTAGCAGAAAAAAACTCCAGTTGCTACTACTTACGAGGCTAATTTCAGGACGAGATTGTGGCGCGTGTCTGGTGCACAAGGTTGCAGCTGAGACCATAATATCAAATTGTTCTTGGTCATAAGCATCAACCAACTCTGGGTCTTGGAGTTCTGAAATTTTCCCATCCTTCAGAATGTCTTTTGCCTGAATTGAAACAGTTTAAGTACAGCCACATCAGTCGTGCTTGTCCTTTCTCGATTAACTAGAAACTAAGGAATCATTCTGGAGATGCCAATCTATAAAGGAATGGGTGATATCGGAAAACATTCCAAAATCATTTCGACTAAGAGAAAAGTCGATCACATCCAGACTTCGGAAAAGAATACTTACCCACATCACCAAGCTTTGTTTGCCCTTTGGAGATCCATCATTAATCGGCTTTCTTCCCGTTAATAGCTCCAGAAGTACAACCCCAAAAGCATATACATCAAGTTTCTCGTTTAGCTTCCCATTCATAAAATATTCCGGAGCCAAGTAGCTGCAAGATAAACATATTACTAAACTCCATCCTCTGTTGCCAAACTATGTTGAGAAAAAGCTATAAAATCTAACCCAAATGTGCCAGAAACATCTGAGGTACACATATGATGTAAACTTGAAGCCCGAGTTGCAAGGCCAAAATCCGACAGCTGCAAGGGAAACCGTAGTCAGAATTAGTAGTACACCAGAAATCAGATCAAGCCATCTGAAATTAGTGCTAGTTGAATTCTATAATACCTTTGGTTCAAAGTCATCTGAAAGAAGAATATTTGAAGACTTCACATCTCTGTGAATAACTGAACTATGTAGGTAGTCCAGCGCCTCTGCAACTCCCACGGCAACCTTGTACCTCATGTCCCAACCAAAGAAGTTTTTGGACTTCTCAGCACCTAATTCTAAGAGCAGTAATTAAGAGATACACAATTACAAGTTGATCAAATGAAGCTAGAGGATGCACACGATATACAGAAATAAACAAATACACGTACCATGGAGATTATCTGCCAGGCTCCCTCTAGAAAGAATATTATAAACCAGTAGTAATTTGTTCTCTTCAAAACAGAAGCCAACTAAGGAAATTATGTTCTTGTGATGGGAAGACGAAATTATTTCAATTTCTGAAACAAATTGCTTCAGTATATCTTCTGATGGTTTTAGTATCTTGACAGCCAATTCCTGGCCTCCTGGTAGACAGCCTCGATAAACACGACAACTCCCACCCTTTCCAATCAAATTTTCTGAAAAGATAGCATACATCAATAATGACACATGAGAAGAAAGAGTGAATCAGAAATTTGCAAACCAATGAAACATAACGAACCAGGTATGAAGTTATTCGTAGCTAACAAGAGCTCCTGGTAGATAAACAGCTGGCATGTAGCTGAGTACTTCTCTGTAAGAGCATTGAGTCCTTCTGAGAAGATCTTAGATGAAAACAGATTAGAATTATTATCAACTGAGTACGGTACAATATCTCCCCTTGCTGGGTCCAAATTTGTTAGGCATTCAGATGTACTAGTCGGTTTCTGATCCGGATAAATAGCTGCATCTGATAGTCGACTCGGTAAACTCAATATCCGTCGCAACACAGATGACTTCTTACCAGATGAAGATTCAGGTAGTATCAGTCCATGACAAAAAAAACTAGCGCAATACTGCCCATCCTGATTTAGATTCAGGCCTTTCTCGAGTTTTTACGGATAACATAGCCATTGAAACATTCTGAGTTTCATTGCTAGATGATTGATGAGTCCGCGAATTTCTGATGTTTGTAAATGCTGGTAGAGAAAGAAGATTATGACACAAAGAATTTACGTGGTTCGATTTACTGGAGTAAATCTACGTCCACGGGAAAAAGGGAGGGCAAGATTGTATTGCTTGATCTGTTTTCTACAGCTTACAATTACAAACTTGCTATTTTGTGTTTTATCTCTAGAGAGCGAGAGAGAGAGTCCCCCAAATCTATTTGATCTAAGTTCTATTTATACTGAACTAAGATCGTGGCTTGCGTCATCACTAATGATGGTTGTGGATGTCGTGGAGGTCATGCGATCCTGCATGGGCCCACTATCCTGCATGAGTTAATGACTGCTTGACACCACTGAATAGATCGTGGGTGTAGTGGAGATCGTGGAGGTTCTGACATGAGTTGACTATCTCCCAGTTCGGTCGAATACTGAGACCGAACTGCTGAACTATTGCCGAGCAGCTTTTGCCGATCTGAGAGTAGAGCTTGATGCCGACCTGAGAGCAGAGCTTGATGAGTTGGCTTTCACCGAGCTGTAGGCTGGGGCCGAACTCTTTGGTTGTGCCGAACTGAACTCTTTAGTCATGCCGGACTGATACTCTTTGGTTGTGCCGAACTGATACTCTTTCTTGGGCTTTACTGCTGTTGGGCTTGTTTAGTTCGTACTCCATCACTACCCCCCCCGAAAAAGCGAAGTGAATCACTTCGGCGAAGCGAGTCACTTCGGCGTTCTGGATAAAGGTACGGGGTAAGTTGAGGTCTGTCCTCGGTCTTATGAAGTAAACTTCTTTGACCGGACTTGGTCCTTGGTCTTATGAAGTAAACTTCTGACATGAGTTGTCTTTGGTCTGATGAAATGAACATCTTTGACCGGACTCGTTTTGTCTGATGAAATAAACATCTTTGACCGGACTCGTCTTTGGTCTGATGAAATAAGCATCTTTGACCGGACTCGTCTTTGGTCTGATGAAATAAACATCTTTTGACCGGACTCGTCTTTGGTCTGATGAAATAAACATCTTTTGACCGGACTCGTCTTTGGTCTGATGAAATAAACATCTTTGTCCGGACTTGGCTTGTCGGTCTGATGAAATAAACATCTTTGTCCGGACTTGGCTTGTCGGTCTGATGAAATAAACATCTTTGACCGGACTTGGTTTGTTGGTCTGATGAAATAAACATCTTTGTCCGGACTTGGCTTGGCGGTCTGATGAAATAAACATCTTTTGACCGGACTTGTCTTTGGTCTGATGAAATAAACATCTTTTGACCGGACTCGTCTTGTGTTCTAATTTGGCGATTTTTGTCGCCGGGATCGAACTTTCCCTTGTCCTAATTCGGCGAGTTTTATCGCGTGGATTGGACTTTCCCAGTTAACCGAAGTGGTCTTATGCAGTAAACCTCTTTGACTAGACATGGTCGTCCTCGGTCTTATGAGGTAAACTGCTTTGACCGAACTTGGTCGTCCTAATTCGGCGAGTTTTATCGCGTGGATTGGACTTTCCCTAGTCGTAATTCAGGCAAGTTTTATCGCGAGAATCAGACTTTTGTTGCAGTTCGTTTCAGACGAAGTGCTTGATTCTTAAGCCGAATTGTGGTCTTGTATCTTCTGTAGAAGCTTGGACTTCGCAATCGTTGGCTTATCGCAGCTCGTTTCAGACGAACTGCTTGTTTAAGCTGAATTGTGGTCTTGTATCTTCTGTAGAAGCTTTGACTCACAATCGTTGGCTTATCGCAGCTCGTTTCAGACGAACTGCTTGTTTAAGCTGAATTGTGGTCTTGTATCTTCTGTAGAAGCTTTGACGCACAATCGTTGGCTTGTTGCAGCTCGTTTCAGACGAACTGCTTGTTTAAGCTGAATTGTGGTCTTGTATCTTCTGTAGAAGCTTTGACGCACAATCGTTGGCTTATCGCAGCTCGTTTCAGACGAACTGCTTGTTTAAGCTGAATTGTGGTCTTGTATCTTCTGTAGAAGCTTTGACGCACAATCGTTGGCTTGTTGCAGCTCGTTTCAGACGAACTGCTTGTTTAAGCTGAATTGTGGTCTTGTATCTTCTGTAGAAGCTTTGACTCACAATCGTTGGCTTGTTGCAGCTCGTTTCAGACGAACTGCTTGTTTAAGCTGAATTGTGGTCTTGTATCTTCTGTAGAAGCTTTGACTCACAATCGTTAGCTTGCATATGTTCTAAGAAGGGGATCAGCCTTCGAAGAACAAGATACCTCAGTAACATTTGTAAGAGACGACACGCACAGAGACAGACACAACGCACGTAGAGACAAGAACAAGTAAAAAACAAAGAAAACACATAAGACTGACTGAACTGTCTCTTACAAAGGGAACTTTTTGAGGTTGGAAATATGCCATGCTCGGGGCGTTTATTCTCCTGACTTGAGAGTCAATTTATAAGACCCTTTGCCGAGGACTTCTGACACCCGATATGGAAATTTTTGATGGTGGGTTAGAGTTTGCCCAGCTTTTCTGCTCGGCTGACTTCGTTGTTTCTCAAGATGAGATCTCCCACTTGAAGTTGCAGCTTCTTCACCCTTTGGTTGTAATACCGGGCTACTTGCTCCTTGTACTTGGCTGCTTTTATGCAGGCCAGTTCTCTTCTTCGGCAAGATCTAGCTCGGCTCTCAGTCCGTCCTCCTTCAGTTCTGCTGAGAAGAAGTTTAGAGTTCGGAAACTGGGTATGCCGATCTCAACCGGAATTACGGCTTCAGGGACGATTTAGTCTTCCCGGCAGGGAAAGCATCAATGGTCAGGATTACTCCATCATATTGTTGCTCGTCATCGTCTTCGGGATCCTGTTGCCTTTTCGGATTCTGAGGAAAGCAGCTCGTACCCCTCTGCTTTTTGTTTTTTGTTTTTCGGCTGCTTGCTTTGGTATTTTTTTAGCGTTCCTGTTTTCACAAGAACATCAATATCTGCAGCCAAATTTCGGCACTCCTCGGTATCGTGACCGTGGGTTTGATGGAAAGAGCAATATGCATCAAGACTTCGGCGTGTGGCCGATTTCGTCATCCGTTTTGGTTTTTCGAACATTTCGGAATGTAGTTCGAAAATTTCCGCTCTCGACTTGTTCAATGGTATGAACTGAGCGGGTGGCGTCTCAGGATTGAGACGTGGTCCCAATCTGCTTGTACCGGTGCCCTTTGAATTCTTTCAAAAGGAGTTCGGCGAGGAAGAACATGTCGGGGGTGAGGATTCTCTCTCCTGGAGGACACGTCACTACTGCGGTAGTGACTTTCATGTCTGAAGGAGGAGGGAGAATCCCCCGTTTTCTTCTCCGGCTGCTGGCTTTTTTGCAGGAAGGCTAAGAACTCCTCCTGCTTCTCGGCCAAAAACAGTTTGACAACCTCATTTAAATCGGGCTGCTGGGAAGATTCTGTGCGATGACTCCTGGAGTGGCTTGCTCCTTCGTGAGAACTGGAAGTAGATGTCTCCCGAGGCCGTTTTTCAGACCTGCGAGCTAGACTTACTTCCTCACGGTTGTCACGGACAGAATTATGGGTGTTACGTGATCTGGAATGCATTTTTTTGGTGGAGGAGGATCAAAAACTCGCTTTATCACAAATTTGGTTCTGAGTTTCCCACAGACGGCGCCAGTGATGAATCCGCGAATTTCTGATGTTTGTAAATGCTGGTAGAGAAAGAAGATTATGACACAAAGAATTTACGTGGTTCGATTTACTGGAGTAAATCTACGTCCACGGGAAAAAGGGAGGGCAAGATTGTATTGCTTGATCTGTTTTCTACAGCTTACAATTACAAACTTGCTATTTTGTGTTTTATCTCTAGAGAGCGAGAGAGAGAGTCCCCCTAATCTATTTGATCTAAGTTCTATTTATACTGAACTAAGATCGTGGCTTGCGTCATCACTAATGATGGTTGTGGATGTCGTGGAGGTCATGCGATCCTGCATGGGCCCACTATCCTGCATGAGTTAATGACTGCTTGACACCACTGAATAGATCGTGGGTGTAGTGGAGATCGTGGAGGTTCTGACATGAGTTGACTATCTCCCAGTTCGGTCGAATACTGAGACCGAACTGCTGAACTATTGCCGAGCAGCTTTTGCCGATCTGAGAGTAGAGCTTGATGCCGACCTGAGAGCAGAGCTTGATGAGTTGGCTTTCACCGAGCTGTAGGCTGGGGCCGAACTCTTTGGTTGTGCCGAACTAAACTCTTTAGTCATGCCGGACTGATACTCTTTGGTTGTGCCGAACTGATACTCTTTCTTGGGCTTTACTGCTGTTGGGCTTGTTTAGTTCGTACTCCATCAATGATGTTGAGAGTCTCTGGGGTGGCAGACTCAGAGGGCTTTTGGACAATTTCTTCCTCCTTGATCGAGGTCGCTTGACATCAACGGGACGCATGAAGCATTCAATTCTCTACCGAAAACAATCTTGCCATTGTTGATACGCATAACTGATACTACATTGTTTTGAAGATTCCTGGAGCAATACTTGGCAACTGAGGGCCTTGATCTAATTTTGTGATCAACTCCTGAAGTACCGACAATTAAACTCGTTGCTCCACATGATTTTGCTTCCTGGAGAATGATTTTATGAACTGGAGATCCTTTACAGACCTTGAGCTTTAAATCCACCTTCCCAAATTTGCTAATACCATCAATACAGTGGATTGAAAATATAGACGTGTAGAAACAGCATAAACACCTGTTTTAGGTTGCAGAAACCTTCATAAGAAACCAGCATGGAATCAAAAGCTTTCACCAGCGAAAGAAAATCCGATTCATCTTCTCCGCCCAAAATCAAATCGCAACAAATTAGAATATCAAGCTCGAAAATGCAATGCAATTTCGAGAGCCTCAAATTGCGACGATTAAACTAATTATACTTGGCAATTCCAGCAAAGGAAAAGAAAACTCGAATCAAACATAGTATTTCACAAAGTTAAACTAACACAAAAAAATTCCTGTGTTGAGATTTCAGAAATACAACACTAAAATTGAAATATAGGTGCTACAAACACGTTGGATAGTGATATTGATACGAGCATATCTTCAATAATATACACGTATCTTTATTAATTAGTTATTGATTTACCATATCTTTTCATATATTATTAGGATCTTTACTATCTTGTTCTCTAAGTCACGGTAGTCTTATATAGGAAGCATTGTATTCTTCCCATTCATTCAAGAAATATCAATTATCCTTCTATTTTATTTTCTCTTATTCTCTTTCCTTTCAAACGTGCAAAACGCACAAAACCCTAATTTTGACGCCGGATTGATGACGGGCAAAAGCTCCCGCGACGTTCAACGCAAAATCTACGAGTTAAGGAACTTCTTCCTTAACAATTGGTGCTTTCATCGTGATCTCTTCCTCCGAATCGCTGTCTACATGTCGTACAGCTACACCGGATATCAACTCCGGCAGGCGGATTACCACCCATGGCAGCCCATATCTCAACCCATGCTCCATCCGATCAGAGCGTTAGATTAACAACCATCATATCCATATCCACAGGATGGGAGACTCCACCCACAACACCATCCCTACCAAGCCCGTCAACCCACTTTCTGGGACCCGCCATGGCTGCGCCAGGAAACTGCGTATCAGTAACCATCGTCCTACGAGACAGATTTGTACTCGCCACCACCGCCCTCTTGTTGGGACCCGCCAAGGTTGTGCACGCAGCAGGGATACTCTCAGCCTTATCAACCGCCTCAGCAGCCACACCACACCGCGCTCAGACAACCCACTAGCTGGGATCCACCTGCCTACTGGGAGACAATGGGACAATGCCCCTTCCACGAGGTCTCGGCATACGATCATCCGCTTAACTCAGGATGGAATCAGCCCGCGCCGCAGCAGTTGTCACGACCGCATTTTCTATGGATAGAAAACACGGTTGATCGCGACTAGGGGGAGGATTAAAGAAGCGGGGAAAGAAATAAGGGGAAAATAAAATCAAGCATTGGTTGCGAGATATGGCTAATCAAGTGCTGATACATAGAAGAAAAGATACTCGGTCATGAAATCTCGAGTAATTGTTTGTAAAAATGTCAAAATTTCAGAGTTTTGAACAAAATAGACCTGAGTCTTTTAGGATGCACAACGGAAGCAAATGAACGCGGTTCCATGTATGAAGACATGAACCTCCGAGAGTCAAAATATGACTGAATTAAATGTCTTGTCTCAATAGCACTTCCCCCATCACTTCGCTGCTCAACCTGCACATTTAGAAATATATGCAGGGCTGAGTACAAAAGTACTCAGTGAACACATTGCCGAAAATTACAAATATACATTTGAAAATATTGTCAAGCCATCATCACAGTAACACTCAGGGTTTTATTGAAAAGACCCGAGCTTACTAAAAATATTCACATTGGACTGCAGTCCCTTTTTCCTGTACTTAGCCATATCTGATCACATTGTGCCGTGGAGATGGTGTTCTCCCACGGTCACCTTACATTCATGTGCCGGGAAGGTGGCCACCTTCCTCGGTCACCTGCTCTGCCCAACATGTCAGAGGTAGCTTGTGTACACTAGTCCGAGCGGGGACACCACCCTCACTGGGACCCAAATTCGACTTATATCATCATTCATAATTCCTTTGGCCTTAGCCAAACAGATATGCATCATACAAAAACATTTATGGCAAGACAACATCTTTAAGAATCACGAACATGTGTTCGTGTTTTCATAAAATACGATTTGTATTTTTAGTATAGGAAAGCTCACCTCGACTGCTTAAAACTCCTTAACTTGAATTTTCCTGACTCCACCCTTAACTCACGGAGATAGCCTTTTGAAAACAAATAACGTACTAATAAGACTCGAGAAAATTCACATACTCCTAGGAATGCATGCCCCTACTTTATTTCTTTTATCATTTGTTCACCGTTAGAAAATTTTAGAAACTTGCATATTAATTAAATTGGGAAATTTAATTAATAGCACTTCTTTATTAAACTTAATTATTTCTGTGACTTGAGAACGTCGTCTCCCTCTTTCTTTCCATTTCCTTACTGGCCGCCCGAGGCGTCGCGGGGCGATGCCGGTCGGCCGCTTACGCCTTATTTTCCATCATAATCTCAAACAAAAATCCCAAAATTTATTTAAGCGCATAATTGAATTATCGCAACTATTTCCCCTTTGTTAAGAAAATTTATATGTTTTCCGGGCTTGGGATAAATTATTCATACTTCAAAATTATTTTGAAATTAAATAAATTACTCATAAAAATTTATTTAATCCCATGATTAACTTATCGTAATAATTTCCCACCGAGAATTTATATTTATTTCGGCCTTGGAAATATTCTAACATTAATTAAACGATTTCCCACAATTAATTCAATTATAAACCCAATGATTTATTTATAAAACCCAAATTCTCCACCTTATCTTTCAAATTAATTTTCTAAAGCCCCAAAACAATTTAATTGGAGCCCAACTTAAATAGATCATCCAATTAATTTATTAAGCCCAGAAATTAAATAAATTCGAAAATGGGCCTCACACTTACTAGGTATTGCAGCTCCAAAACATTTAATTCATTAGCCCAAGTTAAAACTAGCCCAAATTAAGAAATCCTAAGTTAAAACCTAAGTCTTTCTTCTTCCTCCCTCATTCAACAAAATGCACCGCCTCTCTCCCCTCCCTCTCTCGTCGCCGCCGATCCGCCGCCCTGCCGGCGCCGCCGCTCCGGGCGGCGTCTCTCTCCTCCCTCTCGTCTCTCTCCCTCTCCTATCCCTCTCTCTCTTCTCTTCTCTCTTCACCGTCGCGCCGCCATCATTTCCAGATCTCCCTCTCGTCCAGGTCAGTCGCCGCCGCGGAGGCAGCTGTCACCTCGCGCAGCCCCAGCCACCGTCGTCGATTCCCGTTAGGTAGGTTGGTTGGAAATTTGTTCGTTCATTTCTTCTCTTTTCATTTATTCCTAAAGATTATATTTTTGAGTTTGAAACCTTGTGAATTCAAATTTTCAGATTCTAAAGAATGAAATTAGTGACGAATTGTTGGGGCGTGGGCTGTCACCGTCGGCGACGGAGTGCTGAGCTCGCTGCCGGAACCCGGCAGATTCATGGAGATAAGCTTTTCTCCTTCTTTCTAGTTGGTAAGGCTGTAGGATTCTATATTATTTCTATTTACTAAATTTGGTGAATTTTGAGTATATGCCTTGCTATGTGGGAGATTTGGGTGACTCATATTAAACTTACTGTATTGGGGTTGTGAATTCTAAATCTGGGCAGATCCTATTTCCAAATACATATATGTATGCTTGTACATATATAAATAAAAGGAGATGTTTGCTGTTTACCTTTTGAGGTGGAAGGTAAAGTGTTGGTTTGTAGTATTTGAACCCACAATTGAGTGCCATCTCCCTCCTCGGACTCCTCTTTTGTGGGGTTATGTGAGCAGAGAAATTTGGATGTTTGATTGATTGTATATACATACATACATATACATCTTGAAACTTATCTTCCAAGATATTCCGTCAGAGGATATGGTCTCCTTCCGCCATGCAATTAATGCAGCATTAAATGCAGTCGGCCCCTTTTTTTTTATTTGTTTATTAAAATAATTATTATTTGTATTTAATTTTGTGCAGGTATAATCGGTTCAAGCTCGTGGCTGTCCGCGTTGAAGTACCCGATTTTTCTTAGAACGTAGGATGTAATAAATTAAATTTTCGTTGGACACTGGTTGGATGTATCGAACATTAAAACTTAAATTTTTGGGATCTTGTTTATTTACTTAAATTTATTATAATCTTATAGGTGTAAAATATTTACGTGTTCTATTTACTTGCCTAACGTCGAAACAAACAACAACTGCAATCTATCGTAGTTCGGATTTAATCGCATAAAAGTTACTTATTTAGATAATCGAGCTAATAATATAGTTTATAATAATATCAGCTTAGCGGGTCGTTACATTCTACCCCTCTTAAAAGAAATTTCGCCCCGAAATTTAGGATGTATTTAGACAAAAAGCTCGGGATATTTATCCTTCATTTTCTCTTCTAGCTCCCATGTTGCTTCTTCCTGTCCGTGGTTTTTCCACAAAACCTTCACTGTAGCAATCGACTTGTTCCGAAGCTGCTGCACCTTTCGATCTAGTATTTCTACTGGCTTTTCTTCGTAACTCAGGTCAGGTTCTAGATCGATTTCTTCGTGGCGAATCACATGTTTTGGGTCGAACACGTACCTTCGAAGTTGGGAGACATGGAATACGTTGTGTATGTTCCCAAAGTTGGGAAGGTAATGCCATGCGATATGCTACTGGGCCCACTTCTTCCAGAATTTCATAGGGTCCAATAAATCGTGGTTTCAGCTTTCCCTTGAGTCCAAATCTGGTTATTCCTTTGGAAGGGGATACTTTAAAAAAAACCTCTCCGATGTTAAATTTCAATTCGGTTCGACGTTCGTTGGCGTAGGATTTATTTATTTATTTATTATTTTTTTTTTGCATTTTCTGAAGTGGTCAATGTCTTGCCTCCCATGAGGGTCTCACGCGAGGAAATATAGAGTTGATCTAACCGTTTTAACTTCGATAGGAATTGAATTTGGGATTCCAAGAGAAATATTCGAATCGTTCTTGCTTTGTGTAGGCTCCAAGGTAGCCATTAAAATAAAACGACTTAATTAGTTCGATTACGTGAGTAATTTAGTTCATCACAAACCCTCACCTATAGCTTGCAACAAAATTTTCATGAAGTGCAAAGACTAGGTTCAATTGGGCTCATTACGCTCACTCACAGAAAAGAAAAGATACAACTTCAAAGGGCTTGAGCTATACCCATAGAACTTGAGAATTTTATTGTGGGAAGAGCTTGTCAGATGGAATAAATTGCAAAAGTGGGGTATGATGAATAGAATGTAGATGTCAATAATAGGTTACCAATAATATAATCAAAATGAACAGTGAGGTAGAAAAGTTTCATGTATCCCCAGATGATAACAGGAAGACCTGAGATGGTTGGTTACAAATGGATTTGAAAAGAATAGGAAAAACAAACAATTGCAATTTGCTCAACACTGTGATAGAAGATCATATCAACGAAATTTTTAGAGCTTATAAGAAATTCAGGGAAATTAACTAATAAAGAGGGCAACAAGAGGAAACTAGCCAAGGGAGAAGCAATGTGCCAGCTTTAACATGGAGCTTGCAGAAAAGCTCAGATCAAAAGACAACAGTCATGTTTGAATTCAGAAGATGAGAGTACTCATGTGAAACAAAGAGCTTGTCAATAGGTATGTCTGAAAACACAAAGGGTCAAATTAAAAGGTTTAAGGTCTCACCAGATGGCTGCTCTAATATAGTAAGACTGAAAATGATTGGTCTCAAGTGGATTTGAGAAAGAAGAATAACAAGGAACTACCCTTTTGGTCAACCACATCGTGATACTATATCACGTTAATGAATTCACAAAGTTTACAACCAAATCACGGAAACTAACTAGTAGAGAAGACAACCAGAGCAAACTAGTTCGGAAAGAGAGCAAATTACTTTAGACTTGGAGTTGCTAAAGAGCTCAAAGCATGATGGAATAATTATAGTACGATTAAGAAGAGGTGACTATTCTTTATAAATTAATGAGTGTCAGCAAGCACATTTGAAAACACTAAAGGTCTACTAATGATCTTTGAAGAATATATTATCATTGAAGAGACAATAGTTTAGGGAAACATGTTCGTTCTGAAGGCTATAAATAAAGCAACTCCTAGTATAGGAGTTTGGTGGCAAGAATTCAGAGAGTCAAAGTATTGTTTTTATACAGAACGAGTAAAGAAGGACCGTAGTCACTGGAGGTTATCAGAAAACATGAGGGAGCAAGCTCAAAACTGAAAGTGATTCACAACCTTGACATAGAAGAGGGAAAATAATAGCACATTACCTTGCAAAGGAAGTCAATTAAGATCTTAATTAAACAAAAGTATTTTGATCAAGGGGGATGCGAGAAAATGAAATTCATGGTAATCCAAGTGAGCGTTGCTGATAAATCTTCCTGGTTAACTACGATGGTGATACTCCGTTGTTTAACTATTTATAGAGGATGGTAAATGAGTTAGGGGAAACTTTGATCACAAGCTACCTTCACCTTACGATCACGTCAGAAGACCACATGTGGAGATTATGACTCCTTGGTACTCTCGGGTCGTCAGAACACTCATCCTCGTAACACGTCGTTTCTGTTTACTTATATTGTAGAGCTAGGTTCTTTCTTATCGAGTCCTTTTCTTTTCATCGCTCGGGAAAGCGAGAAATGTTCATACTGTACTTCTAAGTTTGAGTTCATATTATGTTCTAGAAGGAACGCAGAACTAAATATTCTAAGTTCTTGGAAATTTCGATTTCCCCATTCTAGCAACATGATTCAATGACTACTCAAAAAGAGGTATCATTTCAATAATTGGTACCAATCTCATATACTTTATACTTTCATATTTCAGTACCTTTTTCCGTTCAAGAAAATTATTTCTTTTATTCATACATTCGCAGTCTTTAGCCAAGAAAAGACATACTAACTCTTTCTTTAAGTGCGCTACCAAATAAAAAAAAACATCAACTCTTTCTTTAAACTCGTATTTTCATCTTTTCACTCAAATTAACTGCATGAGTTATTTCTCCATTTCAAACTTTCAAACATCTTGACTTTCTTTTGAAAAAAAATAACAAGTTACATTTTTCCTCGTTGAGCGCGATTGGTGGGAGTGCTAAGAGCATTTTCATCGATTAGACAGTCTAGTGGAACAAGGCTAGACCAAAGATTTTCAAAGAAGACTCTCGGGTTCAGAGCGAGAAAGAATGCTCTGATACCACTCTGTCACGACCGCATTTTCTAAGGATAGAAAACACGGTTGATCGCGACTAGGGGGAGGATTAAAGAAGCGGGGAAAGAAATAAGGGGAAAATAAAATCAAGCATTGGTTGCGAGATATGGCTAATCAAGTGCTGATACATAGAAGAAAAGATACTCGATCATGAAATCTCGAGTAATTTTTGTAAAAATGTCAAAATTTCAGAGTTTTGAACAAAATAGACCTGAGTCTTTTAGGATGCACAACGGAAGCAAATGAACACATTGCCAAAAATTACACATATACATTTGAAAATATTGTCAAGCCATCATCACAGTAACACTCAGGGTTTTATTGAAAAGACCCGAGCTTACTAAAAATATTCACATTGGACTGCAGTCCCTTTTTCCTGTACTTAGCCATATCTGATCACATTGTGCCGTTGAGATGGTGTTCTCCCACGGTCACCTTACATTCATGTGCCGGGAAGGTGGCCACCTTCCTCGGTCACCTGCTCTGCCCAACAGGTCAAAGGTAGCTTGTGTACACTAGTCCGAGCGGGGACACCACCCTCACTGGGACCCGAATTCGACTTATATCATCATTCATAATTCCTTTGGCCTTAGCCAAACAGATATGCATCATACAAAAACATTTATGGCAAGACAACATCTTTAAGAATCACGAACATGTGTTCGTGTTTTCATAAAATACGATTTGTATTTTTAGTATAGGAAAGCTCACCTCGACTGCTTAAAACTCCTTAACTTGAATTTTCCTGACTCCACCCTTAACTCACGGAGATAGCCTTTTGAAAACAAATAACGTACTAATAAGACTCGAGAAAATTCACATACTCCTAGGAATGCATGCCCCTACTTTATTTCTTTTATCATTTGTTCACCGTTAGAAAATTTTAGAAACTTGCATATTAATTAAATTGGGAAATTTAATTAATAGCACTTCTTTATTAAACTTAATTATTTCTGTGACTTGAGAACGTCGTCTCCCTCTTTCTTTCCATTTCCTTAGTGGCCGCCCGAGGCGTCGCGGGGCGATGCCGGTCGGCCGCTTACGCCCATAATTCCTCCGTTAGCTCCTCGTATTTTCCATCATAATCTCAAACAAAAATCCCAAAATTTATTTAAGCGCATAATTGAATTATCGCAACTATTTCCCCTTTGTTAAGAAAATTTATATGTTTTCCGGGCTTGGGATAAATTATTCATACTTCAAAATTATTTTGAAATTAAATAAATTACTCCTAAAAATTTATTTAATCCCATGATTAACTTATCGTAATAATTTCCCACCGAGAATTTATATTTATTTCGGCCTTGGAAATATTCTAACATTAATTAAACGATTTCCCACAATTAATTCAATTATAAACCCAATGATTTATTTATAAAACCCAAATTCTCCACCTTATCTTTCAAATTAATTTTCTAAAGCCCCAAAACAATTTAATTGGAGCCCATCTTAAATATATCATCCAATTAATTTATTAAGCCCAGAAATTAAATAAATTCGAAAATGGGCCTCACACTTACTAGGTATTGCAGCCCCAAAACATTTAATTCATTAGCCCAAGTTAAAACTAGCCCAAATTAAGAAATCCTAAGTTAAAACCTAAGTCTTTCTTCTTCCTCCCTCATTCAACAAAATGCACCGCCTCTCTCCCCTCCCTCTCTCATCGCCGCCGATCCGCCGCCCTGCCGGCGCCGCGCTCCGGGCGGTGTCCCTCTCCTATCCCTCTCTCTCTTCTCTTCTCTCTTCACCGTCGCGCCGCCATCATTTCCAGATCTCCCTCTCGTCCAGGTCAGTCGCCGCCGCGGAGGCCGCTGTCACCTCGCGCAGCCCCAGCCACCGTCGTCGATTCCCGTCAGGTAGGTTGGTTGGAAATTTGTTCGTTCATTTCTTCTCTTTTCATTTATTCCTAAAGATTATATTTTTGAGTTTGAAACATTGTGAATTCAAATTTTCAGATTCTAAAGAATGAAATTAGTGACGAATTGTTGGGGCGTGGGCTGTCACCGTCGGCGACGGAGTGCTGAGCTCGCTGCCGGAACCCGGCAGATTCATGGAGATAAGCTTTTCTCCTTCTTTCTAGTTGTTAAGGCTGTAGGATTCTATATTATTTCTATTTACTAAATTTGGTGAATTTTGAGTATATGCCTTGCTATGTGGGAGATTTGGGTGACTCATATTAAACTTACTGTATTGGGGTTGTGAATTCTAAATCTGGGCAGATCCTATTTCCAAATACATATATGTATGCTTGTACATATATAAATAAAAGGAGATGTTTGCTGTTTACCTTTTGAAGTGGAAGGTAAAGTGTTGGTTTGTAGTATTTGAACCCACAATTGAGTGCCATCTCCCTCCTCGGACTCCTCTTTTGTGGGGTTATGTGAGCAGAGAAATTTGGATGTTTGATTGATTGTATATACATACATACATATACATCTTGAAACTTATCTTCCAAGATATTCCGTCAGAGGATATGGTCTCCTTCCGCCATGCAATTAATGCAGCATTAAATGCTGTCGGACCCTTTTTTTTTATTTGTTTATTAAAATAATTATTATTTGTATTTAATTTGGTGCAGGTATAATCGGTTCAAGCTCGTGGCTGTCCGCGTTGAAGTACCCGATTTTTCTTAGAACGTAGGATGTAATAAATTAAATTTTCGTTGGACACTGGTTGGATGTATCGAACATTAAAACTTAAATTTTTGGGATCTTGTTTATTTACTTAAATTTATTATAATCTTATAGGTGTAAAATATTTACGTGTTCTATTTACTTGCCTAACGTCGAAACAAACAACAACTGCAATCTATCGTAGTTTGGATTTAATCGCATAAAAGTTACTTATTTAGATAATCGAGCTAATAATATAGTTTATAATAATATCAGCTTAGCGGGTCGTTACAGCAGTCGAGTACTCTACCTGCCTTAACAATTGGTGTTTTCATCGTGATCTTTTCCTCCGAATCGCTGTCTACATGTCGTACAGCTACATCGGATATCAACTCCGGCAGGCGGATTACCACCCATGGCAGCCCGTGTCTCAACCCATGCTCCATCCGATCAGAGCATTAGATCAACAACCATCATATCCACATCCATAGGATGGGAGACTCCACCCACAACATCATCCCTACCAAGCCCGTCAACCCACTTCCTGGGACCCGCCATGGTTGCGCCAGGAAACTGCGTATCAGCAACCATCGTCCTACGAGACAGATTTGTACTCGCCACCACCGCCCTCTTGTTGGGACCCGCCAAGGTTGTGCACGCAGCAGGGATACTCTTAGCCTTATCAACCGCCTCAGCAGCCACACCACACCGAGCTCAGACAACCCACTAGCTGGGATCCACCTGCCTACTGGGAGACAATGGGACAACGCCCCTTCCATGAGGTCTCGGCATACGATCATCCGCTTAACTCAGGATGGAATCAGCCCGCGCCACAGCCACCTTGTCCAGACACCACCACTACACATCCGACTCTCGCACAGCTTCAACAATTATTGGAAGCGTGCTACAGGATGGAGTCTCGCCTTGTTGCAGCCGACCGACGCATCGACAACATGCTTCCTCCCGAGCTGCCTGAACCTGCGCAGCCCTGTTTGGGGACCTCGTTCAGCACCTTCCTCCATCAGGAAATAGCAAGGCTTCGCCGGGGCCGTCGGGTTTAGCCCCCTACGACTCATTGGCTCCGCCGCAGCAGTCGAGTACGCTGCTTCCCGATACCGCCCTCGAGCCGCCGCCGCCGCCAGAACTTCTTCCTATGCTCTGTCCAAGACTTCAGTTGGAGATGTTTTGGAGTGTAATAAGAAAGAGATTTTGATTCTTGACTGTGATCTAGTCGAGGACGGATTTGATGATTCTTCAGAGAAGATTCTACATTCTTCTTCTCGTTTTTGTGAAGTTGAAAAGGTTGATATTGATGGGAATTTGGAAGCATAGGAAGAAGATGAAGCTCTGCCTGATCATGGAGTTTTGACTCCCCTGAAGAATTGGCTCAAGCTACTACTTGGAAAGGACATTATGATTTTGTCTAAGCCGGATGAGGAGACCAAAAGCAACCAGAAAATTGTTCAAGAATTCGTTAACAAATGGAGCCATCTAATTTTCAACAAGAGTCCTCCCTCGGTGTATTTTTATGGGAATAATGAACGGAGATCTTCAACTATTCGATGTGCGTTTGATCCAGGAGGAGATATCTTGCCAAGTTGTTGTTTTCGACTCTCTTCGTTGTGTCGTGGTTTCCACCTTGAGGACAAGGTGGATTTCAACCGTGGGGGAGTTGATACGAGCATATCTTCAATAATATCCCCATATCTTTATTAATTAGTTAGTTATTGATTTACCATATCTTTTCATATATTATTAGGATCTTTACTTTCTTGTTCTCTAAGTCAGGGTAGTCTTATATATAGGAGGCATTGTATTCTTCCCATTCATTCAAGATATATCAATTATCCTTCTATTTTATTTTCTCTTACTCTCTTTCCTTTCAAACGTGCAAAACGCACAAAACCCTAATTTTGACGCCGGATTGATCGACGGGCAAAAGCTCCCGCGACGTATGACGCAAAATCTACGAGTTAAGGAACTTCTTCCTTAACAGATATTATAAAATTCTCACCGACGTTGGGATCGAGCACGTGCAGAGCAATGACACGATCGCCACTCTGCGTCCCCTTCCTAGCAACTCTTTACTCCGAGAGTCCACCTTTACTCCAACCACCACCACAGCGCTAGCTTCTCCGCCACCGGATTCCAACAATTCAGAACTCTTTACCGCCATCCTCATTGTCTTGATAAACCTCTTCTTATGCATGCACAAACCGAACCGGACCGCCGGTTCATGAACCGGAACCGAAACCGACGGCGGCGGTTCAAGCGGGCCGGTTCAGGTTCAGAAATATCAAGAACCGTAATCGGCAGTTCAAAACCAACGGTTCACCAGTTCGAACCGCCGGTTCAATAATTTTTTTTTAAAAAAATCATTATTTATAAAATCAATTTTTATATATAAAAATCAATTTTCACAAATAAATAAATACAATAATTTCATAATAACCCATATTTATTTGTTGGGCCTATGATTCTAAGAAACCATTCTTTGTTGTTTCTCTTTTATAGAGACATCCTTGAATATTTTGTGTTTCACTTTCGATGTGGGAAAAAATATGTTGAAATATTTTCTCTTATAAGTACATGTTTAGATCATTCATTCATCTTTTTCTAATGTGGGATACAAAACTTTCATGTGTTTTCTACTTTTCTTTTTTTTTACTACATTTTATTATTCACTAACTTTATCTTTATTTTTGTTATGATTCATTTTCTAAGACAAATTTATAGATAATAATAGAATCAAATAGAATAGTTCAATTAAATTTGAATGTTGCATGTTGCTCATAATTTCTATATTTATAGAATGTGGATGTGTTCAAATAATAATAACAATTGGATTTAAATGTGCTCACTTTTAAGAATTCTAAGAAACCATTCTTGGTTGTTTCTCTTTTATAGAGACATCCTTGAATATTTTTTGTTTCACTTTCAACGTGGGACAAAATATGTTGAAGTATTTTCTTTTATAACTACATGTTTAGATCATTCATTCATCTTTTTCCAATAGATACAAAACTTTTTATTGTTTTCTACTTTTCTTTATTTTTTACTACATTTTATTATTCACTAACTTTATCTTTATTTTTGTTATGATTCTTTTTCTAAGACAAATTTATAGATAATAATAGCATCAACTAGAATAGTTTAATTAAATTTGAATGTTGCATGTTGCTAATAATTTGTATATTTATAGAATGTGGACGTGTTCAAATAATTGGATTTAATGTAACTATGTTGTTAATTTTTCTCAATATATTGATTAAAATGTGAAAAAATAACAATTAATATAATTGGTATAATAATGATAAAAATAGATAACTAAAAAATGATTTGTTTAGTGGTATAATATAGTTTATACATTAGTAGTAGACTAATAGTATGATTTTCTATAATAGTTGTTATTCTAATAGATGTAGTATAATTTATATAAATATAATTATTATTTGTGAATATATTTTTGATAAATAAGAATAAACAATTATTGAGTAATATGATTTGTATATAGATAAATAATTATTCATATTATAATTATCACTAGATTAATACAATTTGTATAATAATTATTCTCTTAATGTGTATAAATTATAATGGTATTTATTAGTTAATATACACATAAACTTATAGACAAACAAATTGATAATGATAAAGAATTAAAGAATAATACTTTATGTAATTATATTTGTTGTTAAGTTATAATAATAGAAGATAGTTAAGATATAAACTAATATAAACAAAGATGATGTAGCTGTATCATTTTGTTATAAATAAAGAGTTTTATCCCACATTGAAAGAAATAACAATACATCCAAGAACATGTAGATATAAAAGAGAATAATCCAATACACTCTCTTTCAACCCAAAAGCTCAAGTCCAACATTAAGTGTAAATTGTAACTTATAAGTTGTGACTTGTGACTTGTAGTCTCGTTGAAATAAACACTAAAACGAGAAGAAATGCAAAAAAAAAAAATTACGAACCGCCGAACCGGCCAGGAACCGGCAGTTTTGAACCGCCTCGTGAACCAGCGATTTTTTGAACCGGAACAGGAACCGCTGGGACCCTTGGCGGCCGATTCCGGTTCATGGGAATTATGAACCGTGAACCGCCGGTTCATGAACCGAAACCGGCGGTTCCGACCCATGTGCATGCCTACCTCTTCTCTCTCTTGTGAAAAGTGGAGGTTTTTTTATACTTTTACCATTTTGGAATTCTTTTCTTTTGATGATCAAATAATAAATGTGAAGAAGAAAGAGGTAATTGTGTTTTAAATTTAAAAGTAATTAAAAGATGATAATTACTCGGATTAATTACTTAATCATTACATACCTTTTCCTTACCGTCTTAGATTTGCGAATTTCTACCGTCGGAAAATGAACATTCACGCACTAAAATACGATCAATTAGTAAAGATAAATCTACGTACATTATAATACCCCTAAATTTTGATTTGTTATTAATTACTAGTACTAAATTATCCTTATTATATTTAAATCCCAAATATCAAAATATATCAAAGTATCAAATCTGCAATTTCAAATATGCGAATCTAATATGAATCAATATATATTTCATAATTTCCTTAGTTTTGAGTCATTTCACCATTGGGATTTATTCCAATGAAAAAGAAATTATATGAAGGATTTATGATAATGATAAATCCCCACATGGTTTAGGTTTACTGTTTTATTTACATACTAGATATTACATGGAAAAGAAAATCTTTTCCCATAATTTCAAAAATTTAATCTTTTCTTCAAATGTTATAAAAGGTACATATGTAATATACTAAGTATTAATTAAGTTTAAATTAACTAATATTCAAAATTTAATTTTTGTATGTGAAATACCTAAAAAATCAAATTATACATATTAAATTTATGTACATTTATCATTGTCCATAATTCATATACTGGGAAATAACAGAATATAGAGTAGTGATAGAAGAGGGTATAGTTTTGTTATACTTGTATGACAAAACCAAAAATAATACTACTAGTAACAAATTGTTTGTAATCAAACTAGCAAACCTTATTTTTAATATTTATAATCGAAGTTGACTATGACATACGGAGAGTGATAAACCTACAATGAACGGTTTCAAGATTTTACATTAAAGTTTAATTTAAATTTTAAATTTTGATTAATTTAAAATAAATCACATACTAATCACTTTTCAATAATTTAGAAAAATAGTAAAATTTTATATTATACATCAACATGGGAGCGTTATTCTCCTATTCATCCCTAGATCATTTATTCTTCTTAATATGAGCAGTTAAATCTCATTTATCAACGGTCCAGATGATCTGCATTATTACACTATAATGGTGCATTATTAGTCGGTGTGCATTATTCAACTGAAAATCTGCATTATTACACAATAATGTTGCATTGTTAGTCGGTGTGCATTATTCAACTGAAAATCTGCATTATTAAATTACCTGTGGCACCAATCTAACCGTCGGATGACAAAATCGTGAGGTTGAGATTAAAAAGAACAAAGAACAAAATATACAAAAAGGAAATGAATACATCCATACATCAACATATTTAAAAGAAAAATAATTTTTTATTGCGCATAACTATTTCGAATCAAGTTTGAAATAATGTAAAAATTTGTCATAAAGTATTCATACCATTTTTCGCTTTATTGCTATAGTATAGCATACCTGATAATAAAATTAATTTGTAATTTAATTTAATTAAATTGAAAATTTCAGAATATTATATACATATGAAATTTATGTACATTTATTTTTATTTTTGACATTATTTATATCAAATTAACTAAATTATCTTGTATGGTAGTACTTCAATAGCCAATCCCATAAAGAACATAAGTATGTGAGATTTAAAGTGTTGGGGCTACAATTAATTCATTCTTAGGTAAAGATAAATTAATTGCTAAATTTGGATTAAATTAATTATTTGGGTTTAAGTTCTTTTGAATTAATTTAAATAAGTGAGTTTGCATAATTTGATTTAAGTAAATACTTGATGTGAATCAAATTATAATCCTTTATTGCATTATCTTAACATACTTTTTAAGGTGAAAAATGAACCCATTTTGATATATTGTAGAACAAAAGACCAAGCTCTAAGAGAGGAAGGAGAAAGGAAAATGGCCCGAATCTGATCAATAATCAGCCCTTCAAGATTAATTTAAAAGGCTTGTACAAGTTCACCATTGCATTCACCTTCGAAAGAGCTTCGCGTGGATACCTCGCACGCCTCAATCGGAGCAAGGCAGAAGAAGATACGATTGTTTTACAAAGACTGCGCAATGCAGTGAGAAACACGCGACCGGGCGTTTAAACGCCCGACCTGTGCCGAGAGTTAGAAAAACCTCCCGACCGAGCATTTTCTAAGTCACATATCGGCCGACCGGGCAAATTTTACAGGACCTGTTTTCGAGCCCGGTATCTTGGAGGCAAATTTTTGAGAGAAAAAGAGGCTTGAAGACCAGTTTTGGGAGGAAGAAGAAGAAGCTTAAGGCTAATTCGTCCCTAATCTTGCCCATATGTTAGCATTTACTTGTTTTTTTGTATTGTTGTCCACTATGAATGGCTACATTTTAGGGATTACTCCTAGTTAGTTAGGGAAGCTTGTAAATATGAATCCATGATTGTGCTTTGATTGATTTCCGTATTTTGGTTCTTGTCTATGTGTTTATTTCAATTCGTGTTGGGTTTTGTTAGCAAACTTAATTCTGTAATGGTCTTAACTTCAATGCCTCTTTAACTTGGAGTAGGGAGCTAACATAAATAAGAAATCCTAGGGCTAAAACTGATCAGGGGATAGTCCGGGGTGGATCTTGGCTGTTGAATGTTTGTAGAAGCCAATCCCGAGCTTACTATGCGACTGTAGGAGTGAGGGGTTGGCGAGTGCTAGCCTATGAGGCGTGATCAGCTTATCCTAGGTGTAAAATTCCACGATCAGTGACCAGCTGTGTGAGATCGTAAAATCAACACGATCTCGATAAATAATGGAAAGTAATTAGACTTTGGATTCATGTGAACAAGCAACTCGAAACAAGTTAGGAGTAGTCTTCCCTCTTTATCGTGATTCCCTTGCATTTTTCCTTCTCGTTTCGGCCTTCAATCGCCTCTTGATCAAAAAAACCCAAAATTAAACTATTTTACTACTTTTTAGTTAGGTTTAATCGTTTTAGCTATTAGTCTCCTCCCCGTGGGTTCGACACCTTTTACACTACATTGCACGCCTGTATACTTGCAGAAGTAGTATTTTTAGGGATTTATTACTTGTGTTGTGTACTTACATTGCACTTTAAAACTCACAACAATACTCAGATTTATTTAATTAATTAATCTCTTGTAATGCCAAGAATTAAATCTTCCAATTTAGTTAAAGTGAAAAAAGTTAAACGCTTTACCGACTGAGAAGATGTAATGCATATCCTAGGTGCATATTATCTGCTTTTATTATTTAGTGAAGTTAAATAGATTATCTTTTTTTTGGTAAAAAAAACAGGCAAAGCCCAAATACAAAGACAAAATCAACGGATATAAGCAACACCTAATCTGTCATGAACACCTCTATGATAAGAATAAGCATGATTATCATTTATTTGACAAGGTCCATCGCAAAAGAATTTAACTCCAAGTGAGTTAATATTATTTTGCGGAGTTCGGAAGCACACAAGGTGACTTTTCAATCCTACATACAACTGTGGATAAAAATATGAAGTATTTTCGAGATGATATTTATTATGCAAATAATGCTATCTTGCCATAAGTATTTTATGGGATGATGCATATTCGTTTTGGTTATGCCGAATGTGATATGCCAAAAAGTTATTGAAAATCAAATTCAGGTCCCAGCAAGGGGACAGTCCCTACTCGGTTAGTGTACATGTGGATTGTGTGTCATCGTAAGGGTTGGCCGGTCCGGTGACATGGAAAGTGACCACTTCTCTAGCACAAGGTGTCCAGATATGGTGGATTATAGAAAGAACTTAGATTGCACAATCAAACTTTAGCTCACGAAGAATTTAGTTAGGGTGGACCTTTTAAGAAAAGCCCAAAGTATTACTGTGATGGGCTTGACAATATTTTCAATGTATAATTGTATCTTTTGGCTTTGTGTTCACTGAGGCCCATATGTACTCAGTCCTGCATGTATTTTTAATGTGTAGGCTGAGTTGTAATGGAGTGGAGGGTGTTGATCCAAGTAGGCTTAGTCTTGTGTTTATGCAAAATTCTCGGAGGTTCATGTGTTTATACATGGAACCACGTTCAGTTGTATCTAATGTGCTTTAAAGCAAGTTGATCTATCTTTTTCCTTAAAGACTGATGTTTGACAGGTTGTGTTGTATGAATCCTTGACTCGAGTTTACACGATCGAGTCATTTTATTCAAGTATTCTCTTTTGGATACCCCTTAAACATATGACTGATCCATGTATCCACTCCGTCTCTATTCGACTTTTCTTCATTCTCACCTCTAGTTACGGTTTATTGGGCTTTGTTATTCTTAGCAAAGTGCGATTGTGACATAGTAGAATCGGAGCAGTTCTTTCATGCTTGGAATGCGAGAGTCTTCTTTTTCAATCATAGTCTAGACTTGTTTCATTAGTAGTCTAGACTTGTTTCACTATACTAATGTAGTAGTCCGATAAAGTTTCAGCACTCCAACTCTTCACATGCTCAATGAAGAAGAAGGGAACTATAAGGACTTAAATATCAAACTTCGTATTAAAAATATTCAGAATGATTTTCAAGAAAATCCACTTTAATTCTCTTTCCTTGAGTTCACTAATATGAAAACTTTTACATGAAAATGTGAGATACTATTAGTTATTGCCAAGTTACAAATATATATAGTTCACTAATATGAAAAAATTTTACATGCATATGTGAGATATTGATTATTGCCAAATTACAATTATAAATAGGCTAATCCAAGTGTATAAAACCCCAACAGAAATCAAATAACCACAAAATCACAAACAAGATAAAACATGGCCAATATTCATCCAACTGAACTTTTTGTGGTGGCAACAACCCTCATGATCGCCAGTATCATAACTATGAATGCTCAGGTGGCTACAGCCGCGGCGGCGCTTCCACCTGCAAGCGTCGGCCAACAACAATTTAGCGGCATGATCGATTTAATAAGGGACTGTGCGCTGTATATGCATATAGCTGCGCCAAAAATGATTAAACCCGATCAAAAATGTTGCACAAGTTTAAAAAAAGTGAATGTTTTGCAATTTTGCCAAATGTTTGTGACTTATACAGAGAAAGTACTTAGCCCTCATAATGTCGCTCACGTCGCCAAAATGTGCAACAATCCTCTCCCCCTCAACTCAAAATGCGGAAGTAAGTCCCAATATTTTATTTCACCGTTCTACTTAATTTTAGTATTATATTTTATATAAAAAGAGGAATATAGATGTATTTATTTATTGTGCCTTTTAATTAATTTGGTCCAATATTTTTTGCACAACTACAATTGACATGGTTCATAATTTATGGCTATATTTTTCGATTCTAATTTTTTAATCTGACCCAAATATCGGAGAAACTCTTAACCACATAATTAGCTTTAAGATTAAAATTTTGAATCGGAACGTAGATAGAAACATGTTAATTTTAGGATTTTTAAAAATTTCAAGAAAAGTAACAATGGATCAAACTTCATACTACCCCTTTATTAAAAAAATCTCATTAATACTTTATCGGTATTTCATAATTACATATGTTACTAACATTTTTTTTCCTATGTACCTTTTTTTATGAAAGAATGGTCTTCTCCATATATTTTATAGATAAGTAGGAGTACTACAATTTGTGTTATATGGTGACTGAATATTAAATCTTGGATGCAGGCTATATTGTCGAGGAAACTCCATTAAGTATCGAGGAGCAATTCATCCGATGAATTAAAAACAATTATATAAATAAGCTTGGATAGCTACAATATTGTTCCATGATTAAATTGGAGACACTTTAGTCCATTGTGAGATGTTCCCAAAAGTATCTATTCAACAAATATTAATATAAATAATATATATACATTCATGCACCATTAATGTTGCCCTTAATTTTCTCCGTTCATCTATGATAATATATCACAACTTAGCAACAATTGTTATCAATTTTTATTTCTAAACATCACTCTTTATAATTTACACTTACAATACTCTACATTGCATATTCTTGATGGACCGAAGCAAATATTTCTCTAAGTGCCAAGTTCTTTTTGAAATTTAATTAGTGACAAATCATTTAATC